>NC_084468.1:151255000-151855000 GCF_027409185.1 Cynocephalus volans
CTTATGCATGCACACAGTCACCCTGGGATGACAGCTGTCATAGAGCTATCAGACTCCTTGTAATTCCTCACCTCCAAAATCTCCATTGAGTTTGAGAGTGTACTTATGATTGAACTTCCCCATCTGTTTCAAATAGAATCAGTTCCTTTGGGAAGTGCTTTGGAGCTCTCTGTTTTTATGAACAGCCTCTCCCCATGACCAAAATCTTTGAGCCGTTCCTTGAGGCCCTGGTTCCTGTGGGGGAAGTGGGGCAGGTGGATGAGGTCCCAGAGTTCTCAGCCTACCACTTAGGGTTAGAGTCTTCACTCTAGCAGGGACTGGGTGGAAGAAGGTGAGCCCCCAGCCTCTCAGTCATAGTCACCAAGAATTTAGCCTCTGCGGCTCAGAGTTGGAGGAGATGACCTGCCCCTTCTGGTGAGATGCCACATTCCTGGGCTGTGAGCTGGGAGGACAGGGAGCCCCGCCCTCCTGGCCACACCTGCCTGGAGCGGAGCTTCCAGAAAGTGGGAGAGTGGGAGAAATGGGGTGGGGGGCGGCTGGACTGGGCTCACGTGCCTCAGACTCATACTGCCCTTAGTGAGATTCAGTAGATGGTCTTGAATAAATGTTTCTCATTTGCTGTATGCCCTTAGGAAAATTTCCAAAGACCTTAAATGGTTATTGTAAAATATTTTTTACCAATGTGGTTGTCTCCCAGGGGAATTGTCCATAGGGCTCCCCAAGCCACTTCCAGAATCCCCCTCCCACCTTTTAAATATATTGTGTTCATGTTTTTATTATTCTTAAATAATATATGATTGTAGTTTTGATCTCTCTGACCCAGTAAGTTAAAAAGAGATTTTTTTTTTAATGTACACGTTTTTTTGTCTGACCTTTGTTCTTATATCTCTACTTTTATGATGTCATGATGAGAGAACACAGCTTGCATATTAGTTTGTCAGGGCTGCTGTGACAAAGTAGCACAACCTGAGTGGCACATGCAACAGAAATTTGTCTCAGTCCCGTAGACTAGAAGTCTGAAACCAACGTGTCAGCAGAGCCGTGCCCCTCTAAAGGCTCTATGGAAAAAAAAGTCCTTCTTTGCCTCTTCCTGGCCTGTGGAGGCGTCGTCCTGATCTGCATGGAGATTTTCCTGTGTGAGTGTGTCAGTGCCATTTCCCCATTTTATAGGATGAAAATTGGATTAGGGCCCACCCTAGTGACCTCATCTTAACTAATTACATCTGCAATGTCTCTGTTCCCAAATAAGGCCACATTCTGAGGCACTGGAGGTGAGGACGCCAACATAAGAATTTTGGGGAGACACAGTTAAAGCCATAATAGCCTGTAAAAATTCTACTTTGTAAAATGGAGAACTTTTTATAACCTGCTATATGACACCTTCTTGTAAATGTTTTTTGGATAACCAAAAACCGTGCTTTTATTATCCTTATTATTAAATGGACTTTGTTTTTTAGAGCAGTTTTATGTTGATAGCAAAATTGAGCAGAAAGTCCAGAAAAATCCCTATGTACCCCCTGTCTCCTCCCATCCTCCCCCACTATCAACATCACCCACCAAAGTGGGACATTTGTCACAACTGATGAGCCTTGTTGACACCCAGGGCCCACGGCTTACATGAGGGCTTTCTTGGCGTTGTGCGTTCTGTGGGGTTGAACACATGTATAGTGGCGTGTGTCCATCATGATGACACCACACACAGGAGTCTCACTGCCCGGGAAACCCTCCGCGCTCAGCCTGTCCATCCGTCCCTCCCCCAGCCCCTGACAACCACTGATCATTGTGCTGTCTCCATAGTTTTGCCTTTTTCAGAATGAGATATAGTTGGAATCATACAGTATATAGCCTTTTCAGTGGCTTCTTTCACATAACATGAATTTGGGGTTCCTCTGTGTGTTTTCATGGCTTGACAGCTCATGTCTTTTTAGACTGAATAATCCTCCATTGTCTGGATGGACCACAGTTTGTTTATCCACTTGTCTGCAGGTGGCCATCATGGTTGCGTACAAGTTTGGGCAATTATGATAAAGCTGCTATAAACGTTTATGTGCAGATTTTTGTGTGCACATCAGTTTTCAGCTCCTTTGGATACATATACCAAGGAGTGCAATTGCTGGATCACTGGTAAGAGTGTGTTTCCATTGTAAGAAGCTGTCACACTCTTCCAGAGTGGCCGTGCCCGTTTGTGTTTCCAGCATCAGTGAACGTTTCTGTTGCTCCCTTCCCCGTCCGTGCCAGCGTCTGGTGTCATCAGTGTTCTGGATTTTGGCCATTCTAATAGGTGTGTAGTGGTATCTCATTATTTTAATTTGTGATTCCCTAATGACAAATGATTATGATTCTTATTTGCCATCCGTATGTCTTCTTTGGTGAGTTGTCTTTTCATATCTTTTCACCATTTTTAATGGGCTTATTCTCTTATTGTTGATTTTTAAGATTTCTTTGTATATTTTGCATACCAGTCCTTTATCAGATATATAAATATTTTCCTTTGCAAATATTTCCTTCACACTGATTTAACAGGGAGAGGTAGAATAGAATTAGTATCGAAATCACTTGTAGAGCTTTAACTACATACAGAGGGAAGATGCAAGGGTCTCGTACCAAACCTGCCGAGCCAGAACCCTCATAGGTGCACTAGGGCACACCAGTTTTACAAGGCTGGAGGTGGGCAGTGGTGGAGATGAGGACTGGGTAGGTAGAGGAGCCCCTGGACTGGTTGATCCACGGGACAGGGAAGGGAGGTGTTGAGAATGACTCCTGGGTTCTTGGCTTGAGCAAACTCGCTGCAAGGAGAGGTTGTTTACTGAAATGGAGAACTCTGGAGGAGGGGCGTGTCTGGGGGAAAGACTAAGAGCTCAGTTTCAAATATGTTGAATGTGAGAGGCTGTAAGACATCCTAGTGCATATGCCGAGTAGGCAGAGGAGTGATTAATATGTCTGGATCCCAGAGGAGTTAGGCTGGAGATACAGATTTAGGGGATGATGTAGCTGGAGATGGCATCTGAAGGCCTGGGTGAGATCTGCTGAAGAAGCAGTGTAAATGGAGCAGAGGAGCAGAGGGCCCAGGGTGGAGCCAGGGGCACTGGGTACTTTAAGGCTGGCCAAGCAGAGGAGATGGAAGGAGCAGTCAGAGAAGCAGGAGGCAGATTAGGAGAGCAGAGAGTCAGACGCCAGGAGTCTGATGTCAGGGAAGCGCATTCTGAGGTCTCATTGGAATGGATGTGGAGGGAGGAAGTGGATTGGCCAGAGCAGGGGATAGGGTGTGTGCAGGGTGGGCAGTGGATTGGGGAGGCCACAGGGTGTGACTAGGAGGCAGAGCACTGCAGCCAGGAGCAGCAGCGTGTGCCGAGGCTCCCCACGGCTGCTGCACCCCCCAGGGCAGGCCTTTGGCATCTGTGAGCTTGCAACGCCTCATCTGCTGTGGACTCAGCCTGCTGTTCTGGGGTCTCTGCTGAAGGGCTTGCAAGAGCTGGACAATTGGGTGATCTTGCCCTTGGGGGTCCACCCTGATAGGTGGAAAGCTGCATGGGAAATGTACTGGTTTGCTGGGGCTGCCACAAAGCACCCCAGCATGGGGGCTGAAACAGCAGACGTGTCTCAGCTCTGGTGGCTCGACATCTGAGATGAAGGTGTCATGGGGCTGGTTGCCTCTGAGGCTTCTCTCCTTGGCTTGTAGAGGGCGTCTTCTCCCTGTCTCCTCACATGACCTTCCGTCTGTGTGTGTCTGTGTCCTAATCTCTTCTTAGAAGGTCACCTGTCATAATGGATTAGGGTCCACCCCAATGTCCTCATATTAAAGTAATCACCTATGTAAAGACCCTATCTTCAGATACAGTCACATGTGGCGGTATGGGGTAGGTTAGGACTTCAACATTTAAATTTGAGAAGGGCACAATGCAGCCCATAACCAGGAGCCAGGCCCAGTGAGCCCTGGGCCCCGAGGGCACTGAGCACACAGGGAGCGCAGCCAGAGCTCCGGCCCTCAGTGCGGGCCTGTCGGGCTGGTGGCTGGGTCTAAGCTTCACCCAGAAGCACAGGGCCACCTTGACTCCCCGCCCACCCCTGTAGGCTCACTGGTCGGCCAGAAACTCTCGGACCATCCTGATGTGAGGAAAATTGGGTTCACGGGCTCCACGGAGGTGGGAAAACAAATCATGAAAAGGTAAGGGGCTGAGGAGGTGGGGGGGTGCCACTGGCCACAGAAGCTGTGGCCTTGGTTCAGAGTCTGAAAGTGGACGGTGCCGCTGTGTGAGCTAGGTCCTGCTTCTCAAGTGTCAGCGTGGACAGCCATCGCCGGTGGCCACATTCAGTGTAGACGCTGACTCAGGGTCCGCAATTCTGACAGCCCTTGGGGGAGGCCTGTGCGGCTGCTCTGCAGAGCCCACTTATATCACAAGGTTTTGGTGCCACGCTGCCCAGTACAGGGCCACCAGCCCCCCGCAGCCACGTAGCACTTGAAATGGGGCTGTTCTGAATTGAGATGCGCTGTGAGTGTAAAATGCACACGGGTTTAAAACTTAGCACACACAAAAAAGTAAAGGACAATAGGACCCCCTCATCCACAGGGGATACCTTCTAAGACCCCCAGTGGATGCCTGAAACCATGCTTAGTACCAAACCTTTTATCTGCTATGTTCTTTCCTACCCATAGATACCTATGACAAAGTTTAATTTATATATTAGGCACAGTAAGAGTTTAACAATAATGACACTAAAATAGAACAATTATAGCAACATAAAGTAATAAAAGCTACGTCAATATGGTCCCTCTTGCTTCCCCACAAACCCCCCCTCAAAATACTGTAATATTTTCCAATCATGGTTCAACGTGGGGCAACCAAAAGCCCAAGAGCAAAACCGTGGATTAGGGGGAACTGCTGTATCTCATTAGTAATTTTTATACTGATTACAACTCAAAACGATAACATTTTTGATTAGCTGCATCAAATAAGATACATCATTAGTGTTAATTTCACCTGTTCTTTCAGTTTTCTTTTAACGTGCTACCAACAAAATTTCCATTACAGTGTGGCTAGTAATTGAGGCTTTCATTCCCTTTCTGCAGACAGCACACCCTCTCCCCTCATTCCTTTTGGACTTCAGCCTCAAACTGACTGGGCTGTGTCACTGCTTCATGCAATGACCTGGGCCAAGCCGAGGCCTCAGTTCTCCCAGCAGCTCCACGGAGCTAGTTCGACAGGCTCAGGGGTTCTGGTTTGTAAGCTGGGAGCGGTCGATGAGCCAGACCACAGGGTAGCGCCTGTAGGCCCGGTTCTGGCCCCAGCCTGTCCCCCCAGCCCACCTCTGGCCCGCTTCGGCCTCCGCCCCACTGAGGCTGGATTTCTGGGCGTGGGTTTTGGTATGCATGCTTTGAATCATGTTGCAAACAAGAGGAGCCGGGGTTCTGCTGAGCTCACTGGCCTGCAGGCTCTCTGACGCATTTCTGTAAGGACACATGACTGCCCATCTTTGTACGTGCTTTAGGGGTCACCTGTGTGATGTCCATGAAGGTCCAACTGCTGCACGACAATTCCATGGGAGAAGGGCTGCTCTTGTGTTAAAACAGGGTCTCCCTGTTGTAGCTTCCAATGCGGAACGGTGTTCTCTCTCCCTGGAACCCTTCTGCAGCCCCTGTCTCCCCTCCCCACAGGAGGGGTCCTGCCCCTCAGCCCTGCATGTGCCCTCTGAGAGCTGCCCAGCTGGGCACCTCCCGTTCTCGAGTGGGCGCCCATCACGGTGGCCTCACCTGACGTCCCCCTTTGGTTCAGGGGTCTTGTGAGCACACCAGGCAGCCTGCTGTGCCTTGCAGGCCTGGCACAGAGTGAGCCACAGCATTGCCCTTGGGCAAGGGGCCTGAGGACAGACAGAGAGGAGATGGGGGGTGGTAGCCACATGTGGTCACAGCGGGTCGTTGAGCTAGCTGGTCTCTTCTTCTGTGGCATAGGTTTTAGTCACGTCTGAGTCGTGTGCCCCGTGATGGCACCTGAGACAGGGGCCCTCCTCCCCTTTGGCCCTGAGAGGAGCCCCCACCTCCCGGGTCCTGCCTCGTGGGTGGCTGCCCCAGTCAACTGAGCGTGCACTCGAGGACAGTTCCACGGGAGTGCGCGTCTTGCCACCGATGCAATGTGCACTCAACTCCCAGCTTCTCTCTGTTTGCGCCGTTGCTAAAAACCAAGGTGCTGAAACCTCCATGGCCAGTGTAGCTGCTCTGGGTGATGATGCTGGTTCTGATTCATTCGCTTAACATTTTCTGGACTCCAGCTGCGCTCCAGGCACTGTGCCAGGCACTGGGGTTGGGGCAGGAAGCGGACAGACAGGTGCCTCCCTGGTGCGGCTCACGTTCTGGCAGACGGAGTGAGACGCAGACACGTGGAGTGTGAAGAGCAGCAGGAGTGTGCACTGGCGGGGTCGGGGCTTTATCTGGGTGATCAGAGAGGCACCCCTGAGAAGGGGACACTGGAAGAAGGAAGAGCAATCTGGAAGTGGGGGCGGGCAGTGCGCGCAGAGGCCTGAGGTGGGCGTGTGCTCGGGTGCTGGAGGAACAGGACGGCCTTTGAGCGCAGCCTCCCAGGGCCAGAGCCGCGTGGACGGTGCAGTGAGCCGGGCTGGGGGTGGGGAGGAGAAGGTGCTGCTGGGTCGGGCTCGCTCCCTGGAGCACAGTGTGCTTTGGACCTGCCGCACCCTCCCCACGGGAGCCCCCTCGCTCCTGGGCTCCCAGGCGCCAGCCCCACCAACCCTCTGTCCCTTCCAGCTGTGCCCTGAGTAATGTGAAGAAGGTCTCCCTGGAGCTGGGCGGGAAGTCGCCCCTTGTCATCTTTGCTGACTGTGACCTCAACAAGGCTGTGCAGATGGTGAGGACCGGGCCTGGGGGATGGGGACGGCGTCGGGGGCTGAGAGGGACAGCTGAGGGGGGCTGGTGTGCGGGGCAGCCTCGGACAAGTTGTCTGACCTCTCTGGGCCTCGGTGCTGCCCCCAGTGCAGTTGGACAATGGGAGTGCCTGCCTCCTAGGGTTGCTGTGGGTCAACATGTCTGAAGGGCTTAGAACAGCGGCTGCATGCGACAAGTGCCACAGAAGTGTCGGCTGTGGCTCCTACCATGAGTATTGTCACAGTCATTGTCATTGTTATGCCTTGGTCCCCTCTCCACTCCTGTGGGAGCAAACCATAAGGTCGTGTTCAACCAGGTGCCCAAACGTGCCTTATGTAAGTCCCACTTTGCCTTGGCAGATGACGTGACACCACAGCATGGACACAGGAGGGAGTCCAGCTTCATTAGATGGGGAAACTGGGGGAGGCAAGGACTTTGTTCATGGTCCCCCAGGAAACATGTGAGCCCTAGGGTCTTGGCTCCAGTGCCAAGGCCAGTGTTGCTGAGCCTTTGAGCTAGGCCAGAGCCCTGTGCCCTGACATTGGGCCGTGCGGTCCCAGCTTCCAGGAAAGCCAGGCTGACCCTAGTTCTCCTTCCCACATGGGGCTCCCCAAGTCCCACAAGTGGGCTCGCTTGGGCCCTGTGAGGGCCTTTATTCTGCAGGCCTGCCAGGAGTTTCCCTGGGCCTGGCTGCCCCTCCCTGCCCTCCCGGGACGGGGCTTGCTGCCCACCGTCGCCCCCGCCCGGTCACCCTGCTGCCAGCTCTGTGCTGACACACACCGTCTGGCCCGTCTCCACTCAGCCCCCAAGAGTGTGCAGCAGGAGGGTCAGACCTCCTGGAGCACCCACAAGCCTACCTGGTATGCACACGGCCCCAGGTGCACTAAAGCCATCCCTCTGTTCTCCATCTCTACATTGTGGACAGCAGCCTTCTCCACAGCGGTGGGAGTCAGGGCTTGCCTCTGTCCCCCGTGTTCTCATTTCCTGCACTGTCACCTCCTGTGTCTCCTCTCGAGGTGGCTGAGGATTGAGGGGGGCATGGGTGCCTAGCGCCACCCGGGCCTGGCCCCCAGGAGGAGGTCAGGACACGTGTGTCACCCCTTCCCCATGAGAAGGAGTAGCCCGGGCCTGGTGGGAGCTGGAGGCTGGAGCCCCTGGGAGGGGTCGTGAGCCAGGTTCTCATCCACTCTCCGAAGGGCATGAGCTCCGTTTTCTTCAACAAAGGGGAGAACTGCATTGCAGCGGGTCGGCTCTTCATAGAGGACTCGATTCATGACCAGTTCGTGCAGAAAGTGGTAAGTTCTGCCCCAGGGACAAAGCAGGATCTCTGGGAGCAAAGAAGCACCTCGTGGTTCTCACCATCACTCTCCCTGCTCTGATCAGTCTCTTCCTTCTGACAGGCACGTGCTGAGGGCTGGGGAGGTTCTGGTTTGTGTCCTGCAAAGACATCTCACTGCTGTATGCTGACAATGTCTCTTGTTCCCCGAACCTAGTGACTGTTTCATGGTCCTTCTTATCACTGAGGGAAGCTCCCGTCCTGCCCAGGGCCTCCTCTCTCTCCCTCTTCGATTGCTGGCTGTCAATCCTAACTCCCTAACTGGAGAGTCCTGTTCCCAGAGCCTAACTCAGCATCAGCCTGAGGGACCAAGGCCACTGCTCACTTGTATATAACTTTGGGAGGCTTCATCTGAGTGGGGCACCCCCCAGTCTCAGCCCGACTCTGCTCCTGGGGTCCTTCTTTCTGCAGCTCGTGCTTGGGCTTGTTCACTGGGGCAGCTGCAGGTGCCCAGGGCCGAGAGTGGAAGCTGAGAGGCCTCTTGGGTCTCCCCAAACATTGCTACCACCACATGCTGCTGGCCCAAGCAGGTCACGAGCCAGCCCAGACTCATGGGTGGGAAACAGACGCCACCCCTTGATGGGAGGCGCTGCTGGAGAAGCGTCTGTCTGTATAATGTACCCTTGTGAGGGAGCCAGTGGACAGCTGGAGGTGGGGATGGGGGCACAGAGGTGGGTGAGCCGAAGTCCTGCTGGGGGTCTGCAGGGAGTCGTCAGCTTGCCCAGGATGACCCCAGGGGCCAGAACCCCAGGGGTGATTCTCCAGATAGTCACAATCCCAAGTACAGGAAGTGAGACGGGCACCCCGGAGACTCACTGAGGTTGCTCTCTGCATCTTCGGGAGCCAGGGGAGCAGCCTGGACGACCAGGGCAGGAGCAGAGATGGGGAACAAAGCAGACGGGCTTGGTGCTGGGATACAGACCCCTTTCAGGACTGTCAGAGGTGCTGGTGGGAAGGGCAGAGGGTGGTCCCAGGGTACTTGAGACCTGCCTGCATCTGATTAGGGCTGGCTGGGGGTGCAGAGTTTGCCATGGGGTGAAGTGGCCCCGGCCAGGGGGGACAGGAGGAGGGAGAAGGGAGAGGACGGGGAAGGGGGTGTAGAGGGGCCAGTCCATCCTGACCACGATGTAGTTTGAATGAGGGTGGAGACGACCTTGTTTGACCTTAGGAAACCGAGGAAGGAGCCTGGGAGAGAGGTGATGAGAAAGGAAGGGGCTGACTCCAGCCTGGAGCCCAGAGGACCTGGCGCCTGCCTCACCACTGATTATGTTCAGCAGTTTTTGCTTTTGTTTTTAACACATCAACCCATACTCCAGTTCATTTTCTGACTCTCCACACCCTTAGGCTCCGGAATCATTAGACAACCCCTTCTGTCACATCCCTAAGGAGACTCGAGGCAGCAAAGCCTAGACTAACGCTTACGCTGGCTGAGCAGCAGGGAAGGCTTCCTGGAGGAGGCGGCTTTACAGATGGGTTTTAGGGGCAGGGGTGGGTGGATTCAAGCCTGAGGCCCCTCCACTCAGTGTCTGTCCTACTCTGTCCCCCGGGGCTATTGCAGCAGGATGGGTGTATCCCCATCCCACCCCACATCCCGGAGTCCCTGCACAAAGAGCTCCTTCAGCCTCTCAGGGAGTGAAGCTGGTGCAGGACTGTCCTCGCACACAGCCTGGGCTATGCCCTGCCTCCCTCACTGACCACGCACACCTGCCTCTCTCCTACTCACCCACATCCCTGCATTCCTCCATTTACCAGCCTGTCTGTCTTGGAGACTTTTGTACCTTTGCACATAGGAGACATTTGGGGTTTCAAAGCTAGTTTTGGGGTCCGACCCCGTGGCTCACTCGGGTGAGTGCAGCGCTGGGAGCACAGCGGCGCTGGGAGCGACGAGGCCGCGGGTTCGGATCCTATATAGGGATGGCCGGTGTGCTCACTGGCTGAGCGTGGTGTGGGCGACACCAAGCCTAGGGTCGCAATCCCCTTACCGGTCACAAAAAAAAAGTTAGGTTTGGAGCGAGCATTTGGAAAGCCCTGAGAGCTGGAATATGGAACGTAGACTCTCATCAGGGGTCGGTAGTGGGCACTGAAAGTGCAGACATGGGAGGTGGGTCAGGTGATGGCCATCGTCAGGCACTGCGGTGGCATCCACACACGAACTGACTGGAGGACTCTCTGCAGGTAGAAGAGGTGGGGAAGATGAAGATCGGTAACCCTCTGGACAGGGACACCAACCATGGGCCCCAGAACCATCACGCCCACCTGCAGAAGCTTGTGGAGTACTGCCGGCGTGGCGTGGAGGAAGGGGCCACGCTGGTCTGTGGTGGGCGTCAAGTCCCTCGGCCAGGTTAGTCACAACACTTCTGGGCCACTTGTGTAAACTGAGGCAGCGGGTGCGACGGCCTCTGGTTTCCTGCACGACTCTACCTGGTGAAGAGTGATGGCTGAGACCAGGCACCTGCACAGTCAGGCTGCAGACCTCAGGCCCCATTGGGACCTTGCACGGGGTTGGCCTTGGCTATTTGGACACCTGCCAGACCCAGGTATGGGATTAGCAAGGACAGGATATCAGAACTGACAGCACTATTCAGTGCTGGTTTTAATCTATACTGTACCAGACTTTGATTTGCCATCAATACCACCGTATCCTTGAAATTCACTCCTCGTGGATTTCATGACACTTGATTTCATGGTTTCCTCCCAACTCTTCGGTCGTTACTTCTCAGCAATTGCTCTGTGGTGGAGACTCCCCCTCCATCTGTCCCTCCGATGCAGGCATATCCCCGGGTCTGTCTTTAGCATGGAGCACTTATCTCAGCAAACACCTTGCCTGGAGGGTCTCCCCAACATGGCTCAGGTCCTCCAGGATACAGGGCTCTACCTCACCCACCACTCCTGCCCACACAGCCAGCTGCCAACCGCGTGCCTCCGCCTGGATATGCCCCAGGCACTTCAAACAGTGTCCTCACGGCGTGCAGCCTGCCCTGTCCCCAGACACACAACCCTGCTTCTCTAGAATCCTCCATCTGATCGAGCCACCCAAGCCAGAAGAGCAGGAGCCACAGGGGTGGACAGTTGATGCTGCTTCCCCATTACACCGCCTGCTCCGAGGGGACAGGCACCACGTCCGTCTTTGCCACGAGACCCTTCCAGCCCAGCCCAAGCCTTGCACAGCAGCGGTGCACTGTTACTTGATGGAATGGAGGAGAGGAGAGAGTGGATCCCAGCCTCGTCCCTTTTCTGAGCCCCCATTCTCAATGAATTGTCTGATTCTTCCTGGCCCACCTCCTCTGTGTCCCTGCTGCCACTGTGTGGCCCTTGTACCTCGTCCTGCCAGGAACCTAACAACGGTCTCCTGAGTGCCCTTGTGAGCCCTGTTGATCCTTTTCTTGTCAGCTGCCAGAGCTCCGGAATTCTTCCCCAGTGTTCAGACACTTCAGCAGCACCTGTCCTCCTGCAGCAGCAGCGGATTCAGACTCCCTGACTTCGTGCCCCAGGTCTTCCACGATCTGGGTCTGACTTGCACTTGCCCGGTGCTCCCACCAGACTTCATTCTGTCCCAGTGCCCCACGTGCTGTCTTGTTCTCTGTGCACTTACAAACCCTCCCCAGTGTCCCCACCTAGAGAGCTCCTGCTCGTCACTCAGCTGGAACGCCGTCCAAGCCCAGCCTTCCTTAGTCACAGGTGCTCCTGGCACTTCTCACCTCCTGAGCTTTTAGACCAGGTGCTGCCCCTGTCTGCTCACCCCTTCCCTGCACCACCAGACTGGGAGTTCCACATAGCCAGAGACAGGGTTGCCAGGGCCCTAGCTGGGCATGGAAGGCAGGGTTCAGGGACTGACCAGAGAGAGCATAATGAAGGCACTGTTCACAGAGCAGAGCCGGGGAGCCAGCGAACGACAGTGCAGCACCAGGCGTCAGGAACACCGGGGAGCCATCACCACCCCCCACTGGCCCGAGGGGGCCCAGGAGGGAGCAGAATTCCTGGAAAAGTGAGGGCAGAGCATGGGAAGGGGGCTGCCTCCTGTTGGCCAAGCCCAGCTGGAAGGGAGGATGAGGGGCCTGGGCGTGCGGTCCCCTGTGAGGACGTAGAGCAGGGGATGACTGGGAGGGGGAAGAGAGAGAACCAGCTGCCACTATCTCGGGGCACCTGCCACCTGGCAGGCAGCAGGTGTGGTTGCCACGCCACACAAACCAAGGTGTCATCCTGACTGTCCTGGTAGAGACCACACGCCCCCACATGTGGGGCATCAGTGTCCAGCTTCCAGGTTCCAGGAAGGAGGAGGGAGGCAGTCACGGGAGTCCCCGTTGCCAGGACCAGTGTCCACAACTCACTGACTGCCCATCCCCTCCTGCTCCATGGGCTGCGGCAGCCAGAACGGAGGTAAAGCGTCTGGGAGGCTGCACTCACTGAAGTGTCTAGATAAGTTTCCAGATGAAATCTCACCCTAGAAAAGCTCAGGTCTTTGTTGTGCTTAGGGGCTGTGGCACTGGAACTGGGCAGACTCGGGTTCGAGTCTCGGCACTATCACACACCAACTCTGTGAATTCCTGCCTCAACAGCATTAGTTAAAAGGGTTGTGGGGTCACATCAAAGGATATGCCTGGGGCAGGAAAGCCGTGCATGGGCCATGGCCTCAGAGCAGCCCCGACATTGCATTTCTGGAGAGGTCACCAAGTGGCCTGTGTGACCCTAGCCCTGGCCAGGGTGAGGAGGCTGGGCCACTGGGGGACTGTGCCTTTCTGTGTGCCACAGCCAGGGTCTGTCTTCCCTGCAGGTTTCTTCTTTGAACCAACCGTCTTCACGGACGTGGAGGACCACATGTTCATAGCCAAGGAGGAGTCCTTTGGGCCCATCATGATCATCTCTCGGTTTGCTGATGGGTAGGGATCCTGCTTATGTCTCTTGAAGGGCTGAGTCTTTTCCATGTGTTACGGGGTCTTTGCATGAGCTTAGGGAGTGGAACTCAGATGGGGGGAGCTGTGGACACAGCCTGGGCCTCCTGCTGAGTCTCCCTCCACTGCCGAGGTCCGGTAGCTCTGTGAGCAGAGCCCGGTGGCCAGACAGGCTTCAGGTCACACTGTGAACAGGAGGCTGTTCCCTTCTGCCCTCTCTTCCCTTGCCACATTCTCCGTGGGTCTCTCTGTGTTTCTCGCAGCATGTTGGGTTCTGTTCTAATGGTGCATTGCTGTGTACTAGAGCACCTGGAAACTGAGTGGCTCAGAATAGCAACAGTTCGGTCAGGGCTCTGCTTGTGCCCTGCTCCGGCCTCCCCAGAGGTGCTCTCCAAGTGGTGGCTCAGAGTGCTGGCTGGGCACCTGGCTCCCCCGCAGAGGCCAGGAGGAAGCTGCAAGGCTCCTCACCATCTGGCATCTGAAATCCCAGCACAGCCGTTCCACCACATCCAACTGGTTAAGCAAGTCACCAAGGCCAGCCTGGGCTTAAAGAGGAGGAGTTAGGCTCCTCTGGCCCCTGGAGGGGCACAAGGTTTCCCTGGCCATGCTCGGTCTTCCGTGGACTCTTCTCCTGTACTATTTCTCGGGCCTGCCCCTTGTCTACATAGCACCTCTGAACAGATTGCAAAATAGTCCCTCATCCTCACATTTTATTCCCCACTGTCAAAAAATATTGAAATTATCATCATATGCTGATCATATCAGAACAGGAGGATTTACTGACATTTACCGAGTAAATATTGTCATGAGTCCTCAAACCTCTGATGTCTGGTGAATGCCCCACCTGCCCAAGTGGGGGTTCGTGCTCTTCTGTGTAGGATGGAGTCAGCCTGCCCCCTCCCTGGGCTCCCGTGTCCCTCTCTATAAAGTGGGGGCCTCCCCTGCTGATCTGAAAGGTCCTTGTCGTTGGCCATTTGCGACCTTGCTCTGCTCCTCTCCTCTCCCTCGTTCCTTGCTCTTCTCTGTCCCGACCTTCTGTCTCCTGCACACTCGTCTCCTGTGAGGGTCTTGTGTGGCAGGGAGCTTGCAGTTGGCGGGGCTCCCACGTCCAGGGCTGGGCCCCTCTGATCCTCTCTCAGAGAGTTCTTCCTGGATTTCCCTACAGGGACGTGGACACCGTGCTGTCTCGGGCCAATGCCACGGAATTTGGCCTGGCCTCTGGCGTCTTCACCAGGGACATCAGCAAGGCCCTGTATGTCAGTGACAAACTCCAGGCAGGCACTGTGTTTGTCAACACATACAACAAGACTGATGTGGCCGCTCCCTTCGGAGGATTCAAGCAGTCTGGATTTGGCAAAGACCTGGGTAATCTAACCCTGCCTGTGCAGTGCTTTCATTTATTCATTCAACAAACATGGCTTAAAGTTTCCAGGTGCAGGGTGCAGCACTGAACAGGAGGGCTGTCGGGTGCTCACTTCTTCCTGGGGAAGGATGAGGACACACGGTCATTGTCAGTGAGCAAGATGCTTGCGGAGAGGCAGGAGTGTGGGAGGAGCCAGGAGAAGTGGCCTGGAAGAGGACACTTGCCAGGGCAGTCAGGGCCTCTCCGAGGAGACCTGGGTGTGAGGAGGAGCTGGCCATAAAGACCCAGGGCACACGTTCCTGGAAGAGGCCCTGAGGGGAACCGGCTTTGGAAGTGGAGCTGCAAAGAGGCTCGTGTGGTTGGTGTGGGCCTGGGCAGGGGGAGGGAGAAGCCTCAGTGGCGGGGGCCAAGGGCTCAGGCTTCAACCTCGGAGTGAGTGTGCCCAGGGTCCAGTGGGCACTGTGAGACCCCCAGTGTAGAGAGGACATCACCAGGGCAGCAGTGGGTGGTCCCTGGTGTGCTGGGCAAGGGGGCAGATGCAGTTCTGTCCCATCACTCAGGCCTCCTCCTGCTTGCTCCACCCTGCCACCGTGGAGGCCAACAGCTGGGGACTAGCTGGGTCCAATGGGCAAGTGTTGCGGGCGTGGCCGGCTGGGACTGGGGAGAGCAGCGTGCTGTCTCTTAGAGGCCTCAACCTTCCCTGTCAGGCTCCTGTGCCAGCTCAGAGACCACAGGGAGGGCCAAGCTGAGGCTGGAATCAAGGGCGTCACAATGTCATATTTCCTTCCCCCATATTTTGAGCCTGTAGAAAACCCCAAGGGTGCTTGTGAAGGGAGCCCGAACAACATCGTGCCATCTGACGCCGCATACACACTGTGACGGCACACGCGTGCACACAGGGCACCTCACTCTCACCTCGCGTGTGCAGGCTGGGCCCTCCTGCTCCCCTGTCCTTGTCTGCCACTGCCTCCTGCCACCTCCCAGGCCCATCGCCACCCAGGGGAGGCTGTGGCTGCCCAGTTGCTAGGATATGACCTAGGTCACTTGTGACTCTTTCCCCGAGACCCCCAGCTGCCTCTGTACTCCAGTCCCTGTGTGGAGAGGACCAGCACCCTCCCTGCAACAGGTCTGCAAATGAAGCGCTCCAAACAGCCCACCTGACGGGCCCAGAGACCTCAGCGGGGCGCAGCCACAGCATTCGGGGAGGGGCTGCTCCCAGGGCCAGCTCCACCTGGTGGGGAGCTGTCAGGCAGTCACGGGCCGCACATGCTGGGCACAGAGCCAGGATGCACTGGCCACACAGCACAGCCAAGTTCCGGGGGCCTTCAGGGTCCTGAGAGGCGTCCCTTTTCCCAGCCACAGCTTAATCCAGAGCTAGCTGGGCAGAGGAGGCGTGTCCAGGTAACGGATGGCCTCCGGGCTTCCCTTGGCCTGATGGTGACCTCTGGCCCCCACCCACGTTGTGAGGAGGTGGTGGGAGCTGGGGAAGGTTCTAGAACCGTTGACACAGATTGGTTCTGTATTCTGACACCTGCATTTGGGTCCTGGCGCCGCCGCCCACAGCCAGCGGTACCTGTGTTTTGTCAAAAGTTTTTACTTTCATTTAGGTTCAAAGGATTTGTTGGTAAAAGAAACCACTCATCACACTAATAAACCTGTTTATGGTGTTTATTAAGGTATAGCAATAAGCAAGTAAGCAAAGAAAGCGAGATTATGCATATTTTAAAAAAGAAGAGAAAAAGAGTTAAACAGTGTTCACATCACCAAATTGGGGAAACACCTCCATCCAGATCCAAGCAGTTCTGGGGAGTCCCAGCTGGGATTGTCCTGGGCAGTGCGTCCACTCCAAGGAGGAGACTTCAGAGAGCGGTCTGGGGAAATCCTGCTTATGTGACCCAGCCGCAGACTGATAACATTAGTCTGTGTGCAAACATGAAGCTGTGGTTATTTCATGAACACTTGGGTCTTTTCTCCCAAGTCTTTGGGATGTTCTTCGGTCCTGGGAACTGGCCAGGTTCCCACGGTCCAAGAAGCTCCAGGAGTTACTTTCCTTCTTATCTGACGGTCACCACGCACCCATCCCGCACGGCTGCACACAGTTTCTGAGTCTGGCACATCGGTCAGAGGCCTAGCGATGCCTCTGAAGCCTGAAAAGGCTGTAAACCTTAATTCTCCCAACAACCGGGGTCGGGTATGTTGCCTCCCTGGGCCTCAGTTTCTCATCTGTAATGGGATGAGCCAGGCCCATGCCCCACGTGGTGGTTCCAGGGTTTGGGTGAGAAGATACGGCGGCAGTGCTGGGAACAGTGTCCGACCCACGGGAGGAGCCACTGTGACCACGATGTGCCTCAATGATGTGTGGTGTCTTGCAGGAGAGGCGGCCCTGAACGAGTACCTGCGGGTCAAGACGGTGACTTTTGAGTACTGAACAAAGGCCTCCGAGAGAGGAAAGACCCCATCTGGCTGGCGCCTCCTCATCCCACACTACCCTGACCTGCCTTCCCCAGCTGGGGCTGCCTCAGGTGGCCTGGTGGCCCCTCCCTCCCCAGTCCAGTGGGCACAGCAGCCCCACCCTGGGGCCAATGGAAGCCCCCTGCCTGCACCCCGTGTCTGCGTCTGGACACCCTCTGTCCAATCAGAAGCTGCCCTTGGCTGAGTGAGGGGTGGCCCCAGGGCGAATAAATGCAGCCACCAAAAAAAAAAAAACTCTGAGCAGAGGCTGCCTGCACCCGTGGCTGCTCTCCATCTGGGGGTGCTCCTGGGTGGCCCCAGGAGCCATGTGGTCACCCCGAGTCCTGTTCAGGAGCGCTGTTGCTTGTCTTTGGCAGGCTGGACTCCCCGGGGAGAGACATAGGAGGAAATGGAGTGGGTCGGCTCAGGCCTCCACACGGCAGGTGTGAGACGGAGTTATGGGTGCTAGAGGTCTGGGGTAACCCTTGGGAGACACACACGGGAGGAAGCGGGACCAGGCTGTGATGCTGCTCAGGCTCCCTCAGCAAATGCGGCCAGGCCCGCCGCACCCTCTCGGGCCCAGTCAGCACGGGCTCAGCCTTGGCTGATCGCAGCCCCTGGCTTCCTCCATCACTCTTGCTCTTCTGTTGAGAGTATCCTCTTGTGGAAGGTCTGTCCAGACCTCGCCTTGTGAGGGACGATGACAGCAACATGACAACAACGTGCTGAGTACTAACTGCACACCGTGTGCTGAGTGCTAACTGCAGCAGGTAGGCTCCAGATCCTCTGTGTACACTTATCTCATTTAATGCTCACTATCCCAGTGAGGAACTGTTTTTATCCCAATCCAAAACTGAGGAAATCGAGGCAGAGGTTCAACTGCCCAAGGATACACAGCATGTATGAAACTGTTCCCCATACTTTCCAGATTATGCAGACTTGGAAGCCCCCACTTCCTGCAGAGACCCCTAAGTGCTGGAGTGTCCCAGATCGGTCCCCGCAGCCTTCTCTTTCTGTCAAGCCTTAGTTGCCCTGCGGGCACCTGCTTCTCCTTTGGGGGCAGCTCTCTCCCCCCAGGGCTTCTCCACCTTGCTGTGAGGTCCCCTCCCACAAGAAACGCACTTACACGCCACTCGTGCAGGAAAGGGCAGTTTATACTCTCCAGCTGGCCAACGACCGTCTCCCAAGGAACAACCAAGGAAGAGCTGCCTCAGGCCTTCGTCTTGTGGGGTTTTTAAAGACAAAAACTACATCCTGTTGGCACATGGATTTGTCCAGGTGCACAAAGCAAGCTAGGGAGCTCGGTCACAGAGGCCAGGAATGAGCCGTTCGAGCCATCAAGCATACAAGTTTTCGTTGTGTATGGTTCCTGCTCCCATGTAATAATTCACCGTGTATGCTTCCTGCTCCCATGTAATAGTTCACCGTGTATGGCTCCTGTTCCCATGTAATAGTTCACTGTGTATGGCTCCTGTTTCTTTGCAACGGCTTTTGTTTCTATGAGAAGGTCAACGGTGTCTCATGCAGAAGGGGGGTGTGGTCTGCAGGTCAGATGGGGTAAAATGGAGTTGCTTAGATTAAGCACGCAATTCTACAGAAGCAGATAGCGTATGTTATGAGGGTGTAGGTAGCTCTATTTCAGCCTGAGTGTGCAGCAGGCCCTGCTCCTGATGCCCCACGCACCCTGTGATCAGGCTGCAACTCCTCACAAGGTCTTCCTAGAGGTCCAGGAAAAGCGAGCCCCCACTCTATGTGGCCACTCAGGGTCCGGAAGCCCAGACCCCAGCCCTTGCCTGTTTCTCACACTCCTCCCAGCAGCAGGGCCCGCTCACCCTGCCCGCCGAGCTCCTGTCAGGTCCAGTCCCAGCGCTTGTTGCTACAGAAGGGAAGAGACAAGCTTTCACTTTGCTTAAAGCCCTCGGGGCTGTGCTGCCTCAGAACTGACCGACCATCTGCATGATGACTGGTGGGGGGTGAGTTTCCTGAGAGGAAGCCTTCCCCTGTGGCCAGGGGTGTGGACTCACCTCAGCACAGGACACTTAAACCGAGCAGACAAGTCCCACCTCTGCTCTTTCCTGGCTTCCAGTTGTTTTGTTTCAAACACCCCAGGCTTGGGGCATCAACAGCACAGTCGGAGCTAATGCAGCTGACCCTCAGCCTGTGGCCAGCCGTCTTAGCTCCTGTCTACAAGACAGAGGTGGATTCCAGCCCAGTGTCCCGAAGGGGTCAGCCCTGGCTTCCCTATGAACATCCCTACATGGCAGATGAGCAGGGAAAGCCTCAAACACAGGCCATGCAAACACAAGTAGAGCCAAGGAGCATGTTTCTCCCCTCTTCAGGCAGACACACAAAGAGCTTGGCTTTCGCAGGGTGCCCACAGCTGTGCTTGAGACCTCAGGCTTAGATGTGCAAGACCGGAATCCTAGCTTTTTGTCCTTCTCCCCCTTTCAAGAATTCTCCTGAAACCAGAAGGTATGGAACATAAGACCACTAATATCCCCCAATTTCCTTTCTCTGTTCCCATTTTTCTTAAGTCTTGGAACCCCCTATTTTATCTGGGCAAAGGCTGCCCAGGAGAAAGACTCAGTTTCCCAGCCTCCTTTGCAGCCAGGTGGTGGTCCAGGGACCAAGTTCTAGTCAATGGGATGTGAGGGGAAGGGGTTTTGTGAACTGTTGACACATGCCCTTTAAAGGACGGGTCACTCTGTTGCCTTTCCTCCTTCCCTCCCCTGGGCTGGCTGGAAGCAGACCCAGTGCACGTGCTGGGGGGCATTTTCTAACCCTGCAGATATGGGCAGCACTTGGGGGTGGGGGCTGGAGAAAGCCTGAGTCCCCAACATCATGGAGGTGCATTCCACCCGGGGTGACCTACAATTAGACAATCACAAGAGATAAGCTTTTATTACCACCTTTTTGTGATTTTTAAGTGCATTTATGTTTCACCATGTTAATAGAAGAGGTTAAGTGGTTTAAAAGTATAATAAACAAAATAAAAATTGCATGAGCGAATGGAGACCAAGAGGAAAGTGGTAGTAAGATAAAATCAGGAGTGCAGTTAGTATCGAAACCTTCCAATCATAGCCTTCTAAAGTCAGGCCACCATTTAGCTCAGACTTTCTAGCCACCAGGGTGCAAGGAAACCTGACCAGTGGCCTAATTTCAGTGTCCATATGATAGGAACAAACTATTTTTTTCTGGAGGACAACTGTTTCTAGTAGAGTAATAAATTCATATTACAAGTCTTCCTAAAAATATGTTTTGTAATCTAATGACTGCTGTCTTGTACTACTCATCATAGAGAGGTAAGTCACACACAGCTGTCTGGACCTTCCCGAGGCAGGCCGAGTGCACGTTACACCACCACCAGAGCAAGCAACTCTCCTGGGGCCGGGAGTGTGCCGTGGGCAGCGAGCACGCTTGGTCCAGATCTGTAGTGCTTTGTTGATCTGGCTTCATGCAAACATGATAAGACAGGAGAAACTGGAATTCACCAGACGTCTTTTCAGGGAGAGTCTTGCATTTATTTTATTTATTCAGCAGAATACTGTCATAAAATTGGAGCCATGGGAACATTCAGAATCAAAAGATGGTCATAGAATTGTTCTACATAAAGGGAGGAGGAATTCGGAATGCGTGGGGGCATGAGGTGGGGAGGAAGGAGGTGTGACCCTGCAGGGCAGAATAGGGAACAGTCTTTCAGGGAAAATGTAGGAGTGTGGTGGAAGCTCCCCACCCCTTCTGTCGTCCAAAATCAACCATTCCTCATGGTCCCCTATGCTTTTTGGAAATGGCCCCTGTATTAGTCTGTTTCTGTTGCATATAACATAAATACCTAAAACTGGGTAATTTGTAAGTCCAGGAAACACACCTGGTAAGGGTCTTCCTTGGCAGTAATGCAGGGGTCTCACATGGCAGAATGACGGAGCAGAGAGAGAGAGAGACTGTCACATGCTCTCCTTCTAAAGCCCTCAGAACCACACCCATGACCACCATTATTAATCCATTCACTTGGGCACGGTCCTACAATCTAATCTTCTCTTCAAGGCCCTGCCTTTCAATTACAGGAATAGGATTTTCACCTTTAACAGTTACAGTGGGGATTAAGCTTCAATGACTTTGGGGGGCCATTCAATCCACTGTTGCTCCTTTGGGGCAAACCCAAGGAAGAGCTGATTTCTGCAGCCAAGTGGTCACAGGCAGGAGTGGACTGCAGAAGCAGAGACTGTTGCAGGTGACATCTGGTTATGCAAGTGTGTGGTCAGGCTTCACACCCTCTAGTCATCCTCCAGAAATGCTGCTTCTCCCAAGGGAATTTTCAAGATCATTGAGCTGTGAGGTGTCTGTTTTCTTTTCCCTAACAAGTGCCTGGCAGGCACTTTACTGCAGTGCCGGGAACTGAATGGGGCCTGGGAATGAAGTGCCTTTATATTCCAAACAAGTGAAGAGTTTAATAGTTAATATGTTAAAGAGATGAGGACAGAACACACAGCTTGTTTACTGCACTCTTTCCAGTGCCTAGGGTAGGCCTCGAGTATATCAGGTTCTGATAAAGTCTTGTTGACCAAATGAATAAAGTTGTGTGGTGATCACTCTAAATTCTCACTGCAGTGGATTATCTTCTAGAAAAATTAATGCATTACCAAAATTGTCTCAGGAAGTAGTAAAAACCGTGACTGGATTTGTTAACGTTTGGAAAACTGTGGAAAAACACACACACTCCTGTCTCAGTCGCGAGTGGCTAGCTTGTGCTATGGCAGCTGTCAATCTCCAGCTTGAGCAGCTCATTTCTTGCTCAGGCTCATGCCACTGCGGACTGTCAGGAACCCTGTTCCAGCTGTCCTTGTCTAAGACTCAACGGCAACTGAGGCAGAGGGGAGGACCACCCTGGAGAGTCCTGCATCAGCACTTGCATGCTTTTTGCTGGAAATGACATGGCACTTCTGCTTCTAACCAGTTGGCCCAGGCTACCCACAGAGCCCCATGCCACAACTGAGGGCTGGAAAGTGCAGCATTAAGAAACAGATATTCTCATCCCTGTGTAACAAAATGTTATGGACTGAATGGGTGCTCCCCCCACCCCAATTCATATGTTGAAGCCCCAAACCCCCATGTTATGATATTTCGAGGTGGGCCTTTGGGAGGTAATTGGGTTTAGATGAGGTCATGAGGGTGGGTTCTCATGGTGGGAACAGTGTCTTTATGGGAGGAGACACCAGAGAGCTAGTTCTCTCTCTCCCTCCACGTTCATGTACCCAGGAAAGGCCATGTGAGGACACAGCAAGAAGGTGGCTGTCTGCAACACAAGAGGAGACCCCTCACCAGAGACCGACCCTGCTGGCACCCTGATCTCAGACTTCCAGTCCCCAGAACTGTGAGGAAATAGATTTCTGTGTGTAAGCCCCACAGTCTGTGGTGTTTTTGTGTGGCAGCCTAAGCTACTAAGACATAGGACACAAAAACTTGAGAATCTTTCTGATTCTTTCTATAGAGCTATCAAATCTCTAGTGCCCAAACTTGACAAAGATAGCACAAGACCAAAACTATAGCTCAAAGGCACCAATGGCAACATTTTTAACATCTTCAATAAAGTATCTGTAAATTGAATTTAACTAGATATAAAGAATAATTCATTATGACCAAATTATGTGTGTCCCAGGAATACAAGGATAGTTTAAAGGAAAATATCAAATCACCTTCATTCACAATAAAAAGTCATTTTTAGGTACCGTGTTCAGATCGTAGGTCCATCACTTCATAACTGTGTGACTTTGGATCAAGTACTTAACTGCTCTGGTCCTCAGGTTTTCATATCTACAGAATGGGATAATTGTGGCCCTTACTTCACAGGGTTATTATGAGAAGTAAGACATGATGACTGTGAAGTGCTTATCTAGCACGTTTGTGCGAGGTGTAAGTGCTCAATTTTAGCTGATTTTATTACCATTACTATTACTGTCATCATTGCATTAAATTGATAGCTTGTCCTGTCATTCATCTATTTATTTATTTTACAAATACATATTGAGCATCTACTATGTGCCAGACACTGTTCCAGGAGAAAAAGTTCCTGCTCTCATCAAATGTACATTCTAGAGGGAAAAAGAGAAAACAAACAAGTAAACAAATAAGCGTACGTACAGGTTCTGTGATAATGTGTGGACTTTTGTATTGAATGATGTTGAATTCAGAGAGGTGACAGAACTTATTAAAGTGGATAAAGCGAAAATTGTAGCCTATGATGGTAAAAATGCTGGCTGTAATACTACCAAATGACTAGGGAAAAACGGCTTTTTTATGCCATCTTCTGTTATTATTCATCGCTTTTTGAAGAGAAGCGTAGAAGAGACTTTTTTTTATTTACTCTAACATTTCCGAAATGATGACACTGTGCTATGCTATCAGAGAATTCCAGCAGAAAGAAGCTTGTAACTCTGTAGCCTCTTACATTACCTTTACTATGCAGCATGAAGAAACATAACTTTTTAAAAATGACAAATCAAAAGTTGCTGCCTTCCTAAGAACATTCTTTAATAAACTTACTTTAAAACTCAAAAAAAAAAAAAAAAGAGAGAGAGAGAGAGAGAAAGTAAGGCCTGGGATCCAAAAGCAGGGAGCCTAACTGCAGAGAGAGGAGAATCAGCACGCGGTGCAGGCAGAGCTCAAGAGACAGCTGCGCTGCAGACCCTGCGAGCAGAGCGCCCAGATGGGAGCAGCTCGGGGGCAGTGCCAGTGTAAGACACACAAATGTACGAAGCAGGAAAGTCACCATGAAGCTGAGTCACTTGTGCGGGAGCCCATAGCTATCACTTTAAATATGTGGGAAGCCACACAGATGTTCCTGTTGAGACATATTTCACTGGAACGCTGTAGTAGAACACAAAGAGACCCACAGAACCTCATAGCTGCACCTGAAGTGTGTTGCTTCCAAAATGTGAGAAGGAAACTAAAAAAACAAACATTAATAAATGTCTAATGAAATGTTTACAATTCATAAGATGCAAACAAATCAACTGCGACCCACTCAACCATTAATAACATACACACGTACCTGTGTGTGTGGTTATTGTGGGATATGGGTTCGTTTTTACATATTGTTGGATGGAACTTCCAAAAATAAGTTTGTGCATGGCCTATGAAGGTCTGAAAAGAGTAGCCTGTAAGCTAACAATCTCCATGTCCTCTGGGTTACTGACAAGTTGGGATTATACTACAGGGTCCGTGGCTTCCAGACATGGGGCTGGTGGTTGCCCCCACGTTCCAGGCAGGCACACTGAAGACTGCACTCCATCTTCAGCAAATATCCCCTCCACTCCCTGCTGCCAGGAATCCTGCCTGATCAAGGTCCACTCAGCCCTAAATCAGACCTAACCTGCAGGCCCAGGAGAGTGGCAACCTCAGCAGAGCTTGCAGTAGCTCTGAACCCCAAGAGAAAGGTGTTGTCCCCAGTTGCTTGGTGCTGGGCTGAGGAGGGGCCAGTCAACTCAGAGCACCTGTCTGCAGTGCTCACCTCCAAAAGAAAACACAAACAAGCAATTTTGGCCTCTTTGGTGACCCACAGTCCTTAATGTTTCAATGACAAAATACAGACACAGACATGGACACAGAAGTTGATAGCATATAGACACAGCCCCCAAATGTTTTGAAAGAATAGAAAGAATTACAGTCAGTGAGTGGGCAGGTAAGACATGCAAAGCCTCCACCGTCGCCAGACGGATCAAACCTCCTGATGTAGTCTTTCTAATCACCACTCCCCTGCCAACTCCAGTCCTGGCTGGAGTATGCAAGGGATTGATAGTGGCACTAAATCATCAGTATTGAAAATTGATCACGATATAAATACAGTGCTCACTGTGGATTGAATGTCCTCCCAAAATTCACTGAAGCTGGACCCCCACAGTGCTAAGAGGATGGGGAGTCCGATTATGGCATCTGAAAGGTGGGGACTTTAAGAGGTGATTGGATTGTGAGCACTGTGCACGTGACTGGTAGATCGATCCATTCATGGAGTGATGGATACGGTTCTGATGGCTTTATAAGGAGGCAAGTGAGAAGGTCAGCTCTCCCTTGCTCAGATTCTCTCACCATGTGATACCCTGCGCTGCTGCAGAGGCACCACCCAGAAGAAGGCCTTCACCAGAGGTGCCCCCTGGACTGTGGACTTCCCAGCCCCCAAAACTGTAAGAAATACATTTCATTCCTTTATGAATTACCCAGTTTCCAGTATTCTGTTGTAAGCAACAGAAATGAACTATACAGTGTGGTGGAGTTTGGATGTGTTGTCCCCTCCAAAACTCATGTGGAAATTTGATCTCCAGTGTGGCAGTTCTGGAAACTGATTGAGTCATGGGGGCGGATCCCTCATGAATGGATTAATGCTCTCCCTGGGGGAGGGGGATTAATGAGTGAGTTCTCGCTCTCTTAGTTCCAGCGAGAGCTCGTTGCTTAAAAAGACCCTGGCACCTCCTCTCTCTCTCTCTCTCTCTCTCTCTCTTGCTTCCTCTCTCGCCATGTGATCTGCTTGTACCCGCCAGCTGCCTGCCACTTTTCCACCATGAGTAGAAGCAGCCTGAGGCCCATGCCAGATGCAGCTGTCCCAGAATCTTAAGCCAAATAAACCTCTTTTCCTTATAAATTACCCAGTCTCAGGTGTTTCTGTTATAGCAGCACAAAATGAACTAATACACAGTGCTTCTTCTTAAGGGCCCTGCAGGAGGCTTCGGTTCCCTGACAGTGAACAGATACCCCCAATCCACTCATGCGCATTTGCTCTCCTGGGTGCCGCGGCCCCCTGGGCCCTAAGGCAGCCAGATATTGACCAGAATCGGTCTGAACAGAGGCCCCTTTGTCCCTGACAGTGTTTGGTTACTGTCATTTAGAATCATGTCCAAAATGAAACCAGGAGACTTTTCTCTGAGCTATTGAGTTTCGGGCTTTGAAAGGTGAAGACCAAGAACTTTGAACGACGGTACGTAACTCTGCTTTGGGAAGAGCTAATTCCTGGCCTTCACTCCCAGACTTCCACGTGCCACGTGTATTCATGTACTGACTTGCTCATGCATTCAACCATGTTTCCTGAATGCCAGCCCTGGGGATGCAAGATGAAGAAGACGGAGTCCCTGCCCCAGTCACAGTCAAGTGCAGGCCACTCTCACACACACAGACCATAGAAAGCGCACGTGGGCTGGAAACTGAGAGCCAGGAAGATGAGCTGGGGCAAGAGGGATGCTGCGAGCTGAGTCCCAGGTGACGAACAGGATTCCGCCAGGTGGGAGGAGGGGCATTAAAGACAGAAAAAGCAAAATGTGCACAAAGGCCCTGAGTGGGGGGAGGGGGATGTGTGAGCCCGAGCGGCCAGGTCTGCAGAGGGACAGTCAGGGAGTGGGGCTGGAGGGCTAAGGCGGGTCCAGATCAGAGAGACCTTGCCCGCAGCCCTGCTGTGGCATCCAGGCCCCCTCTCGTAGGCAATGGTGAGGCAATGGATGTTGGCGCGCAGAGAACAGTGCAGTCCTATCCAGGACTAGACCTAGATTTTAGACAGTAACTTGCTTATGGTGGGAGGTAGGAGATCACAGAACTCACTCGGGCTGTTGCAAGAGCCCAGGTAGGATATGTTGAGGGTCCGCATTGTGGCAATACCAGGAAGGTAGAGAAAATGAACTTGATGCTAGAGAAACTTCAGACATAGCTGCTACAGGGCCTGGGGACTAATTAGGGATACTGGGGTGGTGGAAGGGGTTCCACTCCACACCAAGACCCATAGACACAAGAAAACACAAGAGATACTAAGTGACTCATCCACACCCCCACGGCTGTTATGTTAAACCACATCAAATGGCCGATATTTTACCTGTAAAAATGTTAGTTTCATGGGATTCAACCTAATCATAAAAAGTAGGGCCAGCACTTGAATCCAGCTGTACTAAATTGAAATCTTCTCCTTGCGAAGAACATTTTCCAAACCACTTCCAATCTCAGGAACCCAAGCTACTAGCTTTCTTTAAACAGTCACTGAATACTTTAGCCCTTAAAGGATGTGTCTTGGAAAGAGCAATGGATTGAAGGAGGGAAAACCTTGCTGAGAGAGAAAAAATGAAAAAGTTGTCTGGGTTTGCAGGTTTACTTGCTGTGCCCCGACCCTCTCCGCAGTGGTCCCCTGAAGGCCACGGGTCCATGATACCCCCTGTATCCTGGCTTCAATCCAACCTTCCCTCTCCTAGAGTCACCCACGCCTCGTGAGTGTGCCATCCTGCCAATTGCCTGACACACAGCACTCAGAGTGGGAACTTTACTGAAGACACAACCAAACCAGCAACGCCTAGACAGGGAGAGAACGGCAGCCACAGTGCAGAGACACACCTGAGACAGGCAGGAGAGAGGGGAACGAGCCGGGGCAGAGCCTGTCTGCTTCTCCTTCTCTCATTCTACCCTCCTCGGAATAATAACCACGGACACCCTCGGTTTCCGTCCCGCAGTTGATTCCCTCGGGTCTCCCATGCACCCTGTGATTGTCTTCAAAGCTCCCGCCTCCCACTCCTCTCACTGGGGGAGAGTGCTCCCTGCTGATCCTCCCCTGTGACCTTACCCCCTCCCTCTACCCCACCCCCGAGCTAACAGACCACCCAGCACTGCTGACTGTAGCCACAGCCTGGAACGATCCCTTCTGTGGTATGGGAGGCCCATGAGGCTGGGTAAATTTGGTGTTTCTTCTCTTCCTCGGGTAATTTCAAGCCAGCCAAAGGCTGATGCGGAGGCACTAGGCTGGCTAACAGGCTCATGGCAACCAGCTCCAACTGCAGGGGCTGCCATGAGCAGAAGGCAGAGGAAGGAAGCCTACGGATGGGCAAGTCTCCTGACCTCTGCTCGGAGGAAGTGTCCAGCCTGGACAGTGGGCCTGAGCCACAGTCACTCTTCTGTCTGTCCTGGAGGCCCTGAGTGCATGCCCCAGGTCTTTGTGCTGTCAGCAGATGCACCCAGGTGTGATGGTGGCTGCGAGACCGGACCAAAGGACGTAATGACCAAACTCAGCAGAAAGCAGCAGTTCTGGCTGCAGAGTGACTCTTACTGACCAGAACACATGGTTCATGTGCTATGTGCTGGTTTCAGTCTGACTAGCAAAAAGGAAAAGCCAAGGTCCACCTGTTCAGGATCTCACGTCACAGGAGCAGGGCACGGTGTTGAGGGGCCTGTGTCTGAGTCCGAGGCCTGGATGTGTCACTGGCTCTATGGGATCTTGCTCCCTCTGTTCCTCAATTTCTTCTTCTGATAATTCCTGCCCTTTCTATCTCCTGAGGGTGTGATAGAGACCCAGTGAGATAACGGGTGTAGCAGTGTTTTCAAATGGGCAGCGTGCCGTCCCTGCGCGTGGTGTTGGTATTACTGTGCTAAATCATCCCACACAGGGTTATTGGAAGGGCTGAGAGAGGTAATAGATGTGGAAGTCTCTTGTAAATTATCAAACATGAACGAGATGGGGGAATTATTAGTAGCAAGGTGTGATTATCTACGTGGTTCCGCTAACACCACCATTTCGCCACTTGCTGCCCAGACATTTCTGAAACTGCACGACTTTGCAAAGACATGAACTCTGCATGCTGGGGTTTGCCCAGCTATAAAATGAGATATCTCTGGGGATGGCAAACACAGCCAGCTCTTGGGGACCCATGGGGTCTTCAGCCCAGAGAAGAGATGCGGCGGGGCAGGATCACAGGCTTTGGAGAGGATGCGGAGCCCTGCCAGGTGGAAGAAGGTTGGCTCAGAGGGTAGAACCGGCTGCCAGATTCAGCAGGAGTTCTACTGAAATAGAGCTCCCTACACCCTCATAACGTACGCTATCTGCTTCTGTAGTTGCTTGCTTAACCTACGTAACTCCATTTTGCCCCCGTCTGACCAGCAGACTACCCCCCCTTCTTCTGCATGAGAAAAAGTTGACCTCATAGAAACAAAAACCATTGCATAGAAACAGGAGCCATACACAGTGAACTATTACATGGGAATAGGAACCACACACAATGAAGACTTGTGTGCTTGATGGCTCTAACAGCTCATTCCTGGCCTCTGTGACCGAGCTCCCTAGCTTGCTTTGTGCACCTGGACAAACTCGTGTGCCAACGGGATGTAGTTTTTGCCTTTAAAAACCCTACAAGACCAAGGCCTGAGGCCGCTCTTCCTTGGTTGCTCCTTGGGAGATGGTCACTGGCCAGCTGGAGAGTATAAACTGCCTTTTTCTGCACGAGTGGCGTGTAAGTGCGTTTCTTGTGGGAGGGAGCCTCACAACACTGTGGTGGCAGATTTGGCTCACGGCAACTCCTAATTACCTAATTAAAACACCTAATTGCCTCCTTAAACCCTTTCTGCCTTTAAACGCTTCGCCTCCTTTAATCTTTGTGCTGCCCTGTGAGATCAGTTTTCTTATTCCCATTTTCACAGATAAAGAAACTGAGACTTGGGGCGGTTAGGTCCAAGGTCACACAATGTTGAACACGAAGCAAGCAGGAGGTACTGGCACTTTGCCATGACTCAGAGAACACACTTTTACAATGACGTCAAGCTGATTTATAACATAAGGGTTAGGGTTAGGAGGTTCTGCTTTGTATGCAGTTTCATGAATTTGTGAGTTTTCTGTAATGCAAAGTGTGTGAGTCTGGGCCAGACTGGTCCCTCCAGGGAGTACTGTGGAGTGTGACTGCTAGGCTGCATTACCAGTGGGGAGGGCTGAAAATGCAGATTTCCAGGCCCCATCTGAGCTTCACACACAGTAGCTCCCGGGAGTAGCCTGAGAACGTGCATTACTGAAACTTGCCCGGGGACACTGATCAGTCCCTCTTTAAGTACCGCTGCCACGAGGCAACATCCAGAGCCCATCTGAGGCTGGATGTGCCACTGGCAGTCCCTTCACTTTGTGGGACCAGATGGGCATGCTTGTTGCACCTGTCCCTGGCCCTTCAAAGAGGATGATGGCTTGGCCAGTGTTATGTCTTCCCTCCTGTCAATCCAGCTTATTGTGAGGAGGAATGAGGGAAGCCAGGGGCAAAAGGAGGACTCCTGCAAGAGATTTGAGGGTTTTGAGAAGACAGCTGAGGAAAGAGAGAAACAGTATGTGAGGGCAGAGAGTATAGGAGAAAGAGGAGGACTCTGAGACACACTGCTGGACCCCAGGTCTTTCCAGAGCATCAGCATTATAGAAGTGAGGGTTTCCAAAATTACTCTTGGTTGCGTGAGCTGTGTGGGTGGATGGTGGCTTTTACATAAATGTCATGGCCCAGGCGCACTCAAGGGCTCAAGCCCCTCCAGGACAAGCACCACTGCCTAACATCCCCACAGAAAAACAGCCAGAATACCCTACAGGCAGGAAGTTCATCCTCAGCAGGCTTTCCAGACAGCCACGGTCCAGCTCTCAGCTACCTGCCCCCCACTGAGGTTAGTGACTCCTTCTGAATCCCATGGTCTGGGGCAGATGGCTTCTCCTTCGGATGCCTTGCTGCCCTCTGCTCTGCTAATCTAATCAATACCCCTTGCTCTGAGCCAGCCGTGGCTTGCAGCCCTCAAAAGCCCTGCCTGACCTGCCTCACTCTTAGTAATTTCACCCTTGGGCTCCCTGTCTGCCCACCTCTAAGCTTGCGGGTGATGGAGGACACAAGCCAGGACCAGTCCGGATCCTAACCTTGTCTTCTCAACTACGTTACATGACCCTTAAAAGCTAGGTCCAAGGAGAAAACTTTCTCTGTAGCCGTGATCCCCAAACCTAGCTGATCATCAGACTTCCCTGAGAGTTTGAAAGCACACTCTCCAGTCTCAGTCCAGACCCGCTGCATTGGAATTCCAGAGGTGGGAGCCCTGGAATCTATTTTTAAAGAGTTCCCTGGTAACACTGCTGAATAGTCACAACATGAGGCCCTGACCTCCAACATCTATTTAGCACAATGTGGAACACCTGCACTGTTCTTACACTATTTGTTTTTTAATGGCTGATGAATCAATCTAGCAGCAACTCACATTTCCCCAGGCCAGTTGCACGTACCTTGAAGCTGGAATTGTGGTGACACGAGCTCTGTCTCTGGAAGCCCAGGAGAGCCCTCCCATCCTGCTGCCTCCTCTGAGCAATGTGCTCAGCGCACATGGGACCATCTCGCACAAGCTCATGGTTGATCATCCTCTCGGTGGCCATGCGGTGGGCTTCCCCAAAGTATTCCCAGCAGTGTCTGGGTAGCCGCCTGCTCACCATGGGCTTCCACTGCCACTCCAGAACCAGCTGCGTGACTCAGCTCCAGGGCCGCTGTTAGACAAGCGTGCCACTTACTCTCAGAAGCCATTACAGCAAGGTCTGCTCCAGCTTTCTCTGCCTTGCATGCTAAGTGAGGGGCATCTGCTCCATATGGCAATGCATAATTGACAACACAATTTACTTCCCGCTTATATAGCCTATTCCATACAAAGCTTCATTTCCTTATTTATTATTTACAAAATTAATGCTGATGGAGTTTGGATGTGTTGTCCCCTCCAAAACTCATGTGGAAATTTGATCCCGAATGTGGCAGTGTTGGAAACTGATTGAGTCATGGGAGCAGATCCCTCATGAATGGATTAATGCTCTCCCTGGGGGAGGGGTAGTGAGTTCTCACTCTATTAGTTCCTGCGAGAGCTTGTTGTTTATAGGACCCTGGCACCTCCTCTCTGTCTCTCTTGCTTCCTGTCACCATGTGATTTGTTTGTACCTGCCGGCTGCCTGCCACTTTCCGTCATGAGTAGAAGCAGCCTGAGGCCCATGCCACATGCAGCTGTCCCAGAATTGTGAGCCAAATAAACCTCTGTTCTTTATAAATCACCCAGTCTCAGGTATTCTGTTATAGCAACACAAACAGACTAAAACAAATGCCATCTTCTCAGTCCCTTACAGGGTGTGTGGCTGGTCCCTGTCTTTGAATTAATTTTAATCTAAGGTGGAAACATTTGTTAAGGGAGTTGGCTCAGGCCAAAGTAATCAAATGCACGGTAACCAAATGCCTGTAGGGGGTGGGGAGGTGAGGCTGACATTTGTTGAGTGGCTAACTGTGCTGGCCGCCAAGAAATTAATGGTGCCAGATGGAAGTGTGCAAAAACATCACTGTAATATGATATTGTTGCTGTTTTATAAATAAGGAAACTGAGATCAGAGAGTAAGTAGGTAGCCCACTGTCACATAACTAGTCAGTGGCAGAGATTTGATGACCGCATGAGTCCCAGAGCAGGGTTTCCATCTGCCCTGGTTTCCACGAGTGTAAAAGGCCATTCCTCTGCATAGTTAATTATTTTTCAGAGATGACTCAGCACTTCAGACATTGCTCACAGACATCCCCGTCACATCATGTAACACTTCAGGCAGGCGGGGGCGGGAGATGCCCTCTGAGAATCTTCCTGCACTGGTTGACAGAATTTGAGCAGAAGACCCAAGAAAGCAAATTCTGTGGTCAAGATTCTCACCTGGTGGCACTGAAAATGTTTCAACAGTGAGGCAAGTCATTTTCTGTTAAAAAAACCAAAATCCCTATTCTTACCCGTCCTTGTCCTTCAAGCCACCAGCCTAGCCCTCCTTTCCTGCCTTTACCTAGCTTCCTGACATGGCTCTCCAGCGATCCCATTCTTCTCGCTTCCCCATTTATCCCTCCGTCTGTGACCATATGGTCTCCACCTCATCAATGACAGTGACACAGAGCCTGCCTCTGCCACCAATGCTCTTTCTCACTGTATTCAGGTCAGAGCTGCCCACAGAACTTGCTGCCTCTAACTGCTCCTTCTGGAAAGTTCCCCATGTCCACCTTCCCCAGCACATGCTTTCAGCCTCACGCCTCCTGTTCTGAGTGCTTTCTCTTCATTGCCTAACCCCTGCCTGAGAGGGTCTCGAACATCTGACGACGTGCAGCCACCCACCAGACATATCTCTGCAAGCACGCCGGGCACAGCAGACCCAGCATTTCCAAATCGTCCCTCTGCCTTCCCTGAAAACCTGCATTCCCTTCTACCTGCCCTGTCTTGGTGTACTGCGCCATACACCTGTTCCTTACAGCTCGAGACTTGGACCATTCCTTGATCCCCAACCTCTAACATTCAACTGACTATAAACTGTCCTTAAGTTCTTCCAAATATACTTCTGAAATCTACCTCTGAAGTGACTTCTGATTCTATTCCCTTGTTTTTTACCCTCCCAGGCTGCCTTAACTGATCTCCTCGTTGTGTTATTGCCATGGGCTCTTCCATGCCCTTCCCACTTCTGGAGTCTCCAACTTCCAGCCCATTCTGAACACCAACATCAGTAATGTTTCTAAAACACAGCTCTGGTCATGTGACCAATTCGCGTGACATCATCTCTAATAACTCCCCTGTGCCCTCAGAGGGTGGGTGCAATCCCCTCTGGATTGTGCAGTAGAATGCACATGCAGCCAAATGAGTCTGCTTGTGCACATACCCATAGCCCTCAGTACAGCATGCAGAGTAGGTGCTCAAAATAATACTTGCAAGAGAATGAATACCAGTCCCACCATTATGTGAACCCATCTAGTTTTTGCTTTATCTCCCACCACTCCTTCCTTAGCTCCTAAGATTCGACCTTCTCTAGCATCAACACACCATGTCCTACACTTTGTTGCAACTCTCTGCTTTCGTGCATGCTTCCCATGAGGTGGGATACATCTCCCACACAGTCTGCTTTGGTGCACTCTTACCTCATGCTCAAAACTCCACTCAGACATTAAACCCTTGGAGAAAGTTTCCCTGATGTCCTCGTGACAATAAGCTAATCCTTTCTCCCTGGAACCATTCTCCATGGAGAATGGAAAAGAGAGAAAAATATATGTATATATGAGTAAGCTAAGACTTGGTTTCCAAAATCCTTGACCAACCACATACCACGGCTTAAGTTATTCTCAGGAAACGGAGGTAAAGCTTAGGCTTTTCTTAAAAAACTAAAGTTAGTTTCCATTTGGAACTTTTGCTCTCGAACACCAGCACAGCCACTAGATAAATTGGATCAGAGATTTTATGTGTCACCAAGATGTTTTTGCCCAAAGTCCACAAAGAACCAAGACTCGGTGGCCTCCTCGGCCTCTTTACTATAGGACTCCGGTTCTGGCTCTCGAGGCCTCACCACTTGTCAAGGATGAGCCAAGACAAAGACAGATGAAGAGAAACACTTCAGGGGTGGAAAATACTTCTGGGGTAGGTCCTGGCCTCAGCACCCACCCCAGGACATCCTCTGCCATTGGGCCTCACTTCAGCTGGCACCTGGCTTTCTAAAGAGAGACGGTGGGAGGATGAAGGGCATATTTGCCTCCACCCAAGGGGAAGGTGGCCTTAGTGCCCCTAGAGCCAAACATGAAGCAAATTGAGAAAAAGTGTTCAGAAGCCAGGCTTCCTCCTTCCCCCTGCCATCCATCCCTTCCGCCACCTGTCCCTTCATTCAACATTTACTGAGTGTCTGTCGTTTAACTAGCTCTGCCTTTGACCAGGACCAACAGGATGATGAAGTCTTGAGATCCCCCTAGTGGCCAATAGTAATTCCGAGGAAGGGGAAGCCAAGAGGCTGCAGGCCAATGTCAATGACGCTTATGAGGTCATTGTCTGAGAGCAGAGATGGTGGGACAGCATGAGGACATCGAGAAAGCAGAGGGAGCACTGCCAGGAGCATGAGCCCTGGAGGCCCGTGCACAACTCATCCCACAGGAGGAAGGGCGTTGTGAAGCAAAGCCAGCGATTAGGGCTGTGACTTGTGAATTTCATCCTCAGAAGACAGACGGTAGGAAGAAAGGAAACTGCCCTTTCCTGAGAGTCTGCTTTCTCCTGTTGTGCACGGGATATTTTTAACTCATAAATCATAACTAAAATGCTTGCCGCTTTTAATCCACACAATAAAACTGAAATCCAGGTATTGTTATCCTTATTCTGCACATGAGAAAAATCAAAGTCTCAAGTTCATGTTAAATAGGTGTGATCTGGAATTTGGACCCCCAGATGCTTCAACTGCAAAAGCCCACACTCTTAGTACTTGCCATGTCACCTTTGAGGGAAGAGAGGTCTGGGCTACAGCCACTGCTTGGGACTGGGCTGTGTCTGTTTAGACACTCTTGTTGCCTGAGTGACCATCCTGGCATCTGTATGCCGAGGGCTTTACATGTATTATCTCAGTCTTCACAAAAGAGCTGTGAGGTGGGTTGATATATTATTATCCCCTTTGTAGATGAGATACAGGGATGTCGAATCACTTACCCTGGGTCACAGCTAGGAAGTAGCAGAGATGAATTTGGACCCAAGAGATGGCTTCAAGCAGGGATCAGAAAATATTTTCTTTAAGGAGCTTTGAATTGTAGCACGAAAGCAGCCATGGGCCATATAGAAACAAATGGGCATGGCTGAGTTCCAATAAAGCTTTATTTGTAAGAACAGGTATCAGGTGAGATTTGGATCACTGGCCATAGTTTGCCAACCCCTGTACTAGATTCCTCTTTATTTGATTATGAGAAGGCCTAGAGAAGGCAGATACAGAAAGGCCTCACACATAATGGACTCTAACAATCCAGGCAGGGAAACCAGATGTGAAAAGGCATGAAGGTGCAGATCTATTTGGAAGTGGTGGCCAAGCCTGGGATAGATGGACCACGTGGCTGAAGGAGGGACAGAATCTCACTGCAAAAGACTCGGAGCATGAGAGTGCTGTAAACCAGACTACAGAGAGACAAATATCCAAAGATCAACAGGTTTTAAATAAGGGAGTGGCCTCTATCTTAGAGAGACACTTCCTGTGGGTTATCAAGAGGTGAGTCTAAGGGGTCCTGAGATTGGGACTAGGAAGCCCAGTTGAGAAGCATCACAACAGCACAGAAAAGAGTTTGTGGGCTTGTCAAGGGTCCATCATTGGATGAATGGATAAAGAAAATGTGGTACTTGTATACAACAGAAAATTATTCAGCCTTAAAAGAGAATCCGGTCACATGTTACGAAATGGATGAATTTCAAGGACGTTATGCTAAGTGAGATAACAGTCACAGAAAAGGATAACTACCGTATGATTCCACTTAGATGAGGTACTTAGAGTAACCAAGTAGACTGGTGGTTGCCAGGGGCTGGGAGGAGGGGGAAAAGAGGAGTTCGTATTTAATGGGTATAGAGCTTTAGATCTGTAAGATGAAAAAGTTCTAGAGATCTGCTGCACCACAATGTGCATGTGCTTAACACTGCTGAACTGAACACTAAAGTGGTAAGATGGTCAATTTTATGCTATGTGTTTTTTACCACAATTAAAAATAAAATAAAAGCATCAATGGGGTTATAAACCACACGGCAGCAGGAAGGGCAGATACGAGGGACACTGCCGGGCAGAAGGGCAGGGCTCTGCAGCCGTGCAGGTCACACACACATGCAGACACAGCGCCGGCCTCTCGTGGGCCTGGCTCGCTCCCTCCCTCGTTCCCGCCACAGCATCATTAGGCTGTGATCACCGTGAATTGTGTCTCCACACTCTGGCCTGGGCTGTCAGCCATGGGGCTGGACTCCTCTCACCCGAGTCCACTCAGTGTGGTGTCTCCTGCCATAGGTCAGGCCACACTGTTCATCAATCCCACCTCCTGAAAAGTCTCTTAATCACCCATGATCTAAGTGAATGAATTGACAAATTCAGAAAATTACAATTCGATTTTCAACCAGGAGGGGCATTTGTTGGCCAGTGTGGCAAAGACTCAGAAAGGCACCCTTTGCCTTGCTGACATCCCCGTCCAGGAGAGAAAGAGCACTAGAGCCCTTTGACTCTTCTTCTTATGGTAAAATATGCCTCAAGCCATCTTCTGTGCACCCATATACAGGGAGACAAGGCACTTTCCTAGTGATGTAAGTACCATCCTTACATTAGGTTTGTCAATGGAAAGTAACACAGGCTTTCTGTTTATATATCAGTCTAGCATGAGTTGGGTTAGTGTGAGTCTTTCTGAAGATCAAATCCCCTCACACTACACCAACAAAATCAAGTTTCTAGGCTTGCTCAGTCTAGAGAGCCATTTCATGGGAAATGACACCATGTGAGGACTCATGACACCCAATCAGCCAAACTTCCCTGGTGACCTTCCACCTTTACCACAGCCCTTCTTCAAAGCATCAACCCAAATTGGCTCCATTCTTCTCAGACTTGGTGCACATTCATCTCTCTGCCTGGAGTTGTCTCTCTGCCCTGTTCACCTGGTGAGCTCCTACATCACCCACAAAGTCCAGTTCAAATATTCCCTCGTTTGTGCTGACTCCTCCTAAGTGTCTTCATTTTCTGAATTACCATCATACTTTGGACATGCCTTTCTATTTAATCATCTATTAAATGCTTATTCAACACAGGCCCTCAGGTTGCTATTTTATGTACTTAATCCTCACAAGAGCTCCTTAGAGAGATGTGTTTCTATCCATATATTACAAATGATGGATTTAAGCCTCAGAAATTTTAAGCCAAAGGTCACGCAGTTACTGAGTTTCCTAGGCTGGGATTCTAATTGAGATGCATCAGCCCCAAAGGCCAGGCTCTTTCAGAACCTCATTCTCACTGTAGCTCTCTTGTGCATACTTGCTTGTCTGTTCCTCCGTTTGTCTGTGACGTTCTGTAGGAACCATGACTTTTGTCCACACCCACAACCATGGTCACGGTCATGCACTGGGCATGCCATGTGTGTGTGCTGAATGAATGAGTGAAAGAGAGAATAAATGTGGTTTATTTTTAACACAGCAAGGACATGACCATGTGAAATATATTTTGAACAAATAATTTCTCTCATTTTTAGCTCTCCACCTTGATTAACTGGTGTTATTTGCTGCTTTTTCTCTCTATCCTACATCCAAAAATTCCACTGAGATATCCATGGAAAGATATTGCTCCTGGTCCCTTCAGGGGAATTGTCCAACTACATAATACTAATTTCATGCAACTTAAATGGCCCAGGCATTTAGCTCACCTCTCTCATTTGTATTCTAGTATGAATCTGGGATGTGCTTGTATGAGTGACAGAGGAAGACAGCCCTTGTGATTTCTGCTCAACTGTTCTCTCTGTATAATGGCAGATGGCTCACAGGCTCATCCTGCTAATGTTATGATACTTAATGCATAAGATGGGTCTGGGTGGGGAGGACAGAAAGATAAAGATGAGATAAAAGGCAGTTATCATTTGTTTATACTTCAAATCCCACTTATAGGAGGAGGAGGAGCAGCTCAAAAATAGAAGGTGGGGTTGTGGTGGGGAGACCAGTTAAAGACAAGATCTGGGGGATTAAGTGGGTATGGCTAACTGATGGCAGTGTTTGTTTCATACAGGCACGGACTTGGTTCCTTCTACTTTGTTTACATAAACATCAGGGCTTCTCTAAGGCAACCATCATTTTTTGCATGAAAATTTGCCGTTAAAATTATTATTACAAATTTTACAACAAATGGTTAAATGTCTTTGATATTTAATTACTGGTTACAGAGCAAATAGATAATTTAAAAAAACACTTAGAGCTTCCCATAAGACAAAAAATATAAGAAAATTTCTAACAAACTTTTAAAACAATGAACAACCACACCAGAAATGGAAAAAAGTTAGAATAAGAGAGGAAGCCATTTTTTGTCCATGAAATTAATATACAGAAACGGTGGTTCGAATTATGATAAATATATAATGCACTATGTATCATCACATACTTCTGGGGATATATCAATTGGTTTCAACTTTCTGGAAATATCTATAAAGAATATTAAAAATACACATAAAAATTATCTCTAAGTTCTAGTTCTGAACACTCTATCTTAAAGAAATAATTCAAGATGGGGGAGGGAAAGAGTTTTATACAAAAAGATGTTCATTGCAGTATTGTTATTAATGGGATAAATAGAAAACAAATTAAATGCCTAAATCTGGAAGTCTGGTTTAGTCACACTATAGTCTGATAACAAAATATTTCTAATAGATGTGCAACAACATCACCAGCGCCACTTTAGGCAAGCTCAAGTACAGAATGGCGCCACCCACCTCCTCCCCTCCCCCTGCCCTTTAGGAGAAGCCTCTTGATTTCAACAGAAACCCCTTTGCTCCCGCAAGGAAGCAGTTCTCCACCCCGATCCACACTGGCATAATGACCCTCCTTGATGGTATCAGTCAGCTCTTGGTGCCAACATACCAATATAAGCTCTGCCACCCCCACGCCTGGGGCTGTCCTGCATTTTCAGGGCAGCCCGGGGCTGCCTGCTACTTTGAGCACAGCCCAGCAGATTTTCTTTCTTTAATAAAGCTTGAATGGTACCCGGTATCTCGGCTCACTTTCTTTCAATTTCATGTTTTTTACCCATCACTTTGGTTTATTTCCAGAGATAAGGTAAACAGCCCATGTATTTTCTTCTACTTTTTTTTTTTTTAATCTACTTTTTGGTGTTTTCATTTCTTCCATCTAACCCTTTATTCTATATGGAATTTTTCATTTTATTTATCTTTTTGTGTGTAAAGCATTTTTAATAACCAATCAGAAAAATAATATTGGCCGATGACCTTAAAAACCTTTTGTCAAAACATTAAAAAACTCTCGCACTATGAGTTATAAATGAAAAGGGAAGTAAAAAATTATAAAATGAATAATTTTTTAGTTATTTTGATATGTGATGTGAAGGGCCTAAGTCCTGTCTTTGCTACCAACTGTGTTACCTTTGGTCTTAATTAATTAGCTCATGGAAGCAAAAATGACCACACTTCCCCTACAGACTAGCTGTGAATCTGGAGTGAGTTGTTGCATACAGAGTTATGGAGTGTTGTTTTCATCAGCTCCTAACTCGGGGTGAGGGTCTGACGGACATCACCCCACTTTCCAGGAGGTTGGTAGAGAACAAACGCTAGAATAACTGGAGAAATCTTTCTAGAAAAGGCAACCCTGAAACAAGTATTAAAAATATGGGGAAAGAGGCTCCCATTTCCCGCCATGAAGGAATAACAGGGATCAGAGTTCCACTCCAGCCTTAAATGACCAGGAATTTGGATAAAGGTACAGACTAAGAGGTTTCAGAAGTGGGCGATAGACTGTACAGCACAGTGACCCCTGCCAGAAGGGAGGCCAAGAGGTGAGCCATGGGAGGACCCCTGCTCACTGCCTGCAGGGAGGTCCCTGGAGGGGGGACATAGCAAAGCCGAGTAGTCGCCCAGAAGTGAGGAGACAGAGTCTGGACTCTGGGACTGGAGGACAGGAGGCTAGAATTTGCATGGAAGCGTCCTGGAGGGAAGAAAGAAAAGACAGAGAGAGACCCAGAGAGCAGCAGAGAGCTAGTCTTGAGTCTTTGAATACTGCTCTGTGCATGTGCGTGAGGAAACCACCAAGACTCGGGGAGGATCCCTACTCTTCTCAAGCTGGCTTCCCATTCTAATCGGGCAGGGGGTGGGGGTGGTAATTGATAAGTGGCAAATAACATTTAAGTCGTGATTGGTGTCCGCCTTAAAGTGCTATCCACGTGGCCCCCAGCTCACTGGCAAATTTTCATTTACTTGGAACAGCAAGTGACTTCACTGAACGGGAGGAATTTGCTCAAACATTCCTAGACAGTCTTCATCATCCTTTGTTCATAAAGCTCAAAAATTCAGCCAAGAAAAGTTGTCTTCTCCCCACAGGGAATTCAGAAGGGCTCCCTGGAACAATTCTAAAGGAAACCTTCGTATGGTGAAGTGTCACCTCCTGATCCTTCTCTACTTTTCCACATAGATATTTCCCCTAATAGATCTCGTCAAAAAATACCTTTGATTCTCCTGGGCACCGAAAGTGAAGGAAGCCTTATCGTGCACACAGACTCACTGCAGCAGTGAATGTCATCCCAGCCCGGGTGAAGTAGACACCACTTTCTCTAGAAAACTCCCAGAATAAGTAGAAACCCAAAACCAAAAATGATAAAGAGTATTTTCTGCAAAAAAATATTATTTTTATAATAAGGAAATTACAGTCATCGTCAGCCTGTGCGAGCAATCTCATCTCAGCCACAGCTGAAAAGAGCTCGTTGTACTCTCGCAGCTGCGCGTTGTTCTGAGGCTCGAACCACTAAATAAATATCACATTTCTTGCCCCTTCCTACTTACATCTCAGTCCAGTCCAGGGACTTCTGCAGCCCGTCTGGTTCTAAACATACGACGCTCTCTCCGAACACTCAGCGAAACACGAGTTCTCCGCGCTGTCTCAGCCACTCTCCCATCCACAGTCTCTCGGACCCTCGGCCGTGATGCCGACCCCGCCGTGAGCACTACAGCAGGGGCGCGCTCCGTCCCACCGCCCAGATGCTGCTGCGCTGGGACCAGCAGAGAAACGCACATGCGGGGAGAATACGAGGAAAACGGGCCCTTCAGACGGTCCAGTCACGCGAGGCCCGAGGGGGTGTGCGCGTGCGCATGGGTGTGCCTTGTTATTGACTGACGTGGTTGCGCATGTGCATTGGGTGGTTTGTTTTTTTTGTTTGTTTTTTTGTTTGTTGTTGTTGTTTTTTTGCTTATGGACTTGAGTAAAAAGGACTAATGGTGCAGAGGTGCCTGAAGCTTCTAGAGGATGCTCTGGGAAGCTGTCCGGCTACTGTAGTGGCGAGTGTCTGGAATCCTGTTGACATTGCCAAGTGTAGCACTCTTAATCCTGTTCGTGACACCAGTCGTCTAGCTCCACAACCAGGCCCGTTGTTGGGCTCTTTTACCTGCCCCTAATCCTGCCGATGGGGCCAATTGTGGAGCTAGGGCTTGGTCTGGAGCTCCCAGACCCCTCAAGCCTATTCAGACTGGGTCACAAGCCCTTCACACACCAGGCTGGGTCCCCAGACCCCACACGTTCAAGGCTGGGTCATCAGACCCCTTCACACAGGTCTATGAGCTAGGTAAACAGCCAAAAGTTCCTTGGAAGCCGTAGGTTGAAAAGCATGGCTGTGCCAGGTGGACACCCGAGGCCGATGCCCACCCACCTGCTTCACCAAACTCTCTCTCTCCTCTCTCTCTCTGAAGAATACAAGAATAGCAACAAAACTAAAACTACACACACACACACACACAGAGAGACACAATTTGCTTACAAAGGATGCTAAACCACACTCAACTGGACCCAAGGCGAGGGCCCTGACCAAACTATTCTATTTTCCCAACAATCCACCCCTTCGGGGTCCTCACCGTATAATCTACATGTTCAGAATCTTCCTGGACGTTCCCTTAGCAAGGATAAATTACTTTTACATTTACATATTACACATTCCATCCCAGTCCCAAAAGTCTTTAGCTTCTTGTAGCACCAACTCAAAAGTCCAAAGTCTCCTCTGAGACCAAAAGCAAAAGTCCTTCAAGCTGTGAACCTGTGAAGAGTCAAAAACAAATTTACTTCCAAGGTATAGAAGGACAGACACTGGGTACACATTCCCATTCCAGAAGGGAGGAACAGAAAGGAAAAACAGTCCCCAAACAAATCCAAAACCCGAACAGGGAAAACGTTAAGCACACTGGGGCACCCAGACCACTAAAGCGCTGGGCAACTTTGCTCCTACAGCTCTGCCAGGCGCAGCTCATTGAGCTGCCTGGTGCCTGCAGCTTCACTACACATTTCCTCAGTGGGGATTTTCCATGGGGGCTCCAACCCCACTTTTCTGCTCCACAATGCTCCGTACATGACCTCCGTAGCAGCTCTACCCCTGCAGCAGGTCTCTGCCTGAGTCCCCCAGCTTATTCATACATCTTCTAAAATCTAGGTGGAGGCTACCATGCCTCCACTGCTCTCACATACTGCTGGCCTGCAAACCTAATACAACATGAGCACCACCAAGGCTTTTGGCTTTTTTTCTTTGGAAGTGCTGAGGCAGGATTGCTCCAGCCAGAGTGGCTGGGATGCAGGGAGCAGTTTGCCAAGGGCAATGACACCTCAGGTCTGCCTTCCTTCTGGAAAAACTCAGTTCTCCTAGGATGGGAGGGGTGCTCTCCCAAACTTCTCAAATGCTCTCAGGGCCTGTGATGGGTGGGGCACCCATCCAGACTTCTCAAATGCCTTTAGGACATTTTTCCCACTGTCCTAGTTTTTAGCATCCGGCTGCCTCACCGCCAAGACAATGTCTTTAGCAAACAGTTTACCTGCTTCATCTTGCATTGTTCTCCTGCTCTCCACTTCTCTACCTCATGGCCAAGCTGCAAATTTTCCAAATCTTTATGCTCTGCTTCCCTTTTAAATTCTGGCTTTTGAATTACTTCAATCAGCTCAGCTTACACTGGCTACTCACTCAGTCTTGGGCAATTTTTTGCAGCGTTCACTCACAGTTCAAACAGCTGCATTTGCCCAGTCCGTCAAGGAGTGGCTGCCTCACCCTTGTGCATATCTGCAGCTCTTTTGTAACCACTGCCACTGAGACAGGCATGTAGTAATGGAGACTAACTTTTCCACCTTTTCACCAGATGAAAACATACTTGAAATTCTGCAGGGGTACCCATCCTCGGGTCATCTGTCCATCTGCATGTGGCACTCTTTTCTTGGGTTTATATGGTACCCGGCTGGCCATCAGGTTTAAGTGGCACCCTCTGAGCTTTTTGCCTTCAGTCAAAGGCAACATGCTTTTACTACATAGTCTCTAAAGCACGTTACACCATCCACCCCTAAGTCTCATAGGTGCGGCAGCCAAGCAGCCAGGGGCTCTCCCTATTTCTGCTGCTTTATTGTCTCAATTTCTCATGCACAACAGGTCATGCCTGGAAATGCACAGTTTCCCCCAACTCACCACTGGGTTGGTCATCTTCCCTGGTGTGAGAGGCAAGAGTGGACAGTCGCTGCACGCCATCCTCCGGGATAACCATCCACACTTCCAGCAACTCTGCTTTCTGCTGCAAATCTCTATCAGTTTGCAGTGTAGTGATCAGCGGCCAGGCTCCGGTCAGCAGAAACATGGCCACCGGGCACCACATGCTCAAGGACAGCCACATTTCCTCCCCTTCCCAAGGGGTTTTGCATTGTAGTACCTGATCTATGCTGTCTATGCTGCCTTGCAGTACAGTGTGCAGCAACCAGATCCCAGTCAACAGGAAAGTGGCCATAGGGCACAGCATATTCACAAGTAGCCACATTTCCTCCTTCTTCCAAGGGCTTTCGGCTCTTGTACCTGCTCAGAATCCTGTTGCAGACTACGCCCATTGGCACTATGGCTAATGTAAAGCTGGGGCTCTTGTTAGAATCCTGCCCACAGCGCCAGTGGTGGAGCTACAGCCAATGTCTGGAATCCTGCTGCCTTAGCCAGTTGTGGGGCTACTGCTGTTCGTGACACCAGTTGTCTAGCTCCATGACCACTCCAGTTGTCGGGCTCTTTTACCTGCCAGTAATCCTGCTGATTGTTGAGCTATGGCTGGGTCTGGAGCTCCCAGACCGCTCAAGCCCATTCAAAGCCTGGGTCACCAACCCTTCATATGCCAGGCTGGGTCACCAGACCCCTTCACACAGGTCTATGAGCTAGGTAACCAGCCAAAAGGTCCTTGGAAGCCATAGGTTGGAAAGCATGGCTGCGCCAGGTGGACGCCTGAGGTCAACACCCACATGCCTGCTTCACCAAACTCTCTCTCTCTCCTTTCTCTCTCTCTCTCTCTCTCTCTCTCTCTGAAGAAGACAAGAATAGCAACAAAACTAAAAAGATACATTGGCACACATGCGCACTAACTCCACACCCACACACAATTTACTTACAAAGGATGTGCTAAACCACACCCAACCAGACCCAAAGTGAGGACCCTGACCAAACTATTCTATTTTCCCAACAGAAACCATATTAGGTTGATTGCTCCTAGCTCTGAATAAAGCCTATTATTTCTTCACTCATGAATCCAAGGACCTTTTCATATTACCTGGATCATAGACCTGCATGTAGAGGGTTTGTGTCCCAGTCTGGACAATGGGCTCAAAGGGTCTGTGTAGGTCCTAGCTCTACAGCAGAACACCCAGCTTCCAGGTCATCAGAATTCATTTCTCTCCCAGTCACCTTCTCATAGCTCCCAGGGAAGCAGACTATCAAATACCTCGTGCCCCAACTGGAAGCAGATGGACATTTGACAGCAAGAACCAGGGCCCTCTTGAATGTGGCATTTGGGAATTTAGCAATACATTCTCTAAATCATGCTGTCTCTACTATAATTCCTTCCATAAGTCAGTAATTCCTTCAATATTCCAATACTATAACTTCACGGGACTCATATTCTAATATTTTCATGAGCTTTAACCTATTATTTGCAGGGCAGCTTCTCATTGTGAAAGCACTCTAGGTCCAGCTTTGTGTGGTCAGGTGTAACTGCCTGTCTGTCCTCCTCAAGGTTTCCAAAGGCTAAGGAAGCAGTTTTCAAGGGATGTCATTAATCGAGTTCCTTAGAGGACTGTACAGACATAGGTCCAGGTACATACAGTGAAGCAAGACTTTAAACATCCATATGTTCTGGTAACCTGCTATATGCACATTCTACCTACCCCATTTAGAGGCTATCTCTTTTCCATTGGTCTAGTAACATAAAGTCACTTTCTAAATCACCATTACATTTATCAATGCAGATAAAATTGATCCAGATGATACAGGAGGTGCTCAGTGTCCCTGGACTTGGGTTTCAGGTCATGCCTCTGGGTTTCCAGCCACTCCCTGAGGTCTCAGGCCCCTTCCTCTGAGCTCTCCCCTGGAAGAAAGTTACTGTTGCCAGTTAGACCTATTCTTAGCACTGACAGGGAAAATGAGACCACACAGGTGGGGGGGGGGGGCTGGTTTATGCAATCCAGTGGCTGGGCATGCTCAGTAGAGAGCACAGAACATTCTGGTGCATATCACTGGGAACCATCCCCTTAATTGAATATTCATTAGATAGAGAAACTATAAAAGTGGAATCCCAGCAGAAGGCAGGATTGCTGCTCACTTTCCTGGAGGCAATCTGCCTTCCCTGGCTGAGGTGTGTATGCTGTACTTTGTGTCTAACTTACTTTCAGCAAGCCACTGCTCACTCTGTTGAGCCAGCCTGCACTCCGTACTGAACTTTAGGGTGTTTTTCTGGCTTTTGTGTTAAACTTGATGTCTGTACTGAACTTACTTTTGTATTAAACTTGATGTCTGTACTGAACTTACTTTTGTATTAAACTTGATGCCCTGCTCAGTCTCTGGAGCATGCCACACACTCTCTGTGGAACCTATATTCTTATCTGTGACGTTAAACCTGTTCTAATTTTCTACGATGACTCTGCTCTTGAATTCTTCCCTGTGGCAGAGTCAAGAACCTGGTAAGAGGACTGGGGGGGTTAAGGATAACTGTTGGGGCCCCCTCTGGACCCTACCTCTGACATCAAAACATCACAAACGTAATGGTTATCAATTCCTCTTAATTCATAGCAAGCTGTCATAAACATCCACATGTACAACAGTGGACTTGACACCTTCAAATAAACTGGAATCTGAATGAAACACATCAGAATAGAATTCCTCCTTCTCAAATTTAGTTTAAATCATATATGCACAGAACACACAATATATAAGGCAGATGCTTTTTTTACAATTGTACTCCATAGGCAGACTTGTCACATACATAGGGTATGAGCAAAGGGCCACCAGACATTAAGAACAGTTCATTCTTCAAGAATTTTATTGAAAGTATTTACTCAAAACATCTAGATTAAAAGGTTTGGTAAGACAGATAGATGTAGATATGGGAAATGTATATAGTAATGTTTTCTTTCTCCTAGGCCCACACAAAAAGAACATGCATGAGAGTCAGAAGGCTTGTGTTAAAAACCTGGCTTCCCACTTCCAAAGTCAATTAATCTTTAAGCCTCTTCTGCTTGGCTGTTACAGGGGAAAAACCATATATCTACATCTATCCACCCCCATCTCCATCTCTATCTCTGGATCCCATTAAATTCAGACTTTCTAGTTAAGAGAGAACCACAAGCTCAGAGTATCTGTCAGGATCAGGAGATCCCCAAGGTCAGACCAGAAGGATGATATGTTCTCTTAAGTAAAGCTCACCATACACATGTAACACTCTTCATAGACTGTTTAGTTTAGCTACACCATCTTCTTTTGACCTGTAGGAAGGTAACATGAGAGAGCTCTGGACCAGGAGATAAGAGAACCTGGTTTGTTTCCCCACCCACCCTTTCACCAGCTGGGTTACTTCAGATGAGTGAATCCACCCCTCCAGACCACACACAGTTTCAATCATCTGTGAATAACTTGCATCAGTGCTTCCCAAATAGTGACTCATGTAACAGCAGGTGCACAAGGCCCTGTTACACTTACCCCTGTGTAATGGAGACGAAAAAAAGAATTACGCAATTACTCAAGCACTATGTATGCATGAGAGGCTTGAAAGGACTGCACTTCAGTAATTTCCCCATTAGGAAGAGAAAACTGAATGTGTCAGCAGCGATTCAAAGTTAGCCTCTCCCTTTTATTGTAAAGACAAGGAAGTTTCACAAGAAAATTCAGTTGATTTAATAATTACAAAAACACAAGGATATGGGCAGAATTACGGCTAAGTATAGTTTTTAACAGATGGAAACTATTAACATCAGTGAAATAAACAAAGTGACATTCCATAATGCAATTTGTGAAAGGTTAAGTCGATCCACCAACAAAAGTTTGTTCTTAGCAACCACTGTCTTTTCTTACAGCAATTTCCTTAGTATTTTTACACAACTATCAAGAAACTTTCTTAACATATCAATTGGTAGGTTAACCAAGGACATCTGTCCTTGAGCCAGCAATTTTGCTGTTACAATTCTTTACCTACAACAGAGACTTTAGCCTGGGGAAAATGTCCTGTCTTTCGCAAGCTTAACATTTCTATATGTAATTTTAAAAAGTTAGGTTATACCTGAAACTACAGGGCTTTGGAAGCTCAGCCCTGTGAAATACATTTGCTCTATTAATGTTAGTACACTCCACAAGGCCCTACACCCATAGATTCTGATTCAAAATCTGGTTTTTCAAAGTTCCTGAGGTGATTCTGATGTACAGGCAGATTTGAGACCTACTTATATCTGGACGACTTCTGAAGGCACTTGACTACTTCCGTACAATGTTCTGTTATTGGATATACCACAGCTGACTTGTCCAGTCTTCTGTTGATGGATGTAGTTTGTTTCCAAATATTTGCTATTATGAGCAATGCTGATAGGAGCATTTCTTCCTGTGTGCACGTGTGCTTGTGCTGGGGACTCTGTAGGGTAAATTCCTGAGGGAGAGATCACTGGGTCGTACGTAACACATGTGCATCCTCACATTTTCTAACTATTCCCAAATTGTTTTCTGAAGTGGTTGCATCAAATTACATTCCACCAGCGGTGCATAGCCATTCTTCTTGTCCTCTAGCTATGCCTACGCTTGCTGTTAGCAGCCTTTTAATTCAGATATTTTGCGTAAATGCTTTAAATAAAATTCTTCAAGGATGAACTGTTCTTAATGTCTGTAAGCAAGGAATTTTTTTTCAATTTTAAGTTTTCCTTTTTCTTCTTTAATTTTCATTACCTCAGCCATCACCATGTTGGGCATTAATTTCACTTTTTAAATTTTTCCTTTCTTTCAGCATCTCTAATTACCAATCACACAGGACCAGGGAAAATAAAGGCATGTGTGTAGGGTAATGTGATTATTTTTTAAACTTTAGTTGGTCTCTAACTTCAAAGAAATGGAAAGCTTTTTTTTTTTTCTTTTTTTGGCAAGAGGACACGTCTTTTGCTCTGGAATATGTGTGAAAGGTCTTTGGTCATGAGAGATAAAGCTTGGGCTAACACAGCTGACTAAAGCAGAACTAAGGGTGCACTTCCTGATGAATGGATTCCCATGTTTTGAAGACATGAGCAAGAAAGCCTTAGGGCCCTTTGAGCTCAGAGAAGGAAGGAGATGAGGAAGTTTTAGCATGAGGACCAGCCTGACCACAGGGCAGGAGGACAGAAGCCTGAGGATGAAAATTGCTGTGAGGACAAGATTATGCAATGGCAGAGATGACCATGAAACTTTAGGAACAGTGATGCATAATATCAAATCTGAGTTATTTCCTGCTTGAGACCATCGATCATCACCACCACTGTCAAAGCTTCAGAAAACATTTGTCACTGACAATAGCATTTACCATTTCATTTACTGAACATCACTGTAAGTCTTGGAGATACCCACTATATGGAAATGACAAAATCCCCAATCTTGTAAGATTTACATTCCAGTATCGTGTTTGTGGTTGTTTGGTGAAGGGGTGAGGTGAGCTATGTTCACATTTAGGGGTAGAGTGGACCAAGCATGGCAGAAGTTCCCCCAAAAAACCAGAGCAGGAGAATGCTGGACACTTTGGACTTGTAGGATGGGTCTCTGGCTACTGTATTTGGAAACCAAAGAAGAGCCGACTGGAGGATTTGGGTACTCATGTTTCATGTGCAGTAATCTGTATTTATTACTGCTCAGTGTCTGTAATCACCAATGCAACAACTGTATTTCAGTGCCTATATCCTATTCTTTACAAATGACAGTCTCTGCACTGTGCAAAATATTTCCTTATGTTTTTTTTTTATCATTTTTTCAAAAAGGCACATTGAATAACATATCATCTGAGACCCTACAGATCTGAGAAAATCTATATGAGCCTTGACAAATGCTCTAAAACTATGTGTGTAAGATGGTGGCAGAAAGAAAATCTGAAGCTAACTTGAGTTTGACTCCTCTGAACATAAATGGTCACACTGTTTGAGGCTAACAGGATTATCCTGTTATTCTTTAAGTTCAAAATCTACACAAAAGATTTGTTTATTTGAACTTATTTTGTCCTATTGATTTCTAATCCTTGGATCTTTTATAAGTTCTGGATTTTTCTCTTCTGTGTTAGTTTTGAAGGTACAATTTTTAACTAGGTATTGCATTTTTTTGATGAGTGGTGGTTGCTTCTTGGGGGAGTAGGGGCTTTTTTATTAACAGATTGGATCCTTTTATTTAACCTCCATATCCATCATCTTTCTTTTCAAAGTAAAAAATAAATAAAAGTATTGAATTCTTACAATATGTCCATTTACCTTTCTACACATTCTCTTCAATTACTTTAAAAAGTTTTCCTCTATATTCTGGAGTTATCACTCAGATGTAAATCTGAGCATCTGTTTTGTAGCTTATTCTGTAAACTGTTTACTTTGTTTTTATCAGGTTCATTTCTTTATATTTTAAATCTGGGTTCTTCTTATTTAAGAAACAGTGCATCCTCTTTTGTTCTCAAATGAAATAGAAAACTTTCAATTTCAAATTTTGTTCTGTTTTACGAATCGAGTTTTTACTGGGGTGGGGAGCTACACCTAAGGTACTCTTTTTGTGTGGGCATGTGCAGAGTTTTCTAATAATTCCAGTTTGTGTATTCTCTGCCACCTCCCATTGTTAACCCAAAGGACCTAGCTGAAAAAAATTATGAATTTTCAACTTTGTTTAGTCTGTTTTCCTATTACAATAAAGCAGGTGGTAGTCATATACCATAAACCGATATTGCAAGCATTACCAGCACAGAATTGTATCGTATCATTAGCAAAACGCAAAAGTTAACATTATTTCAGTAGCTATAGAGGGAACTGGGAGAACCCGTTTTTCTCTCCATGACACTATGTCTTGGCCTTGCTCACTGATGTTACATTTGAGATAGTTTATGAAGATGGAAGCCATTTCATTTTGGCTTAAAAACTGCTCTGCCAGCTTGTCTTTTATTTATGGAGTTGTTTGTTCCACGCCTATACCTAATTCACAGCAGTATCAATAGCAACCCTGCATATTCCCCAAATCCTACAGACCCACACTCCGAACTCTGTTTAATTCCATGGGGCGTGAAGCATCAGTTTTGCAAGGGATGGACATTCCCTTCTTCCCTCCATGTTATCACATTTTCCCATCTTCAACAAGTCAAGTTGAAGTTGGGAACAAGTTCAAACAAGTTCTTTTTTCCTACGGCGTTAGTTTCCTATGGCTGCTATAACAAATTACAAACTTGGTGGCTTAAAACAACAGAAATCTATTCTCTCACAGTTCTGAAGCCCAAACATCCAAAACGAGCACCACTGGACCAAAATCAAGGTGTCAGCAGGGCCACTCTCCCTCCAGAGGCTGTGGAAAGAAACCCACTCCTGGCCTCTTCCAGCTCCTTGTGGCTGCTGGCAAACCCTGGCATGATCGCATCCCTGGAAGCTTCAGGACCAGCACCTTCACGTGTCTTTTCACTTCGTCTCTGTGCTGCCTTCTCCTCTGTGTGTGTGCCGAGTCTTGCTGTGCTTCTCTCTCACAAGGATGCTTGTGATGTCACTTACAGCCCGCAGAATTATCCAGGATGGTCTCCCCACCTCAAGGTCCTCCACTTAATCACATCTGCAAAAACCTTGTTTTTTTTCCAAATCACATATGATTTACAGTTTCCCAGATTAGGATCTGATATGCCATATCACTGGGTGACCATTCAGTCTACCGCACCTATTAAAATCCCTCCACCAAGACCCACTATTCAGATAAACTGTTTCTCCAAAGATCTCCCCCTGATGTATCTGTATCCATTGTTGTGTTAGCTTTGTTTGAAAAACAATTCTTCTTGAGTTGTGTTGGGGAATTGTCTGTTGAGCTGAGGATGGAGGGCAGTAGGTGTAGGTCTCTGAGCCCATGTCTAGGGCCACAGCTGGACCGTGAATATGTCCTTTTAGCTCATCCTACCTGGGCTCTGGCTGGAGAACAGGTTAGAGGGAGGCACCTTATTTCTTATTTCTGGGCCTTATTTCTTTCTCAGGAGGCTGCAACTTGGTATTGGCACTCCTTGGTGCAGATTGCCAACTGGTTTCAGAAATATTGTTGGTCAAAAAAAAACTATTCTAATCGATATCTAAAGGCAAGACCTAATTAACAGGAGAGCCACAATTCCATCTTGATTGAAAACATCTTTTATGAGTGTTTCTTCTATGTACTGAGCTTAAAAATGTACGTGCCTTTTTAATAACCATACGATATTGCCACTTTTTCAAAAACCAAGGCACAGAGACCTTAATTAACTTTTCCAAAGTCACAGAGCTAGTAAGTGATGGACTCAGAACATAAATCCAGATTTAAGAAAATGCTTTAAAGCTATTTAGTTTTAGTTCCTTCTTCCAATAAACAGGGGAAGGAGTCAATGTTGTTTTTCTAAAGGCTATTGGTGGAGACCTTCCCAGAAGGGAAAGAAAGTGGAAGAAAGAGCTTGGAAAGGAAGATACAATTGGCCAAACTCAGAGAGGAGGAACTTCTCCAGAATTGGGAAGAGAACCGCTATTTGACTCCCTGACAACCTGGTGGACCTCAGAGATGAACGACCTTGAATCACAACTAGGTCAGGAGGCCTGGGCACGGGGAGTCCCAGTCTCAGCAAAGATCCCCTCCCGACCACGACACACAGTGGTGGACATGAAATCATTCAGGGGACTCTGCACTTAGAAAAACAGTCCGTGTCATGAATGACTGGCATAAATCTAAATTTTGGGAGACTTTCTAAATGTTTTAGGCTTTATGAAACCCCACTTTTTCTCACAGTCATAAATTTAGGGATAAGGAGTTCCAACAATGACCAAGATTGAATTTCTTAACACTTTGCCAGCAGAGAGCTCAGAGTACAATTTGATTTGGGGGAATAAGGGATTTTTGACATTTCTGCAGTTATCACATTCAAATTTGGCAGTGGGAAAAATCACAGCCCCCCACGTTGTTTCTCTGCCTCTGAAGCCCAGGCTCTGAATTGCTGGCCATCAGGCTGAATGTAAAGATGGTGACATTTCAGGGACAGGCCAGGTTCTGGGTTTATTGTGGCTGGTGCTAATAAGAGTGGGCGTCAACTTACCTACAAGAATGGGACTTGCCCCTCATGCCACCACCTTCCCCAAAATCTACTGGTCACCATTTTAAATTGATAAACTGGGAAGAAAATAGGTGCTGGGACATTTTCTGCATCCCGGAAAAAAATAGCATTTACGATTTTTTTAATTCAAGCAGTTGTTTCCCGGCTTTTTCATGTGTATTGTTCTATGATCCTAAGGCTCCTTGTGACTTGTACATTTTTCTGAACATCAGGGCTGTCCTGGGGTGTAAGTCCTCTTATCTCTTCAGTATTTCAGTGCTTCTCCTACCTCTAGTAATCCTAGGACTCGTATTTTTGCTCTGTACTCTCAGTAGCTGCATTAAGTGCTAGACCAACAAGATATGGAATCTTTTTAACAATACAAGGTTTTAAAATGTACCCACAGTCATTACTATTATATTCACTGTAGCTTTACCCTTTCACACACACTTGAGATTCATCCTATAAAAATCCCCGGTCTGAAAGAAACATCTAAAAAACTCAATTATGCCCAAACAAAGGAAGTCACCATTTTTAAGGCTGCTAAAGTGCATTTGGCATTTCCAAATGAACCTCCTCCTTTATTTCAATGAGCAACAATTATTCTGAGTTCTTATTATAATTCTGAAGCTACCAAAGGCCTGCCTCTTAGCCTGGAAACAAGTTTGCAATGTCATAGTCTCTGTGAAATATTTCCTGCTTGGTTTCAATAGCCTATTTCTGAGACAAAGATTGAGTGACAGCTTAAAAGAGTGCAGATTATAAATCTGTTTAAGAGTGTTGCATTTTTTGAATTTGTCACAAATGAGAAGGGAAAACGAGGGTGACACAGGCAAGACTTAAGTGCCAACACAGGTTTTTCTGTGCATTCATTATTCTAGGGTCAGACTCTCCACCAGGGTCAGCAAGAAATGTCAAAAATAAATACGTATCAGTGCAAGAATCTTCAATTTAAAAGAATGGAAAGCAAGATTCCTACTCATTTTTATGGCACAAACCTGACATCAAGTCACTCATTTCACAGTTTTCTATAATGGAACCAGCTGTCCTCTGGGAGGAACTGGTAATAGGTTTTAACGGACAAAATCTGCCACTGAAACTAGCCATATTCTAATGCAATCTCAGGGCTTGGCTCCCAGCCTGTCATAAGGCATCATGCTTTTGGCAGCGCACGTCCATTGTGAGATGAGGGGGTGCGTGAGCAGGAGGGCTGCTGAGCCTTGGGGTGGGGGCGAGAAGGGAGAGCCTCTCCTCCGTCCACTAGGGAGCATTCCAAGCCCCAGATCAGGGTTTGATGGCCTCAACTGGACTGAACCCTGTGGAAGAACCAGGGAATGTCAAGGTCTTCAGTGAAGAGTTGTGGAGGAGGCCATGGAAGACAGGCAGCAGAGAGAGGCAGAGAGGCCAGCAGGTGAGGGGACGGCCATGACTTCAATGTGAAGCCTTGCCCCACTTCCAGTTAGGTTTGGTTACAACAGACGCAACCAGGTCTTACTGGGTCTGGATTCACAGTCAGAGAGTTTCTTTCTCTACCTCTCTTCCCTGCTCATCCCATTAAACCCTTCTTCTCTCCTATTCAGCTCGCAAACTGCTGTGACTATATGAAAATAGCATGCAGAGAATGGAATGGGCTGGCTGCCATGGAGATAGAAATGGGACGTTCGCTGTAGTTTCTTTCATGGTGCTGTGCCCTCTGCTGACGCTGCTCTCTTTGCTGGGCAGCTTGATTGCCTCTTGGAGATGGTGACTGCTCTGGCTCCCAGCCTTGTGTTCGAGCCACAGTTGAGGTTAGACAGGTAGCCAGCCTCTGGACGTTGTGCAGAAACCTGAACAAACTCACCCTGCCTATGTCAATCTGGGCACGAGAGAATTAGGCTTTTTTTTTTTTTTTTAACTTGTAGCAGATTTTCAGCTAAGTGATCTCAAGTGTCCATTTTAGTGAAATGCTGCAGGTTCTAAAAACAAATGATCTTTCAAATAACATACACTCACTTTGCTTAAAGCATGTTCTACAACTTCTGTTCCAGCTGTCTCATGGCAATGGTCCTGAAGCATGGGTACACAATTTTAAAGGAAATTTAAAATGCTTTTTTGAGTGAAAGGCATGGCCCAGACGGAAAACATTGATGTATTCATCATGGTCACTTCCTCCGTAGGTCACTGTACCCTTGCTAACCTTAGGTGATCTTATGAGCATGTGTCATTCCTCTGAGCTGCCTCCCTCAGCTAGCTCTGGCCACGATTCTCTAGAAAGTTCTTCAACAACAACAAAAATGGCAAAACAAAACTAGACATCATGTTGACCAATAAATTGGAAGCTCTACATTCTACTCCAGGGTGAAGAGCCTCTGATTTGAGGTTGGCTCAGAAAATGCTGCATTTCTCTCTTTTTGCCCCTGCTTATACAGATACTGACTCTGCAGTGTCCTTGTCCAACTCGAAGTTCAGCGTGAGGCCTCCAACCTCTGCAGAGTGTGCCTTTCCACCACTGCCCGTCCTTCGTGCCAGATCCTAACTGCATCCAGCTGTGGACAGTCTCTTGTCTCCCAGGGCTCATCGCAGTTACCAACCCCTGGTGAATTCCTGCTCCTTCTTCTGCAGGGCTTTGTTCAGCTGCCCCAGGTGAAGTCACTTCCTCTGTGCTCACTCCATGTTTATATTTCCACTACCACCTGCCCATACCCCACCTAGTACGTGTCTCAGAGACCAATCTCCGATGCGGAGAACATAGTCTGACATATTGAAGGTGTTTAAAAAGCATCTGTTCCATGAATGCACGAAGAATAAAGGGAAAGCAAAATACACTTATAACCCTCAGACAAATGGCATTTTCTTTTTCCTCCAGATATTCCAAAAATACGAAAATTGGGAGCTTGGTTTCCCACTTCGTGCTGACTGCTGCTCAATGATTTTACATCTTTCTGGTACAGTCAACTCTATTCTGCATACTAAAGGAACATTACAATGGTATGAATAAAAACTTAAAAAAAGATTCTTCAAAGACAATTCATCTTTGATAAGCCTCATAATGTATGTTAAAGAGGGTGTTTGTTTGTTTGTTTGTTTCAACTAAGCGTAGGGGATAGGTAATAGAAAGCACTTTGCACCTTAATATGGGATTTCTTTCTTGCTTTGCTAACAACTTGCTTTATGATTGTAGCCAAGTGCTTTCTTCTTTTTCACCTTTTATTTCTTAATCTCTAAAGTGGTTTATTTTGGTCCAAAATAAGTAGGATCCTATGACCTCTAAGATCCTTTCAGCTCTGTGGTATATTGTTCCCAAAGACAGCCACCAATAATGCCTTCCATCCAAGCATATCGCAGCACTCCTTCCAATAAGAGTTCATCTGCTCCCTTGAATCTGGGTTGCAAGACCTCTTTTTAAGACCCCTGAAAGATGTAAGGTGGTGCTGGTAGATCTTCACAGCTAGACAACAGGCTGTCTGAGAATCTTAAATGTGCTCTCCACATCAGCCTGACAGACCTGAAGTAGAAAGAAGTATGAAGGCATGTCAAAAACTTCATGGAAAAATGGAATTGAAAGATAATACAAATATTTCCATCAACTGTTTGAAGTATCGTACTAGGTCTCAGAGAGAATTATGTATGTGACTTTGGGTGCATGAACAAAACCCAATAAGATTCATAGAAAACCCACAAAGTGTAAAAATAATTGTACTTGCAAAATACCTCCAGCTTGAACTAAAATAAAAAATTCAAAATTCAAAATGGCAATAGTCCTCTGGGTGCCCAACATCACATATTGGCAGGGAGCAGGCTGAGAAAGCTACTCAGCTGTAAGCATGAGCTCCTTCTTATGCAAAATGAAGAATGACTCTCAGGGCAGAGCCAAGAGCAGAGAATTACAGATTAGGGGATGACTCCCAGAGTGCAGAGCTTAGTCCTAATCAAGGGACATTTCCTCCCCCCACAGTTGGGGGAACTGATGACATGTGTCTAACTTTTTTCAACAGGAGTGTTTATTGTGGTTATTCTGTTCTTATTTCACTATTCATGTTGGGTTGACTTGTGTGGTATGGAGGGCTGATAACCTGGGGTGGGGGTGGTTGTTTGGGTTTCCAAGTCCCCAGATCAAGAAAAAACAAACCCAGAGTAGCTTTATTTGCATTGGGCCCATCCAGACCTGATTTAAATCCTGGCTTTTGGGCCTGAGCCTGAGGCACTGTTCTAATGAGACTAAAGGTCTTTAGAGTGAGTAGGTGAAATGTGCACAGGGGAAGCACGCACACTATGTGGCTACAGGCAGACTGTGGTTGTTGTCTCCAAATATGGCCATAAAAACTCCTCCCATGCTCCATTCCTGCATGCATATGTAACTCTTCCCATTAGGAGTTACACTTTCTCTCTCTTCCCTCTGAATCCTGGATTTTAACTTCCTTTGATCAACAGAATGCAGAGGAAATAACACCATGACAGTTCTTGGCCTAACACTTCAAAGTTTTGGTAGCTGTGGTTTTCGCTCTCCTGAACCCCTATGTAAGAATCTGGGTATCTTGATGAGGAAACAGGACCCACCCACCACCAGCCATGGTGGCAACCCCATCTGAGTTCCCAGGCATGACAGTGAAGTCACTGTGGAAGCTCCAGCCCCAGTCAACCTCCCAGCTGAATGCAGCTGCACAGCTGACCTCAGCCAACAGTGCATGGAGAGAATGAAACTTCCAGCTGACCCACTAAACTGTAAGAAACAATAAATTTGGGGCCATTGGGCTTTGGGATAGTTTGTTGCACAGCAATAAATAATGGATACAAGCTCTTACGATGATAGTCTATAAATAAAATTATATCATCTGCTTAGATTCAGAACTCATGGTTTAGGTGAGCAGTGCAGAAGCAGAAAGGGGAGAGGTTACCTGCTTGGTACTAAACATGAGTATTTATGATCCTCCCATGAATGACTAAGATTTGACTATATTTTATTTTTTAGCCTTACTTATCTCTGTCTCATTCTATATTTACATTCTGCCAAAACATCTGAGTTCGAGTGCAAATACTTAGTCAATGATCTATGTGGAACAAAAAATTAATGGAGTCTTAGAGCTGGAGAACAATTACAGCAGGTGTCTCGTGAGGAGTACAGGGTCCAGAGGGAAGCGGTGAGAGGACCGTGTTTCTAGGACAAGCTACTGTGTTTTCTACTGTCCTTTGGGGAAGGACTGAATAGGTGATTGATAGGATGTTTTCCTTTTCATTTCATGTACTTGATAGAAAATACCTTGATATTCTTGCTTAAAAAAGGGCATCTGGCACAAAAAGTGCATCACTTCACTCGGGTATCTTGTAGACTCACTGGTCCATGAATGTGAAATACCAGGAAACCTCGTGATGAACATTTGATACACAGTCATGTTTATTACGAAGTAGGTCCCACTTAAATTCTACTCAAGAAGGTTTTGTCACATAATTTTTCTAACACACCTTCACCTGTAAGGTATGCTGCGGATTGAATGTCCCCTAAAACTCACTGAAGCTTGATCCCCATTGTAACTGTGTTAAGACGGTGGGAAATCTGACTATGGTATTTGAAAGGTGGGGCCTTTAGGATGTGATTGGATAATGAGGACTACGCCCTCATGAATGGATTAATGGGTTAATGGTTTAGTGGGTTATGACAGGAGGTGGCACGCATGGCTTTTTAAGGAGAACAAGTGAGCATGTTAATGCACTGTTGCAGTTCTCGCCACATGATGCCTGCATCACCACAGGACTTTGTAGAGAGTTCCCTCCAGGAAGAGGCCCTCACTGGGTGTGCTCTCTGGGCCTTGGGCTTCCCAGCCTCCAAAACTGTAAGAAATAAATTTCATTTCTTTTTACATCGTGCAATATCAGGTATGGTATTATAAGCAACAGAAATGAACTAATACATGGTACTACCCAAATCCTGAATTCGGGAGACAGTGAAGAAGACGTATTATTGTATTGAATGAGACTGAAAAGATATACAGTAGGGTATATTGCATACACATACAATATACTGTACTGTATATCTTCTCAGTGACCAAAAGACAATTTTACAAACACACTTTCTGATTATTTGGAGCCCTTTCCCCCTGTTCAGAGGTGTGACTCTAGTCTCACTAAACCTTTAGCACATTCAAACTCTTGACAAAGTTTATAATCGAGCTCTTGCTGTTGACAAGTGTTTGAGAAAAAGTTCTGCTTCTGGGTTTCCATGGAGACCACTTCTCACCTAGTGGCTGAAGGTAACCTCTGTCAACCGTGGCTGGCGGTAGTTATCAAGCTGTCACTGGCAATCTCCCCTCTCATTTACTGGAAGCAACATTGTAGAAAGAGAATAACGGGATGGCACGGGGAGAACACACTACTTCACTTTGAGGCTGCAGTTGTGGGAAGACTTCTACTGTCGACTGCAAGATCCTGGCCCTGGGGGAGTTTGGCCAACACGTAATGTGAGCAGCAGAGTGAGCAGGGAAAATAGCACTGGCCTTCTGGTCAGACTGGATAAGGTTCTGTCCCTGTCCTGCCAGCTGTGAGAAAGTGGGCAACTCAGGTCAGCTACGGGAGCGCCAGTCCCTCCCTTCTTTCTTATCAACACAGACAATGGTTTTTGCTCTGTTTACTTCAAAGATTTCTTATTTAATTAAATTACATAATTTCGATAACAAGTGCTACCGGCATAAACGAATTTGGAAACAATACAACTGACTCTTGGTAAGCCCCTACCTCGGCCTGTGGGAGCAGAGGCCACAGACCAATTCATGAGAACAGCTTCGAAGGCGGCTGAGGTCTGCGTGGGCTGCACGTCCACATGTACGTTTCACAGAGAAAAAGTGAACCTCGGTCAGGTGAAGGGTCGAAGGGGAGGTGAATTAGAGGAGCCTCCTATCCACGTGGGTGTGGATGGACGTGAGTACCTGTGTCCAGGTATTCACGGGAGTACAGATGAGTGTCCCTGCCACTTACCCCAGTAGATGAGTCTCAGCCTAGACCACCACGACCCATGGATTAGCCATCATCCATCTATGGCAGGTGAAGGTGACATTGCTGGTGGCAGGGTCCTCTTCTTAAGTGAGTTGGGACTGGCTATTGGTGACATGATCTGAGTCCCTGGCCTCAAGCTGGGGGTGGGGTGGAGCCACCCTGTCCTGTGTCCACTGTGCCATTTCTGTGCACTCTCACCTTTTCTCCCCCACCACACAAGAGGAAACTGAGACTCTAAGAAGTGGGGTGCCTCTCGGGATAGACAGTGGTGGCACTGGGCTGTCAGACCCATCACTGACCAAGGCACCCCCCAGTTTTAATTGACAGCTGATGGACACCAGCCTGCTCCTCAGGGGCCTCTGTGGAGCTGGAGGTGGGGTGGGCAGGAGGCTCACTGACTACAGGGGTGCCCAGGAGATAGGGAGGGGACTGGGGACAGGCTGGCCTCCACTAGTCCAGACCAGGGTTCCTGCTGGCAAAGTTCTTGGGTTTCTTCAAAGACACCCACATCCACCCGGGCACTGGAAGCTCCCATTGTCCCTTAGGAGGGAGGAGGAGGCCATCCTTCCTCCCATTTTACAGACAAGGAAACTGAGCCCACAGAGGCACCCCTAGCAGTGAGTGGCAAGGCTTGGGCCTGACCCCCACACATTTCTGCTGTCTCCCACCCAGCCCTTATCTCCTGACCTCCAGCTCAGAATCGTAAGTGCACAGTCAAGTGCATTCTACTGGCCAGGGTTGCCAGACAAACTACACATAATTTTTTAGTATAGGTATGTACCAAACGTTGCATGGAATATGCATTAGCACTTAATAATTTGTCACGTGATGTTCAAATTTAACTAGGCATCCTGGATTTTTATTGGCTAAATCTGGAAACTCTACAATAACCCCTCCTCCCATTCACCCACTCTCTAAGCCCCCTGGGGAGACATCAGGAAAGGAGTGTCGGCCCCCTGCCCCCACTGCACCAGAGAAGGAACAGGAACCTGATGGGCAGGACTAGGGAGGAGCTCGGCACTGACTCTGGAGAGCCCCAGGCCTGAGGTCTTGCTCCTTGGTGTGTGACCTTGGCCAACTCACTCACCTCCACTGAGCCTCCATTTCTCCATAGGGGTTTTGTGAGCATTAAATAAGATAATCCACATAAAATGCTGTGTCCTGTGTAAGTGCTCAATGGAAGGAAGCCATCGTCATCATCATTATTTTATTATTATTTACCAGAAATTAAGGCTGAGAGATAGTGACTTGCTGAAGGTCACCAGGAGTCAGCGGCAGAACAGACACCCATGCTCAGGCCTCCTGTGTCCCAGCCATGGGCACTGCCACTGCCCAGCTGCTTTCCTGATTCATGGCCAATATGCCGGAGGCTGACTGGACAGTAAGGATATGTGATCTGCCTGGAACACTCTCCTCCTGTGAGCAGCTGCCTCCCGCAGCACCTGGGGGCATGGCAGGTGTCTCAGAGCCCCACCACATGAACCGTGGCTTCCTTCCCAGAGCACATTCAGACCAGGGATGTCCTTAGTCCCCTCTCCCCTGTGATCCAGGGCCCATATCAAACCTGTCCTAGCTTCCCAGTCCCCAACCCTAGGAAGTTCAGATGTGCTGGAATGACAGAGGTGAGGAGGGCGCAGCCGTGCAGCTCACACCAGCAGGCCAGGCGTGGCAAAGGACAGAGGATGTCCCCCCATGATCCCATCTCACTCCAGATTCTGCCGATGCAGCTGTCAGAGAGTCTGGGATTTCCCTTGAGCCTCCCTGGGGCTGGGGAGGGACTGGGGGGAGGCTCTGCTCTCCCCACAACCACAGGGGCCTGGCCAAGAACTCTGCCCCCTGCAACTCCCTTCCTGCTCTGCCCCCAGCTCCCCGTCTGTGACCCTAATGAGCTGCTGACAGTTTCCATCTGCTCCTCTCTGACTTCCTGGGGAAAGGGAGCTGGAGGAGGGGATGCCAAGAAAGTGGAGCAGAGAGGAGGGTGGACTCCAATGCTCAGCCCCACCTCACGCCAGGGCTGCTGGACATCTCCAGCCTCCATGGTGGCTCCTGCCTTGCTGCCAGAGACCCCTCTCACCCACACTCTGGAAGGTCTTTGAGGGGAGAGATCGCAGCCACTGTGTCCAACCCCCCAGACCCAGCAGCTGGAAATCTTGAGCTCCCGGAGGAACTGTCTTGGGAAGAGAAGGGACAAGCCTCCCTCCCCAAACCAGGAGTCCCCAAGGTGCCTTCTCCCCCAACCCCACCCCCACCCCCACCCAAGTTCTGCTCTGAGACTGTGGGGCAGGGCGAGGACTTGAGGATGTGGGCTGGTAGCAGCCGTCTCAGCCCAGCCCGCCCCGCCCAGCTCCTGCTCGCCAGTGCTGCCATCTAGAGGTGAGCTGGGGCACGGAGGGACTGATGCATGGCCCAGGAGCCCCAGGGATCCCCACGCCCAGGCCCACCATGAAGGATGGACCAAGGATGGGGATGCCCAGGCACCTTACCCTGGAGGCACTGGGAGAAGTCATCTTATCCATGCCCCTGCTTCCAGGCAGCCATGTGGCCATGAGCTGTTCCTGGCTTCTTGCTCACTGGGTGATCCCCTTCAGGAAGCTGAAGGCCTATAAGAAAGGAAAACTACATGCTGGGCACTTCTCCAGGTCACCTAATTCCAGACTTTCAGCAGCTGCCAGGTGAATAGTGTTGCTCCATTTTAAAGACAAGGACACAGGCTCAGGCAGATGGAGGGAACAATTTGTTTAGAGCAATCAACACTTGCACCTCGATGTGGGCAGTTTTCCTGGCTTTCTTTGGGGTGGGGGTGGGGGTTCACTTCGGTACCTCAGAGATTCACTAATGTGCCAGTCCTGTGCTGGAGGAGGACCTACTGAATGCCAGGGTCAGTGCCAGGTGCCAGGCAACCCAGGGACATATCACACCCTGCCCTGGGCATGCTCACCAAGGGGTGAGGGTGTGGGCAGGACTTCTGGCCTGGCTCACTGCCTCCAGCAACAACCCCAGGAAGTCCCCTGAGAGGCAGACTGCACAGTCTTTGTGAGGAGTCTCCAGCTGTGACAACGAGGCCAGCAGAGCCATCCAATGGCCAGGGCAGACCCTTTGGCAGTTCATGCTTCTTAGTGGGACTCTGTCCTGTGCTCCACTTCAGAGGCTGCCTGCTAAAGGACAAGGAGAGGCCACCATCCACCAGTCCCCACAGCCCCGAAGTCCTCTCTACCCCTGGACCCCCAGCCAAGCTAAAGACCCCACAGGGCCTGACCCACAGCAGGTGCTCAACATGTGACTGAAGAATTAGTGAGTAAACTGAGGCCTGTTCACACAGGACCTCCTAGCCATACAAGGTCAGATCTACCCCCATCCCCACCCGACTGTCCTCGCCCAGATGGCCAGTGAAATCCCCAGAGAAGAGGAAACCCAGAAGATCAGCATTCTAGTCCCAGTTCTACTTCCCACTTGCTGTGTGACCCATGGCACTCTCTGGGCTGCAGTTTTCTCATGTGTATAAAGGGGAGTTGGACTAGACAGGTGGTCTGTAAGGGCTTAGTATAGGGGAGGAAGGGCCTTGGAGTAGGGGAAGGGGGCCTAGCCCTATCCAGCCACCCTCTCTTGCCCCTTCCATACCTTCTCGCCCAGGGTCAGAGCAGCTGTGAGTGCACCTGACATACATAAGGCACTCATGTATACAAACAAGCATGCATGCGTGTGCATGAGGCCACATACGTGTGCACATGCATGTACAAGCACCTGTGTACACACACACCTGTCACTCAAACACACGCCCATTGCTCAGTGCTGCAGAGCCTTGGGAGCAAGTCTAGGGATGCACTGAAGTTATGAAATTGATTTCTGTGAGAACAGTTGGAATTAGTTTTAATTATCTTTTTCTTTCTTCCAGTTGTGCTCTCAGCCTTCCCCTTGCTGCTTAAATCCATTGCTATTGACTTGCCCACAGGTGCTGGAGGGTGGGGGTGGGTGAGGTGACAGAGGGGTGGGCAGTGCGTTCATTTTCAGAAAAATAACGCAACAATCACCCCATCCACTCTTCCTCTGTACCAGAGAAACCAGTCTCGCCCAGGCAGCCAGCATGGCTTCCTGCTCACACAAACATACACACAATGTCCAAGCCTCATTCTTCAAAGAAATCCCCTGCCAGGAAGTCCTCCCTGACCAGGATAAAAAGGGGCTGAGATGTGATGTGTTCAGATACAGACATCTCACAACTTTGGTTCTTCAAAGTCACCCTTTGGAGCTATTGAGCTTCATTCAGGAGGCTCAAAACCCTTCTGAAAAGCTCTTTCTATCTCATCTTCCAGGTTCCCCTCCCTGAGCCCACCACCATGCTCCCACTGGTCCCCAGCAGGTGGGCTGTCCCCTGCATTGCACTTACACGGTGAGGGCAGGACCTGGGTGTGCTTCATCTCTGAGACCAGGCACGTAGTGGGTGACCAATAAATATTTGTTGAACGAGTGAGTGAATGAATGAATGAATAAATAAAAAACTCCTCTTTGAAACCTGCCTTCAGAGTTTAGCACATCCACTCCTTCATTCATTCATGCAAGCAACACTGAGCGCTGACGCTACTCCAGACGCTGTGCTCAGCTGATCGGATCTTTGTGGAGAGCTCCCCACCGCCCCCACCAGGAGATTTGACAGGTGGGTAGGAGTCCTCAAGCTGAAATTGGTAAAGGATGCGTCTGGAGGGAAACAAGGACAAAAGTTTTTATTTGAAAACCCTTGGTGAAGGCAAATCTCCATTTTCAGGGCATGGGTTGATTTCCTCACTCCTGCTCTGACTCTAGAACTTGGGGACTGATTGGTATGATGCCCTGTCCTCCAGCGGCTCCCACAACTGTGCCTGGGCCTGGGCCAGTGCCACAGCAGGCATGGGGAGGCTCTGCTGCCCTGGGTGTGTGTGGAGGGGACACTGGCCCCTCATCCACGGGGTGCTTCCTCGGTGCCACAGTGGGTGGGGAGGCCATTCCTCACCAGTGAGGTGCCAGTGCTAAGTGCCTTGCAGAGCTAATATTTTATGATTAAAAACCATTAAGGTGTAGACTGAAAATCCAAGGGACACAAAATCAATGGCCCAATACTGCTTCCCCAGTAAGTTGTGTAAATATTGTGTCTTTTATTGTTTGGCTGATGGCAAGAGCAGAGAAACAGGTACAGATTATACTAACGAATCCCCTCCCATTCCACCCCTGACCTGAGGCACAGCGGGTCCCTAACAGTAGCAAAAGATTTAGTGAGAGCATTCCAGGGACCATGCCATGGCTCCAAATGTCCCATTTGCAACTGTTGTTTAACAAATAAAGTAGTAGCTCTCCCCTTTAAGAAGCCATTGTTCCACCCAAACCGGAGGACCAGCGGTCCATTGTAATTTGGATGGTGGGACTGTGGCCGTGGCCATCATGATAAATTTTGAAGATGTCCCAGTACAAATATCACATTGAGCAGGGAAGTTTCGACCCCCTTGAGTTCGAGGGAGATCTGGAACATAAGGCATAATGGAGGCAGTTTGTCCCTCAGGGCCGGTACACAACAAAGGATCTTTGCTTTGATAAGGGATTTTGAACCTGCCTAATCCAGTAAGTGTAACTGGTGAAGAAGTTACTTTCCATAATGGGGTCCAATCCTTGAATCTGTAATTAATTTTTGTTCAATAGATGCCAACAGTGGCTGAGTCTTATCTAATCTTTGTATCAAAGGCGCATCAGGGGAAGCAAGAGGTTGAAGTTTAGATTTTTTTTCAGGAATTTTGTTCCAAGCCTTTATGGCTGCTCTAGCTGTTTGGCCAAGTAACATGTCCATGCTAATTTGAACCTCATTTTGTAAATTTTTGAGTAAAATAGCACGTAAGGCTTCCTGATATTCTTGTAGCCATACAGTATATTGAGCAGGAGTTAAAACAGTTTTTCCAAGTATTTTCCAATGCCAAGGGGTCATATTATACCCATTAGCAACTGATTCTAAGTACCCCTTAGTAAAAGTACTATGTAAACCATTTTCTGTGATGCTCTTTAAATCTTTTAAACAAGGAGAATGGGAGGTTTTCATGTCTCAACTGAGTCCCAGTTCTCACAACAGGAAAGACATGATTAGCATCAACTCCCATGTTATGTCCTTCTTTAAGACAGGACTCCATTGAGGGAATAAATGAATTGTTTGCCTCCAAAGGTGGAGGTGGGGGGAAAGGAAGAGAAGGAGGGGGCGAGGATTGCTTTTCATCTTCTGTAATGGCATAAACACGTTTTGTCCTTTTGTTAAGGCTCTGAATAATTTTTAAAGCAATTCGACAAAATTTCCAAACCACTATAAGCAATAATAATTTAGTTAGATGACGGTTAGTTACTTTATAACTTACTGCCTTAAGGAGACACAGAAGGACTGTACTATGTTGAATTTCCCTCTTAGACAGTAAACTACCCATAATGGTAAGAGTAGATAGAGTTGAGAGAGTAAGAAAGCAAAACATCTGGGCAAAGCCCTAGCTAGATGCCGCAGCAGGCATGCAGTCGCTTAATCAAAAGCCACCCCTGCGATCTCTCTTACCGGGATTTCCCTTGACGGGATGAGCGGACATCCTCTTTTTCCTTCACCTCTTTTGTCGAGGCCTCCCCTTTCAACGGGGACCTCCCTCTTGATGGGAACCTCCCTTTTGACGGGATGAGTGGACACCCTCTTTCTTTTTGCCTCTTTTGTCAAGACCCCTCCTTTTGTCGGGGTGACTGGCAGACATACTCTTTCTTTTCCTTTCCAAGGCTTGGCAGGTCAGTCTCCGATCCATGGATCCAGAATTTCCTCACATGGGGCACCATTTGTTGCTTTGCCTCCCACGGATTGGTCACCCCTTTTCCCCTGGGTGACGGAGCCACCAAGGGTTACTCAAAGCCCATCTCGTCTGAGCAGTGAGATGCCCCAGAAAGGGGTTAATATCCCAGAACCCTCAAGCGAGAGCCATTCCTTCCATTTGGGAAATTAACCACAAATTGGGGTTCTCTTCCTGCATTTATTCTCCAGACCAGCAAGTTACAGGAAGAGAACATAGGTGGGGTTTTTGCTAAGTACCGTTTAACAAGTTTAACAATAGAAGCTGGTAACATGCAATTAAGTCGATCCACTAACAAAAGCTTGATTTTATCAAACATTCTCTTCTTACAGCAATTCCCCAGTATCTTTACATATCAGTGTAACCTGTCTGTCTTTGAGCCAGCTACCTTGCTGTGTTACAATTCTTTATCTTACAACAGAGACTTTACAGCCTGGGAAAATTTTCCTGTCCTTTGTAAAGTCAATATTTGAAGCTGCGAGGCTTTGGAAAACCAGGCCCTGTGAAGTACATTTGCTTTATGAATCCTCTACATAGGTCCACATGCTTGAGGAGCCTGAGTGCAGACAAGAACTAATAGGAAAGAACCCAGAAAAAAGTTCAGAAGGGAACTAGTGGGTAAAATTCTCAGGCAAAAACCACCAAAGCACTGTCCTCTCCCTTAAAGATTTTAAAACTAACCCAAATAGCATGTTCCCACAACGTTGCAATTATAACAGGTTTCCTCAGAGAAAAAAGCTGTTTCTTCAAGGAAAAAAACTCCTTCCACGGATATCAGTGTTTTGTTTGACAAATGCATTAGAGTTATGAGGAGGAGGGAAGGTGGCCACCCAAGGACAGAGGACCACTGTGTTAATGTGCTCTTCTGCAACAAAAAAGGATATGCCTCAATTCAGTTTTTTACTTTCTTAAAAAATAATTACAATAAATGCTTCCACTAATTTTAAAATTCTATCCATATTAATTTAAAAACTCTATTGTAACACAGCTTTGCTTTTTCTTTTGCTTAGAACTTCATTACACTTAAAAGCATTTTTAAATATTAAAATGGAACATTTTTCTTCAACCAAGTTATGGTGTTTCATATGGTCACTTATGACTATTTTGTAATTCAAAGAGAATATATCAAGAAAAAAAATTTATTAAAAAATTTTTAAAAGATCAATGCACTTTTAAACTGCTGTTTTCGGGTGCCGGCTCTTGTTCTTTGAAATTAGAATGGCCAGAATTTTGTCTCAGATAAAAAATAAAACTTTAAAAAAAAAAAAAGGGAAAGAACAACAACAACAAACCACACACAGCTTACCATTTTTCTGACTTCGGCCAGGGAGAAGGTTTTCTGGGAATGAGAAACAGTGCTCTCATCGGATGCACGTCACAGAGAGCTGCGAGAGGAGACGGTCGTGTCAGGATGGCACGTGCTTTACTTACTCTTGATCTCTACAGCTCACTCATAAACAACATCAAATGCTTTGTCCCATCGTCTGACTGACATATTTCACATCAAGCAGTCTAGACACCTGGTTATGAACTCTCGGGCATACCATGAAATTCCCATTTAAAAACAGCAAAATATGAAGAGGACAGGGGCAACAAGAAGAATATACAATTTCAAATAGGCATTGAGAAGTTTTCATAAATCAAAGATAAATATTAATTCAGTCTTAAAGAAGGTTTTGAACCATCTGTAAGATTACAATAAAAATTACTATGTTTTCATAGGGTTGTTGTAAGGATTAACTAAAAGACATGGCTTATAAAGCCCTTCACAAAATGCCTGGAACAGAGATTTTCACCATGCCCCCAGAAAAGCTAACTGTTCATTCTTACAGCTAGTATTACTATGAAAGAGCAAAAACAGAAGGGTGAGGTGGAACTGCTTGATTCTGTGCAATTCCCGTTTATACTCCTATCACTACCTCCAATAAAGTCATATAACGCACACATGTATGCATTAATATGTCACCACAGGCAATGTGCATTTTCATGTGCTTATTTGCCTTCAAGAGAATCATACAAGGCAGCTGTGAAATGGGAGGAGAAGAAGCAGACAATACTATTCCCACCGTGAAAAGAAAACTGAGACAAAGGACCAAGCAATACTTCCCCGTCTCAATTCCTTAGAGAAACATGAGCGACCATACAGTGTTCTAGGCAGACATCAATTTCTGTATTGCAAACTAATTTTTAACTGTTGACAAATTTTTTTCATTCATTCAACAACCATTTATTCAGCAGTAACTATGTACCAGGAACTTATACATTCTTTGTGTACACCTTTTTCTTAAAAGGGGAAATAGCAGAAATGCTGTTTTTTCTGTTTTCTGCAGTTCGCCCCCGACCCCTGATCAAAGATCAATATTATACAGTTGTCACAGGCGTGATCCAAAAGACACACAAAACACTCCTACAAAATTATACCGGGAATAAAAAAACCCTATTCTATAGTTAACAAGTTATGCCTCCATCTGTAAAGTCAAAACTTAAATAATACCAGAATGCCATGTGTTAGGACCGTGGCATTTTGGTATTCACGAAATTCATTTAGTTCCACTAAACATTAAGTTGAATAGGTAAAAAAAAAAGATTACCACTTATTTCTGATCTTGGCATAATACAACTTAAATAAAAGAAAATGTAGCCTAGACACCTCCAGAAATCTCCAAAAGGAATAATGCTTGCCAAGAATTTCTCTTACTCTAAAACCTCACTGTATTTATGATTCCTTCATCTAAATGCCCCACCAGGAATGGCTGTTCTTTTTGAAGCCATGAGCCTGGTTTCAGTTACATATAAAAATTGGGCTAAAAAGGAAAGTTACTTACAGGGGGCACCTTCTGCCATCTCAATGGCCATAATGCCTCAAGACCAAAGGTCACTCTGCAAAAATAAAACAGTATGTTATAAATATCATATTGGCTACAAAGCCAATAACTTACATTTCTGGATATTTACACAAATGAAATAAAGGCTTTCTTTGGTGTATAAACCGAAGGGAAGTTTGCCGGTAAATTAAAAGCACAAACATATTGGTAGAAACACCTAACGAATGAATGACTGATTGAATGTATGAATAAATAAATGATAAAAATAAAATTGATTTAATTAAAATGACTCACATCTACAAAAGCACTAGACAGGGTCAACTCAAAAGCCTCTAAGAGCCCCGTGAACGGTCTACTGCCCAGTATACTTCATTTCTTTACAAGCATTCAATAGTTTAGACCCTGGCCCACATTTATGTTTATTTTTGCATTTGCTATTAATACCTCAAACTTAATTAAGTTCATAAAAGTTTAAAGGCCAGAAAGCATTCTTTATAAAATGTCCACAACTATCCCACACATCACTAGTTTGAACCATGCTGCTCAGTATCTCCACTCCACCTTCAAACCAAACAAGGGGTGAGCTACAAATAAACTGCACGTTTGTACATGGCATCTTCTCCTTCTGATCCCCTTGAAATATTAACTATAAAATTTCATTTAAACTTTATTCTCCACTCAAATATAAATTCCATGAGGGCAGGCATTCTTGTCTGTTTCCTCACTTCTGTATCTGTCAGACAAACAAAAATCTTAGCCAGTATTTTTTAAAATCCAAAAAAGATTTTAAAATAGCAAATAATGGATAGTAACTGTCATTAGAATACTTTTGTTTAAATGTTATCACAACCAAGGAATTACTTAAAGTTGCTCAGTTTAAGCATTTTCTAAATAACCTATAATTATGTTACAAAGTTCAGACCCATGCTTGAATACAAGAAAAAGACAGGCCTACAAATTTCTCCTTTATTTTTCTGAAGTTTTCTATACCATAGAAGTGCAAAGGGGCTTACTACCTTAGCCCGGTGGCCCAACTTGGCAGTGTCAAAGGTGGCATAAGCAGGGCTGCACGTCCCCTGGTGTAAGGCAACTTGAGACACCCCCATTTCCTGTGAGGGGATCTTGCTGAGAAGGTTTCCCTTAATATTAATTGAGCCTTTCCAGTTCACAGGAAACAAGCTAAATGACGTTACAGGGAAGTACTCAGACAAATGTGGAGGGTAGAACATTTTACAACAAGCCCAGCCTCTTCAGTAAGTCAGTCTCATGGGGAAAAAAAGGGAAGGGGTGGGGGGGGTGACAGGGAGGTTCTAGATTAAAAGAGACTGAGTGGCCAAACCACCAAATGCATTGCCTTGTCTTGTACTGGATATTAGCTTAAACAAAACACCTGGGTCTAATTACAGACTTTGTATTAAGGAGATATTCTTATTTATTTAGGTATGATAATATTTTGAGTGTGTTGGAAACTTTTTAAATTTTAGAGATATGTAATGCTATATTAAAGAATGGAAAGTCACAAAGTCTGTAATCTATTTTGAAACACTTCAGCATATAAAAATAAAAACTCCTCTGCACTATAGACTTAAATTAAGCCTCATTAATTGGGTATTTGTAATAAATACATTGGGAGGCTGTTAAGACATGAACTCAATCCTGAATAACATTAACAGGTACACTAACCACTCTGGCTCATTTAATTAAGGCAAGGGTTTACTTATTTTTTTAAACAGTTTCTGTAAACATAGTCAACCTGAGTCCGATTATCAAAGATGAGTTTTACACCTAGATCAAAAAAGTGCATTACTGATTCAAGTCCCTAGAGGTCACTCTAATAGTTTAAATATATTTGTGTATAGAATCAAAGCTGTAAAGCTCTTTAACAAGAACACTCAAAAATTCCATGTAGATGGAGCTACTACTATACGTTCTGACAATATTTCTAAAAGAACAAATAATCGATTCTAATATATTCTTCAAGTTAAAAAGGACAGCAAACAGAGGCAGAAGTGTTTTACTCATGATGAAAAGATCTATGCACAACAAAGTGGCCCAGACTGCCCTGAAACCAGCATATTCTTTACAGATGAGAACAAAGCTGATGCAAACAGACAAAAGAGACAGCATCTGAACACTGTCCTGGATAAATTGCACCCACAATAGGGTGCCCATGTCTTCCTCACTGAGGAAGTAGGTATGGACAAGGAGTGTGCAATTTGTAAACAAAGCTCATGTCCCTTGGATGTCAGTGTCCCAGCAAAGGCCCACCGGCAGGAGCCTCTTACTCTGTAGTCATAGGTGGCGTCTGGGTTCTCGTCACTGGCAATGACCTCAGGAGCCATCCAGTAGGGGGTGCCTATGAATGTATTTCTCTGCCCAATCATCCTGTCTAGCTGAGCACTCACACCGAAATCAACTGCAGGAGAACGAGAAAGAAAAGTGGAATGCAATTAATTAACAAACCAGATAAAACACAAAAAATGGGAGGAGGCGGTGTCTTCATAGTAAACAGAAACAGCAGTGCTTCATGAACATGTGATTCTCCTCAAGGCAGGCAACACATGAAAGGAGTGCCCCTTCCAGAGCAAAGTCACCAAGAGTGAAAAACCCTTTACCAGTCTGGAAGCCTCCTAGGAGGCCTGGACCTAGGTGTCCCTGAGCTCTCCAAACAGTGACCAACAGAGGGCCTTTTGAATGAATGGAGATCTTCAATGCTCTCAGAGAACACACCTGCCACAAACAAAATCAAGTCCTAGAAAGCCCATAGTTCAGGAGAACTGACTGAGACCCGCTGGACTTAGCTACTTAAGCAGCCTAATAACCATACAAAGAAACCCACAAAGGTTTTCTTGGAAAGAACATGGTACTACATTAAATAAACAGAATCATGCTAAATTGCAAATACACAAAGAATACCCCCAGAAGCAAGTGGAACTTGTGCCAATTTTTCAGAACAACTTCTACACCCCACCCAATTTAATGGTGGTGGTGGTCTTGAGGAAAGTTCAAGGATGGGCAGCAGAGTTGGCAGGAAGCTAATGATCTCTAATGGAATGACTGCCCATTCAGTACCTGCCAACATCAGCACTGCACACACTGCCATTACCCCAGCAGGAAAGTACAGAGGTGGAAGAGGTCAGGCAGAAAGACTCGTGAAGTGGGCCAAGCCCGTGGCGCACTTGGGAGAGTGCGGCGCTGGGAGCGCAGCGACTGTTTCTGTTTACTATGAAGACACCTCCTCCTCCCATAGGTTCGGATCCTATATAGGAATGGCCGGTGCACTCACTGGCTGAGTACCAGTCACGAAAAAGACAAAAAAAAAAAAAGACTCGTGAAGGGCTGAGATGATTCACAGGGATCACAGACTCCATTTCTCTGCACAGAACATGCACAGGACACAACCTGCTGGGGCAGGCTCACTGAATGCTCCTCTTGAGACAGAGACGCATGGGCCATGCTGTCGGCACAGAAAGCCTAAGCAAGCTTCCCACCAACATGGACAACAACAGCAACCAATCACTAAGTGATGACTGAAGGACTCACAGGCCTAGCACCATGAGGTCAGTGCAGGGAACACACTGAGTCGTTAAGGATGAGAACAACTTTAGTGCTTCCTATCTTAGCTTTGAGGGGAGTTTCCAACTGGGCAGACTATTCCTCCACAAATGATCAATAAATGCAGACACTATGTAAGAAGGCAATGATGAAGATTTCATTTTTAAAGTACAACTACTGTACCTAAGATTTTAAAAAGAAAGGTCAAGCAGATCCTTTTAAGAAAAAGTATAAAGAAATATTTGGAGTGTAATAGCTTAGTTGAAAAAGAATAAATGCTAATTCTGTTTAAAATTTTGACAGAATCGTTGCATGAAAGTGGAATGGGAACAAAACTCAGCTAAGGGAAATGGGAAATACAAAAAAACCATCATAAAATCACCTCTGGGAAGATATGAGGGGCTGCAATGACCCACCCATGCAGAAATTCATCGAGCACCTACTGAACTGAAGGCCCTTCACTAGGTGCTGGATAAGAATCCTGGTCAGTGCACTCCGAGAAGTTATATTCTGTTAGAGCAGACAGAAACCCAAGTCAACAAATAACCATAGAATTATCAATTGTGAACAATTCTATGTAAGAAATAAGCAGGGGGGCCCAAGACAGATCAGAGGGTCAGAGAAGGCCCCTGAAAATGAGGGAAAATTTGTGACTTCAAAACCGAGGCCAAGATTGCCAATGGGGAACAGTACGTACAAAGGCCCTGAGGCAAGTTCCAAGTTTAAAAAAAAAAAAAAAAAGACAGGAATAAAATGAAGAGAGTCACAAAATGAGGTAGGAAAGTAACAGCGGCCAGATCCTATGTGGGATCACGGTAAGAACTGTGGACTTTACCCAAAGTAAAATAAAAAGCCACTAAAGGTTGTTAAGCAGGACAGTGACATGGTCTGATTTTTAAAATCAGTCTGGTGGCAATATAGAGAACAGAGCAACAGACAGAAGCACAGGAGAAAGGGAAGTTGGAGCCAAGCTAAGCAATTAGCCCAGTTCCACATTCCTGCGTGGAGCAGAGACAGAAAACATCAGTGCAGGGAGTGTCAATGGTCTGTGCCAGGGCAAGTATGAGATCATGCTGCAAGTCTGTCACATACCAAGTTTCGCCTCTGCATTCTCAGTCAGCATTACATTCTGGACCTTGAAATCCTGGTGAATCACATGAAGAATGTGAAGATCTGCCAGTCCCTGAATAGCAAAGACAGATCTAAATTTTAGTTCTTTGTTGCTGTAAGGGTAAACAGCTAGGAACATGCCTTCTATAACAAAGTGCATACACGGGCCAAAAGTTTATGTGCACTCATATTTAGAACATAAAATTGACTCAGTGCATTCCCAGCAAGACATCACCAATATTAAACACACACAATGAAAGAAGCCCCACCCCACCCAACTCCCCCCCATTCCAACAGCGTGAAGTTCCCCATGTGAGCAACATTACCCCTTTCTACCTGTGCCTTTATGACACTTTAGATTACCATCTGCAGTTTCTCTGCTATAATTTGTGCTATTTCTACACAGAGCAGTTCTTTTCCCACGCTAAATATCTATCTTTCATTGGGTGACCCCAAGGGTATATTTGAACTAGACACATTCCAGGGAAAGGCTAAAGTCGAGAGAGGGGTTTAAAATCTGGCTCTCCAACACTGGCTAGTGTTCCCACCGCACAGCGACAAACTGCTAAGTGCTGATCAATCCCACCTCCACCATAGCGTAAAATGATTCTGCTGTCAAGAGCCTTGTGTTCAAATAAAATATCTTTCTTTCCCAAGGAAAATTCCAAGAAGGTCAAAAAGCTTACCATTTAAAAAAAAGAATCTACAAAAACAGAAGGTAAATCCTATGCTCTAATCGTCTCACTTCCTAAGAAGTCATTAAACAACGAAAGTAAAGGATATTAATATAGAACACAGGTATGCCTGTGAAACTTTTAAAAGTCTGTTCAAAAAAAAAAAAAAAGTTAAGAAAATGAAGATATTAAAAAAAGAACAGACTTCTGCTTCTGGGAAGATAGAGCAGATGTATTTTTCTCTATTCCTTCCATTCAGGACATGTAAAAAGTCTAGACATGACATCTAAAACGAAAATAAGATGTCTCTGAAAAGTGGAGAGAAAAATGAAGACTCCTAGGCACCCCGGGACTGAAGAAGCACACGGCAGCAAGTCCTCCAGGTGTTCTTTTTGCCTCCTCTATCTCAGACATGGAGATGAAAAAGCCAGCAACCCAGAAATGCCAACGGGCACTGACAACAAAAGCCCCAACATTAGCCTGCTTTATCTAGGAAGAGTCAGCCTAACAAGACAGAAATGCTTTAGAAAGGCCCCACACCTTAACGCTATCCCTTGAGCCTCTAAGTTTCAACACCCGAATTTTGGAAGAGACACATTCCCACTATAGCAGCATGGTTCTCAAAAGGAGACATACGAACATCCAACCAGTGTACAGAAAAACAACTCAACATCACTCACCAGGAAAGCGTATGAAAACCACCAGGAGTTGACACCTCACACCTGTCAGAATGTGTATTATCAAAAAGATGAAATGGAGCAAGTGCTGGTGAGGATGTGGAGAAAAGGGAATCCTTGTCCACCGCTGGTGGGAACGTAAATGAGTACAGCCATTGGGGAATACGGCCCAGAGGTCCTTTGAAACATTAAAACTAGAATTCCCATAAGATCCAGCAATCCTACTTCTGGGATACAGAGTCTAAGGAGTTAAACTTCGTACATGCAAGAGATGTTTTCACTCCATGTTCACTGCAGCGTTATGCACAAGAGCCAAGATAGAGAAATAACCTACATGCTGAAAAAAAGTCATCTATTTTCTGATTCATTTTCAGAAATGACTTATCTCAGAGTGTTTTAACTGATTCAGGTCCAGCCGACTCCCAGAGGGTCTCTGAACAGACAGGGCTCTCCTTGAGATGGCAATCAGTTACTAGCCCCCCCTGTTTTCTTCACTCCCTGGCGTTTCTCCCTTCACAGGGCTTAAGCGGGCCCTTTCTGCGGGCTTGTCGCGAGCCCCCAAAGGATTTCCTTGCAAGAGGTAATAAATTTTAGCTGCCCTTCAAGAAGACTACATCTCAGCCAATGAGGAAGTGGGGGCAAAGATTTGCATATGAGGGAATAAACTGCTTGATACAGCCCTTTTTCGCATGCCTGCCCTTCGGAAACCCTGACCTTACAAGGCCCTAATTAAAGTCTCGCTTCACTATACCTCGTGTCTCCACGTGTCCATCCTTTGGCATTGGACGGGTGAGGGCATTTCTCACACGTGCCCATGAGTGAGTGGTTTTCAAAAATGTGGTACACCTACGCGATCCTATTCGGCCCTGGAAAAGAACAAAAATTCCATCAATTCCAACAACTTGGATGCATTTACGAGACATCATGGTAAGTAACATCAGCTAGGCACAGAAAGACGAACGTTGCATGATCTCACCTACACGTAGAATCTAAAAGGGTCACATTCAAGAAAACAGAGTTCAACGGTTACCAGAGTCAGGGGGGCAGGGTTTGGGGGTGGGGCTGGTGAACAAAGGAAAAGGGAATATTGACCAATGGGTACAAAGTTTCACTTAGAGAGGAGGAATAAGGTGTGGCGCTCTATTGCACAGCAAAATGATTATAGTTAATACTAACGTGATTTCAGAATTGCTAAAAGAGTGGACTTCTAGTGTTCTTACCACAAGGAAGTAAGTAGGAGGTGGCATGACTATGTTAATTTGCCTGATTTGCTGACTGCACCATGGATACACGTATGGAATCATCATGCTGTTCCCCATAAACACATATGGTTGCTAGCTGTCAGTAAAAAAGAAAATTCAAACTGAAATTAAGGTGTTAAAAAAAAAGACAGGTTTGCCGTACTGGCCTAAGTACGCACCTAGAGGTCAGCGGAACAGAACTGACAGTCCAAAGAGAAACTCCTCCATCTGTGACAGACGGTTCTCCCCAAGCGTTCTGTGACCACTCAACGGGGAAGCAATATTTCTTCAGCAAGAGGTGCTGGGACAACTGAAGAGCCATGAGGGAAACAATGAAGTTGAACCATGAGCCAAAATCAACGCCAAATGAACTAAACGTAAGAAAGAAAACTCTTAAAACATGGGGATAAATCTTTGCAATGCTGGACTTCATGTTGTCTCTTAGATAAGATGCCCAACACACAAGAAACCACGCAAAAACTAGCCAACTGGACGTCATCAAAAGTAAAAGCTGGTGCACTTTTTAAAGGACACCTCCAAGAAAATGAAAAGACAACGCATGCTACAGAAAGACATATTTTGAAGTCATATTTAAAGAATAAGGATATAGAAAGAGCTCTTCCAACTGAACAACCGGAAAGGCAGTTAACCCAATGGGAAAAAATGGTCAGAAGAAGAGCTGGCCAGTTAGCCCAGTGGGTCAGAGCGCAGTGTGACAGCATCGAGGGCAAGGGTTAGGTTCCCTGCACGGGCCAGCCACCACAACACAACAGAAAACACCATGGAACAAAAACACCACTCAGGTAATTCAAATATTCAACTAAACATTTCTTTAAGGGAGGTACAGACACAAGGCCAAAAAGCACTTACAAACATACTCATCCTCGCCACTGAGGAAATGTGTACGGAACCCCTGTGACATCATACTTCACACACATCACAAGGGCTGTCATCAAAAAGACAGTCAATACAAAGCGTTGACAGGATACGCAGGGATTGTAAAATGGTACAGACTCTTAGGAGACTTGACTGGCAGGTTTTCAAGCTGTGAAATGTCATGTGAATACGTGGCCAAGCAATTTCATGCTGGAGACACACCCAAGAGAACTGAAAACATATGTTCCCCAAAAAACTTTGTATATCAGCGCTCCCAGATCAACGTCACTCAGGCTAGCCAAAGAGTCAAAACACACAGATCACTAAGGAACAACACTGGAGAGCAGGGAGACAAACACACACATACACACCCATGACACATGGACGTGCTCCACACCTTTGCACCCAGGCCCTACACACAAACACACACACGCACACTCCACGACACATGCACGTGCTACACGAACCTTTGCACCCAGGCCAGATGCCACAAGTCAGGAAGGGGGCCAGACCCCTCGCAGCACAGAGGGTGGTCAGAAGGCCAGCCATGCCCACGCATACCCCTTTTCCCTCCTCCACCTGCTGGGGCTACCTCCACCCGACCGCTCCCCCTCCCTAGGAAGGCCACAGAAAGCCAGGCTTCTGACCTGGCTCCGCCACTGCCCAGCCAGCTGCACCATGAGCCAGTCCCTTCTCTCCAAGACGGTAGCAGCAAAGGTGCAAGAAGACGGTGCCTGCGTCAGGAGGGCAGGGGGTGGGAAGCCCCAACCACACAGCTCCACGCAGCCCAGAAGTCCCGCTGCGCCCTCGGCTGAGACCTCCGGGAAGTCGTGGGCATCTGGTGGTGGAGGTGGGGTGGGGCAGGGCCACCCACTGTCATCTTCGGGCTGTGGGAAGTGGGGACCGTGGCCCCCATTTGCATGGACACTCCTCACTCAGGAGAAAAGCCCCCCCCACCACCAAACAGCCCAGCTTTCCAGGAGAGAAGGGGCACTGGCGGGCCCTGGCTCAGAGCTGGTGGCCATCACTTCCCTCAGCTCTCAGGCCTGCGGGGAGGAGCTTTACTGTCACCAATTCCCAGAAGGGAAGCTGAGGCACAGAGATGTCAGGACGTGCCCCAGTCCGCCCAGCTGGACAGAGGCCCGGGCAGGAACCAGAACCAAGTCCCTCTCTTGACAAAGCTGTGCTGGCCCTGCCCACTGCGCCGTGGCACTGGCTCCGAGCAGCATCAGCCTCCAGGGGAGAAGAGCTGTAGAAGGGGCCTCTGCGTTCACAGCGCAGCACCCCACAGGGGTCGGTGAGGACCTACAGGAGCTCAACGAGATGAGATGGCCAGCAGGAGTGCTGCCATGCACCTGCCTGTGTCCTCCAGGACAGCACAGGTGAGGGCTTGCCAGTTGTCTGTCTGCCTCTCTGCTCTAGGATGAGAGCAGCCTGAGTAAGTTCACAAGCTGAGGAGGCAAGACCCCTATGGGAGAGAAGGCAAGAGCCAAAGCAGGTCTCGGCGAGATGGGAGTGGAGGCTCTTCCCCTCTCACAGACGGCCAAGTCAGAGGTGAGCCACACAGAGGGCCACCACTGGGCCAGGGCGGTGGCAGCAGGGCTGCCCGAAGCCTGTACCTTCTCCACAGTGTGAGAAGCACAGTCAGCTAAGTGGGGTTCCTGCAGAAAGGGAAGCACTGGATGGAGGTGGGGGCTGAAGGGCGAAGTATGGACTGTGGTGTCCTGCTGGGGGAAGGGCAGAGGGAGCCACAATAGGACAAGGAGAGGGTGACCCCAGCTCTGCCTGGGACCAGAAGGCCCATAGCGCAGGTGGATTTCTTGCCTCCAGTCTCAGAAATGGAGGCAGAGTCACAAGCTGTGGGGCTCTAAGGGAAGGGACGCAGGAAGACAAGAGATCAGAGCCCCTCAGGGCCCACCCTGTATCAGCCTCTGCAGAAGCAGCTGAGAGACTTGGAGAAAGGTGGGCAGGAAGGGGAGCCACTGAGGCTGGGCAGAATGTGTGGCCAGAGAACAGGCTGCTGGCATTTCAGGGTCCAGAGGCAAAACATCACCCAGCACAGACAGCCAATGCCAGATGGCTGGGCTCTGAAAAGCCAGAGATAGGAGCCCTATAAGGTGCCCAGAACAGGAGGGAAAGGGGGCAGGGGTGAGAGGTGTGGGTGAGAGGGACAAGGGTGAGCAGAGGTCAGGGTGCCCAGGGGCAGCTCTCACAGGTCCCAAGGAGGACCCCTGACAGAGGCAACACTATCATCCTCACATAGCTCAGAGGCAACCCTGGCCAGGTGCCAGGCTGCTGGGACCCAGGTGGAGAGAACTGGGCCAGCCCTCACCAAAGCCTACTGCCCAGGGCAACCTCAGCTCAAAGCCAGAACCTCCACAGCACACTCAGCGCCAGGTCCTCATCTCCGCTCTGAGCTTCACCATGCCCCCTCTTCTCCAAAGCTTTCCCTGACTCCCACCAACACCCCGTGGCTCCTCCCCTGTTGGCCTGCTCCATCCGCTGGTCCTGAGAGCAAGGCCAGTCTCTCGGACAGGAGGGCAGCCCTGTGCCTCCAGCCACTCGCACTGGAGGCCTGCGGGAAGCAGGTGACCAGTGGGACAAGACAGGCTGCGGAGATGGACGCACCATCCTAGCCCTTTCAGGTAGGAGGCTCCAGATGCAGTGATCCAGGCACTGTCCGCCGTGGTGATAGCAACAGGCCCTAAGCTGGCCCTGCAAGCCTAGTCCAAGCCGCACTCAGAAGCTTGCAGGGTCCACTCCCAACCACACACTCAAGCTGATTTCAAACACTTCCTTATTTCAAAACTTGCTAAAAGCTACAGTAATTAAAACAGCAGCATACGGACCCGTGGAATAGAATAGAGAGCCCAGAAATAATCCTTCACATATATGGTCAACGGATCTTCAACAAGGGTGCCAAGACCACTCAATGAGGAAAAGATCATCTTTTCAACAAATGGTGCTGGATAAACTGGATAGCCACATGCAAAAGAACCAAGTTGGATCCTTACCTTAAACCGCATACAAAAGTGAACAAAAATTTTTTAAAAGACTTAAATGTAAAAGCTAACATAATAAAACTCTTAATAGAAAACTTAGGAGGAAAGCTTTATGACACTGAACTTGGCAATAATTTCTTAGTTATGACACCAAAAATACAGAAAATAGAAGAAAAATAGACAAATGGGGCTTTATCAAATTTCAAAACTTTTGTGCATCAAAGTCCACCATCAAGAAAATGAAAAGAAAACTCACAAAATAGAAGAAAATATATCAGTTACAAATATATTTTAAAACTCCAACAACCAAAATATCCTATTTAAAAAGTATCCCAAATGATAGAGATAAGAAAAGTGAGCAGAATGAGGTAAAAAGAAAGAAACCAAATCACTTGTAAAGGGAAACTAAGAAGGCCCCAGATTTCTCTATAGCCACATTCAAAGGCAGAAGACAGCAGAGAGACATCTACAAGATGGTTAGAGAATAACAGTCTTGACCAAGGGTTCCATCAACACTCAAGCTGTCCCGCAAGCCCCAAAGCCACAGTTCTCATCCAGCAATCAGGGGCCATCATTCCCACCAGCCATTCTGAGAAAACACCTCCAAGAGAAACTGCAGCCAATCGAAACCTGATAGAAGAAACACCATCAAAAGGGCTGTCAATGAGCACTGAACATACTTACCTGTAGATGTAAGACAGAAACCAACGTGGGCTGACGGTGACAGACCAGAATGCAGGTAATAGAATGCCACAACTGTGGAGTAATGACTCAGCTAACAAAAACTGGGGGGCAAAAGACAAAAGAAGGCAAAAGACAGAATTAGCTCACCACCTCGTCAACAAGACCTGGAATCAAAGGATATCATTTAAAGCTGACATTTCAATATCAGAAATACAAGTAAATTTCAGAGTAGAAAGGCAAACATTGAGAAAGGTATTATTATTGACTAAAACTGGGTGATGGGAGGAAGAAAACAAAACACATTAATTTGATAATTACTCATGGAAGGTGTACTAGTTTCCTATTGCTGCCATAACAAATTATCACAAATTCAGCAGCTCAAAACACACAAATTAGTTCTATCACAGTTTCCATGAGTCAGAAGCTGGGCTGTGTTCCTTCCCGGAGATGCTGGAAAAATAACTCAGGTTGCGGGAAGAGTCCAGGTTCTTGTGACTGCAGGACTGAAGTGCCTGTGTCCTTGCTGTTGGTGGGGGGAGGGGTCACCCTCAGCTCCTAGACCCTTCTGCTGCAGTCCTTCAATTGGGACCTCTCTGAGGTCACCTTCACCACACCTCTCTCACTTCTCACTGGACAAAGTTCTCTCCTTTTCAAGGCTTAGATAACTACATTGACCCACCCAGGTAATCCAGGCTAGTCAATCTACATCTGCAAAGTCCCTTTCTACCATGTAACATGACATGGTCATAGGTGCCAGGGTAGAGTATGGCTACCTGGGGTAAGGGTGGGGTCAGGGGGAGGACATCATTCTGCCCATCACATGAGCTACTGAATAAATAATCCCCACAGACGTACAGTGCTACGAGCATTATATGACATTATATGAGATGTTATTACAACATTTCATAGTGACGAAGGTATAGACTCTCCCAAATATCAGAAGAAATGTAAAAACTAAAAAGAAAAAAAGCAAATGACAACAGAATTAAAGACGAAAAATAATACAAACACACACACACCACAAAACTAACATCAAATATGTCTGATCCATCAATAAAGGTAAATTAGTTGAACTTACCTAGAGAAAAGAAAAGATTCTCAGATTGAATCACAAAGCAAAATCCAACTTGATCTGGCATATAAGAGACACAAAGTAATCCAGAGGGTTAAAAATAAAAGAACGGGCAAAAGTGTGCCAAGTAAACACAAACTCAAGAAAGCAATAGTCATGATCTTACAGTCAGAAGAGGGAGAAATAAGACAAAGAAGGGCACCTTGATACTAACAGGTACCCCTCAGAATAAAAATACAACAGGCAGAAATAGCTATGCACCAGATAACATTGCAGCCCACATTCCCTGCAGCCACAAGGGGAAATGAACAGAAATGCCACAGTGGTAGAGACTAATTCACTTCTCTTGTCCACAACAGAGCAAGAGGACAAAAGCTAAGTAAAAGTGATAAGTGACCTAAATAAGACAATTAAGGTAGCAAAATTCATTGACATACACATCAAACCTCTGTAAACCCAAAACAGGAACTCGACCTTCTTTTCAAGCCTCAATGGAACAGTGATGAAAACTGACTCCACATTAGGGCCACATGAACACTTCCTGAAACCCAAAAGTTCAAAAGAGAAGAGTCAGTACTCTCTCACTAAAATGCGACCCAATGTAGAATAATAACAAAACCAAAACACCAAAACATCCTCTATTTAGAAATTTTAAAACTTACTCCTAAACAACTCCTAAAATGAGAAGAAAATACATATCAAAACAGCAGAACGTCTAGAAAGCAATGATAAGGAAATTTGTTCTATCAGAACTTAAGCTATCAGACCTTAAATACGAAAGGCTTTTTAAAAAGAATGTGAACAAATGAGTCAAGCATATACATCAAACATTTAGAAAAAGAGTCATAAGATAAACAGACAAAAGTAGAAGGGATTGTTAATTATTAGCAAAAAGTAATGAGATTAAAAGTAGAAAAACAGAACAATTAATTTAGTAAAAATATCCAAAATCAGTAGCCACAGGCTATTGAATGTGTGTGTACCAAAGCCAGCAGAGCAGGAGAGGGATAGAGGTGACCCAGCTACAGCTCGGCCTCCTCCAGGAAGCTTTCTCGGATTTGCCTGTCTCCCGCAGACATCTGCAATCACGACTGCGCTCCTGATCCTGAGCTGCCCTGTGTCTACACGTTTGCTGCACCAGATTTCTACTGAGGACCTTCAATGAGCTATGAGGTTAAACCACATACAGTACCACTTTCATCAGCCAAAGAACTCCAGTAGTAACAGATTCCACCTGGATCTTTCAACCTAATATACTGCACCCACACTGAGGGTACAGTAAGCAATAAATGCCAATCTCTGCTTCATAGACTACAAAAATAAAATGGAAAACATGCATATAAGTAGCAATGACAAAACAAGAAGTGCTGCGAAGGAAAGGAGAGGGACCCTGAGACAGGAAATATTGGGGAGAGTGGTCAGGAAGGTGAGCGAGTGACAGTAAGCTCAGACCTGTGGGAGGATGCCCAGATACCGCCTAGGCCAGGAACTAAGAGGAGGACAGGAAAGCCTGCAGGTCGGGGAGGAAGGGGCGCCAGTTGTGGCTGGAATGGCATCTGGCAGGAGGAGGGGGCGGAGAAGCAGGGGCCATGCCAATCTTCTCCAGCAGCCTGGCCCACAGACATTTCTGTGATGACCGCAAGATTCCCGTCTGGCCATCCAACACAGCAGCAAAAGGCCACACCTGGCTACTGAGAGCTGAGATGTGGCTACTGGGACTGAGGAATGGACTCCTTCATTATTAGGTCGATTTAAATAGCCACACCTAGCTAGTGGCCAGCCTACTGGACGTCGCAGAGAAAGCTTCCAAGACCTGGGAGGAGTGAGGTTTGAATCTAGGATCAACAGGAGGCTCCTGGAGAGTTTCTGCAGGAGCCGGCACAGATCACTCTCTCCAGGAAGCTCCTTTGGGGCTGTCCCCAGCCCCCAGGAGGTACCTTTTCACAACGTGGACGCGGGCCAGAAAGGGCAGAGGGGAAGCACGCAGGGCCGGAGTCCCCAGCTCTAGAGCTGTGGAAGACGGTCCACGGCACCCACAAGCGGCGCTGGGGCAGCGCGATCCTCCCGGCGTAGAAACCTGGGCGCACAGCCCGGCGCCCACCGACCGGGGACCTGCAGAGCGCTCCGGGGATGTGCGGCGGGGAAGAGGGGCGCAAGGGCCCAAGGGTCGGCCCTGAGACACTGCGCACTCGGGGCCTGTGAATTCGGGCCCCGGGGGGGACACTCGGCGCGGGCGCGCCCCTCCCCTCCTCGCCTCCAGCCCCAGGTCGCCGCCACCGCCTTACCTGGGCCTGGGTGGTCGCTCTTGGTCTCTGGCGCCCATGGCGGAAGGGCCGCGTGGGAGTCGTGCTCGGCGACCACCACGCGCTCCTCTCGTCTCACACGCCAGCGTCGTCCGCGCTCCAGCCCCAGCGCGCACGCGCAGCCGGAGAAGGCGGGACGGCGGCCGGCTGGGCCAAAAGACCTCGCAAGCGGGCGCGCGCCCGGGGACTGCAGCCGCGGAAGGCCCGGGCGCCCGGAAACGGCGGGCCGGGGGAACGGCTAAAAAGAAAATGTTAAAAATTTGGAGACAAATGAAAATACAAACACGTTACACCCAAATCTATAGGATACAGTAAAAGCAGTTCTAAGAGGGATGTTTATAGCAACACACAGCTACCGCAGAAAAGGAGAAAAGTCTCAAATCAACAACGTAAACACTGCACCTCAAGAAACTAAATAATCAAAAACAAACTAAGCACGTAATTAGTAGAAGAAAATACATAATAAAGATCACAGCAGAAATAAATGAACTAGGGAACAGAAAATCAATGAATAAGATCAGTAAAATCAAAAGTGGATATTCTGAGAAGATAAACAAAATGAACAAATCTTTAGCCGCCCTAAGTGAAAAAAAGAGAGAAGGCTCAAATAAATATGATCAGAAGTGAAAAAGGAAAGCTTACAACTGACAGCACAGAAATGCAAAGCTGTAAGATTCTGTTTCTCTAGAAGCACTCCTGGTACCAACATCTGCGTTAGTCGGGGCTCTCCAGAGAGACAGGATCAATAGGGTGTGTTATAATTATATGAGATGAAATTTATCCATTTCCTCCAGATTTTCAAATTTGTTGGCGTATAGTTGTTTATAGTAGTCTCGAATGATTCCTTGTATTTCAGATGAATCAGTTGTAATATCGCCTTTTTCATTTCTAATTTTTGTTATTTGGATCTTCTCTCTTCTTTTTTTTGTTAGCCATGCTAATGGTTTGTCAATTTTATTTATCTTTTCAAAAAACCAACTTTTTGATTCGTTGATCTTTTGAATTGTTTTTTGGTTTTCAATTTCATTCAGTTCTGCTCTTATCTTAATGATTTCTTTCCGTCTGCTAACTTTAGGTTTGGATTGTTCTTGTTTTTCTAGTTCTTTAAGGTGAAGTGTTAGGTTGTTCACTTGCCATCTTTCCATTCTTCTGAAGTGAGCATTTAATGCAATGAATTTCCCCCTCAATACTGCTTTTGCAGTATCCCACAGGTTTTGGTATGATGTATCATTGTTTTCATTAGTTTCAATAAATTTTTTGATTTCCTGCTTGATTTCTTCTTGGACCCATATGTCATTTAGTAGAATGCTGTTTAATTTCCATGTGTTTGTATAGTTTCCAGAGTTTCGTTTGTTATTAATTTCTAGTTTTAATCCATTGTGGTCTGAGAAGATACATGGGATAATTCCAATTTTTTTGAATTTATTGAGACTTGATTTGTGACCTAATATGTGATCTATCCTGGAGAATGATCCATGTGCTGATGAGAAGAATGAATATTCTGAGGTTGTTGGGTGGAATGTTCTGTAGATATCTGCCAATTCCAATTGGTCTAGAGTCTTGTTTAGATCTTGTGTTTCTCTACTGATTCTTTGCCTAGATGATCTGTCTAATATTGACAGTGGGGTGTTCACGTCCCCTGCTATTATGGTATTAGTGTCTATTTCCTTCTTTAGGTCTAATAGAGTTTGTTTTATAAATCTGGCTGCTCCAACATTGGGTGTGTACATATTTATGATTGTTATGTCTTCTTGATGGATCAGTCCTTTTATCATTAAGCAGTGTCCCTCATTGTCTCTTTTTATGGTTTTTAGTTTAAAGTCTATTTTGTCAGATATAAGAATAGCTACTCCAGCTCGTTTTTCTTTTCTGTTTGCATGGTAAATCTTTTTCCATCCTTTCACTCTTAGTCTGTGTGAATCTTTATGGGTGAGGTGGGTCTCTTGTAGGCAGCATATAGTTGGGTCCTGCTTTTTGATCCAGTCAGCCAGTCTGTGCCTTTTGATTGGGGAATTTAAGCCTTTTACATTAAGAGTTGTTATTGAAAGGTGTTGGTTTATTCCTAGCATTTTGTTGGTTGTTTGGTTGTCTTAGGTGTCTTTTGTTCCTTGCTTTCTGATTTACTGTTTGTTTTCTGTGTTTGTTGGTTCCTTAGGTTGTAGATAGCGTTTTTGTTTGCTTGTTTTCTCTTCATGAATGCCATTTTTATTATACTAGTGGGTTTTGATTTTTCTTGGGTTTTTTTAGTGCAGTGGTAGTTATTTTTCAGGAACCAAACCCAGTACTCCCTTGAGGATTTCTTGTAAGGGTGGTCGTGTGGTAGTGAACTCCCGCAGTTTTTGTTTGTCTGAGAAATATACTTTTTGCCCTTCATTTCGGAAGGATAGCCTTGCAGGGTAGAGTATTCTTGGCTGGCAATCTTTGTCTTTTAGTATTTTGAAAATATCATCCCATTCCTTTCTAGCTTTTAGGGTTTGTGATGAAAAGTCTGATGTTAGCCTGATTGGTGCTCCCTTATAGGTGGTTTGACGCTTCTCTCTTGCAGCTTTTAAGATTCTCTCTTTGTCTCTGAGTTTTGCCAATTTGACTATGACATGTCTTGGAGAAGGCCTTTTTGGGTTGAATACGTTTGGAGATCGTTGAGCTTCCTGGACCTGAAGATCTGTGACTTTTCCTATACCTGGGAAGTTTTCTGCCACTATTTTTTTGAATATGTTTTCAATGGAATCTCCATTTTCCTCCCCTTCTGGAATACCCATGACTCGGATATTTGAGCGCTTAAGGTTGTCTGATATCTCTCTCAGAAATGGTGCAGCCTCTATGGAAAATGGTATGGAGGTTCCTCAAACAACTGCAGATAGATCTACCATACGACCCAGCTATCCCACTGTTGGGAATATACCCAGAGGAATGGAAATCATCAAGTCGAAGGTATACCTGTTCCCCAATGTTCATCGCAGCACTCTTTACAATAGCCAAGAGTTGGAACCAGCCCAAATGTCCATCATCCGATGAGTGGATACGGAAAATGTGGTACATCTACACAATGGAATACTACTCAGCTATAAAAACGAATGAAATACTGCCATTTGCAACAACATGGATGGACCTCGAGAGAATTATATTAAGTGAAACAAGTCAGGCACAGAAAGAGAAATACCACATGTTCTCACTTATTGGCGGGAGCTAAAAATTAATATATAAATTCACACACACACACACACACACACACAAAAAAAAAAAAAAACCGGGGGGGGAGAAGATATAACAACCACAATTACTTGAAGTTGATATGACAAGCAATCAGAAAGGATATTGTTGGGGGGGTGGGGGGGAGGGAGACGGGAGGGAGGTTTTGGTGATGGGGAGCATTAATCAGCCACAATGTATATCGAGAAAAAAAATAAATTAATTAATTAATTCCCTCAAAAAAAAATAATAATAATTATATGAGAGGGATTTATTAGCTCACTGGCAATGAAAAAAAGTCCCACCATAGGCGACTATAAACTGGATGCCGGTCGCATGGCTCAGTCCAAGTCCAAAGGCCTCAGAACCAGGGAAGCTGATGGTGTCCGTGGTGTAAGTGCTGGAACCCAAAAGGCGAAGGGTCTGAAGCTCTGATGTCCACGGACAGGAGCCAGGAGTGTGTCCCAGCTCCAGCCGGTCAACGCAGAGCCTCACCTCTGCCCTCTGTCTTTTGTTCTCTCTGGATCCCGAGTGGATCGGATGGTTCCCACCCACACTGAGGGTGGGTCTTTCCCTCCCAGGCCATTCAGACTCTCATACTAATCTCTGCTGGAGACACCCTCATGGACACACCTGAAAAGAGAGCTTTACCAGGTCTCCCAGCATTCCTTCATCTAACCAAGTTGACACCTACAACTAACCTTCACAAGTCCCATTCATTATCTGTGCTTCTCCTTCCACAACGTATTTCCAGAAAGCAGTGTCAATCCGCTGACTACATTTGACGGCTCCCTGGCATATACCTGGGCTTGTGACTAGTTCTCTGTCAAGGGAATGTAAACTGAGATGACGTGTCTAATTTCTAGGTTCAGGGATTTAAAAAGCAGTTGTGCCTTCTCTTGTCTCTTTTTCCACACTCACTAGCTGAATGCAGGAGACTCTGGAGCCCTAGAATAGGAAGGGACCAAAAGAAAGAAGGAACATGGGCCCTGAATCAGCACAAGGAAGGCTACCTGCCAAGAAAGAACACCTGCTCTGGACTCTTCTGTGAGTGAGAAGCAAACTTCCATTATGCAAACCACTGACATGCAAGGATTTACTTGTTATAGCAGCTGGAGTTATATTAACTAATCACAGTTGCCGACTATGACCTTCTTGCTAAGTATAAAGGACACATACAGCTCAGTCCTTGACTCTATTACTTTTTCCACAACATTAATAGCTTTAATCGCTCACTCCCTTTTGCAATTCCTCTTAACTTTGCCCTTCGCCTTCTTTACTAAGACTGAATTCTGCAGCTCCCACCAACACTGCCACATCTGCCCGTCCCCACTTTTACCTTCAACTTTCCTGGCTTCTCCGTTTCGTCTCCCTTCACCATTTCTTCTCGTTCAAAGTTCATACTCTCCAAATCTCTGTTCAGGGCCCATTTCTTTTCCTGGGCAGTATCAACCACTTCGAACCTACTGGAAAGTCATTTCTTACTGACTAGTCGCTTCGCCTGGAGGAAGGTGACAGTTAATGACTTTGAAAAATATTGAAACACTCAGAAAACATATGAAAATGTGATATGTTCCTCATGTAGTTTGCATTTCACTATTCTGTTTTAAAGTTTTACTGTAAGGAGTCAGTGATATACAGGAGGTCTTCAAAACTTTCAGGGAAGGATTTGTATTATCTTTCAGTTCTATTTTTCCGAAACCTTTTTGACATACCCTCATAGAGATTTTAGCTTACTTGGTCATTTGTTCTTCCTTTTACAAATATATTCTTCTTGGTGCCCTCAAATCACAGTACTTAGGTAGATTTTACTTTACCCTGTGCATAATTTGTAGTAACCAGAATTATTTCTTCCTTGAGCAAAAAACGATTAAGAACTTATCATGGGTCCACGCTGCTCAGAGTATTGGACACACAGTATTGAAAAGGAGAGACAAGAGCCTTGCTTTCCTGGAGCTTTTTGTAAGTAGAGGAAAATAGATGTTAAACACATAAACTAATTCCAGACTGAGAGAAAGGCTGTGAAGACCATCAACTCTAATCATGGGAATACATGGGACAACAGGCAGTCATGGGACGGGGGGTTGCTATTTACTTGGGGTATCAGTAAAGCATGCTGAGGAAACAACTTGTGACGAGATCTGAATGAGGAGGAGCAGCCAAGTAAAGATCTGGGGAGAGAAAATCAAGGACAAAAGGAACAGTGATCTCTGTTTGAAAAAACAAAAGGCCACCAGTGTGGCTGGAGGATATGGCACAACACGGGCCGGAGAAGCAGAAGTGGAACTGGCCGTGGGAAGGAGTGTGGATTTGGGGTATTGTGAACACACTGGGCAGCATTTGGAGGGAATACGGCTGGGAGGACAGAAGAGTTAGGGAGAACTACATACCCACACCACTAACAGAATGGATGACTTGGGGAAAGTCACTTGATTCCTCAGGCTTTTGGATTCACTTTTGCAGAACAGGGGTGTTGGAATAATAGGCACTAATGTTTTGTCTGGATCTAGGAAATCAATGAGAAAATCAGTAAGATCTTTAGAACCTTTCAGGTGGTATATTGAAAACAACATTTCAAAATTTTGAAGGTGACTCTTCCATTTTTTATTGTGACAAAATTTTATTTACACTTTTGTTTTAATACTATAGCATAATTTATTTTCTCCTTATTTATTTTCCCAAATAGACTGAGAGCTACTTGAAAGGTTGGACACTTTATTCATTTTGTGATTTTCAGAGATTTAGTATACATATATTTAATGAGGTAGGAAGTTGAGAATTATTTATATATATATAATTATATATATACATATATTATGCACAATGACAACAGAGGGAAAAAAACAACAACAAAAACCTCATTTTACTCTTTATAAATGTGTTTCCAAGGATGAAGTTAGAATCCAATGCCTGAGATTTTACTTAGAAGAAACTTTGAAGATCAGGTAGTTAAGTGTTATTGTGTTATCTGTAAGAAAACTCCCCCATCTTTTATTCTAACTCTTGGAAACCTTATTTCTAGGAAGAGGAGAAGCTTTTCCTGGTGTCATTTAAAAGAATTATTTGGCTAATAACAGTCACCTTGTGCCCTCAACGTGCAGACTGGCAGTGCTGGGCTGAGATCAGGTCATCTGGCTGTGACCTCTGTTGGATCAGACACTGGACCACCTCTGTCACTTTCAGTGGAGGGCTGGAAATGCAAACCTCTTCCACAACACACTTGCTTTGGTGTTGCAAAGGTAGCTGATTTGCTCAAAGTCAATTTCTCTCAGATTTTCAAAGAAGATCCTAAATTCTATAGCTGAAAGAGGTGAAATATAATTTAGTAGTTAGCTGAACTATAAAAGACTCCTATCCACAGCTGATTGCTTGGTCTGGGCGTCATTCTACAGGAAGAAACAGCGAGGGGAATGTGCTTTTTGCTTCACTTAAGTTATTTAAGAACTTTCTGTATTTACTCCAACCTTTTTAAAAAATTCAATTTCTTTGCACAGTGTTTAATCTCTTTTAAAAAAAAGGAGGGAGGGGCTGGCCTGTGGCTCACTCAGGAGAGTGTGGTGTTGATAACTCCAAGGTCACGGGTTCGGATCCCAATAGGGATGACCAGTTAGCTCACTTGGGAGAGCGTGGTGCTGACAACACCAAATCAAGGGTTAAGATCCCCTTATCGGTCATCTTTAAAAAAAAAAAAAAAAAGCCCAATGCCTGTGAAACCACACAAATCTTTATATTGAAGTTTGATTTACTTGCCTCTCTTCCACCTCAGCTCACAGAATTTGATGGGATCACTCACTCGAGCTTTTGAAGATCTAAACCTCTGGCCAGTGCAAATGCATTTCACTCGGGAACATTGAAAGTGTTCAGCAGGTTTCACTTGCTCACCAAAATAAATATATAAATTCAAACTTTAAAAATGTAAAGTATAGTATTTGTATGAACAGTCCACTTAACCTGCCAGTTCTTCAACGCACATTAAGTTTATTTAAAAATCTAATGAAGTTATGTAACTAACTTACTCTTTTATGACTATGCACACAACAATTTTTGGTTTGCTCTCAATACTATCTCTATCATTGTCTTTTACATTCAGGGTGCTGCTGTTCATGCACAGCAAAAAGACTTAGTAGGTCATCAAACAGAGTAAACTCTTCCTGAACTGAATTCTTTATTTTTCTACTGTGAGGTTGTTTGAGTTCCTTGTATATGCTGGAATCCCTTGTTGGATCAGTGGTTTGCAAATATTTTCTCCCATTCAGTAGGTTGTCTTTTCACTCTGTTGATTCCTTTGCTGTGCAGAAGCTTTTTTGTTTGCTATAATCCCATTTGTTTATTTTTTGTTGTTGTTGCTTGTGCTTTTGAGGCTTATTCATAAAGTCTTTGCCCAATCCTATGTCCTGAAGTGTTTCCCCCATGTTTTCTTTTTAAAATTCTATAGTTTCAGGTCTTATACTTAAGTCTTTAATCCATTTTGAGTGGATTATGGTATATGGTGAGAGTCATGGGTTTCATTCTTCTGCACATGGATATCCAGTTTTCCCAGCTCCATTTACTGCAGAGGCTGTCTTTTGTTGAATGTATGTTCTTGGCATCTTTGTCAAAGATCAGTTGGCTGTAAATACCTGATTTGACATCTGGGTTCTCTATTCTGTTCCTTTGGTCCATGTGTCTCTTTTTATGCCAGTACCATGCTGTTTGGTTTCTATAGCTTTGCAGTATAATTTGAAGTCAGGTATTGTAATGCCTCTGGTTTTATTTATTTATTTATTTATTTATTTATTTATTTATTTATTATCTATCTATCTATCTATCTATCTATTTATTTATTTATTTACTTTTGTCCAGGATTGCTTTGGCCATTTGGGCCAAAGCCCAAATTATATCTTATATAATTATGATTATAATTATATTTTAATTATTAATTGATGTTACCCACATACTTTTGTGTTAAATGTGTAGGATAATATTGTGAGACGGACTGTTATTTTTTCTGAATCCTAAACACATCAAGGAATTTTCAGATTTTGGAATTCACATCGGTGTAGGCCTCTAGCGTAATCGATGTTCTCTACTTGACATTCCCATTGATATTAAAGGTAGTACACGTTGCATTCATTCAAACTAACTTTTGAACTTGATATTTTGCATGAAGATGGGAATGGGTAGAGTTTATAATCATTTGGGGTCTTTGTTTTATGCACAATTTATCTTCCTAACCCATATACCTTCTTGATCCCCTTGCAAAATTCCTAACCTTTAACCCTTAAATATAAAACGGTGGTAAATTGGGAACTCTACTCATCACTAATTTCATTCTAGAAGTACTAATTAAATAGCTTAAAAATACCTGTCACTCTATCATGGCCATGGAAGGCACAACACAACCTGCTTCTAAATTGCTCTTTATGTAGTTGGCAAAGGATGACATACCTGAACCACAGAATGAGAAAAAAATTCAAATCAGAATGAGTGCTGTAGGTAACCAGAGTTTAAAATTTGGTCAATGGGATGAATACTAATGACATATTATTATGAAATATATATATGTAAATCGTTTGTAGTAATTATAAAATATTTATAGTATAATTTCACTTTAATTCTGCGTATATGACTTATATACTATGGACAGACAGTATTATAAATATTATACAGACAGAGAATGCATGTACATGTGATATGCACATGTATATAAGGGTACTTCAGAAGGTTGGTGGAGGGGTCAGGGGAGAGAGTGACTGGGAGCTGCCTGCCCAAAGCAGGGCTGTTGACCGGGACAGGAGGGCACCTGGAAGCCCCCAGCTCTCCCTTCCCAGGTGCAGGTGGCAGCCATGCTGTCTGCTTATGCTGGGGACAGTGGTGGGACTGCAGGGTCATAGTTGGAGGAGGGCCCAGCAAAGCTTGTCTTCCCAGGTTTGGGGGTCCCTTGCTGGCCAGCTGCTGCAGGTCCTTTAACATGCACCCCAGCATAGGGGCATGCACCCCCAAGAAGGCTGTGTTTGCCTGCCTGAGTGCTTGTCAATGTGTTTGAGGTCCCCAATGATGACCTAGGACCGAGCAGCCCCAGCAGGCCTCCTGAGGACTCTCTTGGACACACTGACCCTGCACAGGCTGCCCCCCAGCCCTGAGGCCAGACAGCCCTCCAACTCAGGTCCAAACTGCACGCCCCTCACCCTGAACCTGGCTTGCAGCCTGAATTGACAATCATTTTTGTTGAAGGAAAGGTTTTCTTTTGGGAGGGGCTCATTGCCTGTTTTCTTTCTTTTTAAATATTTGGAGAATGGAAGTCAGGGCAACAGGAAGTATCTCTCACCTGGGGATTAAGCAATAGCTAGTGGAACTCCCAGGCGGTGCTGGGGCCAGGCTGAACGTGGTGGGGCTGCAGCAGTGGGGCATGTTCACGGAGGGTGAGCTGATATCGGTGGGGCTGGACACCCTCATCCACCACATCGTGCCCAGCAGCAAGCCCTGCGGTGAGCAGGCCAAGCTCCTCAGCAAGTACCTGAAGGGTGACCTCCTGGGTGAAGGGTCCTAGGCAGGGTGAAGGAGGTGTTGGACTCAGAGACGCTGTGCAGGAGAGCAGCCAAGATCCTCAAGAAGAAGTTGGGAAGAATCCCCATTGGGGAGGCCAGTGTGAAGAAGTGAAGAGCAGGTGCTGGAGAATGGTCTCTGAGAAGAGCTGGCTCTGCACCTGCACCTGGGATTCCTTGTACCTTGAAAGCAGAACATTGGAAATCATTTGTTGCCATAAAATAAACTTTTGAAATTTTGCTCCACTAAAAAAAAAAAAAAACACTATTTCTTCAAATATTCTTTGAATCCATTTTTTAAAATATAAATATATTTCATTTTTAAAAATATGAATATATTTCTAAATTATCCAATTAAATGTCTATTGAGTAACTACCATGACAATGCTATCAGCATAGGGGACACTATGGACACAAATAAAATCTAGACAGATATCTGGCCTCATGGAGTTAGAGTCTGGAAGGAGAGCTGGCCAATGACAGAAGCAGCTGTAATGCTGAGCCCTTAGTTCTACGCTAGGGAAGGTTCTCAGCGCTCCAGGCTGGGGTAGAGACAGAAGGTCTGGGAGACGTAGACATCAACTAACTAGGTTGAATTATGTTCTTTAAGCCCTCAAGGCTTCAGCCTTCATAGGTTCAAATTCGATGATGTGTCAAGATATGTAATAATGATTTCTCATGTCATTTTAGCACCGGGCCACTCATTTTTATTCAACAGTGAACAGTACTATCATGATAAAATAGAGTTTGTTTTATTACAACAGAGGAACTGTTTAAAGAGTAAGTTTATGGTGATAACTTAGTAATTTTCTTTATAAAATGTAATCTTGCTAATAGTGCAGTGTTCTGTTAGGTGCTTATGGCAGCGTTTGATAGCAATGCAATGGTTTGACACGCTCTGGGAAAATGAGCTGCATTTGTGCCATCTGCAGATATCTATTGGATGCTTACTAGTGCCAAGCAGTGTGCTGCTCAGGGACACAGCAGAAATCTCTAGAGTCTCCTGGCTACTTGTGCCCCTCATCAGCCCACAGGAAGTGGGAGGCATTTAATGCTGGGGAACGGACTCAGATCTCAAGCACCTGAGAACTATTAAAAGGAACCACTCATTTTGAAACTCACCTCTCCTTTTAAAACTTCTTATTCAGCTGATTTTCTGGGCTCCTGTTGTTTCCGGGTTTGGTGATAAGCCTTCCTATGATCAGACCTCTCCTCGCTTGGATTCAGGGCCCTACTAGTCAGGGAAGATACTCCCGGTATTCCCTGAATAGCCCTTCACCGGCATAGGGTGGCTGGACACAGGCACAGGTTGATCAGTGCTGGGCATTGACCCATCCAGCAGGCCAGCAGCCTGGCCACCATCGGGTCTCAGTGTGGGTTCATCACCACTAGTTCCTCGGGCTTTCACCCTAGTCTGTAATTCCATCCACCCATCTATGCAGATGTTGGATCCCTGGTGACTTCTTGGGCTTTAGCTTCCTCCTTGGCTCTCCCTGATGTTACTGAGCCCTGAAATTCTTTCTCAGGTTTGTCTACTGAGAATCATGTTACCACGTACTGCTCGTGGCCTGATCTGTCAGCCTCGAGAGATCAGAATCTTCCTTCCAGCATTTCACTCTGGTGTGTGATTTCTCCACCGTTCGCCCTTGTTAGCTCCCAAACTATCTGTAACACATCCCTCTGTTTGATCTGGAATCAGAGAAAAATGACTGTCTTAGGCAAGGTCACAGAACTTGAAGTGGAGGAATCACAGTTCTAGTCCAGGTTAGTGTGAATCCGATGCCATTGCTTTTAAGGACTGCTGTGTACTGTCTTTCCACGGCCCAAGGCTGTAATTCTGCCACAGTCCATGTCCCCTTACTCCCAGTGAGACACACTTACCCATTGTCCTAAAATCCATCAGCTTGTCCCAAACCAAGCCAGAGAAAGATAATGGCTGACAACTGCTTAATCTAGGAAGTCATCTCTCTGCAAGACTCAAATATACCTGCCTCTTCTAATTCTAGCTCAACTACATACTAGCTTTATGATCCACATAAACCTACTTAGCCTGTGAGCCTCAGCTGTGAAGTGGAGATGTGATATCTACCTACTCAGTAAAATGCCTGACACATAGCATGTTCTCATACATAGTAGGGCCGCTTTATTAAGTTATTCAGAAGTATTTTTATTGAAACAAAGCATCTTGGAGACATGATGTATTACAAAAAAGGGGAATTTCTGTTAAGAAAGCAGATGTGGGTGGTTTGAACCACATTTTGTTCTAACTATAAATCTGCTCTGCCTTGACCTGGTGATCTTGCCACTCAAAACCCTGAGCACAAACAAAAATCTGTATGGTACTTAACACAATAAGTACAAAAAGAAATAAACAAAGAAAAAAAGGCAAATCAACTACTAAATTTCTGAGCAGATTTTCTGATCATTGTGGATATTTTCTGTGCTTTATTGAATATCCAATTATCATTAGTTGCCTCTGAGCAGAGCTGGGTATGGCTCAGCTCCTTGCTTTCTATGTGTAATATAAGATCTAATGAGTTCATTTCCAAGGTTTCTGTTGAGTTAAAAGCATTTTTAGGAGCAAACAAACAAATAACAGAACATTTTCATTCAATACATGCTTAGAAAGCAAAGTGAGATTTACCTTGAATTCCACATTTTTAAATGATATTCCTAAACATAAAAGAAAAGCATCTATAAGGTCATAGTGTTTGGATCATTTTTTTCATTTGTTTTGTCATTGGTATCAGAATTTTTCACATATTTTTATCATTCAGTTGCATGCCAGGACAAATGAACCACAATTTTCTACTACTGTTTAAGAAATTTGTAATCATCTTCTAACTAAGATGTCATGAGACCCCCTTTCCTCCCTACACATGTGTACACACCTGCATCCCCTATTCCTAGGGTGATTCTGCAGGAGATGAGGTGAGAGGGCTCCCTTGACTAGTGTGGGTGCCCAAGGTCAGCATGCTGGGGTGTCACTTACCTGGGATTGCCTGTGACACTGCTATCAAGTTCATGCAGAGAACCATGAGGAATGTGTTGGCCAGAGAAGGGAGACCCAGTGGGCTACCTCAGGGATTCAGAGGTGTCCCCTGAGACTGAGAGTGAAGAAACCCACAGTAAGTAGGACAATCAAGGCGGCCAAAGTGAACGGCAGAAGTCAAGGCAGGATGGTGACTCTGGGAAACCTTTGTGCCCAGGCAGTTCCTGGCTGAAAGAAGTGGTGGGCAGACAGAATTAAAGGCCTGGCAGTTTATCAGGCAGCATGTTCGTGGTGACCTCCCATCTGGGTGTTCTAGATGAATCCTGGGCTTCAGTACAGTAGTTACCTGTCAGATCACATATTTCAAGATAATTCATTCATCAGTACTTGGCACCTATTCTTTGCCAGGTGCTGGGCTGGGGGCCTGGGATATGGGCAGACCGAGGTGCAGACTCTGCCCCTGGGTTGCTGACTGTCAGGTGAGGGGGACTAAGGATCATGACATAATGCAGAGTGATAACATGTGTAGGCAGAGCACCAGGTAATAAAATCAACCTCTTCTCAAGTGCAGCATTTCAGGGAGTATTTATGGAGCCTCTGTGTCAGGCCCTTCCTGGATTCTGGGCACAAAATAGTGACACAGTTGCTGTCTCCCAGGACCAGTAGGCTGTGGGCTGGGAAAGTGTTGAGACCAATGGATCTACATCACAGCAATGGATGTGTGTCTGGTGTAAAGAAAATGGGGTGTGAAGCCAGAGTATGGGGGTGGAATCCTGATTATGTCAACAATGGCTATTTTATACAATTTGAAAAGAATTGCTGAACATATCTGCATACTTTCATCTAATGTAGATATAAAGTTATTCCAAAATTGGAATCTTCCTCAATTCTAGTTATGTTTGCATTTAACATGAGCACTTGTCCCTGCCGTTCAATGATTTTGAAAATAAGATTTAAATTTCTGCATAGTATTTCTTACTATATCTTATACATCAGTTACATGTTGCTGTCATCTTAATGGACCAAACGCCTCTTGCTCTTCTCTGCACATAGTGTTCATTTCCTACCACCTTCAGGTAGCTCCCAAATCTAGAATATTCTGATGGCCTCCTGGATCACTTTACCCTTTCCTCTCTTAGAATGGCAGCCACCCGATAGCACATCTTCTCTCCTTCCTTATACTTGGATCATATCCCAAGCCAGGGTGCAGCTGAATCAGCTCTTTCTCCAGCTCTCGGCACCATGCTTGGCATATGGTAGATACACACAGAGAGAGCAGAGGAGACAAAGCACAGGACTCTAGTGACAGGCGTGTTACAATGACATTTAGAAAATGACATCTTCTCACTTTTGATACTCTTGGTTAGAAATGAGTCACTAAGTCCAGTCCACACTGCAGGGCAGGGGATTACGTGAGGATGTGTGCAGCAGATGGTGGGGACCACTGGGAGCCCCTGAGGAGTCGCCCACCACACAGACAAAGATGTGGCACTTGAGTCCAAACCTAAATATACATGAAGCCATTGTGAGGTTTTATGGAGGACAGCAGTATGTGAATGCATGAAACTCCAACTGTCGCATGGTGCACACAGGGAAAACAGGCCAAGAGCAAAAGTGACATTTTCAAAATTATATGACAGGAACCAGGCCTGTAATTAGTTGTATTCCATGCTACCTTCCACACCGTCATGGATTGTATCTCTAGTCTTGTTTATTAGCTGCATGTGACACCGGCCATAGGTTTCAGACATGTTTTCTCACACATGCCTGATGCCATCCCTGGGAAGAAGATGCTAGAATGATCACCACTGTGCAGAAGGGGAGACTGGGGAGGTCCTGAGAGTCACAGTGGCTTGTCCAGGGTCACATAAGTGATAAGAAGCAGGAGCTGGGGCTGAGCCTACATGTATCTCCTTCGAGCTGTGATGCTGGCTGCACCCAGGCCTTGCACAGGGGTGTGGTCAGGCAGTGTTGGTGGAAGTGTGGGCAATAGAGAGAGTTCATGGGGAAGGAGGGTCAGCAGTCAGGTACCCGGAGGGTCATTTGCAGTCTTGTACACAGAAGAGAGGCCCAGGAAATGAGGTACCAGGAAGAGACCTCACTTCCTTGATGACAGACCCCAACAGAACTCGGAACTCGGTAACCTGGCACCCACATTCTATACACAGCCCCTTCCCCAGCTCACTTGGCCACAGGCAGAGTGAGATGTTGTGCTGTATTCCGAGGTCCCGGGGCCGTAGCCCCAGGCAGCCCTGTGCTGAGAGGCTTGTCCGATGCTTCCGGCGCTGGTTCAGCCCTCGTCCTCAACCCCTGTGGCCGTTTGGCAGGAGGTCCCCAAATGTAATGTCAGGTGTCCCAGGGGAGGGCGGGCCAGTCCAGGCCAGGCCAGCACTGTGAGCCTCCCTGGGTGACCACACCCTCCTCCTGAGTGTGTGGGGAATGGGGACATGGGACACCCTCCCTGGGCAGGGGCAGAGGGTGGGGGGTTTATAAACCTGCTGGTCCTGGTGTGTTCACACCTCAGGTCATGGCTGCAGGGTGAAAGGGGACTGCCGGGGTGGCAACCACCACCCTGTACTTTAACCCTGGGCCCTCAGGCTGTCTTCTTATGTCCTCCGTGGGGTTAAGACTGGCCTGCAGCCCATTCCCTCCTGGGGGTTCACGGTGTTGTCACTGTGTATCTCTCCCCTGACCTGTCCTAGAGTGAAGACACATCTTCCCTGAGCTCAGATGCCACCCATATGGTGTGGCCTGTCCCTGCACGCACCCTGAGGAAGCGAGTGGAGCACCTGGTGCCTGCTGTCCTGGGTGGCGACTCCTACTATGTGCACTCTTTTCTGTTCAGCTACAGGGACTCTGCCAGTCCCCAGCAGGTGCTGGACCTGCTTTTGTTCAGGTGAGCACTCTGGCCCTCGATCGCACAGTGTCACTAGGCCGCCTCCCAGCTGTGAGTCTTGGGACTGTCACCACACCCCTCTGAGCCTCAGTTTCCTCCCAGGATCAGTGGGGTGGTCACAGGAACAAGCTCCAGTGGGTCCCCCATGGAAAGTGCTGCTCCTGAGTCCAGCCCTGTGGAAGGTCTGCTGGAGGGGCCACGGTCGTCCTCATTCAGGATTCCTGCCCCCCGTGAGGAAGTCCCTGTCACCACCTCACTGACCTCATTGACTTGGGCTTCACTGTTTTCACATTTTTACAGGAAATTTGAGATTCTATCTGCAGGCTCCTGGGTGTATTGAAAGCAGGGAGACCAGGGGCGGGCAGAGCGGCTTCAGGTGCACCCAGCTCTCTTGGGAGGAGTTGGTTGGGGTTCATTCCTTCAACAAACATATGTGAAGCCACACTATGTGCTGTCACTTTCTGGGCACTGACCATAATCCAATGAACCGAGGAGACTACATTCCCTGCCCTCCTGGGCTTCCATTCTTGTCAGAGGTGAGACAGTCACAGTAGACATGAGAAGCAGGTAGTGCCACCATATGGTAGACGTGACACTCTCCTGGCCCCCTCTAGGTACGGAAGCATCCTTTCTCATTTTCATGGGGATGGTGAAACCCTGGAGCAGCTAAAATGGTGAGTGGGGTTTGGGTGCAGATGGAGGGGCTCCCATCTCCACACAACTGCGTGTGGTCTGCGGGGGCCTGTGGGTCGGGGGCTGGCAGAACTCTGGCACATCTTATGATTCCTGCTACAGGGCTGAGGGCTCAGGGTTTCCCTGCAGGAAAAGGAGTCAAGATGAGCTGGGGATGGGGCCCCTGGCACTGTAGGGTGTGAGAGGCTGGAGAGCAGAGTGAGCCCAGAGAGAATCCATCCCCACCCCCTCCCCCCAGCCCTGCCCACACCCTCAGAGCCCGTGCTGAGTCAGAGCAGGAGGTGTGCAGAGGATCCCGCTCACACTCGGGGCTGGAGCCTCCATGGAGATACTCAGCTGGTGCTGGGGACGCAGAGTGTGGTCAGGGCCAAGAGATAAGTGTCAGTGCAAAGAGGAGATGCAGATTTTCATGCAGACACTTGGGCAGTACATCCACACGTGAGCTCAAGTTTGGGTTTTTCCAAGGGCCCTGGGTAGGCCAGGGGAGCAGCGCCTCCCTCTGTTTCCTCATTTATCAGGTATTCCTGGATACCTCCTGTGTGCCAGCGAGTAATGCCCAGAGCAGACAGCACACTCCTCGAGTGGACATGTCATTCCAGCATGGGCGGGGCAGTGACACAGACAGAGGAGGGTGTCAGGTTTCCCAGAAGAAGGGAAAGGTGGTCACACCAGTGGTTGAAGGCTCCTCCCATGGAGGCTTTTGCCAGCCCCTCCTTGGTTGCCAGGCCGGTCTCTGCCAGGGCTGCCTACTGGGAGTGGATATTGGAGGGGCTGGTCTATGGAAAGGCAGGGGCAGAGGGTACAAGACTGCAGCTCACTCAGGGGAGCCCTGGGAGGGCAGCATAGAGGGATAGGCCAGGCCTCTGACGCTGCTACCCACCTGTCTCCCCCAGTGCCATGTCCTCCATCTTAAAGATCTGGCTGGAATTCTATTCCATGGATTTCCATGAGCCTCCTGAATTTCATTCTTTGAAGTTTCTTTCGGCCTCTGTACACATCAATATGCCGGGTTCAGAGGTGGAGCGCAAGGCTGATCTTCTTCTGGCGGAGCTGGAGAAGCCGGAACACCTGGAGCCTAGTGAGGCAGAGACTGAGGGTGAGGAGGAAGAGGGTGGGTGCCTGTGAGGGTTGCGGAGAGGGCTGGGCTGGGCCACACAGAGCAGAGTTTCCAGAAGTAGGCTTGGGACAGGGGCACTGAGTACTCAGAACAATCATGCAGTGTTCTGCAGTGTGGGGAGACTTCCTGAGGCTGGGTCTCTGGACTTGGGCTTCTCAGAAAGACAGTGTCATTGGAAGAGACATAGAAACTCACGTTGATATTTTCATTTGTTGTCTCCAGTTCAAGTTTCTGCCCAGGTTGAACAACTGTCCCAAGAGCTACTGCTGTGTTCAGCTCCAGCTCCAGCTCCACCTCCACTGCCAGAGGCAGAGCGAGAGCAAGATCCGGAGCCCAAGACAGAGCAAGAGGAAGAGCAGGACCAAGATCCAGAGCAAGAGAAAGAGAAAGCGCAAGAGAAATAGCAGGAGCAAGAACAAGAGCAAGATCCAGAGATAGAGCCAGAGCAAGCTGACGTAACCGCTCCTGAAACATCAAAAGAATTAGAAGAAACACCAGCACCCAGGGGAGCCCTGGCTCCAGAGCTCCCACAACCACCCTCACCAGTCCCCACTCCAGATCTGTTCTTGCCCTTCCGTGACGCTGTGCTTCTCCTCGTTTTTGTCTGTGTCCTGCATCTCCTCAAATTTTTTCATCTTTTATTTTCAATAATATCCCTTGTATAAAATAAAGTGTTTTTAATATTTTCAAAATTACAATTGAGTGGCATTAAGTACATTTTCAATATGGTGCAACCCTTACCACCGTCTAGTGACCGAACAGCTTCATCGACTCTGTAGCCATTAAGCTGTCACTCCCCGTCCCGCCTCTCCCAGTCCCTGACAACCACGCCATTTTCTGTGTGTGTGAATTTACCTATCGTGCATTGTTCCTATCAGTACAGTTATATGTTATGTGGCCTTTTGTATCTGGGCACATAATATGAGAAAGAACTGATTAATTTTCATTTTATGTTTTTAGTAAGAGGAAAATTACTGAAAAATCAAAGACTCTATGTAGAAACACAAAGCCCTGATAGTTATTATTGCCATAATCTTGAAATAGGAAGTACTTTTGAATGACCAGAGAGCCAGAGGCCACAGAGGAAAATGCTGACTTTTCCTGGTCAAAACAAAAACAAGAATAATGTCAAAAGCTGAAAAGACAAACCCCAGACTGGAAAATTCTTCATGGGCAGAGAAAGGGTCATATGCATCCTAGTGGTACAAAGAGTTCTCATTTATCCATGTTTTTATAGGGACAAAGGACATATTCCTGCAGTTCCAAAGGGAAGCAATTCATATGGCCAGTAAATGTCAGACATCCGAAGCCTCCCTTATGATGACACACAGAAATGTACTCATTATTCAGATGGCATTTGCCCCATCAGATGGGCAGGTCTGCATGTCCGGTGATGACCAGCTCCGGTGAGAATGTGGGAAGAAGAGGTCCCCGCGGATGCCCTGGGAGACGTGTTCGTAGATACCCCATCTCGGGAACAGCTCAGCAGCTCCTAACAAAGTGCTCAGGCACGTCTATTTGCCAAGCAGCGGTGATCCGGGGAGGTTATTCCACAACCGCTGCTGCCCAGGTTTCTGGTGAAGTGTTTTCATCACCGCAGTGGTGGAGGCAGCAAGGGGCTGGCCTTGTCTCTAACATCCTGTAGAGGGGCTGGGTGTTCAAACCTGGTCCACATGGACCAGGGAACATTGAGCGGCTGCTGAGTGTGCACAGAAATTGTTACGTAAACGTCAGTTTGTAGTCTGTACTGAGGGTCTCAGGTTGAAAAACATTTATGGCTTGTCAACATGCAAACATACCTGTATGTAAATGACTGTTTGGGTGAGAGAAGAAAGAGTGAGACAGACAGACACAGGACACAGGGAGTTGAATGGGAGAGACAGCTTGGGAGACGTGACCAAGACATGAATGTGGACCAGTTTTGCTAGGTGGGACTTTCAAAAGCTTTTATTCTCCTTTAAGTGATATGTAAACATGTTTTGTTTTTTAAAGATGACCGTTCAGGGGAACTTAACCCCTTACTTGGTGTCAGCACCACGCTCTGCCAAGTGAGCCACGGGTCGGCCCATAATATGTAAATATTTTTAATGTGCACATTATTTTTTTTTTAATTTATGTATGTATGTATGTATGTATGTATGTATGTATGTATGTATGTATGTATGACTTGGTGTGGTCAGCACCACGCTCACCCAGTGAGCGAACCGGCCATCTGTATATGGGATCCGAACCCGGGGCCTTGGTGTTACTAGCACCGCACTCTCCCGAGTGAGCCACGGGCCGGCCCATTATTTTATATTTACAAAAAGATTTACAACACATTAAATACCATCCACTGAACACTCACCTACTAAGTACAGTACATTACCTAGTTTCAACTTTCATAGACATTTATTACAAAGATAAAAGATAATGATTATAAGCAAATCAGTAGTAGTTCAATAGGAATGAAGAAAAAACATTAAAAACACAGTCCTTCTACCCAGGAGCGCAGGGTGTGTCCTATGCAGTGTTCCTCTTTCCTGTTCTTGCCCTGTGTGCAGGCATGTGTGTGTGTGTGCGTGTACAAGAGTGCGTGTGCCTGTGTGTGTACAAGCGTGTGTGTGTGTGTGTAGGGGTGTGTGTGTGTGTGTACAGGTGTGTGTGTACAAGCGTGCATGTGTAGTTGTGTGTGTGTGTACAAGCATGTGTGTGTAGGTGTGTGTGTGTATGTGCTTCTCTGGGGAGAGGGTGCCGTAGGCCTGCAGAGGACCTGCTGCCCCAGTGTCAGGTGAACTCAGGCATGCCGAGGAGACATGCATGTGCCATCAGCAGCGTCACCACCCTGGTTTCCTGAATCCAAGGCCAGGACCCTTTGCACCACTTCCCAGGCCACCTTTTTCAGTCAAAGCTCCACTTCCTCTGCACAGTCCTTGGTTGCTCCCAGCCTGCTCTGCACCGTGTGATCACACTCAGATCAGCCTGGGAGGAGGTGGCCATCACTGGGTGTCCCCAACGTTATAAACCAAGAGCCCTAAGATCACACTGGGGAAGAGACTTCTCCACATTGACAGGGCTGCAGAGTGACACAGCATGGTTCCAGCCCAGCTGCTGCTGCCTCCAGGTGTGGCTGCCGCATGCCGATACCTGCATTGAAGCAAAAATGTCCAGCACAGCGAGGGGCTGCCACCTCTGCTGCCCTGGACGCTTGTCCGCATGTGTAGTGTAGGAGAGGGTCAAGGAAGGCCAGGGAGGGTGGGTGCTGTGTCTTGTTACCTCTGTGTTCTCCATAACATCAAGGAGATGTTTGCTGGGAATGAGTGAGAGCCATTCATATTTCATGTACATAAGAAAAGTCAGGGCTGTCTGGTTAGCTCAGTTGGTTAGGGCAGAGCCTTATAACCCCAAGGTCACAGGTTCTGATCCCTGTGCCAGCCGCCAAAAAAGGAAAAAAAAAAGTTAAATATAAACGTAACTGACGATATTAATGTAAAACGAGATGTACCTGTAGCAAATATTCCTGACAAGAAAGAAAAATGAGAGGTTCCTCTTTAGAACCTGTTTAGGGTTTGGAACCTGATCAGGCTTGAATGGGACATGTGAGTGAGATTTATGGGTGCGGGGACCAGCAGGGAGGGGCATTCCCTGCAGGGACTTTATGGGATCAAAGCTTAGAGAAGGGGATAACAAAAAGTATGTCTGCAGAGAAGTGACGGGCCTCGCTGAGCCACATCACAGAGCTTGCACCGGGGGCGAGAGAAAAGGTTTGCAAATTCAGGTAGCGAGTCAGACCCTAGAAGGCCTTAAGTGGAGTTTAGACTCGACCTCTGGTTGGTAGAGAGTCAGCGAAGGTTTTTTGGAGTGAGCAGTTTTCTCTTGCTGTCTTCATTCTTCATTCTGAGGTTCCCCTGAGCTGTTCCAGTATGTGGATGAGTAGGAGAGGGTGGGAGATGGCCAGGAACTGGGAGCTAGAACATAGTTCCACTCCGAGAATCCCTGCTCCAACCCCCAATTAACTACCCGCATTCATATCACACTTGCAACTTCACTTCTGACCATGTGCTCATTTTATTGTCTGTCTCCCCACTAAGCTCCAAGCTCCGTGGAGATAGGAGGACAGTAACTATGACGACTGGATGTTGCTTTTCATTAGATCCTTGGCACCTACCACAGAGCCTGTAACAGAGTGGGCACCTAATGAATCTTGTTTTGACAATGAGTGAATGAATGAACGAAAGTATGTTGCTGCAAAGTCAAAATAATTATCTCAGCAGAACAGAGGCCACCGCAGGTGGACAAGGGGGACGAGGTGGGGGGGGAGTAGCAAGAAATTGGTAAAGGGCCACAAAAAACGATTCCATTGTGTGACACTGAACATACTCATTATCCCGATTTGAGCATCACATGTTGCACACAGGTGTTGATGTCCAACGCTGTACTCCCCAGATACTACAATCATGTTTCAATAAAGCAAACAAACAAACAACATGAAAACTCGTGTGCACACGCCCTCACATACACCGGGTGATCCAGAAACTCAGTTGTCCTTGCCGGATACCTTCCTAACTCACAGCCATCTGGGAAAAGCCATGAACCCAGAAGTCCCGGCAGACCCCACCCCGACTCCCACCCCCACGCCCACGCATCTGTCTGTCCCCAGCAATCCCTGGCGGCCTCGGACCCGCACCCCCGCGCAGCGCATTCCGAGCGGGCACCTGGGTGTTGGCACCGCACGCGCCGGGCACAGGTCAGGCAGGAAGAGCTGCTGGACACGCGCCTGGACCAGCGCCTCGCTGGCGCCCCCCACAGGCCGAGCAGTTTGTGACGGCCAAGTTCGAGGCGCTGCAGCCACTCATGGAGCGCCAGGCCGGCCCCGCTCCGCACCGCCTGCAGCCAGGAGCGCCTCACTGGCCGCCACGATGCTCAGAGTCCTCGTCGCGCTGCTCCACCTCCTGCTTGAGCGGAGCGTGGGGCGCCAGCAGCGCGTCCGCCTCTCCCAGGCTGCTGGGCAGGGGCCCCTCGCTGCCGCCCGCGGCCTCCCGAGCGCCCACGAGCCGATGCAGGAAAGTTTCCAGATCGTTCCTGCAGGAAGCGCTGCAGGCTCCCGGCCGTCGCCGCCTCGCTGCAGGCCTGAGCCCCGCTGGGTAGCGCGCCCCGCTCGGCGCCCAGCTGCTCCGCGCCCGGGTGCAGCCGCGTCACCTGCGTCGGGAGCGCGCAGCCAGCAGGGCCGCCTCCTCCAGCAGGGCCGCCTGGCGTGGCTCGAGCGCTTGCAGAGCGGCCTCCAGTCCGCTAAGGCGCCGCAGCAGGGCGCCGCCGGTGCGGGATGCGCTCTCCACCGCCCGCCGCTTCTCATGCGCCTGGGAGCGCACCTCGGCCATCTCCAACACGTGCTGCTCCACCAGGAGCCCTGCCTCTTTGCGCTGTTCCACGAGCCCCACGATGCGGTTCCACCTGCCCAGGGGAAAGAGGGCGACTTGAAGAGGACAGGGACTCAACTTGGGTATGGAGGGCCCGCCGACCCAGGGTAGGAGCCAGGCCCTGGCCACCCAGGCACTCTGTGACCTGGGGAAGTCACTCTATCACATTGAGCTCCAGTTTCTGCCTATGTAAATGGAGCCCGACCTGGCACATTTGCTTAACGCAGCGGTTCTCAACATGCAATCGGAATGAAGTCAAACTATGTTCATAATACTACTAAGATGCTGTTTCCTTTTTCACTCTCCCTCTCTTCCAAGTGTTCAGTTGGGTATGCAAAATGTTTCTGGTAAATTTACGACTTTAGAAAGATTAGTAATATATTGAAATAAATATACTAGCTAAAATAGTTTTTTTCAAATAATTAGAACAGTATGTATGTATGTATGTATGTATGTATGTATGTATGTATGTATGTATGTATGTATGTATGTAAATGAAGTTGTACAGGAAAGCTTGTTACAGCAGAGTCCCCATCGTGAGACTTTGTCCAGATCACTGGTGTAAATACAGTGTCTCAGAGCATGAGATGCACTTGAACCACCTTGTTCTACACATTCCTGCCAAGAACCAACACAACTTTTGAATAGGTTTCCTGGCCTATGTACTTCTATTATAAAGTTAATGGGAAAAAAACAGAAATTCAGACCTTTTCTTTCAAGTGTGTGGGGACCCAGAATATGAAATTCACACGGAATTTTGAGATCTGTGAAATGTGATTCTTTCCTCCTTCCTGCTGCCACCCAGCGCTGGAGACTGAAGGAAGCTCCTGTTGTCAGCGCTGGGGTGATGGTTATCTTCCATCCGACCCTGCACAGTCCCTGGGAACAGGCACAGGGTAAAGACAGGGGTGGTGGGGGACTGGTCACAGACTAGATGGAACCTCCTTCTGTAACTCTCTAGCTAAAGAATTAACTCTCCTTAGTGCATGCATCCTTTTAACTTTATACCTAGGTTGTACATACATTTCTTCATCCTATAACCAGTATCTGGAGACTGGGGTAAAATAACTGTTGAAGTTATATTGATGCAGTTCCTAGAGATGTTTATTCAATCATGCTGTCATTTTTATTCATTATATAACTTTTAAAAATAATGTTTTCCTTATTAGAAAAACAGTATAAGTCTGTTGTAGAAACATCAGAAAATACAAGTAAGCCAGGAAAAAAAAAAAAAAACGCACCCATAATCTCCTCATCACAGATAGCTATTGTAAAAGCCTTGGAATTCTTTTCCAGATGGAACATAGGTATACGTATTTTCATAAAAACGATCATTCTGTCCATATCATTTTGTAACCTGTTTTTTAAAAAATTAACTGGATTCCAAAGGTTCTTCATATCCACAAATATTGACTCTGTTACTAAAAAAGAGTCCCCTAACTCAGCCTTCCTCTTCCATTTTCACACCCTAGTATAAATTACTTTAAACTTTTTAATCAATTTCTTCCAGATTGGTTGTTATCCTTAAAGGAGATGCCTATAGTAGTATTTCTTGATGTACTTGTTGTGGGAATTATCAATTGATTTCCTGTTATGACAGGTGCAGAATTAGTTCTGCCCCCATCACTTCTCCACCCGGTTGTTCCCATGGTACTTATATGACCATTTTAGTTGTCGTAAAACATTATGACTAGATACATATTGTTCAGTGCACAGCCCGGCTGTGCCTTATCATGAAATTTCCTGTTTTATGTTTCCCTTTCCCTAGAGTTTGATGTTCTCTTGCTTGTACATGTGACATGTGCTGTCCGTGGCCCCTGCCCGCAGTGTGCCAGGAGACCGTGCTTGGGTCAGGTCCTCTTGTCTGAGGACACCCACCCAGGGCCTCCCTCAAGCTCCGGCGAGGAAGGGTGGCCCTTCGCCCACGGCTTCCCCAGGAATCTCCTCTCTGCTCCCCTGGGCGGGAGGCCAGGATCCCTGGGTTCTATGTCCTCCTCACATTTGTGTTATTACCATGTTTTGTGGGTTTATAGTCGCAGACATCACCCTGAAAAAGACAGGAGAGAGACATTTCCTGAGTAATATTAGTCAGTAAAGTTATGTTTATTCCTGAAGAATATATGGAAATATCCCCAATTTCATTTCTGAAAATTTTAATTTCTGTCCTCTCTCTCTTTCGAATGGTCTTGTCAGGTGGTCATTGATTCTTTTAGTCTTTTTTAGGAAAATAAAAAAGTTTTGCCTTGTTTATTTGTTTGTTTTTTATTTCGTTGATTTTTGCTCTTTTCATTATTGGTTCCACCCTTTTACTCCCTTTGGTTTGTTGCCTTTTTCTGTAACTCAAGGTGAGTACTTAGATCATTGACTTCCACCTCGTCTTCTTTTCTCATCTATATAATATTATATGTAAGTATAGACTCGTGACTATACGTTTCCCTCTGAGCATTGCCTTAACTGCATCTCCTGGGTTTTGATCTGTTGTATTTTCATTATAATTCAATTAAACGTATTTTAATTTATAGTGTAATTTCTCTCTCTCTCTCTCTTTTTTTTTTTTTTTTTTTGGCCCTTGGGTTATTTGAAAGTTGATAGCTTAATGTCTAAATAATTGGGATTTTCTATTTATCTATTTATTCTATTTATCTATTTATCTGTTGTAACTTTATTTCTAGCTTTATTTTACAGTGGTCAGAGAATGTATTCAATCAGTATGATTTCATTTTGTTTGAAATTTATTGAAACTTGCTTAATGCCCTCACACATGGTCAATTTTGGCTCCTGTATGCAACGGTTCTGCAATTGTTGGATATAATCCTGTGTATTCTTACAGTCTGCTTGTTCTACTAGGTCACAGGTGTGTGTTTACATTTCCCATTATGATTATGTATTTGTCTATTTCTCCTTTAAGTTTCATAGATTTAAACTTTATATATCTTGAGGCTGTATTTTATTTTATATTGAGAATATGTTTGAGATATTTATATTTTCATCTCTTTGTATTTAATTTCATTCCTTCTTCCCTTCCCCCCTGTCTCCTCTTCCCCTCCTCCTCTCTCTTCCCCTCCCTTCCTTCCGTCCTTCCTTCCTTCCTTCCTCCCTCCCATGAAAGAAGGAAAGATACCCCTTGGGGGCCCCCTGGCCTGACCTGGACTACCCTACCACTAAGGGTGCCCCTGGTGCTTCCTGGCATGCCACTAAGGACTGCCCTGGCCAGGCCTGCTGCCTCACGAATGGTGGGCCTTGCCAGGCATAAAGAAGAGTCCCACTAGCTGGACCTTCCTCAAGGATATCCTGGCCTGGCCTGACCTGCATCTAAGAGAACCCCTGGCCTGGCATGCCCTGCCCTGCCAGTGATAGTACCACAAGCCTGGTCTCCCTTAGCACCCCCAAGACAGTCCAGGGGATCTCTTAGTGGCAGACAGGTCAGGCCAGGGATGCCATAGTACTAAGCAGGCCAAGGGGGCCCTGGGACAGGCCAGCGAAGAAGTGGGTATTTAGTGGCAGGGGTGCCTTTAGCAGCATTGTGGTCCTTATGGCAGTGATCCACTAGGGGCCGATCCGTGAAGGGTGCCCTGTGGCAGGACAAGCAGTGGGTTCCTTGCACAGGACTGGCTTGGCCAGCCCTTCATGGTAGGTAGCCCTTTGCATCATGCCTGGGAAGGGCAGCCCTTAGTGGCAGGCCATGGCAGGAGACCCTTACTGATAGACTAAGCCCAGACAGAGATGGCCCATAGTTCCAGTCAATGGCAGGCCAGCAGGGCCCTTCGGACAGGCAGGATAGGCTAGGGGCATCCTTGCCTCTGAGGCAGGCTTGACCACACCAGGAGGGTCCTTGGAATAGGCCAAGCCTGGCTAGGGGAGCCCTAAGGACAGGACAGGCAGGGCCACGGTTACCTTAGGAGCAGGCCAGGGAAGGCAAGGGGGTACTTGGGGTAGGCCTGCCTGGCTATGCGAACCCTAACGGCAGGCCAGGCTAGGCCTCGGGGCCCTATGGTGGTCTCTTTCTTTCTTTCTTTCTTTCTTTCTTTCTTTCTTTCTTTCTTTCTTTCTTTCTTTCTTTCTTTCTTTCTCTTTCTTTCTTTCTTTCTTTTCTTTCTCTCTCTCTCTCTCTCCTTCCTTCCTTCCTTCCTTCCATCCTTCCTTCTCTTCCCTTCTTTCCATTCCTTTCCTTTCTTACAGTTCTTACATTCCTTTTTATTTTCTTCTTTCTTTCATTTCTTCCTTCCTTCCTGGCCAAAAGAGCCTTAGTGGCAGGCAAGGCTAGGCCAGTGGGGCCCTAGGAGCAGGTCTGGCCACTCTGTGGGGTCACAGAGGCAGGCTTGTGCAGGGGTCCTAGGGGCAGGCAAGGCCACTGGGGCTCTTAGTGCCAGTCCAGGCCAGGGAAGCCCTTGGGGCATGTCAGCCGGGGTCATAGGGCAGGCTAGCCAGGATCCCCTTATGGCCAGGCCAGGCCAAGGAAGCATTTGGGGTAGGCTTGGCAGGACCTTAGCAAGAGGGGAGCCCTTAGCAGAATGGGGTCCTGAATACTAAGCCTGGACATGGTGGCCCTTAATGCCAAGTATTCTTTTATAGCAACTCAAAATGGAATAAAACAGGAAATTTGTACCAGGAGTCAGGTGCTGCTTATAAGAAACACTTGAAAATGTGGAAACAGCTTTTGAATTGGGTGTTGAGGAGAGGTTGGCAGAGTTTGGAGGATTCAGAAGTCAAAAAGATGAGGGAATGTTTGGAATGTCTTAGAGACTGGTTATGTGGTGGCAAGCAGAATGCTTATGAAAATATGGACTGTCAAGACCATTCTAAGAAGGTCTCAGATAGAAATAAGGAGTTTATTGGAAACTGGGGCAAAGATCACCCTTGCTGTGAACTGGCAAAGAACTTGACTGCATTGTGTCCATACCCTAGGACTTTGTGGAAGTTGGAACTTAAGTGCTGTGAACCAGAGTATTTGGTGGAAGAAATTTCTAAGCTGCAAAGCATTAAGGAAGCCGCATGGCTACTTTTAACAACCTTTGCTGAGTTATGGCAGCAAAGGCGTGAGATAAAGCCAGAAATTAAAAAGGAAGCAGAGCCTAAATATTTGGAAAATTTGTAGCCTGGCCATGTGGTAGAGAAGCAGAGAGCATTTTCAGAAGGAAAATTCAATGGTACTAAGAAGATTAACACAAAAGAAGAGGATTATCAGAGAAGGAGAAAAAGGCCCTGAAGGCATTGCAGAAGCCTCTGGGGCCAGCTCTTCCCTTTCAGGCTCAAAGATCTAGGTAGACAAAATGGTCTTGGGGAACTGTCATGAGGAACCCTCCACGGGCTGACTGCTCAGGGCCACCTTAGGAAGCTGCTTCCAGCATCAGCACCCGAGCTGCTTTGGCTGCTCCAGCTATGGCTAAATTGGCCCCAGGTATGGCTAGACCTGCAGCTTTGGAAAATACAAGCCAGAAGCCTTGGTGGAGTCCAGATGGTGTTAGGTCTGCAGGCTCACAGAATGCCAGAGCTCAGAAGGCTTGGGAGCCTCCACTCAGATTTCAGAAGATGTATGGAAAAGTCTGGTGGCCCGGGAATAGATCTGTGGCAGGGGTGGAGTCACTGCAGACAGCCTTAACCAGAGCAATGCCAAGTGGAAAAGTGGGGTCAGAACAGAGAAAACCCATCAACACCACGTCTAGTTGAGCCATGAGAGCAAGACCACCATGGAGACCCCAGACCTGTGAACTACAGAGTGGAACAACAAACAGCCTGGGAGAACTGAAGTGTGGCTTGCAACCAGGAAAACCATAGGAGCAGAGTGGCCCGAGGACTTGGGAACCCAACCCCCACACCAGCATGCAGGGAACATGGAACATGGACTCAAGGTACATGATTCACCATTTTTGAGATTTAATGCCTGCCCTGCTGGATTTCAGATTGGCTTAGGACACAATACCCATTTCTTTTGGCCTATTTCTCCATTTTGGAATGGGTATATGTACCCTATGTTTGTCCCACCACTGTATCTTGAAAGTAGATAACTTGTATTGATTTCACAGATGAGACTTTGAGCTTTGGACTCTTAAGCTAAAAAAAGTTAAGACTGTGGGTATGAAATGAATGTATTTGCATGTGAAAAGGACATGAGTTTGGGGGGGCCAGGGGTAGAATTAATGGATTGAATGATGTCCTCCCAAAACTCACTGAAGCTTGAATTGTGTCCCCCAAGTTTTATGTATTAGAAACAGCCTCCATTGTGACTGTTAAGAGGGGAGATAATGCTATTATGGTAATTGGAAGGTGGAGTCTTGAAGAGGTGATTACATTGTAGGACCATGCCATAGTGAATGGATTAAAAATGGTGGTCAGGGATGTGATTCTGAGGGCTTTAAAAGAAGAGCACATGAGAGTCTCTCTCATCTCTCTCTCTGCTATGCTTCCACCATGTTGCAATGTGAGACCCCTGGGTCACTGTTGCCACCACCAGATGAACTTTGGACTTTCTAGCTTCAGAAACTGTATGCAATAAATTTTGTTTTTCTTTATAAATTATTAACCAGTTACATGTATTCTGTTATAGCAACACAAAATGGACTAAAACATGGGCCCTGAGGCAGGCCGGGCAAGTGGGTCTCTTGTGTAGGCCTGGTTAGGCCTGCCCTTAGTGGCAGTGGGGTCCTTAGCAGCAGATCTGGCCAGGGCAACCCTTAGTGGTAGGCCAGGTCAGGCCAGGGGTTCTCTTGGAGGCTGTTCAGGCCAGGCCAGGAGGGCCCTAGGGAGGCCAGGCAAGGCCAAGGAAGCACTTGGGGCAGGCCTGGCAGGTCCTTAGCAGAAGCCTGGCCCTTAGTGACATGGCAACCCTGAATAGTAGACCCAGCCACAGAAGCCCTTAGTGCCAAGTAGGCTAGGCCAGTGGGGGCCTTAGTGCCAGGCCAGGGCAGCCCTGAGCCATGCCAGACCAGTGGGTCTCTTGTGTAGGCCTGTCCAGGCCAGCCTTTAGTGCCAGTGAGGCTCTTTGCAGCAGGCCTACCAGGGCAGCCCTTAGTGGCAGTACAGGAAAGTCCAGGGTCTCTCTTACTGGGAGGGCAAGCCAAGGGGGGAATGGGGCAGGCCATTTGAGGGGGGTCTTTAGTGGCAGTCCAGGCCAGAGAGGACCCTTAGCAATGTTTTATCATTTATACTTGGCTAGAAATTTTTCTTTTTCATTAAAGTATCAAACTTATTTATGATTGTGTATTTTAATAATTATCCTTATTTTTGTAGTTTCTTCAGAATCTACATTTATGTTTTTTCCACTCCATTTGTGTATTTTTATGGGTCAAATTTATTCAATTAAAATAAACACTGAAAGTGAATACATGGTTTTTGTTGGCTTTTTATTATTCAAATAAACAGCTTTCAGATTTATTAGTCTGTCAATTCTGTCATTTTCTCCTCCCTGATAATTTGATTCTTTTTTGTGTGTTTAGTATATCCATTCTCCTGTGATTCTTAGGTTTGTTATTATTTTCTCACCTTCTTATGATGAATAAGTAGTTTTAGATTATTTTTTAATTTATTGTTTAATAATGATACATAAGGGTGTGAATTTGCTTTAGAAAAGAAATTTGACTTTTAGCTTTGTTTTAGCAATTTAACTATGATGGACTTTAGTATGATTTTCTCCTCTTTTCTTTTTTATTCCCATTTGGGGTTTGCCAATCTAATTGGGGTTCTTGAATCTGTGGATTGATGTCTTATACCCATTTTGGAAAATCCTCAGCCATTACACCTTTAGTAACAGTTTCTGCCCCCTTCTCTCTCCACTCTCTCTTCTCCTCTGAGTCCAATTACACATACGCAGTTGTCATGAGGCTCATCCATCTCTGCTTCTTCTGTCTTCCTCATAGAAGGCCCTTCAGGGATTTAGATAGAAATTCTAGTAGGTCACTGGTCAACCATAAAAGACTGTGGCAAATTCACTTGTGACCTTTGGAGGTTTCAGCTTGCTGCTTTAGCACCCATGACCTGCAGCTGTAAAATGTGGCAAAAATCTTGAGGGACCAATGAGAAGGCCCTGTCCCTCTGGGGAAACATTATCTCCCAAGCACTTCGAGATTCAGGCAGTTTTTACTCTGACTTTTAGGAACCCTTGGCCTGGCTCCTCAATCCTCCATGTTCATCCCCAGAACACAGAGAATGTCCTGTGGAAAACACTGACCATATCAGTGCTTCTCGAGTTGTGTGATCTCTCACACCAGCACCAGCCCTGAGTGACCAACCGATACTTCCCTGGTTTCTCTGTCCCCTGCATGGGCCAAGCGTGATCATCAGTCCCTGCTGAGAATTAGCATAAACCCTGCCCTAGAAGTCTCCCTTTCTGAAATTCCGATTCATGTAATTATTGTTTCCACAACTCTGTTATGCCCTCTGGTTTCCACGATACATGCTTTGCTTTTTTGTTCAATTAGACATCAGTCCTGAAGCTCTTTTCTTTACCAATAGGTGACTTCCTTAATCTTTATAAAAGTTAATATATGTTTATGTAACTAACCAGTTATCTCTGAACAGACACTGGCTGGTTCTCAATCTTTTGCTACCCAAACCTGCGCAAATGAATATAGAGATAAATTTAAATGGACCCGGTACAAAAGGCTTGAGAACACCTTCCAAACTAAGGCTGACAGGAAAACTCAGGAGGTAGATAATATGGTAAAATATTTTTCACATGTAAATAGTTGTTTGAAAATTTTTAGTGAGGTATATCATACTTAGAAAAGGTTACATAGAATGTTTTATGTTTAAATATTAATGTCATATAAACTCTGCAGACTGGACACACACTAATAAATAGACTGGGAAGATATTAGGCTCCCAGTGTGACCATCCTGACCTCCTTTCCCTCCTGTCCCATTAGGTGGTGACCACTGTCATTATATGACCCTTGTATCATTAAGAAGTGTTTTGTTTAACTTTGCCTCTTTTAACCTTTCCATGAAAGCATATCAGTAGAATTACCCTGAACGTGGTCATGGCTGGTTTCTCTGCCTCAGTGTGTTTCACGCATGCTGGTGTGTGAGACTGTAGGTAACCCAACTTACCCATGCATTCCAATGCTTATAATGCTTAAGCTGTTTCAAGTTTATTTTTTGCTCTTGTGAAAACGTTGCTCCTATAATTCATGTTTGTTTCCAAATGCCCACACATAACAAATTCTCAGCTCATTGGAGAGAAATTACTGGGTTGTAGATTATGTGTAATTTCAAACTTACAGGAAATGCCAGTGAGTGTGTGATAGACCCACTATGTCTGAATGTGATAATTTATTCCATGAGATTGACAACATTGGAATTGCCTCATTTATAAATTTCTGCCTATCAGTGTACAGACAATAGGACTTCCTTGCGATTTTTATATTGCTCTTCATTAATTACCAGTGAGATTGAGCATTTTCCATATATGGTCTTTTGTCTCCTACAAAATATTTATCAGTTATTTTCTTTCAATTCATTTGTATGTTTGTTGGCTTCTTATGATTTCTTTCTATACTGTGGACGCTAATCTTTTTCACTTGTAGGTACTGCAAATATTTTCTCCCAGATACTGATTTATCTTTGCACTCTCTTGATTCCACATTTTAACAAGCTATTAATTTAAACAGAATTGAATTTCTCAATCTCTTACTTTGTAGCGCACTGCTTTTTCTTATATAAGAAAACTCTCTCTATATGCTGAAGTGTCAAAAGACAAAATTACAACAAATTTAGTTAAAGATCTCATTGTGATTCTACAATCAGGCAACAGGTCATTCCATGAAAAACAGTAAGTTCCAATGAGCCAAGCAGAGGAGGTTGGTTTTATGAACAGAAAAGGCTGAAGAAAGCAGCAACAAAGAATAAAAGACGGACTGGTCATTTCAAATTTAGAGGGGGGACACGGGGACAGAACAATAGAAAAATAACTGACAGTTTAACATCAGGTTACTTCTGGCTGTCCTTTTTGTGTAGGAATTACAGCAGAGGGAACTTCATTCTTATACCTATTGTAGATTAAACTGACCTGTTTGGGAAATTGGCTGTTACTTCTGTCTCCTGATTGATTTCTCAGGAGGTCAGGCCGCAACTTGGTTTAGATTTGGTGACACGGAACTTAGCAGGGGCGACTCCATTTTGATTTATAGGCTGGTCTTTTGGAAGCTAGTGCAGGAACCTCATCTGAAACAATGGCCTCTTATGATTTTATTAACAGAAGTTATTAAAACACTTGCTGCAACTTCTACAAGTGTTGTAGTTTCTCCTTCACATGTAAACCTTCAATAAGTTAATTATTGTATATGGAGTTGATAGGAAGAAATTCATTATTCCCCCGTAGATAACCTGTTGTCACTGTCACATGTGTTAACATGTCTATCACTTCCACCACTTCCTGGCAATGCCTGGTCTGTCATCCTCATTGTGAAATATGAGGATGTTTGTATTTTATAACATGGAGACATTCTTATCCCTGGAGTGAGCTCCACTCCTTCAGACGCATCTAATATACAGGGAATATTTTGTCTATTCCATTCACTGCAGACCTAGCCATGACCTGTTACACAGGAGAACATCATGAAATGCTAATTTGCCATCCAGACTCAAGAGAGACACACATACCTGGATTCATACACAAATCTCATATAGGGCCACTTCCTTTTCAACCTCAGAGAATGAACTGTTCTCACGTCCACCCCTTTTGGCAAAAGGATATCCCCAACCCCCCAAATGAAAGTGCTTTAGCCGTCCTGGTTGGGGAGGGGACTTCCTGAGCCCTCACATTCCACTTAAAAACCTGAGAACCAGGGGCCTAAGTTTCAGAGTGTCAGGGTCCAGACATGACAGAGGCTATGATGCTGGCGCCACGTACGTGCTGTAGAATTCTTCCAGGAATGGGCCTCTCACTTCCATACCCAGGTAGCTCAATTAGGGCATCACTGGTGTCTGTCTCTTTGCTCAGCCACCATGTCCTCCTCTGAAGTCACCCCTGATGCCATGTGACACCCTGCATCACTGTAGAGTCAACATCAAAGAAGGTCCTTACTAGATGTGTTCCCTGGACTTTGAACTTCCCACCCTTCAAACCTAGGGAATAAATTTTCTTTCTTCATAAATTACCGAGTTTCAGGTATCCTGTTAGAAGCAACAGAAACTGACTAATACACTATATTAGCATGAAGCGAGACTTTTCATACCACCTTGGGATCCTTCTATGGAAGAAATGCAGGGCTGGGCTTCCTCAGACCCTGTGCCTCCTCAGACCCTGTGTGGAACCCAGTCTGAAGTTCGGAAACAGCCACAAGGACCACTTCTCTTAACTTGTCCCAGCTCAAAAGTCTAAAGTCCCACTGTGAAATCAAAACAAGTTATCTACTGCTAAGACACAATGGTAGAACAAGCATAGGGTACACACTCCTGTTCGAAAAGAGAGAAATAGGCCAGAGGGAAGGGGTAATATGTCCTAAGCATGTCCAAAACTCAGCAGGGCAGGCATCAAAGATGACAAATAACTTCCCTTCACTTCATATCTGGCATCCTCTGCACGCTGGTGCAGGAGTTGGGTCCCCAAGTCCTTGGGCAGCTCCACTCCTACAGCCTTCCTGGTCTCAGGCCACACTTCAGCTCTTCTAGGCTGTTGTCCCACTCTGGTAGCTCTACAAGTCTGCGGTCTCCATGGGGTTTCTGCTCCCATGACTCCACTCGGTGTGGTCCTGGTGGGGGTTCTGTGCTGCAACTCCAACCCCATACTTCTGCTCAGCATTGCTCTAGCAAAAGCTCTCTGCAGTAACTCTGTCCTGTGACAGGTCTCTTCCTGCATCCCCATGCTTTTCCATATATCCTTTGAAATTGGGGTGGAGGCTCCCAAGCTTCCACAGCTCCGGCACTCTCCGAGCCTGCAGAATTAACACAACGTGGACACTGCCAAGGCTTCAGCTTGTATCTTCTGAAGTGGCAGGTCCAGCAGCACCCAAGGCCAATTTAGCTACAGCCAGGGCAGCCAGGGTGCAGGAAGTAGCATCCCGAGGTGGCCCTGGGCAGCCAACCCATGGAGGGCATCTTGGGCCTGTTCTCTGGAACGATTCTGTCTCTCTAGGCTCCTGGGCAGCCTCAAAGTTCTCTGAAAGACCTTCAAGGTCTTTTTTCCTTGCTCTCAGTAATCCCTCTCTCTGTCTTCACCTTAGCCAACAGTCCCTTGGGCTACACCTTGGTTTCCTCTCTTAAACAGACTTTCTCACTCTATGGGAGTTTTCCAATATCTACCTTCTGTTTGCTTTTGAATTATAAACTCTGGCTTTATGTCATGCCTTCTCTGCCGTATCTCAGGATAGGCTGTCACAAATAGCCATGCAGCTGGCTGAATGTCTTGCTGCATAGAAATTTCTTCTACCTAATACCCTGGCTCACAGCTCTTAAGTTCTGCATCACATAAAGCTTCTGGGCATGAACAGAATGCAGCCAGGTTTACACCACCACGGTGAAGGTAGACAACATCCACCGACCCAAAAGAACACTCCTGTGTCTATTTGTGCCCAAATCCCCATCTCTAACCACTGATCTGTTTTAGTTTACCATACCGTGCCTTTTCACGTCATATAAAAGGAATGCTGTGACAGCCTTGGGAGGTTTTTGTTTGTTTGTTTTGTAAAGTTTGATGTCTTCTTTGTAAAATTAAGTTATACTTGCCTTCCAGTGTTATAAATTTAAAAGTTTCTACAGTGCACAATGCGGGTTAAGCACAGATGAAGCCTTCAAACTTGAGTGATTCCATTATTATGAGCTACCATAGTTTACAAAACTCTGTGCTCCCTGTGCTTAACTTTCTTCCTTTTGTGATAAGAGGTAATGGACGATGAGGGAGGTTTAAAGGAGATACAAGTGATTGTCAAGTCACTATACCACGTGGAGCGCTATGAAAACGTGTGTTAGCATGGGAAGTAACAGAGAGAGACTGGGTATTGTTTGCTCTTTAATAAAACACTGCAGTATGATCGTATTTTTTCCTCTTCCCTAGCTAGTGCTTGAAGTCTAGAAGTGGAAAGGATACCTGTGAGAAGTAAAAAAGGCTTTTGGGGATTTGTGGGTCATTAAAACAAAAAGCTTCCACCCTCTCCTATAGAACACATTAACATTTCTCCTCTTTGAGGATGTCAAACATGTCTTCTTTTCTAGTAAATGTTACTCAAATTGGTACTCTATGTTCTGGAGCTCACCTCCAAACCACAAAAATGACCAGACACCCCCCTCCTCTCCGCAGTGTGACTGCTGCTGCTGCTGCTTTACCAGTTAGTTTTAGCTCCGCTCACTTTTTTCTGCCTTCTAGATAAGAACTTTTAGGATTCTCGAGGAATTATATTCACGACCTGAGAGCAGCCATTTCAGACCAAGCCTGGCTTCCTCACCCAAACCACCAAACACAAGACCAAATCTGATAATAAATCCTTTCAAACATCTCTGCCTGATGTAACCCACAGCCCTCCATCATATGTTCAAATCGCCTGGACTCAGTATAGCCCATTTTCTCTGACTACCAGTGTGATCTTGGGTTTTGGCTAAAGGGTACTGACAAAACCATTCTTTAAGCTTTCATTATTAACAACGAATAAGAAATCATTTTAAGGGCAAATGAACATACATAACAATAGTAAATAAAATTTACATAACAGAAAAATACCTACACTTGTATACACCTGGTAATATTGATTTGATTTGCATGGTGCTTAAATTAACGAAATTACGAAGTTGATTTGAAATCCATAGTTAATAATTCTCTCAGCAAGTGAAAAATAAAGAGACTAACGTGTGCTATGGGCTATGGGCTGAATTGTGTCCCCCTGGTCTTCGGCCTCTCCGGCCTGCCTGCCTGAGAGCAGGACGGTCCCCCGAGGGGCCTCAAGCAGCCGAATGCTACGAGGCTCTGGGCCTAGGAAGCTGTGGTGGCGGAAAGCGGTGGCAGAAGCAGCACCCGAAATGTGCGGGTGACACGTGGGTGGTTTGCAAGTGAAGGAGGCAAACACAGACTGCACTCACTGTGCAGGTGGCAACAAGGAAGGACGTAGGACAGTAAACAGGAGTCGTGGGGCTGTAAGGAGGGTTATAGCTGTCGTTTAAAGACGATTTCGGTATTTTTTATCTCCCAGAGGGAGAGAGAGCGGATGTTCAAGTGGGAATTTCGAGGTAGAAGAGGAGGGTACGGGCAGGTACCCAGCGGGGAGGCAGAAAGTTCACGCAGCAACCTCTGGTCAGGAGCGCCACCAGCAGCCGCCCGCCCGCCCGCCCGCGGTGACATGGCATCGGTTGCTTCAGCTGAAGAGCATGCCAGCTCTTTTCTCTTAGCAGGACATACTGCCACTTAGAATAAACGTGAAGGTGTGACTAGGAGACCAGAGTGGATGTAACCGGTCGGGCAGCTCGGTCCCTGCAGTGCTGCTGCGGGGAAGGGAAGCGGCGCTGTCGTTCCACTTCCCTTTACCCTACGGCGTCCTGAGCGTCCTTCTTCATTCCTCCCTCCCCAACCGAGTTTCTTTAAAGAGCCATTGTCAGTCTTCCCCACCTCCCGCTTCTTCACTCACTGCAAATCTACATCTTGTCACCATCGTGCCCACTCATCCGCTCTCACCAAGGACGCGAATGAACTGCTTGCTGCTAAGTGGCACGGAGCCGCTCAGTCCTCATGTCACTAAACCTGGCCCCCCAGGTGCCAGCCCAGCTCGCCTTCCTGCCTCTCCGCCTGCCCTTCTCAGAATTTTTTTTTTTTTTTTGACCTGTAAGGGGATCGCGACCCTTGGCATGGTGTGGTCTGCACCGCGCTCAGCCAGTGAGCCCCCGGCCATCCCTACACAGGATCCGAACCCGCGGCCTCGGCGCTCCCAGCGCCGCACTCTCCCGAGTGAGCCACGGGGCGGCCCCCTTCTTAGAATTTTTTAATGGCTTCTCTTCCCATATTTTCCTCTTTAGTGTTCGTTCTATCGAGGTTATGGTTCCAAAGTTCCTTCTCTCCTATCCATCCTCACTCCCTACGCATTTCACCCAGGTGTTCAAATCCAAGCAACGTACTGTGCCCTCCCGAATCTCTGTCTCCTTTCCATCTGCGACAGACTTTATCTCAACAGAAGACTTCAGTTGGGGGTGGTACGTGCACATGTAATGACTCTTGTAAGGGGCAGCAACATCCCAGGACAGCATGAACCCCCGTACCATTTGGGAAGCTTTAGTGGAAATGCATGGGTGGACAATGTGCAATTCAGAAAATAAACATAGTTTCCAACCAAGCTGAGGAGGTAGAGCAGAACTAGATCTCTCTGGCATCCCTTTTAAAGTATGATTTTTATATTGGCCAGCTGCCAAAAAAGAAAAAAGTGTGATTTTTTTTTTTTTTTGGCGGCTGGCTGGCCCAAACCCTGGACCTTGATGTTATAACACCATGCTCTAATCAACTGAGCTCAAAGTATGACTATTTTATGTTGCCAAATAATAGGGTAACCCTAAACTTTAACAATGTGGACGCCTGGAGGCAGGGTGGACATCCTTTGAGAAACTTCTGGAGGAAACCATCTGAACAGAAGGCCTTCCCATGCCCTCTGGTGGGAGGGCAAAGCCCAGGTTTTCCTTAGAAATAATATATTAAGTTCTCACTGCAGCTTAATACCTCCCACTCTTCTTTCCCATTATAATCTTCATTCACTTCCCCCCAGATCCTACTGTTTTCACTATAGGCAAATGTAGACCTAGAGCTAGGGTCTGGTGCTCACAGACCCCTCGAGCCCGTTTGCAAACCCTTCACACGCAGGTCTATGAGCTAGGTAACTGGCAAAAAGGTCCTTGGAGACTCGGTTGAAGAAGGAATAGTCTCTATCTAACACACACACAACACTATGAGCTATGCAGTACAAAGAGAAACTCAACTGCTACCGGCAAAGTCCAAAGAAAAACTGAAACTGAGCAGCTGCCAGAAGAGGAAACATGCTCTATTGTTAAATGTGAGCTCTCTGCTGCCAGCTTGTTTCAAAAACTGCAGAACAAAATAGCTACAAAACTAAAAAGATACATTGGCGCACATGTGCACTAACTCCACCCACACAACTTGTTTACAAGAAATGTTGAGGGAGCCTGACTAAATTATCCTATTTTCTCCACAACCCACCCCTTCAATGTCCCTCACTGTACAATCTATGCATTAAAAATCTTCCACAATATTCCCTTAGTGATGATAAATGACCCTTTTATTTATACAAACTATTGTCTGTTCGATATGCCTCAAGCCTTGCCCTTCAGGCTTGTCCTGTAGTTCTGACCGTTAGTCACACATGTCCGGTTAGTAGTCATCATTGGTGTGGTTTTCCATGGGAATCTTGTAGTCATACTGATGTGAAGTTCAGTGCATATTCAGTAGATGATCACGCCAATGTATGTATGTACCCAGTTGACACTGGTGCGGTGCCTGCAGCCAGAACACTATGGGTCAAAAGGCAGAAGGGTTATTGATACCAATAGGGCAAGATCTAGCCCTTCTGGTAAGATACATGCCAGTTTGCCATCCTGAGAAAGGACGGTTGCAGTAATAGGAATCTTGCCTGGTTTGGGACCCCACAATGCTATACAAACAGAAAACCAGTAACTCTCTGACTTCGGAAGTGGTCCCACAAGATCCACCTGCCACCGTGTCAGGGGCACTCTCAGACAAGTTATCTGTCCATCAGAGGCACTCTTCTGCTCATCAGGAGCACATCTGCCCATCAGGGGCAATCTTTCTCAGGGTTATGAGCCACTGACCACTTGGCCTTGCAGCCAGCATGCTACATTTTCCAATGTAGCCACCCAGTTACATCAGCTGCTGGAGCTGTCTCCAGCCACCTTACCTTAGCCAGTGCATCGTCAGCTTCATCACTGCCAACTCAACATGAAGCCTCTGGTCCTCACCTGCCCCCAAAAGACAAGTACCTTGGCCTGCTCCCTATTCGAAATTGAACAGTTCATCTGCCTCCTCGGGAGCAACCAAAAAGTCCTTTAAGTCCACTGAACGTACCTTGCTACCTGTTTCTGGACATTTAGTAAAACACTGTTCAGGGCGCACTTGCTGCAATGGGGCAAACAGAACTGCATTTGGCTGTTGGTCAATTTTCTTTTTATTAACACCTGCTGCAAGCAAGTCAAACCACAGCTGCTTACGGCTAGTCTTGCCTGGTCCCTTTGGGATAAAATCCCAAGTATTTCTTGGGGGTTTGGTCTTAGTCACCTTTCAGACCCCTTTTGCTTGTCTCCTATCCTCTACTTCACACAAGCTGGCTATCATGGTTGTTACCTCATGTATAGGATGACCAATGTATGGGGCCAGTATGGCCATCAGTGACCCAAAGGATGTTGACGGGGCATTCTGCAGCACTATGTCTCTCATGCTGCCTGTAAAGTTTTCATCGTCCGGGCCACGAGTGTTCACATTAAACATGGACTGCTGCATCCCCAGCTCTCGAATTATTTGAACTAACTTAGCATACATCTGCCATTTATTAACAATCTTGGGCAGTTCTCCAGCATTTGCCCACATGGTTTGGGCAGCTGCACCCATTCCATTAAGGAATAATTATCTGTCCGTTGTACGTACATCTGTAGCTATTCTGCAGCTGCTGCCTCAGGGATGGGTGCATGGTGATGCAGGCCAATTTTTCCATCTCCTCACCAGAGCATAGCACACTATCCACCCCTAGGTCCCATATCCACAACAACCAAGCAGCCAGAGGCCCCCCCCTGTTTCTGCCAAAACTGTCTCCCCAAGTCAACTAACTCAACCTGGGTATATGGGACATAGGTGGTAAATTGGGTCACCTGTGGATTGCCCACTTGTTGTCTGCCCGGTCCCATAGGCTGCTTGTGTTTCACTTTCTGGTGCATAACAGGTTGTGCCTGGGGATGCATGGTCTCCTCCAACTCACCACTGGGTTCATCTTCCCTGGTGTGACAGGCAGGAGTGGCCAGTCACCACATGTCATCCTCCAGGACATTCATCCACACTTCCAACCACTCTGCCTTCTGGTTTGTATCTTCCAGTTGCTGCACATCATCCACCAACAACTCTGCTTTCTTCTTCAGCTCTCGATCAGTTTGCAGCAGAGCGAGAAGCAGCCAGGCTCCAGTCAGCAGAAAAGTGGCCACTGGGCACCACACGCTCAAAGACAGCCACATTTCTTCCCCCTCGCAATGGGCTTTCCATTTCAGTGCCTGGTCTATGCTGCCTTGCATTACAGCAAGCAGCACCCAGATCCCGGTCAACAGGAAAGTGGCCACGGGGCACAACATGTTCAAAAGTAGCCACATTTCCTCCTTCTTCCAAGGGCTTCTTGGCTCCTGTACCTGCTCCGAATCCTGTTGCAGACTATGCCAATTTTAGCATAATCCTGCCAATGACACCAATTCTAAAGCTAGGGCTAGGGTCTGGAGCTCACAGATCCCTCAAGCCTGTTCACAAACCGTTCACATGCAGGTCTATGAGCTAGGTAACTGGCAAAAAGTTTTTTGGAGCCTTGGCTGAAGTAGGAATAGTCTTTATGCAGCACACACACGTCTAGGAGCTAGGCAGTACAAAGCAGAAACTCAAAAACTCAACTCCTACCAGCAAGGTCTAAAGTAAAACTGAAACTGAGCAGCTGCCAGAAGAGGAAAGGTGCTCTATTGTTAGACATGAGCTCTGCTGCCAGCCTGCTTCACAAACCGAAGAACACACAAAATCACTTAACTAGAAAGATACATGGGTGCACATGCACACTAACTCCACTCACACAACTTGTTTACGAGAAATGTCGAGGGAGCCTGACTAAATTATTCTATTTTCCCCATACAGGTGTACTTATAACAGGAAATTATAGCCCAGGCATGTGCAGGCACAAAGGAAAGGTAATGGGAAGACAGCCATGTGCAAACCAAAGAGAAGATCTCAGTAGAAACCAATTCTGCAGACACCTCCATCTTGAACTCTGGCCTCCAGAACTATGAGAAAATAAATTAGTGTTGTTTAAGCCACCCGAACTTGTTGGCAATTGATATGTCAGCCCTTGCAAACTAATAGAGAGAATGATTAATAAAAAATAGAATAAGGTGTTGTTTTTAGTACCATAATATGAAAAAGGAAACAACTTTTTAATAAACAAAATCCAGCATAATTTGGGCATTGTAGTGTGAATTATGATTGCTCTTGTATGTAATTTCTACACATAAAAATTCTTCAAAATTCAGGGCTAGCCAGTTAGCTCAATTGGTTAGAGGGTGGTGCTAATAACATCAAGGTCCAAGGTTCAATTCCTGTACCGGCCAGCTGCCTAGGAAAAAAAGTCAATTTTGTAACTCAAAATATTTTTCCTAGCTCTACCTCACCAAACCTAATTTTTCAACAAAAGAAGTTACACCTCATAATATTTTTTAAATGAATTCTAGCAACTAATAGGTCAGACACACCACAGACCTATACTTTTCTAAAGAAATGAGAACTATATTTATTAGCCTGCTGCCCAAATGTTAGTTGGTAAGCAAAATTACCTTAAAAATTAGGGCATAATTATGACAGTTCTTTTAAATACTAGAAAGTACACACTATTTTTTAAAAGGGGAGTCATTTTCATTTCACCTCAGGAAAGCTTTTCTCCAACATGCATGGTCAGAAGGTGTTTACCTTGTCCATTTCCATATTGTCAGTCTTGTCCAAACAGGTTTCATCAAGTTCCTTTTCTCTCAGAACAGTAGACCACCATGCACAGGCTTTATAAAATGACATTTTCTTTCATTTTAAATGAAAGCATTTGTTTATAATAAAATCCACTTCAAACCATGAATTATGCATGAAGACATAACAAATTTGGACTCCTTTGAGAAGACACAATGTGTATGAACTGGTAATTACTGTGTTTTATGACCATCACATACTTTTTAGTGCCTTTGGCAAGTCCAGGCCAAGAAATTCCACATTTGTAAGTTGGGCTAATTCTTCTGGTACATTTGGGGACAACTACAGAAATAATAAAACAATCTTTGGAGCCCATCAAGATTCAAATTCTACCAGCACTACTTAGCACGTATGTTCTCAGCAACCTGCCTAACTTCCTTTCAGTTTTGTCTTTGCAAAGTCTGTAGCATCTCCTGCCTCAATGAACTTCTAAGAACAAAGGAGATCAAATGTGTCATGAGGCTAGTGCTGGAGATGGTACATGACAAGTACTCACAAGTTGTTTATGCAAAAAGGCAACATAGAACAGGAAAACTGAAGCAAAAAAGAACCGGAAAGATGGATACAGGTCCATTTATGTCCTCGGCCGACTCATATAACCTCTCTGAGCTTCGTTTCTCATCTCAAATGAGGATATATCAGCCCCATTTACCATTATGGATATTGTAGATTATGGATATAATGAATGTGAAAACATATTTGACCTGTTGAATTATGATACAGTTATGATACCTCTGGATTCTAAAAGAATTTCTTTATCTAATATTGCGGTATAATAATACATTTGGTTTTTGTCACTACCTGGCACAAAGCTCCTAAAACCCTTGGAACTCCCTGAGTGACTGAAGAGTGTCTTTTGTTTTCAAAAGAAGCCCCTTTCCAGCAAACCTGAGTTTATGCTGAAGTGACTCAGGGTGAGGCCAACTAGATTGTTATAGGATAGGGGCTGATCACCAGAAAGACCAAAGTCAAGATTAGAGGGTCAGAAATTTCAGGCCCACCACTTCCATCTCCCCGCATCTCATGGGAGGGGAGGGAAACTGGAGATTGAGTTCAACAAAAAGTCTTAAACGAGCATATCTGGTGAGCTTCCGTGTGGGTGAATACATTTTCTCTGAAGATTCTACTGCTTTCATTATAGGCGAGATAAATGGGATGAATAAAAATGGACTGTTTGTATGTACACTGACATGCTGGGAAGGAAGTATGCCTGGAGGGGGCATGAGGCTCTGTGCCACCCCCCAAGCCCCATACCTGTCTTATGCATGTCTTCCACTTGGCTTTTCCTAAGTTGTATCCTTTATGATAAACAATTAGCATATGTAACCTCAAGTTGCTAGTAGAGAGGATTTTGAATGTTCTTAATACAAAGAGGTGTCAAATGTTTGTAGCAATGGATATGTTAACTATCCTGATATGACCACTGCACATTGTATAAATGTACCCAAATATCTCATTGTACTCCATAAACATACAGTTATCATGGGTCAGTTAAGAAAAAATAAATTAGAGGAAAAAAATTCAGAGACAGAAGTAGATTAGAGTTTACCAGAGACTGGAGAGAAGGAATAATGGGAAATTATTTCTTAATGGTTACAGAGTTTATGTTTAGGATGACAAAAAAGTTTTAGAAATAGATATAGGTGATGGTCACACAGCATTGTGAATGTAATTAATTCCATGGAACTTTGTGTTCAAAGATGATCAAAATGGAAAATCTTATATATATTTTACCACAATAAAATTTTTTAAAAAAAATTGGTAGAATTGAACAGGCTTTATGTGAAGAGGTTGGCTTTCTTTTGCCTGAATGTGCTATGGGAATAAACATTGTAAGACAGAAGGCATGTAAATGTGCTCTTTAAGCAATTTTAATTGGACATGCTAAATGGAAACAAATAATATTGCCCAAGCCCACACAGACTGTTAATATCAATGTGGAATATCTGGAGTGCTGGTACGAACAAATTTTCTATACAATAATTCTATGTGGTATATGGACTGGGGCTTATGGAAAAAGCCTATGAGTACCTCCCTACTGGGACTTTGGACAGAGAATTTACACGTGAGGGGAAATTATTATCTTGCTATCAGACATTAATTGGGGCTGCTCCTATGTCTGAAGGACAGAAAATAATCTTAAAATCTGAAATATCAATGATGTCTTGGGTGATGTTGGAGAAACCCTGTAATGGGGAGGTCTGTGCCCAGAAGAGTTCCATAACAAAATGGAAATGGTTTATACAGGATCGGGCTACCAGGGGAATGCAAAGAGGAGATAGTGACTAGCAAAGAGCCTCTTTTCCCTTTGGACTCACTTTGGAACTCTATGAGAAGCTGGTAGATTCTATTGTCATTTTAGATTCAAGTGCCCTCTATGCAGCTTTTGACTGACCAACAAAGAGCTGCTTGGTTTATGGACACCAGTTCCCAGAAGAATGGACAACATCCTGTTTGGAAAGCCATCACTCTCATGAAAGAAGGTAAAAACAAATCGGCTTGGTGAGCTGAATTGCATGCTGTTTTCTTAGCAGTGATGGAAGAATAGAACGATGATAAAAGCCACTATGTTTCATTGTTACCTACTCACGGGCAATGGCCAATGGCCTGGCCACATGGTCAGACAGAACGGCAATGGAAAACACGCCTATTAAAGGGATGCCCTTATGGGACATGGCCCCATGGAAACCACAGTGGGAACTTGAGGGGTGCATTACAGCAGCACGTGTTGATGCCATCAGAAGCATCTTCTTTCAGGTTTAGAAGATGATTGGAAGCAAGCAGATATCCCAGTGTGCTTGCTTAAGGTGATCATCTGGAGCCATGAAATGAGTAGAAATATGTATAATGTACATAAGATTTTCCATTTTGACACTGGAGGCTGCAATGTGCAGGTGGGGTGAATCTAGACATTTTCCTCTTTCACCCTCTGAGATACAAAATGCCAATAAGAACTGTTGTATTTGCCAATAAAGAGACAGTGACTACAGAGGACTATGTGGCAGATTCCCTGGGGAGAGGTCTTCAACTCAGCAGGGGACTAGTGCTGGGAGGCTCAGGAGGTTACAAATGGGTCCCAACAGGAGTAGACACTGATTTTGGACAGGGCTTTGCTTACCCAGTGGTAGACATAAATGCATCAGAGGACTGTAAAAGAACAGGAACAGACGATATTGCTCTAATTTAGGCCATTGTGTCACATTTCTTCAGACCAAGTAACACAATTTACATCCCATAATGTCCAAAAATGGAAAGAGAAATATCCTCCTTATAGCAGCAGTTTGACAGAGAATTAGAAGGAACACTTGAGGGCTGGCTGATGAGCTCACTTGGTTGGAGCATGGTGCTGATAACACCGAGGTCAAGGGTTTGGATATGCACCAACCGCCAAAAAATAAAATAGAATATAGAAGGGACAATTGAAACACTGATTGTCTAAAATGGAAGGGAGAGGGGAGTGGGAAGGAGGCACGGGCACGAAGGCTGGCTTACACTCCCTCCCAGGTGGGCGCCGAAGCTCAGCACGGGGGGCTACTGGATAGGTTCCTGTTTCCCTGGTAGGTCTGGGGAACAGCTGGTGGGGGAGGATGTCGGCATGACCATGCAATTCTTTGCAAGGGAGGAGGACTCTTGTTTGACAACTATACTTCCTTCCTTCCTTTCCCACATCAACTCAGCTTATTTTTCTACCAGATCCAGTGGTCACAGTGAAAGACTCCCAAAGTGGGTAGTCAGTCAGTTCAGGGAGACCCTCCCAAGGAACAGCGAGACCACGAAGACGGATGCAAACAGCAAGAGGTTTATTTGAACACACGGGTACCCGGGCGACACAGTCTTTTGGAAGACTGGCGCGCCGAGTGAAGCTCCTGGGTCCTTTTTATAGCAAAAAGCGCGGGTACAGAAGCGAGAAGCGAGTTTAATTGGTCAGTTCAAATAAGCGCGGGTACAGAAGCGAGAAGCGAGTTTAATTGGTCAGTTCAAATAAGGCCTGGGGTGAGCTTCGGTTATGTGGGAGTCCTTGAAACAGCTGAGGGGCACCCTGGAAACTGGTGGGAGTCCTTGAAACAGCTGAGGGGCACCCTGGAAACTGTTGGGAGTCCTTGAAACAGCTGAGGGGCACTCTTGAAACTTTAACTGACTTGTCTATTTCTGGGAACTATCCGCCCTTTGCCTCGGGCCGGGGCCCAGGTGCATAACCACAGATATCCTGTTCGTTATCTGGTCTCAACCTCAGGCTGTACTTTTCCTATGCTAGGGACTTTTAACCAGGGTAATGTTTTGTGCCTTGCAAAATGGCGTTACTACGGCTAGCTTAAAAAGTTCTTTCTTCATTCCCCCATTTCTTTTGTGGATAGCTCTAATCTTAGAGCGGAGTTAAAAGTTATTTTCATTATCTATAGTCTGATATTTTTGTCTAAGAACCAGGACTTTAATTGTACTTATTCTATCATTGATGAATTGGACTAACCTGTTGATGACACAGGGCCCCAGAATGAGCAACAGAAGAAGGAGTACTAGGGGCCCGGCGATGGTTGATAGTAGGGTAGTGAACCAAGGGGAGCTATTGAACCAACCTTCAAACCAGTTTTGATCTTTTTGGCGCTCTAACTGTCTTTTATCTAGTCTTTGTTTGAGTTTGGCCATGGTGTCTCGTATCACACCTGAATGGTCTACATAAAAACAGCACTCCTCTCTGAGGGCCGCGCAGAGGCCTCCCTCTCTTAAAAACAGTAAGTCAAGGCCTCGCCTATTTTGGAGTACTACCTCAGATAGAGAAGTCAATGAGTCCTCTAACTTGCTGACTGAATCCTGGAGGGCCCGGAGGTCAGTGTCCATGGCAGTCTGGAGCTCGGTTAGGCCCCGCTGGAGGTCTATAGGTCCTTTAATCAGAGCAGCCGAGCCGGTACCTATACCTGCCACAATTCCCAGTAGGACAGCTAGGGTAAGTGTGAGAGGTTCTCTCTTAAACCTGGGATGAGGGTTGTCATAGGCCTGCAACAAAGTTTCTTCAGGATGGTAATAGATGCGAGGAATCAGCTGAACCTGGACACAGAAATCCTTAGACTGATTAAAAACTGAGAGGGAAACGCAAGGGGTGAGACCGGTGCTGCAAGCCCACCAGCTATGGTTGGAGGGGAGAAGGTACTGATGGTCCCCGGAGGAATTGATGGATAGGGTCTGGTTGCAAAGATGTTGATGGGTAGAAGGTATTGTTCCTATACATAACCCTTGTCCTGTGACCTCTGTGAGAGTAAGCTTTCCCTGGGTCCCCCAACGGCAACTCTCGGCGCTGGTATAATTGGCCTCTCCCAAAAAGGCTATTCCTTCATAGTAGGGGGGGCTTATGGCCAGACAGAGCCAGCAATGCTCTGTGGCGTTCGGGTTGGTGGCATTTAGAGCTAGGAAGGCCCCCTGTACAAGACCAAAAGAGCCTGTCACCCGTGGTGGGGGGTAGAGTGCCTGGTGATAGGAGGCTCTGTGTAGCAGTGCTCCTTTGTGCCGCGGGGGGTTGCCTGCTAGTCATTGGGTACAGCTTGTTGCTAGGAGGTCCCATGAGGAACTAGGTCCCCAGTAGACTGTCCCCGTGGTTTCACAACCCCATTCTTTGCAATATAGGGATTCCAGCCCTCCGCACCTTCTAGCTTCTGAAAGGGTCCGGCCATCCCGGGGGCACACGTAGAAGGGGGAAGCGGCAAGCCTGTTTCTAGCTCGGGGATAGCTGCACCCTGGGACCCCCCAGGTGATCTGATTATAAGCTTTTGTGTAGTCTGAATCAGGGGGTCTGATCTGGGCCTAGCCCGATGCTATGTATCCCGGGATATCCCAGGTCTCAATACCCGCCGCCAGGGCACATACATCAGGTTTAAGATCGGGCCACCAAGTCCAAGGCGGCTGGGTAGCCTGTTTGGTCCAGACAACTTCTCCAGTTTGGGACAGTACCTTCCAGGTGAGGATCACAGGCCGGTGGGGGTTCTTACCCGGTGGACTCATTTTTCCGCCGCCGAATACGCAGCTTAAGAGGATGATCAGTCCTTTCCAGCTCCCAGGTCTCGTTTGGTGCCGGGGGTGGTGCAGGCTTGAGATGGGAAGCATGGACCCAGGCAGCGATGCCATCAACTTTTACTGCGGTCGGGGTGGTCAGCAATACCAGATACGGGCCTTTCCACCGAGGCTCAAGGTTGCTGGGTCGATGGCGTCTGACCAGCACTCGGTCTCCGACCTGGAACGGGTGGGGGACAGCTATGGTACCGGGCTGATATGTCTCTTTGATCTGGTCCCAAATCTGGGTCTTCACAACTTCTAGAGCCTTTAAGTGGGTAAATAAGACAGGGAGAAAATTATCATCGGGACCCAGTGTTTCTCCCAACTCAAGTATGGGGGGGGGTCCCCCGTAGAGGATTTCATAGGGAGTTAGACCGAACTGGCCAGGGGTATTCCTGGCTCTGAACAGCGCTAAGGGAAGGAGGGCCACCCAGTCTTTTCCACCGGTCTCTAAGGCCAATTTAGTTAAGGTCTCTTTGATGGTTCTATTCATTCTCTCTACTTGACCTGAGCTCTGGGGCCTATACGCACAATGTAATTTCCAATTTATCCCTAGTTGTGTGGCTAGTCCCTGGCTTACCTGAGCAACAAAGGCTGGGCCATTATCTGACCCGATCACCTTAGGGATCCCGAAACGGGGCAGGATTTCTTCTAGTATCTTTTTACATACAGTCAGGGCCGTTTCCGTTTTGGTAGGAAAAGCTTCTACCCATCCAGAGAAAGTATCTACAAATACTAGCAGATACTTGTTTCTATACCGGCCAGGCTTTACCTCTGTAAAGTCTACTTCCCAGTATACGCCGGGTCGATCTCCCCGTTGTCTTTTTCCGGTCTCTCGGTAGGTGGTAGCCGCATTAGTCATGGCGCAAGCTGGACACCGATTGGCGACTTCTTGAACAGTGGACCGGAGGTTCGGGATGGAGAGGCTGGTGCGGCTTGCCAGTTGAAGGAGCTTTTCTGGTCCTAAGTGTGTTAGCTGATGTAACCGCTGAATGAATTCTTTTCCCTGGTCAGGAGTGAGCTCTCTTGGCTTGGTCCTAGCTTGAGCAGGCTCGATTGGCTCTTGAAGCTTTGTAGTTTTTGTTAGCACCTTGACCGACAGGGCGGCTTGTTTTGCAGCCTCGTCGGCCCTCCGGTTCCCGGCCGCCACAGGGTTATTTCCTCTCTGGTGGCCTGGGCAGTGGATAATGGCGACCTGCTTAGGGAGGTAAATGGCCTCTAGCAGAGCCAGAATTTCTTGTTTATTTTTAATGTCTTTTCCAGCAGAAGTGAGCAGTCCCCTCTGTTTATATATTGCCCCATGAATGTGAGCAGTGGCAAAAGCATACCTGCTGTCCGTGTAGATGTTGATGTTTTTTCCTTCGGCTAGGCGTAATGCCTGCGTCAAGGCTATTAGCTCGGCCTTCTGGGCTGATGTCCCTTCTGGCAGGCTGCTTGCCCATACCGTCCGTTTGCCATCTACGATGGCGGCCCCTGCTTTCTTCTTACCTTCCGCAATGAAGCTGCTACCGTCTGTATACCAGGCAGGCACTCCGGGCAATGGCTGGTCCTTCAGGTCCCGTCGAGTCCCAGCTTCTTCAGCAAGGATTTCTGAGCATTGGTGTACTGGGGTGGATTCTGACTCGACTGGTAGTAGGGTAGCTGGGTTCAGGACAGCAGGGGGCGCGAAAGATATTCTTTCGTTTAGCAGCAAACTCTGGTAATGAGTCATTCTGGCATTGGTCATCCACCGATTGGGGGGCTGCCGCACGATACTTTCGAGGCTGTGGGAAGCAATCACAGTCACATTTTGCCCCAAGGTTAACTTATCAGCGTCTTTGAGGAGGAGTGCCACTGCAGCAACCGCTTTTAGGCAGGTTGGCCACCCACTGGCCACTGGATCCAGTTTTTTTGATAGATAAGCTACTGGCCGTCGCCATGGTCCTAGGGTCTGAGTAAGCACTCCTCGGGCTACACCGGCTCTTTCATCTACGTACAGAGTAAATGATTTGGTGAGGTCTGGGAGAGCCAAGGCGGGGGCAGACAGCAAGGCTTTTTTTATGTGGTCAAAAGCCTTTTGATGCTCCTCAGTCCAGGTAAAAGGAATGTTTTCCTTTGTCAGGGGGTACAAGGGTGCAGCCAGGGAAGCAAACCCAGGAATCCAGAGCCTGCAGAATCCGGCAGTACCCAGAAATTCGCGGACCTGCCTGGGGGTTGTGGGAGTAGGGATCTTCATAACTGTAGCTTTCCGGGCCGGGGTCAGCCATCTTTTTCCCCCTTTGAGCAGGTACCCCAAATAGGTGACCTCTTTCTGGCATAACTGGGCCTTTTTAGCTGATACCCGGTACCCCAACTTACTCAGTTCCTGCAAGAGCTTTTGTGTCCCTCTTTTGCAGCCTTCATATGTGGGAGCTGCCACTAGGAGGTCGTCCACATATTGGAGTAATATGACCTGGGGGTTGAGAGCCCTAAAAGGAGCTAAATCTCGGTGGAGGGCCTCGTCGAAGAGAGTGGGAGAATTTTTGAACCCCTGTGGCAGCCGTGTCCAGGTCAGCTGACCTGTGTTACCTTTTTCTGGGTCTCTCCACTCGAACGCGAACAGTGGCTGGCTGTTGGGGTGTAGTCTGAGGCAAAAAAAGGCATCCTTGAGATCCAGGACTGAGTACCAAGTGTGACTAGGCGGAAGGGAACTCAGGAGGCTGTATGGATTTGGGACCGTGGGATGAATGTCTTGCACCCTTTTGTTAATTTCTCTCAAGTCTTGGACTGGCCGATAGTCATTGGTCCCTGGCTTTTTTACTGGTAGCAGAGGGGTGTTCCAGGGCGATTGGCAGGGCACTAAGACCCCTAGGTCTAAGAACCTTTGGATGTGGGGTCTGATGCCTTCCCGGGCTTCTTTAGTCATTGGATACTGTCGGACGGCCACCGGTGAGGCACCTGATTTCAGCTCTACTACTACTGGTGGGACGTTATTGGCCAGTCCCATACCTGTCTTTTCTGCCCATACGGTGGGAAAAAGTTGGAGCCAGGATGGGTCGATGGAGGGAGAGGCCGGCTTTTCATACAGCCGGTATTCTTCTTCTAGGTTTAGGACCAGGCACATGGTAGAGTGATCTCCCCATGTTACTTGTGGGCCCTCTGTGGAAAACTGGATTTGAGCCTTTAGTTTGGTCAGGATGTCCCGGCCCAACAGAGGAGCAGGGCACTCAGGTATGACCAAAAAGGAATGGGTCACTTGCCTATGTCCGACCCTTAAAAGTCTCTGAGTGGTCCAGGGGTAGACTTTGCTGCCGGTCGCTCCTACTACGACTGTCCGCCTGGACCCTACCTTCCCCATGGGTTGGGTCAGCACCGAATGTTCAGCCCCGGTATCGACCAGAAACTCGATGGGGGTCCCCTCCACTGTCAATGTTACCCTAGGTTCGGGGAGGGGGTCCGAACCCCGACTCCCCTAGTCATCTAGGGATAGAACCTTGGCTTCTCTGATGTTCTTTTTCCGGGGACATTCTCTTGCCCAGTGACCCTTCTCTTTACAGTACGCGCATTGGTCTTTGTCTAGAGGGGGTCTTCCATCCCTAGGTGTTTTCTTTGCCCGGTTGCTCAGGTTCCCTGTCTGCCTATCTCTAGACCCTCTTTCACCTACCACTGCGGCCAAAATCCTAGTTAAATTTTTTTCTTGGCGTTTATCACGCCGCCTCTCTCTCTCTTCTGTCTCTTTTTTTTCTCTTTCCTGTCTTTCTTCTTCTGTTTCTCTCTTGTGGTACACCTTTTCTGCCTCCTTTACTAAGTCTTGTAAGGAAAGGTCTTGGAGCCCCTCTAGTCTTTGTAACCTTTTTTTAATGTCTGGGGCTGACTGGCCGATGAAGGCCATTGTGACCGCAGCCTGCTGCCCCTCAGAAGAGGGTTCAAACGGAGTGTACCTTCTATAGGCCTCCATTAGGCGTTCTAAGAAAACCGAAGGGGGTTCTGCCGGTCCCTGCAAGACCTCTCTTACCTTGGCCAAATTGGTGGGGCGCCGGGCTGCCCCTTTGAGACCTGCCACTAGAGTCCGGCGGTAGACCAGAAGACGCTCCCTACCTTCGGCCGTGTTGTAATCCCATTGAGGTCGATTGAGGGGGAAAGCCTCATTAATGAGGTTCTCGAGTTGTGTAGGGGCCCCGTTATCCCCGAGAACGTTCTTGCGGGCCTCCAGAAGAATCCTTTCTCGCTCTTCAGTGGTGAAGAGGATCTGGAGTAGCTGTTGGCAATCGTCCCAAGTGGGCTGGTGAGAGAACATAAGGGACTCAAGAAGTCCCGTGAGACCTGCTGGTTTTTCAGAAAAAGAAGGATGGTTAGACTTCCAATTGTAAAGATCTGCTGAGGAAAAAGGCCAATACTGCAAAGGGACCAAGCCATTTGGCTCAGCTGGGGGCCCTATGGCTCGGAGGGGCAAAGCTACGGTGGAGTCAGGACCGGAGCCGTCTCTCGGACTGCGAGGTTGGCGGCTCCTAGTCCCCGCAGCCGGTCCCTCAGGGCTAGGATCACCGGGCGCTCGGCCTGGTGCCGATCTGTTTCCCTGAGGGGCCAGAGGGGGCAGCGGAGCCGCCGGGTAAGGTGGGGGTTCAGAGAGAGAAAATAGGTCATCTGGTGTCGGGAGGACGGGGGGTTGGGGAGGGGCGGAAGGCTTCCTTGTAGGTGGCCTTTGAGTATTTTCTGATCCCGAAACAACAGCGACTTTGCTGGAGGGTGGCACCCAGGGAGGGGGATTCTGGGCGAGGTCTTGCCATACCACGACATAGGCAACCTGGTCCGGGTGTCCTCCGGTCTCCTGAAAAACAATCTTTTTAACTGCAAAAATGACAGAAAGGTCAAAGGTTCCCTCTGGCGGCCAACCTACGCCGAATGTGGGCCACTCAGACGAACAGAAAGTCTGCCATTTTCCTTTTTTGATCTCCATGGACAGATTGTGAGCCCTGGCTTTGACATCTTTCCAATGATCTAGAGTAAGGGAGAGAGGCGTAAGGGCACCTTGCCCCATCTCGAAAATTTCCAATAGGGGAACGACGACGCAAAGACCTATCACAACTAAGACAAAAAGAAACCAGAAACGGCGACGAGACCGAGTGCCGTAGAAATAGAAGAAAGAGTCCGATGGCAGAGCGCGCCTCCCGAGACGCGGTGAGACCAAAACACAATAATCCTCTGCCAAGGGGTCCACCAGGCGTCCCTGGTCCTCCCCTGATCCTGGGACGTCTCCCAGGATTGCCGGGTGGCGAGCCCCCGAACACGTCTGTTCGCTACCCGCACTTCGCTCCCAGAGCGACTAACCCGGAACAAACTGAAACCAAAATGCGCGCACTCAGAAAGACAGTCAGAGTCACAGGATTAGACACAGAAACGAGACACAGAAACGAGACACAGAACGACTGCTGGCCAGCTTACCTCCCGTTGGTGGGTCGGTGGTCCCTGGGTGGGGGTCTCCGATCCCGGACGAGCCCCCAAATGAAAGACTCCCAAAGTGGGTAGTCAGTCAGTTCAGGGAGACCCTCCCAAGGAACAGCGAGACCACGAAGACGGATGCAAACAGCAAGAGGTTTATTTGAACACACGGGTACCCGGGCGACACAGTCTTTTGGAAGACTGGCGCGCCGAGTGAAGCTCCTGGGTCCTTTTTATAGCAAAAAGCGCGGGTACAGAAGCGAGAAGCGAGTTTAATTGGTCAGTTCAAATAAGCGCGGGTACAGAAGCGAGAAGCGAGTTTAATTGGTCAGTTCAAATAAGGCCTGGGGTGAGCTTCGGTTATGTGGGAGTCCTTGAAACAGCTGAGGGGCACCCTGGAAACTGGTGGGAGTCCTTGAAACAGCTGAGGGGCACCCTGGAAACTGTTGGGAGTCCTTGAAACAGCTGAGGGGCACTCTTGAAACTTTAACTGACTTGTCTATTTCTGGGAACTATCCGCCCTTTGCCTCGGGCCGGGGCCCAGGTGCATAACCACAGATATCCTGTTCGTTATCTGGTCTCAACCTCAGGCTGTACTTTTCCTATGCTAGGGACTTTTAACCAGGGTAATGTTTTGTGCCTTGCAAAATGGCGTTACTACGGCTAGCTTAAAAAGTTCTTTCTTCAACAGGACAGGGCTGCAACTACAAGTGCCTGAAGCAGAGATGATTCCTGAGCCAGAGGGTGTAACCGGGGCTAGCTGGCTAGCTCAGTTGGTTAGAGTGAGGTGTTAGTAACACCAAGGTCAAGGGTTTGGATCCCACACCAGCCAGCCACCAAAAAAAAAAAAAAAAAAAAAGGAGAGAGAGAGAGTGTGTAACTATAATTTTAAACCTTTATGTCAGAATCCCAAAGGGCCTGATAGAGGTTTACTCCATCTGCCAAAATCAGGGTTAACAGTGAATGTCTACTGGAAAGGAAAATGACTTCCCTGCATCCGCCCAGGTTTTTTTGCTGGGGTAGGAATTTAATTGGCATGAGGCAGATTAACGGGAGAAAACTCATTATGTACACACATGGGAATCCCACACAAATATGAGACTCAAAGAAGGGCCAGATGGTCAAACCTTATATAGCAGTCTGAGCTACAGAAAAGAACGGGCACTTGAAGATTCTGGGGGGTGTGGTAGAGACAAACTATGGCTGAGGAAAGGAAATGTATGGTGAAGAAAGGTTGCCTTGAGTTGTCAGTTAGCTCAGTGGTAAGAACACAGCCTTACAATACTAAGGTCATGGATTGGGATCCCTGTACTGGTCAGCTGCCCCCCCCCCCCCCAAAAAAATGGTATCTGTGTCTGCAGATAAGTCTCTCTCAGGTGATGTAAATTGTCTAGGAGCTGAACAGATACCTTTGCTAGTGAAAATTTCCTTTGTATTTGTGAATTTCCTTTAGGAAAGGGCAGCTTTTCAGAGCTACTCCTGTTTTCTGCAGTTTCTCAAAATAACCAGCTTGAAGTAGTCAACATGCCAAACAGATGTATTTACAGGGGATGTATTCTGGTCTCCTTCAGTCATACTTTGGGGAGGTGTGTCCTGAGCCCCAATATAACCTTACCATATACAAATGAGAATGTACTGACAGGGAGGTACTTGCTAGACTAGGGATTTTTTGTTTGTTTGTTTTGTTTTTGTCAGCTGGCTGGTATAGTGATCAATTCTGGACCTTGGTGTTACCAGCACCATGCTCTATCCAAATGAGCTAACCAGCTAGCCCTAGACTAGTATTGCTGCCTGCAATCTAGACCAGCATGGTGGCCAAACCTAATGTTCCTTCCACAGGTAAAGAAGTTTGGGTATAAATGCAGAGAAGGAGGAATAGTAGCTGATAAAAGAAGAAGCTTATATACCCTCTTGAGAGGGGAGGGGTGATGTAGACAACTTAGGGGAGAGTAAATGATTTCTGGAAAAGATGAATGGGCCCTTAAAAGAACAGATGATTGTTGCTTTGCCTCCCACAGATTTGTCACCCCTTTTCCCCTGGGTGACAGAGCCACCAAAGATTACTCAAAGCCCATCTCTTTTGAGCAGTGAGAAGCCCCAGAAAGGGGTTAATATCTCAGGACCCTCAAGCATGAGGGAAATTAACCACGAATTGGTGGTTAATTTCTTCTTTTTGGGAAATTAACCACGAATTGGTGTTCTCTTCCTGCATTTATTCTCCAGACCAAGATGTTACAGGAAGAGACATAAGTGGGGTTTTGCTAAGTACAGTTTAACAAGTTTAACAATAGAAGCTGGCAACATTCAGTAAGTCAAGTCAGATGACATTCTGTTAGGCAATTAAGTGATCCCCTAACAAAAGCTTGATTTAACAAACATTCCTTTTCCCTCCAGCAGCTTTTTAGTAACTTTACATATCAATTAGCAGCTTGTCTGTCTTTGAGCCAGCAGCCTTGCTGTGTTACAATTCTTATCTTGAAACAGAGACTCAATAGCTTGCGGAAAATTTCCTGTCCTTTGCAAGGTCAATATTTGAAACTGAAAGGCTTTTGAACACCAGGCCCTGTGAAGTATATTTGCTTTATGAATCCTCTACAGATGACAGTTTGTGACAAAGTTTGTCTGGATGTGGTGTCGCTTCAGTATCCTCTCCTGTCATAGGAGTTTATCTTCCCTGGTTAATGAAACTTTCTGGGAGGGGACCAATGACAATCCTCCTTTTGGAGGCTCTGTCTTTAGGCAGATAAGGGGAACTCTGAGAAAGCCTCTGTGGTGGACATTCTCTGCAGACACAGTAATCAGCATACCAAAGTGGCATATTTGGGGTGGCATTTCCTGAAGTCCTTCACAGATTAGGGGAGTTCAGAGAAAGCCTTTCCCTGCATTTGCTATTTTTCAAGTGCCTTTACCTCAAAGTAATCAATATTCGAATGCCACATATTTTAGGGTGGGATTTGTGAACTCCTTCACATGGGACACAACTCAGCAATAGGAAAAAGAAGTATAGGGACTGGTTCCAGTAACCCCCATGGATACAAAAATCCACAGATGCTGAAGTCCCTTATATAAAATGGTGTAGTATTTGCATATACTACACACATCCTCCTCTATACTGATGCCTTGGACTGAGTGTCCCCCCCAAGACTTGACCCACACTGGGACTATAAAGAGGGTGGGAAATCCTATTATGTTAATTGAAAGGTGGGGCCCTGAAGTGGTGATTAGATTGTAGGACCGTGCCTAGTGAATGGATTAAGGGTGGTCAAGGGTGTGGTTCTGAGGGCTTTAAAAGAAGAGCACACAAGAGGTTAGTCTCTCTCTGTTCCACCATTTTCTGCCATGTGAGTCAACTGGGTCACTGTCACCACCACCAAGACCCTTACCAGATGTGTTCCCTGGACACTGGACTCCCTAGCCTCTGAAACTATAAGCAATAAATTTCATTTTCTTAAAAATTACCCAGTTCTGTGTATTTTGTTATAAGCAATTTTCTTAAAAATTACCCAGTTCTGTGTATTTTGTTATAAGCAACAGAAATGGACTAATATAATGGGGTACTTCAAAAAGTTGGTGGAAAAATGGAATTGAAAGATAATACAAACCTTTCCATAAATTTCTTTTTCCCCAGTGGCTGGCCAGTGTCATAACATGGAGCTGTAACCAACTGAGCTCACCAGCCAGCCCTCGTGAGCTTTTTAAAGTTTTTAAAATCATCTCTAGATTACTTTTAATAATCTCTAGATTACTTATAAAACCTAATACAAGGTGAATGTTACGTAAATGGTTATACTGTATTGTTTAGGAAATAATGACAAGAAAAAAGTCTGTACAGGTGAAACCATTCAGTTTTTAATAATATTTTTGATACATGGTTGGTTGAATCCATGGATGCAGAACCTACAGATATGGAGGGCAAACTGTATTGATTCATACAACAACATAAATAAATGCTAAGGGTGTTATGCTGAGAAGAAAAAAAGAAAATCCCAGAGGGTCCATATTAAATAATTCCATTTATATCACATTCTCAAAATGGCAAAATTAAACTGAAGGAGAAGAGATCAGTGGTTTCCAGGGATTATGGTTGGGGAGAGGGTGTGAGTGTAAACCAGTAGTACAAGGGAATTTCTTTGGGATGATAGATCCTGTTCTTGTATCCTGTTCAGTGTCCTGACCTTGGTGGTGGTTTTATGTGACAAAAATTTTTAGAACTATATATCAACAACAAAAATGAATGCATGTAAAAACTGATGAAATCCAGGTAAGATCTGTAATTGAGTGTCTATATTGTACCAACGTCAACTTATTTGTTTTGATAATTGTGCTATGGCTATAAAATATATTTGTAAGATGTTATCCTTGAGGAAAGCTGTGTGAAGAGTACAAGAAAATTCTCTGTACTGTTTTTGCAACTTTTATGGGATTCTATATAATTTTAAAATTAAGTATTTTAAAACAGCCTCCATAGCAGCCAGCCACCAAAAAAATAAATAAAATAAAAAGCAAACATTGGGAAGGAAAGGAAGGAGGGAGGGAAGGATGGAAGGTAGGAAAGAAGGAAAGGAAAGGAAAGGGAAAGAATGGGAAGGAGAAAAGAAAGAAGACAGAAACCTCTATCCAATGTCTTCTCTTTATGCTAAGAAGAAAGAAATCAGATAAAAACGGAGTGTTGGTGGAATGAAGAATAAATACAAGTAGGTATATAAATTTATAATTAATATTTATGGCTGGCCAGTTACCTCAGTTGGTTAGTACACAGCCTTGTAATACCAAGGTCACAGATTTGGATCCTGGAACAGGCCAGCCGGAAAAATAAATAAATAAATATTAACATATGTGGAAGAGTTTTTGTAAAACATATGTATTACTTATTATTGTTAATTGCATTATATAACCATACAAATTGGCAGATTCCTTGGACCTACTTCAAATCACCTGGGCTTCAAACTGGAATAGAACCAGCAAACCCATTCCAACCACGGTTCAAGAATTTAGCAGCAACCAAGCAACCAAGTTTCTGGTCCAAATGTATTCTGAGGCATTACCAAGGATATAGATATAAAAAGATCCTAAACAATGAAGCCATCAGAAAAGTCAGTTACACAGATAAAAAATGAGCAGAAGTTTAAAAAAAAGTAAGCAAGGGCCGAGCCTGTGGCGCACTTGGTAGAGTGCTGCGCTGGCAGCGCGGCGACGCTCCCGCCGCGGGTTCGGATCCTATATAGGACTGACCGGTGCACTCACTGGCTGAGTGCCGGTCACGAAAAAACGACAAAAAAAAAAAAAAAAAAAAAAAAAAAAGTAAGCAAGATGGTTGAAAAATTTTAGCTAACATGCTTAGTGATCCTATTTGTATATGTGTCCAAATTCCATTGGGCTACTAGATTACTCTTTTGGTATACTGTTTTTACTTTGTACTTTCAGATAGAAGAAATATTCTCTAACATAGTAAAATATTACAATGGTAATTTTTATTCTAAAGAAAGATGAGGGAAAGTATGATCCCTATCTTTCACCTGCCCATACAAACCCCGTCCTTGGCACTATGCCAAACTGTACCAATATATCTTATTCATTCATTCAATAAATATTTATTGAGTATCTAATATATACCAGATACAATTCTGGTGTGTGTGTATATAGTAACTTTTAAAGTTTAGGATCCTAGTCATGAAATACAAAGCTATTGCTACACATCCATTTGGAAATCTATGAACTGTTGTAACCATACACATTCTACCACATTAAAAAAAAAATATGGTAAGAACACAACATAAGGTTTGCCCTCTTAACAAATTTTTAAGTACACAGTACAGTCTTGTTAATTACAGGCACAATGTTTTACAACAGATCTCTAAACTTAGCTTGCAAAACTGAAATTTTCTACCCATTGAACAGCAACTCCTCCTTTCTCCTTCCCCCGGATCCTGGAAACCACAATTCTACTCTCTATTCCTTTGACTTTGACTACTTTAGATACCTCATATAAGTTAAATTATGCACTATTTGTCCTTCTGTGCCTGGCTTATTGCACTTAGCATAATATCTTCCAGGTTCATCCATGTTGTCGCACATGGCAGAATTTCCTTTTTCCAGGCACAGTTCTAAATGCTGAAAGTATATGAGAAAACAAAAATCTCAGCCATTAAGGGATTACTCTAGCAGGCAGAGAGATATAACTGATAAATGAATAAATTATATAAAATGTTAGAGGCAATAAGTGCTATGGTAAAAGTGAAGCATATCAGAATTGACAGGGCTAGAAGGATTGAAATTATATATAGGAAGGTCAGCTATATAAAATGCCTGCTAATATGTGGGTACATCAAAAAGGTCATGGAGGGCTGGCCAGTTAGCTCATTTGGTTAGAATGTGATGCTGATGATAGGATTAGATTCCTGTACCAGCCAGCCATTAAAAAAAAAAAAAAGGTCATGGAAAGATTCATATTGTCTTTTGATTCTATTTTTCCACAAACTTGAAAGCAGAATTGAAAGATAACATGAATCTGTCCATGAACTTTTTGCAATATCCTCCTATGTCATAAAGGATGAAAAACTGAAGGCACAAACTCCACTTGGAGACAGAGCCAAAGACAGAAATTAATAGTAATCAACCAAAAAGTAAGTGATCATCTGCTCTTGTTCTGCATCAGTTAATTGAAAAGGCTCTCACAGAGAGAAAACAGGAAGGGAAGATCTGCCCAATACCCTAAGGAATCTTCCTCATGCATGCAGAAGAGCAAACCTTATGGGGCCTGCCTAGAGAATGTACTAAACACCCTAGTATGGAAGAAACGGAAGAGTTTTTTTGATCAATGCTATTGAGTGATATATAAAAAAATCAAAATGCTTACATAAGAGACATAGCTTCAGATTGAATTTAAACAGAAGTAATTATATCAGATGAAAATAGCTACAATGTGACAATGGCCTTGATCACTTTTGTTAGTTAGCAAATTCTGTAAAGTTGCTAGAATGAAGAGAAAAATTTCCACAATATGCAAAACTAATGTTCCAACATTGTCTATAAGTGTTCTGTTACAAACACTAATTTTCCATGGACTAACATAAATTGATGACCTATTTCTATTTACAAAATAACAATGGCAAATTCTATTCCATCTTGTCTCCTGTTTTAGCAACTCTCTTTAGCCGCCTCCCACTTTGTTGCTCTGCAGATCCCTTGAGAGCCCCCCATGTACAATTTAGCTCCTTGCTACTCAAAGTGTAATTCCTGAACCAGCAACATCAGCATCACCCAAAAACTTGTTAGAAATGTAGATTAGAAATGTAGATAGAATCTTGGCCACACCTCAAACAACATCCCCAGCTGATTGACATGCACCTTAAAGTTTGAGAAGCATTGATTTAACTGATACCTGATTGCCTAAGTGGATGTATTCTTGTAGCAGGGCTTCCCTCTTCTTCCTCCAAGGACCTCTGTCAAGTTACCTTCCAGGGTATGAGAAAGACAATTACTTTTTAATTAATGAGCTTTAAAAGCTAGAACATATCCATTAATCGTTGGTTCTTCTCCTTTTGCAGGACAAGAAAGCAAGGCCCAGAGAAGTTACATGACTTCCCTAAGTTATACACCTAATTGTAGAACCTTGCTTCTATATACTCTCTCCCTGATCTCTAGATTCTTGTCTTGTTAGGCTCCCAACATACCTGAGCAAAGTGTAAGGTAATGCATAGCAAAAGTTTATAGTAGATTCCATTACACCAAATTCCTGAATATTGGTTCCCCCTATCCCAGGTGGTATCATGTACTATTGTGGACAAAAAAGTTAAAAAACAGCAGAAAAAACAACCATTTGGGTTGATGGTCAGTAGTCACTATGTGTTTCTCAGTTCTGCTAAATGTTTCAAAGGCAGAAACTACAAAATCTCATTTGTGGAAAGATTACATACCATTAATTTCCTTTTGTAAGAAATTAGTAAATTAAAAAAAAAAAGATGCTCTTAACCCTTGACTTGGTGTTGCCAGCACCACACTCTCCCAAGTGAGCTAACCGGCCATCCCTGTATAGTGATCTGAACCTGTGGCCTTGGTGTTATCAGCACCGCACTCTCCCAAGTGAGCCATGGTCCGGCCCAGAAATTAGTAAATTTTAAAATAACTTGTATGTTGAAAAAAGGTTTGTTTCCTTTGGGTTTCAAAGATGGAGCTGATAGTATATCTAAATGACTTCACCTAAGGTTTCTGAATATTCTTGTTTGTCTCCAACAGGCTTAATAAAGATCCTTTGGTTTGGGGCTGGCCTGTGGCTCACTTAGGAGAGTGTGGTACCGATAACAACAAGGCCAAGGATTTGGGCCCTATATAGGGATGGCCGGTTAGCTCACCGGGAGAGCGTGGTGCTGATAACACCAAGTCAAAGGTTAAGATCCCCTTACTGGTCATCTTTAAAAAAAAGATCCTTAGGTTCAAACAAAACAAATACACAAAACATTTTTTCTTTGTACACAGCAGTTGCATTAATAATAAGCTTGTATATAATTGGTTTCTTTTAACTGAAGCTTGGTCTTAAAATCAGCTAAATTAAACTGTAGTCTGCAAAGTAAAGAGTGTAAGGAGAAATCATCCTATTAGAAGAAGGAGTTATGGGATAATAGTATGTGCATCCTACTCCAATCATAGGCTGAAATTTCCTTTAACTATCGCTGGGGACCTGTTGAAATGTAGGTCACAGGAGGAGGATGCTAAAGCACCACATGACATTTTTCAACAGAATCCTTAACACTACCTGACTTCAAATTATACTACAAAGCTATTGTAACCAAAACAGCATGGTACTGGTATAAAAATGGACATTCAGACCAGTGGAGTAGAATTGAGAACACAGATATCACCCCTCAGGCTTATAGCCATCTGATATTGGACCAAGGCAACAAAAATCTACATTGAGGAAAAGACTGCCTCTTCAACAAGTGGTGCTGGGAAAACTGGATATCCATCTGCAGAAGAATGAAACTAGATATGCATCTCTCACCATACACTAAAATCAACTCAAAATGGATTAAAGACTTAAGTATGACTTGAAACTGCAAAATTACTAAGGGAAACTATAGGTGAAACACTTCAGCAATTAGGTCTGGGCCCAGGCTTTATGAACATGAACCCAAAGGCACAAGCAGCAAAAGAAAGAATAAACAAATGGGACTATATCAAACCAAAAAGTTTCTGCACAGCAAAGGAATCCTGAGATTTCTTGTCATCTTCTTCTCAAAGATGTTCACAAGAGCTACAATATGGTGACTGTACTCGTATTTCCCCCGAACCATTACATGGCATCAGAGGGTGAGTCTTGTCCACAAAACATGGAAACGGCATTCATGAATCCAATGTATAATTCTAGACTTGTTTTCTTATCAGATGCTGATCAGGTGGGCCCTGCTCCACCTTTCTGGGAACGCTCATTCTTCACATTTCCCTTTAAGAATGCCTGAAGAGGGACCAAGGGATGGAGCAAGAATGTTGGGTGCACAGAAGAGCAACCCTTATTTCACTATGATGGGGTTCAGGACATGTCACACCGAAACATGACTGTAGGAGATCAGAATATGCCACTTTGTCATATTACTTTGACCTAAAGACTTTTGAGAATCAGCCAAAGCAGGAAAATCTCTTTACCTACCTGCCTAAAATAAAGTACAAAACTTCCTTCGTGCAGAGGAAATTTACATCTATAAATGTACGCATACCTTCGCCACTCCAAAATCATCTGAGACTTTGATCTGCATAACAAGGCTACCTTTATTTACCATAACCCCCTCCCCTCCCATAATTTGTTTCCACATACCTCCCCAACCCCCAAACCCTATTCCTTTCTGTAGCTCAGGTTGATATACAAGCCTCAATCATTTGGCCATTTCTTTCAATCTGATATTTTTGTGGACTCCCGTGCGCACGTAAGTAGTGAAATTGTTTTTCTCATGTTCACCTGTCTCATGTCAATTTAATTCGTAGACCAGCCAATGTATCTAAAAGAGTAGAAGGAAACACTTTTTCCTCCCCTACAAACTATCTCCTCTCCTCCTCCTGCTCTAAATTGTTTCACGTCCCGGGCAAGAGAGAGCCCCTCCAGGCAGCCCCGCCAGGTCCCCAGAGTTGGAGCCGTTCTCCCCAGCACGCTCGCCGGCGCCCCTTTCCGCCACCCCCGGAGACAAGCAGGGGCAGCGCATGTATCCCTCGGAAGACACCAGGCAGGCGAGAACTGCAGATGCAGCGGCTCACAGAGGAGGAACTGATGGAGAAGGCGGGGAGTGGGGTGCAGCACAAAGGGACAGACGCGGCAGAGAGGACACCTCCTCGCCCTGTTGTCACGGCGCTTTACAGCGGGCGCTACTGCGCAAGTCAGCGCTGCGCCGCGGCGCCTGCTGGGAGTTGTAGTCCACGGAGGCTGAGCCGAGGAAGGTGGCGGCGGTTTCCGAGGAGGCCGCACTCGGATCGGAATCCTACTGGGCGGGGCTCGTCTGAACCGCCGCCTAGTCCTCAGCAGAGAGAGAATCAGTGCAGTTCCCTCCCCTGCGCTCGCAGCCGTTCCTCCCACCCAGGCTCTACGAAGACCCCGCTCCCGCCTCGGCTCCGGACGCGGGCCACGCCCCCCGGCGCTCGTGGGCGGGACCTCCCTGGGGGCGGGGTTTCGCGGGCGTCTCCGAGGCGCGTCCCCGCGAGTGGCCTGTTGTTTCCTGGCGGGAGGCGTGCGAGGGCCCTGTCCATGGATCGCGCGGCCGTGGCGAGGGTGGGCGCGGTCGCGAGCGCCAGCGTGTGCGCCCTGGTGGCGGGGGTGGTGCTGGCCCAGTACATATTCACCTTGAAGAGGAGGACCGGGCGGAAGACCAAGATCATCGAGATGGTGAGTGCTGGGGCTCGGCGCGTCCGTCGCGCTTCAGGGAGCCTGCAGGGCCGCCCGTCCGGCCTCGTCTGCCTGTCCTGGGCCGATGCTCGAGTGTGATGGGGAGCTGTCGGCGGCGCCGGTCAGGCTGGGTTCACACAGCTCGCGGGACCCGGGCTCCCCGTATGCGGCGACCCCGCGGACTCGGTGACCAGGACTGGAGCCCCGGCGGCGTTACTCGGGTGCTCGCGGCTTTCGTTGTGATCCCGTTTGAAAGAACAAGGATGGAAATAGATGATTCGGAGACAGTCTGCCTCGTGCTGCAAAACCGGTTTCTGTAGAAATAAACTGCAGGTCCTAGGCAGGTGGCTCCTTCCCATCCCGTGTCCCCCAGCATCCGCGCCAGACCGGTGCAAATAGTGCACTTCCAGTTCCCACGTCGGGGCTGCGATGAGTTACGGTATGAGGGGGTGCAGTATCTTCAGTGTCTGAAGAATGCCGGTCAAACCAGTGGGAATTCGAATATTTTATTTTGTATGTGAATTATTCCTTCTTGTTTCAGACTCTCAAAAAGTATCCACGTGATTTATTTTTCCATAGTTTGAGATGTTTAGTTTTGTTGTTTAATTAGATCCGACTCAGCAAGTCATTCCCTGACATGCATTCTAATGTACTTACTGGAGTGCATAATCCTGGGTGTACTCCAGGTCGTGTGCTGTACTTGTGAACATTTGCGGTGAAGTGTTTATGATAGAAATAAGTTGAGAATCTACTGCTATACTAAATAACATCATTTTAGGTTGTACTACTTGGAATTTTTCAGCATCTGTCGTATTTTCAAACTGTTGAGATGATTTGTCCCCTTGGTTGGTATTGGCCCCAGGTTGAATACAGGAATATTTTGCAGATTAAAAGAAAAAAAAAAAGTTAACTCCCGCATGTCTCATATTCCAATAATATTCCTAGGTTTTGAATTAATTTATTCTTGGGTAACTCCTTTTCTCCACCTGTATATACCCACAGCAGCAAATGTTTTTGTCTCAGAAGTTTCATTTTATTCATGTTGGGGCCTGCTTAGAGAATTTCAGTGGCTTTCTTTTGCCCAAAACCCAAAGTTTATAATGCATATATGGGGGGGAAAACGAATTGCCATGCCTTCCTGTGTTTACTTAAACTGTGGATTGGTCTGTTACATAATTTCTCTAAACCAATTAGAGCTAAAAATCAATTGCTTTTACAAAATCCTACAATGATACCGTCATAGGAACAGTTTGCTATCTTTGTGAAAAATAATGAAGGCCCATCAAGAATACCAACGTTACTTATACTATAGAAATCAGTCAGTATTTACATATATACATAAGAATGCATTATTTTAATTCAGATTGTAATATATGTGTGGCCTGCTAGTAGCTTTTCAATGGAAAAAGTGCAAAGAGCTTCATGTTTTCAACTTTTGTAATTTTAATAGGTTGCTTTTTCAAATGGGATAATGTGACTGGGAGTCAGAAGACCTGGGTTCGAATATTGGGTCTCTCTCTGTAATAGCCGTGTTTTAGGGGGCCTGCTCTGCCCATCCCCTACCCACTTCCCTCAGAGAATTTGTACAAACCCATGCTGTCCAGTGAACATAGCTCATATTGGTTACAGTTAATGGAACCAGAGGTAACTACCTAATCTAGGTGGGTCTGTCTGTAGCTGGGTAGGGAAACAAATGACTTCTGGGACTTGGCTCAAATTGATGCTTTGTCTTTCAAGAGTTTTTAATTGAGAGACTTGGGGGAGTTGCTACTGGACTGACTGTGCATAGTATAGCTGAAATGTCCTGTAGGGCAACAAGATAAATATACAGATGAAGCCAGTCAGAGGACATGCTGGAAATGTTCAGAGCAGAGATAAGAAGAGCCATTTAGTGAAGCTGGCTCTTTCTTTCCTCCCAAAGCTAATTATTCGTGCTTTTGTGTGTTCCCTGAGACCAAGAAAAGTGAAACAATTACCTCCACTTATTTATGGAGTTAGTTTGGGTAGATTTCTCTAACTTGCACCCAAAATCTTTTAAAGATTACTAATTAATTTATCATAGTCAATACACTTTATTTTTAAATAAACTTTTTATTTTAGAACAATTTTAGATTTACAGAAAAATTGAGCAGGTAAGTATGGAATTCTCATACATCCCACCCCCAGTGTCCCCTACTATTAACATCTTGCATTAGTATAGTACATCTGTTACAATTAATGAACAAATAATGATAGATTACTAAGCACCCTTATTTTATTCAGATTTCTTTTGTTTTTACCTAATGTCCTCTGTCCCAGGATCCCCTCCAGGATACCACTTTATACTTAATTATCATGTCTCCTTGTCTCCAGTTGGCTGTGACAATTTCTCATATGTTCTTTATGTTCTTTACAGTTTTGAGTAGTTGTGGTCAAGTATTTTGCAGAATGAGCCTCCATTGTAATTTGAAGTTTTTCTCATGATTAACTGGGGTTATGGGTTTTGGGGAGGAAGAGCACAGGTGAAGTATTATTTTCATCACATCATATCAAGGGTGCATACTATCAACATGACGTAGGGCTTTACCCTTGATCACCCGGCTGAGGTAGTGTTTGTCAGGTTTATCCACTGTGAAGTTATCTCCCTCACCCCTTCCATACTGTGCTCTTTGGAAGGAAGTCACTATGAGAAGTCCATACTTATAGAGTGGGGAGTTTTGCTCCACACCCTTGAGGGTGAAGTATGTATAAATTAATTGGAATTCTACACAGGAGACTTGTCTATTCTTCCCCACTTATTTACTTATACATTCGTATTTATAACAGTACTCTTATTTATTTTATGTTTTGGGTTATAATCCACTACTTTTATTTTCTTGCTGACACAGTTCCAGCTTTGGCTATTGAGAGCTCTGTCAATTGGCTTTTAAGTTCCTTAGAGTTCCCTACTAAGTTCCCGATTGTCAGTAGACTTTCTTATTGAAACTGAAATATTGGATGCCAACCAGATGAAACTGTGAGAATGAAAAGGGTTAGAACAGAGGTCTTGGAAAGTATGCCCCATAGGCCAAATCCCACCCACAGTCTTTTTTAGTATGGCCCTTTCAGAGAGCTAAAAAGGGTTTTTTCATTTTTAAATGGTTAAACAAAATCAAAATAATGCCATTTTGTGACAAGTGAAAATTATTTGAAATTCAAATTTCATTGTTCTTAAATTAGTTTTATTGAAACACAGCCATAGCTTTCATTTATATACTGTCTGTGGCTGCTTTCATGCATTAAACATTCCATGCATTATGCTACTCAACATAATGATCCTTCACACTACTTATCGGGACACCATAAATACCAGTGACTATGGGGTAGCTCGACAGTGTTTCATATCGCCTATCTGTGTGAAAAGACATTTTCAGAGATGAAATATGTAAAGTCTGATTACAGATCAGCATTACAGACAAACATTTACAATAGATTTTGATGCTAGGGAAAATGCTAACTTTTGAGCCCCAATTAAGTGAGAAATGTTACTCCCCCAAAAAAAGATTCCATGCTCTCATTAGTAAACCTGTATTACCAAAAAAAAAAAAAAATTACTATTATATTTTAGATTTTACAATAAACTTGTGGAAATTAGTTTTTTTCTCTAGTTATGTAAGTACCTCTATAATATCCTCAGTTGTGTCTCTCAGACCACAAAGCTTAAAATATACAGTGACTGACCATTTATGGAAAGTTTCTGGACCCCTGGGTTAGTAGATAAATTCTTGCCTAAAATTTTGTGATCTGGTTGGAGAAAGCAGAATGTACACAAAAACTAACAATTTATATTCATAAGCATACTAGAGCAAAATCTTAGCCTATGAAATGAAGTGTGAGTACTTCTATTTTAATCATATTCTATTTGTTATCAAATAATACATATGGTTAAAGTTAGATCATAAATTAAAATGTTATAGAGAAAAACTCTTTGGATATTTGGAGCTTTACAAGGTGTCAGTATTTCAGTTTGTCCTCTGATTCAGGGCTTGGTTCTCTGCTTTAAAGATGTAAAAACTCGGGCCGAGCCCGTGGCGCACTCGGGAGAGTACGGCGCTGGGAGCGCAGCAACGCTCCCACCGCGGGTTCGGATCCTATATAGGAATGACCAGTGCACTCCCTGGCTGAGTGCCGGTCACACACACACACACACACAAAAAAAAAAATATGTAAAAACTCTGGTCATCATCTCAGTGACAGATTCATGTTAATGGAATGCATAAGCAATTGGAGTTTGGATCAGAATGACAGCTTTTAAAGGTATAATGCCCATAATCCTCATGTTCAGAGCACTCTTTTCCCAGGATCAAGGAACCTGGGAGACTTACATAAAAATAATTGCTTGTTGATGATGGAATCCTGTTGTCATGAGGACTCTGGAAATGCTTGATTAATTTCTCTAGTGACCATAAATATTCATTTTTGCCAGATTCAGCATCTTTCTTCTCAGGATGTTGGTTAAAATATTCTTTTAACAGATTACTGCATAGTTCTAAGATTAAATCTTTCTTGTATATTCAGACATTTCCCCAAAGCTGTTTCCTGGTACCTGGTATGGCCGTTCCTCAGGGCAGTGCTTCTCAAAATTTTCCGGTAAAGGAACTTCCCAACAGCAGAGGAGAGCGAACACTTACACCTGAAGGTCTGGAGGTAGACTACCACACATGAGAGTGCTTGAAAAAGTTTGTGGAAAAACAGAATTAAAAGATAATATGAGGGCTGGCCAGTTAGCTCACTTGGCTAGAGCATAGTGCCATGTGTAACACCAAGTTCACGGGTTGAGATCCCCATGCCAGCCAGCTGCCAAAAAAAAAAAAAAAAAAAAAAAGATAATATGAAGGTTTCCATGCACTTTTTGATGACCTCTCTGTATATATTTTTTTCAATCTTCTGTTTTAGCTTTAAAATTCATTCAGATTTTGCACTCTAATCCAGGATTATCAGACTAAATTTGTTTTAATATTAATTAAAACTTTTTTCTTTTCTGAAAAGAAAAACTTTGATTAAAATTAGTTCTTTAAGCAGATTACCATATTTTCCCCTTGTTTAGGGGTTATCTCCAGCATACCACTGAATGCCCATGAGAAGCCTAGTAAGAATGGGAACCCAGTCATAAATCCTTCAAATTCTTGCTCTTCCACTTAACAGATGGTGTGGCCTTGAATAAGTTATTTAACCTTGCTAAGCCTTGGGTTAAATAAGCTGTAACTTTGAGCCAGTTCCTCCATCCCTGTATGCCTAGATTTATTCTCCATATCTGTAAAATGGGGAATACTCATATCTATCTCTAGTTGTAAGAGTGAAATGAATTAAAGTATGTAAAGCATTTAGTAGCATCTGGCCCATAGTAAGTGCTTAATAAACTGTAGCTACAATTATTATACTAAAGCGCAGACTATCAGTCCCTCTTACATCCTACTGTCATCTTTCCTTGTGGACACTAGTAGGCCATAATTTTGAACTCCTGGTCTTGTTTTCTCTAATCTTTCTTTATCTCTCCTAAGCCTTCATTGTAAAAACTCCACTCTTTCTTTAGCCATCCATTACCTTTTCTTGTGCCCTATTTTTTTGTAATTATCCCCAGTAAGGATGACTTGGACTTTTTTTTTTTTTTTTTGACTGGTAAGGGGATCACAACCCTCGGCAGGGTGTGGTCCGCACCGCGCTCAGCCAGTGAGCACACCGGCCATCCCCATATAGGATCCGAACCTGCGGCCTCCGCGCTCTGAGCACCGCTGCACTCCCAGCGCCGCACTCTCCCGAGTGAGCAACGGGTTCGGCCCAGACTTTTTGTAGACTGAAACAAAAAGATAAAAGTGGCCAGACATGTAGCATCTAGAAGTTTGTACAGTTTACACAGAATTTTGCACAAATGAAACTGGTCTTTGAAGGTGAATTACAATAGGTAATTGTAAGCCCCCTTCCCCCAACCTCTCTTGGATTCCTGCAGTTTCAAGGCCTTTCTCATATCTAATCACCATCACTTCTCACTTGCTACTTAGTTTAACTCACCGTTCCAGTCGAGCATGCCAACACAGATATAACCTGTTCTCTCTGGGCCCTTCTTGACCAGGAGTGGGTACTCTCTTGGTAAAAACAAAGATTCTGGAACAAAGCTTGAGTGCCCATTGGAAGTTTCCTGCCAGGCAAAGAAACCTGCTCTAACACAGCTTTTGAAGGCTGAGGCTCCGAGGGAGGGAAATGTAATCATAGGTGTCTTTAATGTACTTTCTTTATATTGAATGATACATAACAACTTACTGTGTTTTACTGGGTTTTTTTTTTTTTTTTTAGCTGTCCAGTATGGGAATCCGAACCTGTGGCCTTGTTGTTATAACACCATGCTCTAACCAACTGACAGGCTGATTATTATGCATGACCATTACTTCCATATTTTATGCCCTCCAGAGATCATTTACCTGCTTTCAAATTAATTTAAGTTTAAATATAAAAGCATTACCAATAATAAACTTTTGGAGAAATAATAGAAGCTGTGATTTTGTCTTATACAAAAAAAAAACCCTAGTACTTGAAACTAAATAAAACTGCCAGTGATTAAAAAACAGCAGTATACAAGTACTAAACGTGGCTTCTAGAGAAGACAGTCATGGGAGAATCTTTACACCATTTAAAAGTGTGTGTGTGGGGCGACCCCGTGGCGCACTCGGGAGAGTGTGGCGCTGGGAGCGCGGCGGCGGTGCCGTGGGTTTGGATCCTATATAGGGATGGCCGGTGCGCTCACTGGCTGAGTGTGGTGCGGGAGAGACCACGCCAAGGGTTGTGATCCCCTTACCGGTCACAAAAAGACTAAAAATAAAATAAAATAAAATAAAAATTAAAAAAAGTGTGTGTGCGGCTGGCTGGTTCGCTCAGCTCGTTAGAGCACAGCCCGTTAGAGCAAAGCCTTGTAACACCAAGGTCACGGGTTCGGATCTCCAAACCAACCAGCCACCAAAAAAGGAAAGGAAAAAAAAAAAAAGGAAGATAAAAAATGTGTGCAGTTAGCTATAGGAGGATTGGGAAAGCACCAATGAAACTTGTTATTTTTTGGATAAGGTGCAGTCACTTTCAAGAGGAAATACATTTTGAAGTGAAATATTTATTTTATTTTAAATGCACATATGTGTATATATGTTTATACACACACATATGCTGTTTATAAGAATTTGTCTTATTCTTTCTAGAGTATGGTGGTAGAAGTCTTGCAAGGGTTATTACCAGTTATTTGTGAATGAACGATATATTTCCTATTGTATAATTATCATCCTTCATTTAACTCAAGTTTTCCACAGCTTCAGGAATCTTAGTTTTCCCTGCTATCCCTCCTTGGTTGTCATTCTTATTAGATAGGTTATCCAAGAGTATGGGTTTTATTTGTTTCTGTTCAATTTTGCATTTGGCTACCCAAATTTACTTTGATCTCTCAGTGAAATAATTTAGAATTTGGTGTTCCATTGTATTCATTCCAGAGAGTAATCCAGAAAATTTAGTGTACTATAGCACAGAATAACTCTTAATATATTGATAACAAATTGGATAACTATTCTAATTATTTAAATTCTATATGCTTAATTTGTACTTTGAAATTTCAGAAAGCTAAGAAATTTTTCTTTTAAATCCAAGGTGTTAAAACACAGTACTAAAGCTGATTTTTAAATTTAAGCCCCTCTATACTTGTATACAGCATTATTCTGTTGGCTCCTAAAGTAAATTGAACCCAGACCTTTCCTAGGAAGGTTTTAAAAACTAAAATAAGGGATCCCAAACTAAATTACTTTCACAGAAAAGAATGACTTTATTTGATAGACTGTTCAGTAGGCAGAAAGAGCTAGCCGATGAGAGCAAATAGTTCTAGCTTCACCTATTTACTGAGGGAAATAGAATTACGATCTTTAAACTAGAGAGAGAATAAGAGTTTTATGATCTAAAATAAATAATTAAATTTGATGATCTCTAAGATCTCTTCTTTTTTTGGGAGGGGCGGCTGGCTGGTAAGATCACTTCTAAATGTGAGTGGTTTGCTGAATAGACATGACGCAAAGAATGTAAATAAAACACTTAATATTTTTCTCTTTTGTGGCTCCTTTAATATTTATTCACTGGTGGTAATCTTTTCCTGGTGAAAACAGTAATAGGTCCGTGACTCTTGCTCAGTCTCAGGTAAAAGAGAATCTTGTAATACATATATCTGAACAACATGTACACAATACATACATATAGTTTTTCTTTGTCAATTTAAAAACTAAGTCAATTTTTAAAAAGTTTTTAAATCACAGGAGTCAGTCATTTCTATAAATAAAAGTGGGCAGTTCTGTGTAATATTCACAATTTCAGAATTAACTTTGAGGTGAGACTTGGAAGTGGACATTACTAGGACTCACCAGCATGTTCAGTTCCTTTCCCCTTCTTGTGTTTCAGCCCTCCATGTTGTTGGGCAGGCTCTGTGACTAATCCAGCCAATAGACAGTGTCCGGAGACCATATGGTCACTTCTGGGATAACACACTCTGAGCAGTTGTCCATGTTCTTTCCTTCTGCTGGGGCACACCCTGAAGCATCATGTTGAGAAAGAGGTGACAGTATCAAAGCAGCATGGAATATTGAGCCAGTATTGGGAGGACAGCTGCCCTGTGGAGTCATCTGCACCCATATCAGACTTTGTGTCAATGAAAAATAAACTTTGTGTGTGTGTTAAGGAACTGAGATGTTGGCGTTGTTACTGCGCTATAGCCTGTCCTAATACAGACTTCTTCACCACTCCCAAGCTATGGCTTACTGCAGGTGGCTTCTCCCCTCCTTAGTTAATGGTGGCCGGAAATCTGGGATGGGAGAGGACATCACAGTCAACTTCTTCCCCCAACCCACCTCCCCCACTAGCCTGGGACTTTTGGGTCAATGGGATAGGGGGAAGGGAACAGCACTGAGGAAATAAAGAAATGAAATAGTTCTCATTTGACTGGGTAGATTGGTGCTCTCTAGGCCTGCAAGATGCTTATTTCTCTTGTCCTTCACTGCTTCCCCTCATGTGGGCAGTGCCTTTCCTTCAGCAGCCCACTCTCTCTCTGCCCTTAATGTTTTAAAGTGACCCCATTTGGGCTCTTGCTTTTGATGTCCTTCTCTCTCAGGTGGTTTTTTTGGGCCAGATGTAAATAGGTTCCAGGCTGGTTCTAAAAAAGGAGGAGAGACATCAGCGAGACATGTACACAGAGTGACGACCATTTGCGAGCCAAAGAGAGAGGTCTTGATCTTATGCTTCTAGTCTCCAGCACGGAAAGAGAGATAAATTTCTGTTGTCCAAATCACCTAGTCTGTGGTAATTTGTGATGGCAGCCCTAGCAAACTAATATAATCCTTCTTTTTTTTCTTTTGAATTGTTTTAATGGACTTTATTTTTTAGAGCAGTTTTAGGTTCACAGCAAAACTGAGAGGAAGGCAGAGATTTCCCTAATCCCCCTGGCCCCTCACACGCACAGCCTTCCCATTACTAAAATCCCCCGCCAGAGAGGTACATTTCTTATAACCGATGAACCTACCTTGACACATCATCACCTGTGTATTTCTTTTCTTTTTTTTGTTTACTTAAAGACGCTCATGAATATCTTTGATTCTGCTTTATTTCTTATTACAGCATATGTCATCGCTTTTTTTCCCCAAAGGGATACTCAAAAGTTTTCTTGCCCAGAGTCAATGTTTAGCACTCAGAATCAAAACAGAACGACCTCACTTGATTAGAAAGTTAGATGTTCCGGGTAGCACAGAACGTCTTCAAGATGATTTTCATATCACAGAATCGTGTCTGTCTCACTGCTGACATCCTGCACGGAACCTACAGGATGAAAGTTTCACCCCAGGAAGTGACAGCCTCATCAAGGGTAAGATATGGGCCTGGCAACCAAGAACTCTTCCCCCAGAGAAGATGTGGATCTGTGTCTCCTCCACTTTTTGAGGAGCCAGCTAGGGGTCCAGCATACACCCTCCCCAGTATCATGTGATGGTCACCTGTGCACTCATCCTCCCACCCCTCTTGGATTAAGGAAGACTGAAGACCAGCCCTTTCTCAGGGGAATGACTTTCCTCCTCCCTGTATTGGCAGGGCTGTTGGGACAGTGTGATTTCTCAGTGATTTCCTACAGTGTGGTTGCCTCCCTCAAGGTTGGAAGGGGTTAACCACCATTCCGGGAATTAATAAATTTTATTATTTAAGCTGAAGTAAAAAAAATAAGTGTTTCATCTGTAATGTAAAGAAACTGAGTCTCACCTTTAAGAGAATGAAAGTTGTAAAGTATTATATTTTCTGAAAACCATTTATATCAGTGGATCTTAAATTAAGATGAGTTTGAAATGATTTAAGAAGTTTCTTTTAAAATACTCATTTTCTGGGCCAACCCTGTGGCTCACTTGGGAGGGTGCGGCGCTGGGAGCGCAGTGGTGCTGGGAGTGCCTAGGTGGGTTCGGATCCTATGTAGGGATGGCAGGTGCTCTCACTGGCTGAGTGCGGTGCTGACTCTAAGCCAAGGGTTACGAATCCCTTACCGGACACACACACACACACACACACACACACACACACACACACACACACACACACACACACACACACACACACACACACACACACACACACACACACACACACACACACACACACACACTTTTCTTTTTTGAGTGGAAAGGGGATCACAACACACACACACACACATACACACACTCACTCATTTTCTTTTCTTCTTTTTTGAGCGGAAAGGGGATCGCAACACACACACACACACACACACACACACACACACTCATTTTCTTTTCTTCTTTTTTGAGCGGAAAGGGGATCGCAACCCTCCACACGGTGTTGCTGCACCACGCTCAGCCAGTGAGCGCACCGGCCATCCCTGTATAGGATCCGAACCCGTGACCTTGGTGCTACCAGCGCCGCACTCTCCCGAGCGAGCCACGGGCCGGCCCCAAAAATACTCATTTAAAAAGTCAGATTGTCCTTACATGCAGTGTGCAGCATAGTTTGAGGACTGCAGTGTTACGTGGTATGTTTATTGAGTGCCTAATATGTGATTGACATCTTGCTCATGCCTTATGAGATGTAAAGAATGATAAACCCCATCGAACCACTACATTAATCAAAAAGAGATAAGAATTATACATATTTGGAAGGAAGAGTCTAAACACCCCACTTATAGACAATATAATTGTCTACCTAGAAAACCTTAAGGAACCAGTTGAAAACCTGTTAGAATTAATAAGTTCATTAAGGTGACCAGAAATAAGATTGAAATACAGCAAAATCTACAGCATTCTGATATACCAGCAAAAAAATTTTTCAGTAAATTGGAAAATGCAATAGAAAAAGAATCCTGTTTATCACAGCAACCAGAAAAAAAGCCCACAAAACACTAAGGAATTTTAAGCCTTTGCCATTGAGGAGATAAGGCATATATAAACATGAGAAGTTAAATAACAGAATAAGACAGTATGTGAGAATGTATATGAAACAATAAACCCTATGGAAATTTATTCATTCAGCAATTACTCGTTTGCATATCCTTTGTATGCCAGCACTGTTCTAGCTACTTAGTAACAGCAGTTAAGAAAACACAAAAATCCCTGTCCTTATGAGTACTGAGGTTGGGGAGGATCAGAGAAAGAATTAATAGTGAAATCGGAAGAAGCAGAATTTAAGCTGGGCCGTAAGGTTAAATGAAATACAGAGGGAGCTTTGCGGTACCTGGTAAAATGAGCAAAGCCGTGGAGGTAGATAATGAAAATCTGGTTGGAACAAAGATGCTTGTTACCTATTAAGGGTTGATAGGAGACAAGGTTTGAAAGCAGGTTGGAGTCAAATTTCAGACAGTTTTTAATACCATGCTGTAAGTTTTTCTTGTGCATGAATGGGGAATTTCTCATTGAAAGTAGCATTTATAAATTCTACTTGCTGGATGTGGAGACAGTGGGGATCAAAGATGACTGTAGAAATTCTCTTCCTGTGTGACAAGATATGATTGACAGAAACAAATGAGGGAGAGCCAGTTACGTAGGGAAGGAGTCAGCTGTGTTGAGTCTAAGGTGACAGCATGAAACTGAAATAGAGCTCCCTACACCCTCATAACGTAGGCTGTCTGCTTCTGTAGAATTGTTGCTTAACCTAAGTAACTCCATTTTGCCCCCGTCTGACCTGCAGACTACCCCCTCTTCTGCATGAGAAACTGTTGACCTCATAGAAACAAAAACCATTGCATAGAAACAGGAGCTGTACACAGTGAATTATTACATCGGAGCAGGAACCATACACAATGAAAACTTGTATGCTTGACTGCTCAAATGGCTCATTATCGGCCTCTGTGACCCAGCTCCCTAGCTTGCTTTGTGCACATGTATAAACCTGTGTGCCAACGGGATGTAGTTTTTGCCTTTAAAAACCCCACAAGACCAAGGCCTGAGGCCACTCTTTCTGGTTGCTCCTTGGGAGACAGATGCTGGCCAGCTGGAGTGAATAAACTGCCTTTTTCTGCACGAGTGGTGTGTAAGTGCATTTCTTGTGAGAGGGTGCCTCACAATATTTTGGAGGCCCCAGCAAGATACTTTCTCTCGCGAGTATATCCCTCCCTGCACTTATCTCCTAGGAGAAGATAGAGAAGCTGTTCCTCTTCTCCCTGGAGGCAGATGGGGCACTTTACTCTCTCCCCAGGTAGGTGAGATCTCAGTAAGGGACGGTGCACACACCAATGGTTGGACTTAGGGGGAGGCTGGACACAGCATTAACTCCCCTAGTCCTTGGGCTCCCAAGACATCACTGAGCCCATTGATAATTTGGATTTGAGTTTGGGACTTTCAAGTCAATAGGAATTGTGTTTCTGTGTTTCTTGTTCATCTTTGTTGTTGTGATTGTTGTGTCTGTGGATACCTTAGAGTAATTTTGGACGTGGCCACTTGTCTGTCTTTTTTGTGTTGCCAGCTGTGTGTTTTTGTGTCATTAACTGTGGTCTTATATAACAAATAGGACAAAATTCCTCCTAACAGGTCTGTGGGACAACCCCCTTACATACAGGTTTGGATTAATATAATCTCTGACAAGCCATCATGACTAAAAAGGTGCCTTAAAAAAAAAGTCCCAAGGTGGATGGAAATAGAACACCATCTGTGCTTTTTAACTAAGCCTTCTCTTCCAGCTTCTCCAAAGAAGATCACCTCCCCCACAGCGCCTCCTGTACTCTCTGACACCTCTGAAGACCCAAGGTGGCTTTAAAAATTGAAAATAATCTAAGAGTATTTTCTTTAGTAATTTCTTCTCCCTTCACTGGAGAAGATTTAAAAATTTGGGGAAGGTCGATGATAAGTTAAACAGCAGTAGTTCATAACAGCAATGATTTAATCTCTGAATATACTGTAACCAAAGAAAAGAATTTGAAAAACTGTTGTAGTACTGCTAGATTAGTCCCAGAATGTCATTTTTGATTTATTGGCTTTTGTTACTTTATGTCATGCTGACCTTATTGTTAAACACAGGTTTGTTTGCATTCTTTCCACTCATGGAGAAAATGGGGAAAACATTACTTTTAAGTTGGTTGAAAGCATTAACTGACAAAATACTTGAGAAAAATGTGAATTAGGCAGCTAAGAAAACATACTCTGTTCACTTAAAAAATACAGCCTTATTAACTCCACAGTGTAAGAGATGTCAGAGTCAACATTTAGGTAGATATAAATAAAATATTTAAATGGTAGTGTAAATAGTTTTTAGGGCATACACATAGCTTTTTCCTAAAGAATTGCTCTGGCAATTTTGTTAAAAACCAATTGACCAGAACTGTGGGTGTGTTTCTGGACTTTCTTTGCCTGTTTCCCATACTCGGAGTGGCATTGCCTCTCCCTGCAATTCCTCCAAACCCCCCCTCGCTCCTCCACCTGATCTTTCCCTCTGCATACTCAGAGTGGCACTGCATATCAGTCCTCTCACTGCAGTTCCTCCAAACTCCCCTCTCACTCCAACAGGCTCCCTTGCCTCCTGAAACTCCTCAAGACCAGGCTCTCTTTATGGTTTACAACTGGAAAAATCAAAATCCTTCTTTCTCAGAAAAACCTCAGGGCCTCACCTCCCTCCTGGAGACTGTTTTCTTTACCCACCAGCCTACATGGGATGATTGTCAGCAGCTCCTGCAGACTCTCTTCACGTCAGAAGAACGCAAGTGGATTTGGAGGGAGGCCCTGAAAACTGTTACTGGTCATGATGGCTGACCCTCTGATGACTCTGTTCACCTTGAACGCATGTTCCCCTCTAACAGACCCAGGTGGGACTCAAACATGGACCAAGGTAAGGGAGCTCTCGACCTGTATCGCCAGACTCTCCTTAGGGGACTCCGCACAGCAGCCCAGAAGCCCACTGACCTATCAAAAGGTGAAACTATTCAGGGACCAAAAACAACCCCTGCCACTTTCCTGGAACACCTTATGGAGGCTTACAGGACCTACACTCCTGTGGACCCTAAGACCCCAGCAAACCGGCGGGTGATAAATATTGCCTTTGTTACCCAGTCAGACCCAGATATTAGGAGAAAGCTTCAAAGACAGGAAGGATTTAAAGGAAAATTGTTATCTGAGCTGGTTGAAATTGCCCAGAGGGTCTTTAATGACAGATAGTCCAGAAAAGAAACAAACCAAAAAGCTAGATCTTAAGGATGCCTTCTTCAGCCTCCCACTGGCCGAAGTGGGCTAACTTCTCTTTGCCTTTGAATGGACTGACCCTGGGGGAGGATACTCTGGACAATTAATTTGAACTCACCTCCCCCAAGGATTTAAAAATTCCCCAACCTTATTTGATGAAGCCCTTTACCCTGTTTGTTGCTGAGATGTGAGACATTGCCAAGGGGGTGCTCACCCAAGCCCTGGGACCATGGAAGAGGCCTATCGCCTACCTCTCCAAGAGGTTGAACAGTGTGGCCACAGGATGGCCAACCTGTCTCTGAGCCATAACGGCAACTGCTTTACTGGTAAAAGAGGCCAACAAGACATATGCTTAGTGGTCCCCCCACTCTGTACAGACTCTCTTACAAAGTGTACTTGAATGCTGGCTGTCAGGCTTTACTTCTAGATCAGCCCCTAAAAACCATGGCTCTGAATCTGGCTACCCTCCTCCTGGATGACAACCCAACTGAGCCTGTCCATGACTGCCTCGAAACAATCAAGACTCTCTGAGGTCTCTGGCCGGACCTGATTGATGTACCCTGGACAGAGCCTAATGAAATGCTATTCACTGATGAAAGCAGTTTCATCTCCAATGGAATCAGGTATGCTGGGACAGCCATGGTAACTTTAGATCGGGTCATTTGGGCTCAAACCTTAAGCCAAAGAACATCTGCTCAAAAGGCTGAACTCATAGCCTTAACACAGGCTTTAAAGCATGGAAAAGATAAAACTGTTAACATTTATACTGACAACGGATATGCTTTTGCCACTGCCCATGTTCACAGGGTTTTATACAAACAGGACTATTAACATCAGAAAATAAATAAACAAATAATAAAGCAAAAATACTAGCCCTCCTTACGGCCATATGGTATCCAAAAAGAGTGGCCATCATACATCGTCTGGGGCACCAAAAATAATCATTTGAGTCCCAAGGCAATGCTGCTACAGATTTAACTGCCAAAGAGGCCACATGAAAACCAGTTGGGCCATTTGACTCTTTAATAGTTGTTCCAGCACCTCAATTGCCTCTGACTCCCCACTATAATAAAGAAGAAGAAAAACATGGGAAGATCTTAAAAGCCTCCAACAATGCCATGAATTAGAAAATTCTGCCAGGCCACAGGATTTATTTGCCACAGGCTCTAGGCAGATTGCCGATTAAACAGATACATCAAGGAACACACCTGGGATCCACAAAATTAACTGAACTTTAAAAAAATATTGTTACACTCAAAATCTTGACAAAATAACAAAAGACATTGTTACCAGATCACAAATCAATCCAGGGCCAAAATCAAGGCTGCCCATTGGAACCAGAATGCAAGGAACCAACCCTGGCGAACACTGAGAAATTGACTTCACCGAGGTAAAACCTGGACAGTATGAGTATCGCTACCTTTTGGTGTTCATAGACACTTTTTCTAGATGGGTAGAAGCCTTTCCTACCAAAACCGAAACCACTCAGATAACACTAAATAAATTGTTACAAGAAATTATCCCCAGATTTGGCCTACCTGTAATCTTGGGGTCTGACAATGGCCCAGCTTTCACAGCACAAATTTCCCAATTATTAGCTAAAACATTAAAAATAAATTGGAATTTACATTATATTTATAGGCCACAAAGTTCAGGATGGGTAGAATGAATGAATCGGACTTTAAAAGAAACATTTAGCAAATTAAAACTGGAAACTGGCAAGAACTGGGTGAGCCTCCTTCCCTTTGCCCTCCTAAGGGCTAAATGTACCCCCTACATATAAGGAATTACCCCTTCTCTGTTGCCCCACCTCAAAGATGATAAACTTGCTGAAATCACTAACCATAACCTTCTTCAGTCTCTTCAGGCCCTCCAACAGGTAATATGCCAGATTCACCCCTTGGTCAGAGAGGCCTACCCACTGACAAAAGCAGTTGGTCAATTCTGCAAAAAGGCCTCCTGGAATTTGAGAGGGGTTACATTGAATCTATCGATCAATTTGGGAAAGATTGACATCTTAACAATACTGTCTTCTATTCCATGAACATGAAATGTCTGTGCATTTATTTAGATTGTCTTTAATTTCTATTAGCATTATTTTGTAGTTTTTACGAGACAAGTTTTACATGCTTTTGTTAAATTTGCTCCTAAACATTTTATTCTCTTCAATGCTATTGTGAATGAAATTGTTAAGTTCATTTTCAGACTGTTCATTACTAGTATATAGAAGTACAATTGCTTTTTTCATTTTAATCTCAGGTCCTCAAACTTGACAAACATGATTAGTTCTAGTAGCTTTTTGTATGGATTCCTCAGTATTTTCTACACACAGGACCATACTATCTATGGATAAAGAGAGTTTTACTTGTTCCTTTCCAATCTGGACCTCCTTCTGTGTCATGAGCAGACTGGCTAGCATACAATGCTGGCCCCATACAGTGCTGCATAAAAATGACAAGAATGAGCATGCTTGCCCTATTCCTCAGTTTATTGGAAAAGCACCCAGTTTTTCACCATTAGGTATGATGTTAGCTGTGAGCTTTGTATAGATGCACTTTCTTAGATTGAGAAAGGTGCTTTCTATTCCTAGTTTATTGAGAGTTTTTCCAATTAAAAAACAATTTAAAAATGTAAAGTGCTTTGATAAAAAGATTTACACCAAGTGGTCAATCTGACAATGTTGTAAAAAGTTAATTTTTTCCTCTTTGCTGTGGTCATTGTGTCCTACACAGAGGCTGGACCTATCTGAATGTGCAGCAGTAGCTGCACCCATACATAATCCACACAGTCAGACTAACGAGGTGGATTGTACATGGCTCTAGGGAAATCTGTTGCTTCCATACCAACCATTCAGGTGTTATTAGAAACAGCCTTGTATTAGTCAGAAAACACATTAAAGAAAGAGAAGAGTCATATAGTAATAATAAAAATGGGTTTAAAAAAAAATCTCTTTCCTGGTCACCTTGGTGAATGAACAATCAACCAAACTCCTTGTTTTACATACTAAGTACAACAAATTAAGTACCGATGAATCAATGGTTTGATTCCTTCCTAAAGAGAACTTGGGAATGAAATAGAGCTCCCTGCATTGTCATAATGTATGCTATCTGCTTCTGTAGAATTGCTTGCTTAACCTAAGCAACTCCATTTTACCCCCTGTCTGACCTGCAGGCTACCCCCCTGCTTCTGCATGAGAAACTGTTAACCTTCTCATAGAAACAGTGCTGTTGCATAGAAACAGGAGCCATACACAGTGAACTACTACATGGGAACAGGAACCACACACAATGAAGACTTGTGTGCTTGATGGCTCTAACAGCTCATTCCTGGCCTCTGTACCCAAGCTCCCTAGCTTGCTTTGTGCACCTGGACAAACCTGTGTGCCAACGGGATGTATTTTTTGCCTTTAAAAACCCCACAAGAACAAGGCCTGAGGCCGCTCTTCCTTGGTTGCCCCTTGGAAGAAGGATGCTGGCAAGCTGGAGTAAATAAACTGCCCTTTTCTGCATGAGTGGCGTGTAAGTGCGTTTCTTGTAGGAGGGTGCCTCACAACAAAACTTCATGTGGAAATGTCCGTCAGGCATTTAGAGACAGGACTATGCTAGGGAGAAATGGAGATGAGTATTTGGGAGTCACCTACATAGAAGTTAAAATGTGTTCCAAGGAGAGAAGAGCTAAAGGCCAAGATCTGAATTTTGCAGAAAATTCTGTTATGGAGCTGGAGAAAAAAAAAAAATTGAAGAAGTATGACTTTAGGAGTAGTGTGTAGCTTTACCAAAGCCAAAAGGTAAGATAATGGTTAAGGAAAAGAGTGAATATCCAATTATGGGAGAGGGGGGAGTAGTGAATCAGAAATTTAGTGGAGTGAAGGCACAGTAGGGTAGCTAATGTAGGCTACTCATTTGAGAAGTTTTTTTGTAAAAGGAATGAATTAGGGGGCTGTAATAAGAAAACCAGAATCAAGCAAAGGGTTTTTGTGTTTTTTCAAAAGAAAAGGTTGAAAATGTTGGTAAAGGGTCTGATATTTATGATTTATATAAAATACAATTTGGATAAGTTACATTCAATTGTAATTATGTCTTAAATTCCATTCATTAAAAAGATTAATTCACACTCTAGTTATTAAGAATATACAAAGTCATTTATTGACTTTTACCATCATCTGGGTTTTTTTCCTCCCTAATGCATTCTGCTCTGAGTGAATTGAATATTTACTTCCAGTTTGCTTTATAGTATTCCTCTCGTGTTACTTAAGATGTCATTGATGTTTTGGGAAAAGCCTTACCTGCAGTTTCAGAAATGACCAAAAAAATAGTGAGATTTGGCATATTCATATTTTAGTTTTACATTGCAGAAATAGAGTAACCATTTATGATGTTACATAACTGAAAGAGTAAAAAATAGTAATAAGGTGAAAAGTAATAAGGTATGATCATAGTTGTTTTTTTTCTTTTTTTCTTTTTTTCTTTCTTTCTTTCTTCTAGCTAGCTGGTATCAGGATGTAACCCCAGACCTTAGTGGTGCTGGCACTGTGCTGTAACCAAGTGAGCTAATCGGCCAGCCATAGTTCATATTTTATTTGTTAAATATATTGCCATTTAGAGCAACAGGACTTTGTGGCAGCACAGATGCTACAGTTATACAAACCCAGCTTTGAATCTAGTCTTTCTCATTTATCAAGCCACGTGACCTTGGGTAAGTTACTTAACCTCTCTGAGTCTCCATTTCTTCACATATTAGTTGGGAGGTAATAATAGTACCTGCTTCACAGGGTAGTTGTGAAAACTAAATGAAATAACCTAGTGCCTTGAACATAGTCGCTGTCTTTGAGAGCTTATTTCTTATGATCATTAAATAAAGGGATTAATGACAGGCAGGAATGACTTTAAATTTACCAGATAAACACTGATTCTGGTTACATTATTAGCCAAGATAGGAAATGGGGTGTGTGTGTGTGTCAGGTTTGAATAACAGCAAGGAGGTAGGAAAATGTGGAATAATAAGTTCACTTTAAGTCATATTGAATTTGAGATAATCAAGGAATAGCCAAGTAGAAATGTCCATGAATTAATGTAAGTAAAGGGCTTAGAAAAGGGCCTGGTCCACAGTAACCAGTATACATTACCTATTGTTATTAGCAACTGAAAATGTAAAGCTGGAGCTCTGTAGATAAACTGGGGCTAGAAAGAATCTCTTCCAAAATGCCTGGCCTCTTGACAGTAGTAATGGGAATGGGTATGGTTTCTCATCTGTAGTTTTACAGCAAGAAGAAAAGAGAAAACCTGGCAATGCCAGCATTTAAGGGGTGTTCAGTAAGGAAAGTAGAAAGCTGTCAGAGGTGGAATAACGGGAAATGTTTCCAAAAGAAGGGGCAGAACCAGCAGTGTCAGTCTGCGCCAAGGTCAGAAGTTGGACTGAAAGGCTATTGTAGCAGTGAGTTGAGCAGCCACTGGAAGAATGACAAAGTGAAGAAAACCAGAAAGCGACTTAAGTAGAGGAAATAATGGTGTTAGGACAGGTGTTTTGTTTTGTTTCTGAATGGTTGACACATGAGCACGCTGATGAGCAGAGGAGCAGTGAAAAGCAAATGATTAAAAAGATGTGAGAGAGGAGGAGCAGGAGTAATCAAGTGAACAAGATTCCAGAGGAGCCAGCAGGGCAAGGGCCAGAGACACTAGTGGACAGGTGCCTGTTGAAAGGAATATGGAGCTTGTCTCTCTCTGAGTGTGCTGCTCATATTGTTTTACATATAGTTACTTATTGTGCATATTCTTTTTTTTTCTTTCCTGGCAGCTGGCCGGTACAGGGGCAGAACCCTGGACCTTGGTGTTATCAGCACCACCCTCTAACCAACTGAGCTAACAGGTCAACCCCCGTATTCTGCATATTCTTGTTTACATTATATCTTATTTACAGCGTTACATTAATTGCCCCTACCTACTTCATTTTGTACTTCTGTCCAGTTGAACTGATTTTTCCTGTTAAATGGTGTCTCCTTCCAAACTTAGTATATAACGAACTGCTTTTTTAATTTCTCCTGCATTCCCAGAATTGTTTTTTTCTAATTCTGTATTTTATCAGCAAATTTCTCATTTTCCTTTACTTAAACTATCCAAAAAAAAAAAAAAAAAGATAAGATGACTTAATTTTATTCAGTTCTTCTCATTGCCTTTATTACCCCCCCCCCCCCAGCAGGACTATCTGTCCAGTGAGGTAAAATGCAAGCACAACACCAGAACACACGTGTAGTCCTAACATTATTCATTAAAGAGCAATATGGAGGGGAGGAAGTTATTTGGACAGCAAGATGAGGGAGATGGAACTGTCACTAGAACCTCTCCAACCTGTTAAAAACTGTCATTTCTAATTTAAACATTTCAACTATTTACGGTTTCCTTGTGAACATCAACTATTACTCCTTAAATAGCTGGTGTTGTTTTTTGAAACTTTAGTATAGTGTGTTTCTTTCCAGGAGATAAATTTCTAACGAAAACTTCTTCCACTTTAAGATAATATCGGATGTTCTCTAAGTACTATACTGAGTCGAAAGCCCACTATTGAGTCTATATTTAGAAGAGGGGTGGCAGACTAAGATTTAAACAACTGCTTAAGTGAATAAACACTATGATAAAGACTTTAAGAATATCTCTGTATCTCAACTTTTATCTAATTTATACTAGTCCTAAGGTTTATGACCTTTTAGGACCTGTTTTAAATTCTTTTATCTTTTTTTTTTTTCCTTTTTTCCTTCATGCAAAGGAGCAGAATGTTTTGAATTCTTGATTTGTTTTGTGAAACTTTTTCTCTGAACTCCGTTGACATTTCCTGATGATTTCCCATAGTTTAGCAATTTATATAGGGTCTTATATTGTTTACTGTTGTGTATGGTCTTTGAGAGCCTGAATAGATTTGTATATTTTTGTCTCCCTTTTTTTAATACTTGCGCTTGACTAAGAGAAACAGAGAAACCCAAAACAGTGGCTTCAGAAAACAATACAGATTTTATTTTTCTAATGGAATGAGAAATCTAAAAAGCAGGCAGAGGCTGGCCAGTTAGAGCATGGTGTTATAACACCAAGGTGAAGGGTTTGGATCCCTGTACTTCCAGGTGCCCTCCCCCATAAATAAGTAATAAAAAATAAAAATTTAAAAATAAAAATAAAAAGCAGGCAGTTGCTGGTGTTAACTGGGGGTACAAGGATATCAAGGCACAGATCTTTGAAACTTCCTTGGCTTTTCTCATGGTCACAAGGTGGCTGTTGCAGTCATGGCCAACATTTCCATGTTCCAGGCAACAGAGAGGATGAAGTAGGAAGGAGAATGCTTATTTAGGTCAATCTGAATTTTCTGCCTCCATGTCATTGGAGAGAACAGAGTTATATGTCCACCCTAATGTAAGTAAAGCTGAGGAATTTTTTTTGCTTTAACACATTGCCACCCTCCAACAAAACTGAGATTTTACTAGTAAAAACGAAGGGGAGAATATTAGGTACTCAGTAGAGAACACAAATTCAGAATAGCTTTTGTCTTTTGTCTACCTCAAGAGTAGAGATATATTCACTCACACCTGAAATATGTAGATTTTAAGTAGTTCTCAAGATATGCCACGGCATTCATGCATTCATTCTAGTGAGGTTTAGAAGGTAGATTCTCAATGATGTGTCACAACTAGCATAAAAGCTAAAGTCCTAGCAGTATTGCAGGAATGAATGAATGTAAGTATTGTGAGAGAGACCAGCAAAAGGCTGCAGTGCAAAGAAATAGGAGATGACATTGGGTAATGAGTGATGGCTCTGGTGGTATTTGAGAGGTGAGTCATGATTGATCCAGTTTGAATAAAATATATTATAAAATAAGAGAAATACATAAACTTTTAACATTGGCAAAAGATATATCCAAGATCATCTTGAATCCCCAAATTTGCAAATATGAAAATGTTTGTATCAGGCATATGACTTTGTCCTTTCAAATCACATTTGTCACGTTTCCTGTGTATTATCCTCATGCCACAAGTTAACCACATTTTCAACTTTAATGAAAAGTTTGATCTCTTATCTAATGAGCCATTTTTATGTTAGCTAGAAACAGTTACTTCCTAGAACAGTTTCAGTTTTACCAATTTTTTTTTCTTATTCCTTTTGTTGTGAATTCATTTATGCAGCAGATGGAGCCACCTTTGAACTAGACATTAATATTTTAAATTTATCCAAAAACTGTTTTCTGGCCAAAAGCCATCACATTGTTAGATCCTTTCAGCTTCACTTGGATTACCAATAGTCATTGATTTGGTGGCAAGGAGTGGTTTTTTTTTTTTTTTTTTTGGCAAAAAAGAGTAATTTTCAACCTGGCTAAATAAGGTTTATAAGAGCTGGTTATATAAATCGTGACAACTAGAGGGCAAAACCTTGTTTTGAAATATAGGATCCAGGGCCGGCCCATTGCTCACTCGGGAGAGTGCGGTGCTGATGAAATATAGGATCCCACATGCTAGTGTTTTACACCAATGGTTCTTAAAGAGTGGTCCCAGACCAGTGGAGTCATCATGAAGGGGAAACTTGTTACATATGCACATGACCTAGCCCCACCCCAGACATTACTGAATCAGAAACTCGGGGGGGGGGGGGGGGGGGGGGGGGGGGGGGGGGGGAGCAGTGTTTTAACAAGCCCTCCAGGTGATTCTGATGCATGCTAAAGTAATGCTGAAGTAAACAATTCAAATTCTTAAGTAAAATATAAATTTTATGACACAAAACTTTCTGATTACTTGCTCACAAATAGTCAAAATTGGGAACGCCAGACAAATACTGTGAAAAGAGATAAAGCAGAGTAATGAGGATGTAGAAAACTGGACCCTTTCATTTATAGTACTCTGTTGAAGACAGTATATTGTATATTGCTTAAATAAATCATGTTGTGTTCATATAGTAAAATATTGTACAGCTGTTTGAAACGAAAGTATCGATTGAACAATTTGTCTCTCAGATGTATTTAATTGAACAATTTGTCCCTGGATATTTGTACTAAACCCTGCTAAAATCAAAAGTCAAACCAACAGGAAGTTGTTTGGATATATGCAGTAGAAGGGAATTGAAAGCATGATTTCCAAATCCATCGCACCACATAAATTCAGGCGTATATGAGTCCAGCGTGTCCGGAGGAACTCCTGTGATGGTCTTGTACTTTGCTTTACAGTTGTTCCGATAGGACTTGATATTTTGAGTATGCATGCCAAGAGGTGACACAAAATGGGCGTTGGGATCATTATGGTTAACCTGAGCATGTTGGAAACTTAGGAGAGGCTGAATGTTATATGCAGCCCATGAATTCGAGTGAGTGGTAGAACCTGGTTGCAAAATTGGCAGCAGAGTTTGTGCAGAATGGTCACCAACAGTGTCCAAAGAACCAATGAGCTGGTTGATGGGTAGTATTTACGATAGCAAAACCCCACATTTGTGGCTAAAACAGGAAGAATTTGACCCAAGGGACAAACTGTTCAATTGATCCAACATAAAAGTAAATCTGTATGAATTAACATTTTAAAAAGCTCAAGAGATAGCAAGTTGCAGAACAGTTGTGCCCCCAAAAGAAATACACGTGCATATGCTTGTATGTCATTGGAAAGTTTTGAAAAAATACATTAAAGGCTGTTTGTAGTTGTTACTGATGATAGTGGACTTGGAAGGATGAGACTGGGAAGGGAGACTTTTCATCCTTTAACATTTTACACATGCCAAACGTAGAAGTATGAGTTCTTAATACATACTCTGTTTTCCTTGTGTCTAATCAAAGTCTTATCTTCCTCTAATGTTTTATCTAAACCTTCATCAATAAGTTCGGTTTCCACGTTTTGGTTTTCTTCAGCTTTTAAAGTGTCTGGAACACAAACTTTTGTGCGATGGCTGAGAACTTCAACACACCAAATGTTTCATCACAGGCAAAAACAACACTGGCTAATACTGACAATCATACATATTTTCCCTTTACCATTAAAAAAACATTTAGAAGAGTGGGTCAGTTTGCTTTCCCGGAAAGGCATATACTCTTGAAATTTTGACTTTTCACTGTTCTTCAAAACATTATACAGTTCCCCAGAGTCACAAAGAAGTGTTGATGTTCCCCCCTCTTAACCTTTCACCTTTATTCTGTCTTCATGCTCCGTTCTGAACCAGCAAGATCGCATAAAGACAGTTCATTGACTCGAATTATATGAGACATTTCAGAATCTTCAGTCTGTAATATTCTAATAGTGAATATGCTGTGACTTCTATTAGAAGCACTGTTCAGTTTTGTGAAGGCTACACTCTGGTGTTTTACTCCTAGTTTTTGTTTGTTTTTGCCGGTGGCCAGTACAGGGATCCGAACCCTTGACTTTGGTGTTGCGACACCACCTCTAACCAGTTGAGCTAACCGGCCAGCCCTATTCCTAGTTTTAAAAGTCTTTATGCTTCTTTGGAATCAGACACTTGAATACATTGTAGATATTTTATGAAAGAATATCCCTTTACATTTTGGGAAAAGCGCAGCATCTTTCTCTTTTGGAACTTAGATGATACAGAATCAAACAAGTCATAAATACATTCATTGTAAGTCTCAAAGAAAGCCACACAGAAAACTTTACATTACTGTCCATATTCAAGCTAGCTTGTTCACGGTGTTTCATGGAGTTTTCAAACTCTGGGATATTCAGAGTTTGTTAAACTTCGTAAGAGTTTCATAATTGTCCTTATGCATACAGCCTCTTCAATTTGCCGAAGTAATGCCCTTTGCTAGCAACTTCATCTGTTTTTTGGTCTGGTGATAACCGTAAGTTTTCTCTGAATCTATGTGGTTTAAGGTTCGCCTCGTATGTAGTTTTTTCGGAAGACTCAATAAATTCAAAGTTCGAGACAGAATGCCAGTATTTTCTTCCGTGCCTTGAAATGTATATGTTTTTCCTGAATTGGTTAGTCCATAAGTAAAAACCAGCCGACTTTGTCCTTTCACGAGGGTTTTTACCCAGGTTGCATATGCAACCCTGAAAGACTACCTCCTGTGTAGTTACTGGGCCAAAAATCTTGGAAAAACTGAATTTCTGTGTCGTCTACCCAGAGCTTTTCTCACTTAACTGACCAAGGATGTTCTGAGGCTCTTTCAGCAGAACAGCCTGTGAATCCAGAACATGCATACAGCCCTTAGAGTCATGTTCTTTTTCTGACTGTCAATGGTCTTAGTCTAAGACAAACATGGAGATAATCTTTAGATTCCAAACTGTTTGCCTCTGTTTGAAACAACTAAGGAAAATTCAGGAGAGATCAAGTTTAATGCCATCAAAACGTATTAACGAAGGCCCTGCAAGTGGGTCTGCACTGAAAACATAAGATGGTCTGGGCAACCCAGTGTGATTCCAGCTAGATTCCTTCTGCAAACGTCCTGGCCAGCCCGCGCTGCGAGCGCCCCCGCGCCTGCCTTCTCAGATTCAGGCAGCGGCGCCGCGGGCGGGGCTTCCGGGCGTCAGGGGCGGGGCTTCCCGGGCGCTGTGGGTGGGGCTTCCGGGCGCCGCGGGCGGGACTCCCGGGCGTCAGGGGCGGGGCTTCCGGGCGTCGCGGGCGGGGCTTCCGGGCGCGGCGGCCCTGACTACCTTTCGCACTGCAGGTCGTGATCTGTGTCTAACACGTATTTGAAATGTAATGTCATTGACCTTGATAGTTCTTTTCCTCCCCTTAAAGCTAGCAGTCAGGGAAGTCTATATACGACAGTTTTTCTGTCAGCAGGTGGCAGACTTTTCTCTCTGCTAGGACACAGTGCTACTTTTCAAAATTACCTTGCTGTGTTTGTTTTTTTTGACCTTGGTGTTATCAGCACCGTGCTCTAACCGAGTGAGCAAACTGACCAGCCCTCAAATTACCTTTCTTGTGTTATGCACTTTCATGTTAACGCTCAGAGTTGCTTAAATCATTAATCTGTAACATTTAAACCGGGTATGACAACCTTTTGCCATTATGACTTAAATGCCATTTTGTCCATTTTTTTAAATATATGTTGTTTATCTTAATTTTCAAGGTGCTAGTAGATTACAAAATTGTTTATCAGTTGATTAGTGAGTTGCTTCCTTTGTTTGGCAAGTTCCTCCTAAGTAGGTGGAAGTAGGTAGTGGGTGCCTGCAAGATCCTTCCTGCCCCCTTTCTGTCTCTTCCACAGCCGTGTCATGGCACAGCCCTCTTATTTACCTAACTCAAATGTCCTGCCATTTGCAATTAAGGTTAGGGAAGGGATTCAAAATACCATAGTCAAAAAATCATCGTATTCAGTCTTCCCCCATGAACGAAGATCAACGTAACGTGTTAGTCTACCTAGATTTCTCTGTCAGACTGTCAGGATTCTAAGGGAATAAGCCACTAGATCAATTTTGATGAAGGGAAACAGGAAAAAGTTGAGAACCTAAGCATTATAGATTTTTGACCAAGTACACCTGCATGTTTACCTTATTTAAGCCTTAAGACACAGTCCAGCTGGTAGTTATTGTCATAATTTTCGATTAACTCGCTCAGGAACTAGCTAGTTAAGTAGCAGAGTCAACATTCAATCTGATTCTGGCTCTGTCTGAAGCTTTTGAGTAAAATTCTTACCCCAAAAGGGGTAACTTTAGAAGACGTAAATGTGTTGCTGATCTGTAAAATGTTTATGTTTTTCCAAGCTAGGTACTTTATTTTGTGTACAACCGTGTTTTTATAAATATCCCCCCCCAATTCAGATTCATATTATCTTTTAATTCCATTTTTCCACGAACTTTTTGAAGTACCCTCGTGTGTGTGTGTGTGTGTGTGTGTGTGTGTGTGTGTGTATGTGTGAGATTTTGTCACATGTTCCTAATTTTGGTAGGATAGGTAAATAAAGCTATTTAGTGTTCCATAATTATTGTTCTGTAATTCTCTGTGTTCTTATAAGTATTGTGGCTTATCTAGTAATGATATACTGTGTCTTCTTCCTTTAACAAGTGATGCAATCTGTGGTTTGAACACTAGACAATCTTGTAAGGGAATGGGGTCAGGTTTGAGAGTTTGGTAGTTGATTCATCCTTGGTTCACATCTTAGCTCTGTCACATTTTAAGGGTTTAGCCTTGGACAAGATACTTAACTTTTCTTAGTTTCAGTTTCTGATTATCTAGAATGGAGATGATTCACTTAAATATTCTCCTGCACCCTTGTTTTCTTCAGGGTATTTAATTAAGAAGGTGTTCTGTCTTAGTGTTTGTGTATTATTTCACTGGGTATTTAAAATATATTTGGGAGAATTCCAACAGTATACTATTCTAAATGTCTTCCTGAGTTATTAAGATTAAAAAAGAGATGATGTACATAAAGTGGCAAACAATGCTTACTATATAGTAGTTATTCAATAAATGTTAATTTTCTTATTTTCTCCCTTCTGTTAATAAAGCCAATTTTGTCCAATTTTCTTTTAGATATGATGCTCTCTTATAGTATCATAGATGTTCTCTTATAGTTCAGTTAAATTATGAATTGAAAAAATTTTCTCTGGACAGTATTCCATTTGAACCCTCAGATTTGGAGATAAGAGCAGAATATTTAGTCATATCATGCATCTTTCTTAAAGTTTAAAAAGATAGGATATAAGGAAATGTCCATCATTATGCCAAATTTTAAGCAACAGTTTTTGTTTTATTTTATTTTTATTTTTTATTTTTTGCTATATGTATTCTCTTTAATTGAAGGATTTCTTAATGAATTTTAAGTACATAAAATACACTAATTTTAAACATAAAGTGTTTTCAAAATATGTGTATATTGGTTTAACATCAATAAAACTACCACCCACATCAACATAAAACACTTATTTTACATATGAATGTCATGTTATTTATCACATAAGTCTCTTAAATGTTGCATCCTGTCATTGTATGTTTTGTAAATATAAACTATCTTGTTATATGCTTGGATTCTGTCTAATAAAAATGTTGCTCTCTTTCTGACTTATAATTTCCATTAGATTCATATTATCTTTCAATTTTATTTTTCTATGAACTTTTGGTACTTTGGTAACTCCAGGTACTTTGAAGTACCCTAGTACCTTTAAGCCCTTTTATCGTTTGTTTTACACAAATGAATTACAAGGTAGAAACTGATTTTTGACCCAATATGAATCTTTGTAGTAAGAATACTTAACCAGTTTATGGGTATGATAATTTATCTGTACCTCTGTCAATTTATTTTATGCTAATTTTAATGTTTCCTTGCTGTTTTTCTTTTTCTTTTTTTTTTTTTCCGGTGGCTGGCTGGTATGGGGATCCGAACCCTTAACCTTGGTGTTATAAGGCTGTGCTCTAACTTGCTGTTTTTCTTTTGCTTATACAATCCAAAATATTGGAATGTATATGTTTTATTTTTGACTGCAACACTTATCTCAATATGAAACTTATTTATATTGTTACTGAACCCAAGTCTGGCTGCCTGCCCCATACAAAAACCTTGGTTTGGCGTGGCTTGCCAAAATCTGTTACCCAAAGGCATTCAGCTCTTGGCTTAGGCTCGCCAAAATCTGTGACCCACCCCAACTCTAGTTGCCAGCCCCAAATGAAAAACAACCCGAAAGTCAAATTATTGATGGAATAGGAGAATTGCCAGACTAAAACCATCTCAAAGACTCAGTTTTACTATGGATTTTTAAAGAAGTGGTTGAGGGAATGAAATGTGGGGAGTGGAAAGGACGAAGGGAGATGTGAGCTATGAGGGCTCTGAGCAGGAGCCAGAGGCAAGGTCTCCCCAAGGCTCAATCTGGTTTCTGTTCCCATCCTTGGTGTTATTTTAGGGTTGTGCTGGATTTTGATGAGCTTCAGGGTGGAATCCATATAGCTTTTATTGATACATTTTTTGGTTTTCTGGGACCAGGATAATTTGTGTCTTGTGACAAGTTTGCAATTACAGGCTAACTGAAAAACATTAATTCTTTCATACAATTGCCTCCCTCAGTTTATGTTCTCTGTTTGCTGCAGTAAATCATTCAGCAAACTTTTCAGGGAAGGTTCTTGGTTGACATATTCTCTTAACCTCTGCATATTTGAGAATGTCTTCCATTTGCCCTTGTACAGAAATGATAACTTGGCAGGGTGTATAATTCTTGGCTCAAAACTATTTTCCCTTAAAACTCTGTAGATATTGTTCCATTGTCTTCTGGCATTTAGAGTTGCAAGAGAAAAATCTGAGGTCAGCCTGACTTTTGCCCCTTTAGAGGTAACTTGCTTTCTCTGTCTGGATACTTGGAGAATTTTTTCTTTATCCTTGAAATTTAAAAATGTCAACAGATTATGTCTAGGTGTTGCTTTTTTTTCATTGACTTTTAGAGGTACCCTGTGTGCCTTTTCCATTTGTAGATCTAGTGTGTTCAACTTTGGAAAATTTTCTTCAATTAGCTCCTTAATTACTGTGTCAGCTCTATTTGCTCTGTATTCTGTTTCAGGCATTCCTGTTCTGTGTAGATTGTATCTCCTGGACCGGGCCCTCTAGGTCTCTCTTTTTCTCCTCTTTTCTTGTCTTGATTTCTTTCCCCTTTTTCTTTGCATTCTGTGAGATTTTCTCTTGTTTTGCATTTACTTCAGTAATTTGATTTTGTGGACAATCCAGCTTGTATCTTCTCTCTATTAACTCTCTTCAACACCATGATAGATTTCAAACTCTCTGCCCATCCCTTCTCCAACAGTGGGTATAGTTTGTTAAACTCCCTTGTTATACAATTCCTAAATCTTTCTATAGCTTCTGTTTCGGGCGCTACAACTATTTCAAGAGGAGGCATTTTCTCGATTACTTATCTCTGTTCCTTTCTTCTGAACTGCAGTACTATGACCTTTTCAATAGCTCTTCTTAGCAAAGAGGACCAAAAACGAAAATTCTGAGCAACAGTTTTTTTAAATTTTTTTTAAATTTTTTTTTTTACTTTTATTTATTTATTTATTTATTTATTTTTTAAATTTTATTTTGTCGATATACATTGTAGCTGATTAATGCTACCCATCACCAAAACCTCCCTCCCTTCTCCCTCCCCCCTCCCCCCCAACCATGTCCTTTCTGTTTGTTTGTTGTATCAACTTCAAATAATTGTGGTTGTTATATCTTCTTCCCCCCCCCCCCCCCCCCCGGTTTGTGTGTGTATGTGTGTATGTGTGTGTGTGAATTTATATATTAATTTTTAGCTCCCACCAATAAGTGAGAACATGTGGTATTTCTCTTTCTGTGCCTGACTTGTTTCACTTAATATAATTCTCTCGAGGCTGAGCAACAGTTTTTAAGCTGGGCACCTTAGCACCCTAGAAGACAGGGCCTGCTCCGTGCATGCCTGCCATAACCCTTGAAAATGGTTAGAATGAGCAGAAAGTCTTGGAGCCTTGGCATGTATAATTATTTCATTTTGAGCTACTGGAATTTAATTTTACTAAAATTGTATGAGAAACATGGATTATTATAAAGAATAAAGCTTCCAGATGTGTTTGACTCACTTTTGAATCCCCTCTATTATACTTACAATGAGTACAGATCATGTGATTTACTACAGATTTAAAAAATAAACTTATGGGATTCACATTCATAGATTTCTGATCATGTGACTCAGCTTTAGGGAAGTTTTAATAATTAAGGATTCATGAGTACCTGAATTATGATCCAGCTTTTTGTAGGGAATTTGTTCATTTTTAATTATTTACCTACTTTATTTTCCCTTGATTCTCTTTCTATTTCTTATATAATACATGTTGATATAAAAGTCAGTGAATCTAGATGAGAAAAAAGAAGTAATCTATAATTTTCACCACCTAAAAAACTGTATTTTAGCAAGTGTACTTCCTTTCTTTTTAAGTACAGTTTTTCCCCCAAAGGAGATCATATTATAACATTGTTTTTAACAAGATTATTCATTTATTAATTTATTCTTTGATAATTTATACTTATACTTTAATGACTATATTAGTTATTATATCACATGGATATCATAATTTGCTTAGCCAGTTCTTCATTATTGAACATTTAGATTGTTTTCTGCTTTTCATTATGGTAAATAATGGATCAATAAACATCTTTGCAGTGTCTGTACATGTCCATTATTATTTGTTTAAATAGATTTGCTGGGTCAAAGGGCATGTACAACATTTTGTGGTTTCTTCTGTTTGTATTCTATTAAAACTCACATTACTACCCACTCATCCTTCATATAATTTCAAATAATTTGCTACTAGTTCCTAGTTATTAGTTTATGAATTTGAATATCAAAATAATTTTCTTCATTGTTTTCTTGCCTTATTTTTTAAATGTGTTTTTCTGGCACAGCAAGAAGTGGTGGAGAGTAAGTTAAATCTCACTTTGTACTCTCCATTCAAATGTACTAGATATAATGCACCACTAATAAAAGCTTAAATTGCATAACCTTTTTGCCATTTTTAATATAACCTATAACAGAGTAGCAATCTTAAACAGTGTTGTTTCTGTTCAGTAGACAGAAAACCAACTGTGTGATGTGCAAGGTGTCCAAAATTAAAACAGAAAGTTTTTCATCTTGTTCCATTTCAAGCACAGAGATCCAGCTGTGATAAAATGGAAACAACAATTTTGGTGCTAAGCATCTTGAAATAAGAGAACCATAGTGCATTTGAAAGGAGAGCTAGGAAAGACTCCCCTCATTTGCATTATTGTCCTATATCCTGTTTTCTTGAACCTGACCTACCTATTGCAACATAAACTTATTTTTCCTCTAAAAAGAGTTTAAACTACAGAATTTAATGCTTTTTAAGTGAGAAAGTAAAAAAGATATAGTCCATGTTAAAGAACTTCATTTAAGTTTCTGAATATTAAGTTACTCAGTCTAGATTTTTGCACAGTTTTTAAGAAATGCATTGAGATAGAAACAGTATGTTTTCCTCAATTTGTATATATGAGGGTATTTCAAAAATTTCGTGGAAAAATATAATTAGTACTAATCTTTCTAAGTGTTTACAATGATTTTAAATGATATAAAACCTGAGAGATAATCTTCATTTTCAAAAAATATAGTAATGCATTGTTTCCTCTGTTTCTGGTCCTTACTTATACATTTTAAGCCATATTCATATGAACATTTTTTTCCCCTGGAATACTGTGTTGAGATAAACATTTACAGTACCTTGTTTCAATTCTATTTTGAACAGTCACGGTATTGAAGTCAGTTTACTGTTGTCTTCTTCAGGAAGGTTTGAAGAGAAGTCAAATACCTAGATTGATGTTTTTTGTATGTTTAAAAAAAAACTTCTATTTACATCATGTAGCAATTAGCAGGAACAAGTTTTGCAAGAGTCAGTATAGAGAGACTTGCATCTTACCTCCTACTGAATTGTCTTCCTTATATGGCTTCATTGTTTTGTTTGGAATAACTTCCAAGGGTGTTAGTCAAGTTCAGATTTAAGTTTAAAAATATGTTCTTTGTTGGAATGATAATTGGATTTTCGTAACGCAACTGTGAGTTAGTAGTTAAGTCTTAGATTGGATTATTGTGAAATAACTGTATTTACTGCAGGTTTTATATGGGATTATGATGTGATTTCTTTCACATACAACTGTTAATTAATGATACTTTTATTCCCTTTTCTTCCCTATTACAATATTAAAGACAAAAAAAGAAACTTTATTAAGGTTTAACTTAATTTGATTTTCTGTGGTCTTTTTTGTTATTTGGAATTTCTGAGAAACTTTTTGATAGCAAAATAGAAAGTGATAACTTTTAGCTTTTCAGGTTGATTGAATAATTGACAGTATCTCAACTCTAACTGGTTACTCAGAAATACAAGTGGGTATCCCTTTCTCCACTGATGGGCGCCCAGTTTCAGTGTTACAAGAGAAGGAAAATAATCTTCCAAAGATTTGGGTTCTGTGTGAGAAATTCTGTGGTCTTTGGTATACAAATTTGAGATCTGCAGTTTTCCATTGGGAGCTAAAGAGTGAAGAACCTCCAAGGCAACAGGACCCAGTCATTGTGTACAGAGATGAAAGTCCATTATGCTGCTAAAGAACCTATCTTTATGACTTCTTTCTCCTAGATCCTTTCTATCCCTTCTCAAAACTCGAAACACACAAAAAACCATTATCCTAGAGCTATTTGAAACAAAATTCAGTTTCAGTGCTTTGCCTGTATCCTTGTTCCTGCTGTGGCATATTTTCAAAACGTTCTTATTTCTAGATTTCTCAAGCCCTCTCATGTAAGTGTTTTGTGTATGCTGTTGCCTAGAGACAGCATGATATAGTTAAAAGAGAAAGATCCAACTCGTACATAAGTCACATAAGGACTGTTATAAGTGATTTATCTTCTCTAGAGTTTAGATTCCTTATGTATAAAAAAGGGTAGGTATGTAAAGAGCTATTGTGTGCTTCCAGGACTCTGACAAACAGGGTAAGAAAGTACTCAATAAATGTTAATCCCTCCGCAAGGGACACCCCAGCAGACACTCCATCCAACCCTCACCCTTACCACATACACATAGTTAGTGGGTAGAATTAAAAAGATGAAGAAGTCCCTTATAGGCAGGAAGCAATACCCATATTTTCTCTCTTTGCTGTCTTTAGTATCAGACAACCAGGACAGGGGAACACCACCAGCACAGCCAAAAATCATCCATCCTTAGAGACTGACACTTGTCTTGACATGATACTAGCCCACTTTGTTTTCATGCCATAAAGTGGTCTGTCTATACATCCTTGCAACTAAATCTTCGTGTACCGCCTTATTTCGTTAGTATGAATATTGGTTTGTCAAAGGGAATGTATATTTCTAAGGCTTTTAATAATAGCATTTCTAAGTAGCCTTCCAAAAAGGTCGTGGAACTATAATTCCAACATTCTTTGATGTTGTTGAAGGTGAGTCATCTTTCAAAGTGATACATTTAAAATTCTTTTCATTGCTAACTATAGTAATACATTAAAGGACAGTTAAGTCTCCATTTTCATTCATAACACAGAAATATTTTCAAAATGGAGCACCTTTGCTGCCCTTGAGCCTTCATTACTAATTACATATAATAGGTTTTCCTCTTAGAGGGAAGTTTTGTTGTGAATTTTGTCACATCTTAGAAAGAAGATAGCAATGCCAACCATTTCATATTTGGTAGAGACTGAATTAATTTGTTAGTGACCTTTTTTAGAAGTGATTTCTCAATTTTTTGTGTTGCTTTTAATAGAGACTAGTACTTCACAGAGTTTACTGAAATCATTGCCTGGGGTAGATTTCTCTGAGCACAACAGAGAGAAAGCTGATCTAAAAGTTTATTGACATCATTGTAGATTAGCCATGTTCTTAATGATAAAGCTTCCCAGAACCCATGGCCTAGCTTATCAGGACCTGACACATGGTATTAGCATATTGCCATCCTACTACTCAGGTTAAAAACAAGACTGGTTCCCTTTAAAAAATGAAATCGTTTTCTTCACAACAGTTTGCTCTTATTTCTAACAGGAAAGGAACACTTTTTTTCAATTTTTTAAAAATAAAAATTTATTTGCATGGTTTTTGGATTTTATGGCATGGACTTGTTAAAGTTTATTAAAACTACAGGGAAATATGAAGAAAAACATACAAATCACTTTAAATCCCACTGCCCTGTGACACTGTGAACCTATGAATGTTTGGTGACATTCTGTGCATTCACACTGTGGTGCAGCCATCACCACCGTACACCTCTGGAATGTTTGCATCTTCCAAAAACTGAACTCTGTACTCATTGAGCGATAACTGTCCACCCCCCCCACCCCCCACCCAGGTCTGGCAAACACAACCTAACCTTTTTCACTTTGTACTGAAATACTGAAAAGTATTTCATACAGAAAAGTGCACATATCACGAGTACACTGACAAACCAAAATACACCATCAGGAAAGGAATGTTTTTAAGTGTTAATGTAGAGGTTCCTTTTTTTTCTTTTTGCAGAGCCAGTTGCCTATGTTCTTTCTAATGGTATAGATTTACCTCCTCTTAACCGTCATGTAATTTCTTTTTTGTTTGTTTTTGTTTTTGCTTGGCAGCTGGCTGGTACAGGGACTGGACCTTGGTGTTATCAGTACCACACTCTAACCATCTGAGCTAACAAACAGGCCAGCCCCGTCCTGTGATTTCAATTGATTATGTTCTGTAGACTGATGAGTGACTAGCTCAGAGCTAGCAAGGCTGTAGCCCAGAGCATAATAAAGCACCGTGCAGTAGTGCAGTACGTCACAAGGTTTTTGCATAGGGCTTAGTCAAGGCTTTTGGACCCGCCCTCAGTTGCACCTTGTGCTATATTAGTACTTCTCAGACAGGAAGAATTTTCTTTTGCTGGCGTAGCTTGTCTGGTTACCTTCAGGGTAAGTGTGTACAGTTCTTGTATACATATAAGTTTCTCTTGTTTAACTTCATATGACTCTTATTTGATTCAGTATCTTTTGAAATTTTGGGCATTAAAAAAAACAAACTTAGGAAATAAAAGTAGAATGATCCAGTATAATGTACAACTTCTTTATAGTTTGCAAAGATATGAATTCGTGCAAAACTTGGAAGTGTCTTAAGTTTCAGAAATTACATTTTATTTGTTGTAATTTTAAGAGTTTCTTGTTTGACATGAGATGTTAAGAAAAAGTAAAGTACCTTCAGAAATCTCTTTCCAAGTTGGGAGAAGACACTGTAAGATCTGATTTTGTTGTTCATTCAGTTGCTGTGTGACTCAGTTTTGCTGATAGCCACATGCTTTGTGTCACTCGGATTAGGAACAATTTACTATGGCTAGTAATAAGGATTATTGATTTTTATTTTGTGCCTGCAAGCTTTGCCCGGGATATAATTAATGGGATTATACTAGTAGGTTTTATGAATTGATAAAAGCTGTATTATTGATTTATAACAAATTGTGTATTGAAAATTTAGATTCGAACATGGATATTAAAAAACAGACACGTATGTTACAGTAAAAGTCTAGAATATTATGGCTAAGTTAGATTTAAATATTTGAATTCTCCACACTTTAGATAGTTCTTTTTCTTTTCTTTAAATTAGAAAAATTAGATCATGCAGCAGACTGTTTCTTAAAGCAGTTTGCTTTATCTGTTGGCAGCTTGTATCCAAGCCCTGCATCTCTGGATATTGTTTACCACCTATGCTGTTGTTCTAGGACAAATTCAAGGACAGAATTCAGAGTGCCATAAGGGTCATCAGTATAAATTACTCAATTCTCATGTGCCTTGGTTTACTTGTCTTGAAAAATGCTATTAGATATTAGAGGCAGTGAGGGTGGGAAGGATAGAGGAATAAACGCTAAGCTCTGAAATTGTTTATTTTCATAAGTATCTATAAAATTCTGACCGAGAAGCTGTTTTATCATTTAAGAAAATTGGTACAAATTGCCAATTTTTACATAACTACTGTTTGATATCTATTTTTTCTCTCTTTCCTCTAACACCATCTTCTTCCCCTCCCATCTTTTGCTGTTCAGTTTCGTTTTTGTTTTATGTCAGTATCGAGAAGGTTTCACTTTCCAGTTTGTGTATTTTTTTTTCACTGCTAAATTTAAAATCTGATTAGGGAGAATTATTTAAATGCCCCAAGAAAATGATTACACCCTACAGAAAAAATACACTTATAGTTTAATTTTCCACGTGCTAATCACCCTAAGTGACATTTTTAAAAACCCAAGCTGAAGACAAATAATGCAGGTTGCTGATAAGTGCAGTAAAAATTGATTCATCATGGATGTTAGTACTATTGTTGATACCTTGTCCATATTATATTAATATATACCTTTTTTGTGCAAGTAATACACAGTTTACCATTCAATATTTTATTACCTTATTGGTGCAGTTTACATGTTTCTGCAAGTATAAAAATTAAAGCAGACACAACTTTTAAAGCTATAATAACAAATTTAATCTTTTTTCACTTTCCTATAAGACAGATTAAGTAGGCCTTTAAAAATGCTGTTTGCATACAAATACTTTAACACTTGTTTTAAAGCAAGTAAATTTCTTTCATGTAGACACACCAATTTTCATTAATTGATTTGTAAACTATCATCTCAGAATGAAATAACATGTTAACTAAAATTTTCAATTGATTAAGTTTGTGCTGTTTAAGTGAAATTCTTCTTACCTCTTGCTTCAGTCTTTAGCCTTGTCCTACATACTCCTTGTAATGAACAGTTATAGTAGAGACCTTATACTGAAAGCACATAAAGTATTTTCCATTTTCTGTATTTTCCAGTCCACTTTTAAAGATTCCAAAGACTTAAAACTTTTTGAAAAAACTTCCTTTGAAGAGAGTTCATAGTTCAAGGGTAGTATTTTCTATTTTTGAACACATCTTCTACACTTGATGTGTTTTTTCCAGCAGCTCTTCTCTTGAAGCATTTGCAACAGATGACTGTTGGCAAAGTAAGCCAGAACTTTATATATCAGGTATAGGTTTACAAGTCTGTTGGTTTAAAAATACCCTGCCCTAATTTTCAGTGTCTTCCTTTGAATAATGCCAAAATGTTGACATTTATGCTTTCGTCTTTACACTTTTATAATGATACAGACTTCGGAGTGATTTTTGCATAAGGACCGCAATATCACTTCATGTGAGATCATTTTTGAACAAGGGTAATAAATTCTGATCGACTGCCAGTGAGAATTGGAAATGGAAGATCTTCAGTTGAAACTTGCACGAGCTGTTTCTTTACTTATCAAAAAACAAACAAACAAAAAGGCCTAAAATTGGCCATTATCAAATTTCTGATCACTCTTTGTCTTTGTTTTGTTTAAATAAAATTTGAAGAGACCATGAGAGAGGTGCTTATTCTTTTATTTACTAATACTGGCTTTTTTCTCTTTTTAAAAAATTAAAAATGAATGCTGAAAAAAAAGCCATACTTAGGGGTAGAGGCTAGAGAGGAACTGTGTTTCTTGACTGTGTGTAACAAAAAGATCTTGGATTCCCAGATATTAAAATGTATTTAGTTCTTTACCACTTGAATTCCATTTTCTTTTGAGCTTTTCAAACTTTTCACAGATTATGTGTTATTTTTGTAAACTCTGCTGTACTTTACCACGTTCTTTTTCAAGCTTAATAAAATGGCTTTATTATTATTATTTTTTGTAACTGGTGAGGGGATCATAACCCTCGGCTTGGTGTTGCCCGCACCGCGCTCAGCCAGTGAGTGCACCGGCCATCCCTACACAGGATCCGAACCCGCGGCCTCGGCGCTCCCAGCGCTGCACTCTCCCGAGTGAGCCACGGGGTCGGCCCTAAAATGGCTTATGATTTGGTTTCTATAAATGAAGAAACAGACTTGCAAGCGGCTTCTGTGGTACTTTCCTTGAAGATAGATGACTGTTACAGAAAGACGTTAGACTAAGGAAAGTTTACTTAAATTTGACTATAATTATCTAAAGACTGCTACTACTGCTACATCTGTACAGCTGTAGACACTACATTATTTCTCAGATGTGAACAATCGCAAGTGTCATCTTACTATTTGGAAATACTGTTTACTCACTTCTAAGATGCCATCAATGATCAATCCACCAACTTACTTGCAGCCTTTCTGGGAGCAGGGAGAAAAGACGTTTCTCAATTTCATGGACTTAAAATGGAAGAGGGAAGTGGGCTGGATTTTAGGTTTGAGAAAATTTGACATATCTGTTCTAACACCTTTTGATTATAAAGAACACAGATCTAATGCCTAACCTCTTATTAGAGATCTGTTTAGGAAACAGATCTCTACCCCTCCTCCTTCAGCTAAGTTGCTCTTTTATTTAATTTTTTGGGGTGGCTGGCCAGTATGGGGATCTGAACCCGGGACCTTGATGTGATAAGGCTGCGCTCTAACCAACTGAGCTAACTGGCCAGCCCGCAAGTTGCCCTTTTAAATGGTGCTTTGATTACAAAATTTTGCTTATCTGGAATAAAGTTAAAGTCGAGTCATTGTGGAACAACAATAAATTAGTAATTTTCCCTGAGATATAGACTGCAAAAACGAAAAAAATTAGCATAATGATGAGGGATATTTTTAAAACTGCATCTTTTGGCTTAATGAATAGGTATGTATAAACTTCACCCAAACCCCAAAATATTCATTCAGTTGACAAACCCCGTCACATGTCTGTTTTGTGGCAGAGACTACGCTAGATTCAAATGCAGCTCAGATCGTAGTCATATCATATCACAAAATTAAAGATTTTAATATAAGAAGAAGAAAAAGAAAAATTGGACTTTTGTGCATTATATTTCTGCTGACTTTGTTCTATTCATTTTATTTATTTATTTTTTTGGTGGCTGGCTGGAACAAGCATCAAACCCTGGACCATGGTGTTATTACCACCACGCTGTAACCAACTGAGCTAACCAGCCAGCCCTACTTTGTTCTATTTATATATCCCTACATTCATTCAGTAGTAGCAACACATCATATTCCCACAAACTTCATCCTTACAGGTAGAGAAAATATTCTTGCATTAAGGCATTTTCTATTAAATATGTACTTCATCGTAAGTCTTTATTCAAATATTCTTAACACAATGAAAGTTCTTATAGAACTTCACATCCTCCATACAAAAATTTTAACCCAAAACTTTGCCAGATAGAGCAAAACCTTTGCCTATAATAACTTGGTATTTAAATCATACCAAAAAATACCACCTTAGGGCTGGCTGGTTAGCTCATCTCATTAGAGCACAGTGTCGTAACACTGAGGTCAAGGGTTCATATCCCCAAGGTTCTGATCCCCAGACCAGCCAGCTGCCAAAAAAAAAAAAAAAAAAAAAAAAAATATATATATATATATATATATGTATATATCACCTTAGTATATTATTAGTATACAGGAAGAGCCTGAAATTTATGTATGTCACGTGTACCTTTTTTTCTCTCTTTTGCTGTGACATCACCTGGGAAAATCCAGAAGATTGGATAATCAAGAAATGACTAATCGAGGGTCTGCTGTACATGTGAAAATGGTGGGTATTTGAATATTTCCAGTTCCATTTATTAAGGGTGAATCTTCACCACTTTCACCTTTGTCTCTAACCAGATAATTATGGGACTGAAACTTTATGCAGATCTTTCTTCACAATGCTTGATAAACACAATAGAACCTTAAATTCTTGTTGAATTTCAGACTATCTCTGAAATTTTTCTGCTTGAAATATAATGTGCATTAATAGTGCTTCTCAGCATATGAGGATTGCTCTATTCCTTTTTATGATAACTTTTCTTTGCTAAGCAACAACACAGTTAAATCATACAGTATGAAATATTTTATCTCAGGCCTCTGAATTAAAATGACGAGCATTCAAAATTTTAAGAAATACTTCTTGCATAGCAGTAAATTCATTGCATTTTATATGCTAGGATGAGGTAGGAAAAACATAGGCTTTGAAGTCAGAACTGGTGTCACATCTCAACTCCTTCCTTAATAGCTGTGGTGCCCTTGATCGAGGACAATAATCTCACCTTCAAGAGATGGATGTGGAAACCAGCCTCACGTTGTTCTTATTTATAGCTAATGAAAAAGTATGTGAAGTCCTAATTACACATAGTGAGCGCTCAGTAATTAATCTCCTGCATCATGTTAGTATTTTAACCATGTCTGTAGCATATTTATTTGTTTTTGTGGGAGAAAATATGTCTGTTCTCTGTTTTCAATTTTTAAAATTCTGTCTTTTAAAGAGGACAACAGCCCCGTGATCCCTCTTGTTTTGTCTTCCTATTCTTTTTGTTATTTCTCCTCTTTTTCTTTTTTTCATCCTTCTCTTTCTCTCTAACTTTCTTTTTCTGGTTTGAGCCTATAAACTAGGACATGGCTTAGCAAGCAAACAGCCTTGTCATATTTAATAAATGTCTTATTCAGCATAGACACAGTCTTTGTATCCATTGCATGATTATCATTTCATTCACTGGGATTGAGTATATATCTCTGATATGTAGTATTAAACCATCTAAAATTTATTTTATTGTTTGAGTTGATTTTTTTTAAAACCAAAATGAGTACAAATGATGTAGGAATCTCCAACCATAAAACCAATGTAATTTTTTGTTTGTTTTCCTGTTTTTGTCAGCTGGCCAGTACAAAACAATGTAATATTAGTGGTACCCTGTATATAATCTGTTGTTACTTGGGTCTTAGAACCCTTTAGCATGTGTCTCACAATTTACTCAAGCCATAATTGCTCAGACTGTTAATTCAATTTATTAATTTAATTATTTAATTTTTAACTAATTAATAATGGATACTTAGCACATCTGTATTATTGCAGTGATTGACATAATTTTTATCTTGGGTTCGCTTTTCTAAAAATGTTGATAGATCTTTTACATTGACAGCTCTGTACGGTGTTGTTCTCTGTGTTTACATCAGTTCCAAAGAGCTATTTCTCTCTTTCCTACATTAGACACTGCACTTTGACTCTTCCCTAGTGTCAGCATATCCAAATCCTGTTTCTCTTCGAAAACCTTGCTCTTTGGCTCTTAATTTGTTAGCCCCAGCAGAAGTAATCTCTGTTTCTGCTGTTTCTCTCTATTTATCTGGACATCTTGGCAATGTGTTGTTAGTTATTTGGGTTCCTATATTACAATCCATGTTAAAGAATATGTGTCTTGAGTATAAACTTTCATAGCTCTTACAGAACTGCTTAATGCAGTGCCTTATACTAATTGACTGTATATGGTGAATGAATGAATGAAAGAATTTGGCCTACACTACCTTAATGTGGAGACAGGCCAAATATGTGGTAGGCAGGGGAGATGGTTGTCGTTAAAATGTAGTAATGCATAGTCTTCCAAATAAATTATAGAACGATCTATGTGTGTGCGTAAAATACCACCAGTCTGAATAGGTGGCTTTAAATCTATACGTTTAGTGTAGTGTCATAAAAATTGTAGTGCCCACTCGTTTGTACCAGTGCAGTAATAAGGTCTTTTGCCTGTACCAAATACGAACAATGAAAAACCAAGAGAGACTATTTCCCTGACAGCATCTGTCTAAGATTCTTAAGTGATTTAAACAAATTTTTATGCGGGCCTTTTCCAGAAAAATACAGGATAATATTAAGGTAATTAAAAACTCACAGAGATGAGCATTATATATATATATATAAAAAGTATAAGTAATTTTTTAATCTTTTGTGAAAATATGAATTATACTATGTGTACATTGTGAGTTATACTAACCCTTAGTTTATTTTGTGTTTTATTTTTAGTTTAAGAATAACAATACATTATTACAAAGAAAATGCATTTGTGTGTCTTTCTTTTTTAATCAAAACTTAACATTATATTTTTAATCATAGTTTAAACAGAATTAAACTTTGAAGTTGTAATAATCTCTTCTTGGGAAGTATGATGATCATTGGCCTGGGATATTATCACTGGGTTGATAATACCAAGCCAAGCCCAGAAACCTGGTAACATGGAGATACTCATTTTTGTCTTATCCCAATGTATCCAAGTAATCTAACGTTGCTACTGAGTTGTCAATAAAATGTGGCATGACTTGGAAATCAGCTTCTTTGGAAATCATTACTCTTTGAATGTGGAATTAGACAGACGATTAAGAGATCATTTCATGTGTACAAATACAATATCTTAAAGATCAGTCAGAATAAATACATTTTAGGTCTTTCTTAGTCATCTTCGTGTTGATTCAGATTAGGCTCCAGCCACCTGACATGCTCTGATTCTTGTCAGGACGGCTTTGCTCCTTCCCCAACATTTCACATTATGGCCTTATTATAAAATGAATTTGTTTTCTTTTTATCACAAATGGAAATTTTTAGCTCCTTATTTATTTTCCATAAAATTGTATCATAATCAAATTGAAAAGGTTTTGGACAATTCAAAATAACTTGGCCTTCTTGTTACCAAACCAGGTATATTTTCGTCCACGAGGAATATGGAAGGGAGGGATTTGGAAAGGTAACAAATATATGTGACCTAGTTGCTCTTTGACATATTTCATGCAGTAGTCAGTCTTCCCTTGTATTTCTCAGACTGCATTCTAAAATATTTGAGTAAAATGCCCAACAGGTCAAGTTCCTGAGAAATACTTTTCATATACTTCAGTGACATAGTGTGTGTGTTGCCAGAGAAGAGTATATAATCCTAGGCAGGTATAATGATCATTTTTACATTTCATACACGTTTCTTCCACCCTGATGTGCTCTGTGGAGAAAGTAGCTGCTCTTTCATTCATGATTCCCACCGTTATTTCACTCCAATGCTGTTTGGGTATTTACTACTTATTTATCTGAAAATGAATGGTTGCATGTTGCACAGAAGCAGAACTACCAGTGCTTGTAGCCACTGGTTCCTTTTCATCCATACTGATTTAGAATAAACCTTCCTTGCAGTTGTTAGCTCAGCAGGAACCTGCCTCCTTTGAAGTGGTCTTGGTGTGATTCTCCTGAACATTATCTGAAACTTAAGGATGTGATTTGCTGGAGGCAGGACATCTTACTCAGTTTAGACACACTGGAATAAAATGTTTAATTTTCTTGGTGAAAATATATTCGGAGACATATATCCTCTGTTGCTTTCACTATAATGGGTTAGTTATTGAATCAAGCATGTGCTGATTACTATACATCTGCTAGTTCAGGCTCAGGTAAGAACAGAATTTAGTTGTCAGGAGATGAACTTACTAGCTGAGGTATTTGGAAGACAGCTACAGAAGTGATATTTCAAAACAGCAATGGTCCCTAAAACTCAATAGGAAAACAGTATAAGTACTGCTTATCTGATATCATACTCCTAGCATCTAGCAAAAGTGTGTGGCACAACGTAGACACATGGTAAATGTTTGTTAAGTAAACAAACGGATTAATGAATGAAAAAAGGGGAGCTGACCCGTGCCTCACTTGGGAGAGTGTGGAGCTGATAACACCAGGGCCCAGGGTTTGGACCCCCGCACCAGCCAGCCTCTGAAAAAAAAAAAAAAGAATAAAAAAGGAATGTAGGAACAAGTGCCTATTTGTCGTTCTCATCTATTAAAAATCATTATAAAATAAATATTTTGATAACCTTTGATCCAATGAAACTCTTTAAAGTCCAGTTAAATTAAAAGAATCACTATATCAAGGTCAGTTGCATTGCACGTTTTCCTATCATCCTATTTAAATATGACTTTTAAAAATGAAGTATATCGTAGGCCTAGGTCTTTCATACACGGAGAAAATTTTATGTTAGAATTCTCTTTTCTGTACATTTCTGTGATCATCTTCCAGTCTTTGGAAGACATTCTAGCCTTTTTTCAGTTTCTGCTCTTGTGCTTCTGTAGGAAATACATGGAACCTGGTCAGATTCTCTTGTAGCAAAGACAGAAGGTCTAGGGAGTTTTTCATAATCATGTCCATAACACACACAAAGTACAGGGGTACTTCAAAAAGTTCATGGAAAGATTCGTATTTTAAGTCTATTTTTCCACGAACTTTTTGAAGTACCCTCATATGTTAATATTGGCAAAAACATACCCAGAATAAAAGCATATAAGTAAACAAAGATTATCCAGAACAAACCAGTATAGAATCTTGATTTGAGCTTATACTGTGTAAATTATGAAATTATGAAATGGTTCATAATTTCCCCCTCCCGGTTATCTTGCACGTGTGCACGTCCTGTAAGAGCACTGTGCTTCTTGTACTGATTTCTGTCTGATCAGCGTCATTCTGTTTGTGATAGGGTAGAAACAAGAAACAGTACTTAACACTAAACTGTGGAGCAACCCTAAAGTCTTCATAATAAACCAGCTTAGCAGCAGCCTAAGCCCAGGTGTTCTAATGCTATTTAGGAGTTACTTTAACTTGAAATAAATCTGTTGAAAAATGGATTCCAAGAACAATCAATAAGTTGTTTGGGACATAGTACAATTAAAAGGAGCAAAGATTGTGAAGCAACCTCTCAAATTTTAAAATATTTTAAATATTTTAATTATCTATACAAATACAAACCTGGTAATAACAATATAATATTTGTTTCCTATTCATATTTATAAAAGTGTAAATACAAGCTAAAATTTAAGCAAAGGTTCTTACAAGAAATAACTTTATCACAGAGTTCAAATATTATTGTCCATTCAACTCTACTGTTCCATTTTGATGAAAAAATTCTGTTAAAAACATTTTTTATAACTATACATGTAATAACATTAATTTTAAAAAGCCAGATGCAAAAGTATATAATGAGAATGGGATAAAACTAGGTACAGATACATGCATGTTTGAAATCACAGAAATTAAACTAATGGAAAATAAATTTAAATGTTTACTTGTTTTTCAAGTAGTAGAACTGTGGGCAATTTTCTTTTTAATATTTTTGTTATTTCTGTGGTAAGCATGCATTATTTTTATAATTAGAAAATTATACTTTCAGATAAAGTAAATGAATTACAAATGTAGTTGTCTTAATCTTCTAGTTGGAAATTACTGATGTGCTTTAAAATTTTTGGTGTGTATTAATGGTAATTTGATAGAGCGTCTTCCTTTTTAAAAATAATGCTTCAGCATTTTTATATCTCTAAATAATACAAGTTTTTGCTTGGTATCAAAGGAACCTGGGAAAAGAGGAATTACAAAGTTAATTTCTTTTTACTTTTTAGATGCCAGAATTTCAGAAAGGTTCAGTTCGCATCAAGAACCCTTCAAGAGTAGAAGAAATTATCTGTGGTCTTATCAAAGGAGGAGCTGCCAAACTTCAGGTGAATAATTATAAAGAAGGCTTTATTATTAAGCTTTTATTTTTAATGTTCAAGCAAACTCATTCATCTCCTGTTTTGGTAAAATCTGAATAAAGCAAGTTTAGGTACACAATTTTTGCCTGTCCTTTAGGAATGTAAAATCTACAAAATATATGTATTTATTTATTTATATTTTTTTTTAAAGATGATCAGTAGGGGATCTTAAGGGTTGACTTGGTGTTGTCAGCACCACACTCTCCCAAGTGAGCCACGGGCCGGCCCCTACAAAATATATTTAGAGTTGGTCTAAAATACCCAGAATACCCTGTTGGAAACCAAACAAAAATTAATAGCCTTGAGATAAATTTAGGTTTTCTTTAGTATTAAGTACTAAGCTAACTAATGTGCACAAGTATTAAACCATTTTAAGAACAGTATTAAAAAGTGTACAGTTTCATGTGTTTTAATTAACTGAATCATAGTAGTTCAAATTAAGATATAACCTTATTAGGAGATAATTGAATTTTTAAAGAATTCTCTTTCTTTTTTTAAGGAACATTTTAAATGTAAATTAAACTAACAATCTGGATATTCAGTAAAAAAATTTCTTTTTTTAAACATTTCTAAAAAATGATATTTAACCCAGTTTCCTAAGTCTCAAGTGGGGGAAAGCTGTTTCTTTCCTCTTCTTTTGTGGCCGGCTGGTATGGGGATCCAAACCCTTAACCTTGGTGTTATAACAGTGCAGTCCAACCAACTGAGCTACCTGGCCAGCCTGTGGCGTGCTATTTCTTTGTGTCATTCATTCAGTGGTATAGTTTCTCTTAAATGAGAAAGTTAAATCCAGCATGTAACAGTATCAGTAATTAAGAGCTTCATATAGTTTATTTGCTTCCACTGCATTTTTGTACATTGACCAAGTTGGTTGAAATTGTGCAATGTTTCATCTCTAGTGAGAAGAGTGACTGTATCACTACAATTGCACATTCCTGTATTGTTTAATCAGATTTTTGGTGGCAACGCTAGGGCACTTAAGATAGCACCTTGTAGTTAAGGTCATTATAAGGACTTTATAAATGAACTGCTTTGAGAAAACTCAGTGTAGAGAGAATAACCCACAATGGTGGCCAGAGACCAAGCACAGTTCCATGCCTCTAAGAAGCATGCAGTGTGCATTCGGATGGCACACAGAACTTCTGGCCATGGTGGCTGTGTTTACATAGTGCCTTTCTCCCTTTTCTTACAGGTGATAACAGACTTTGATATGACACTAAGTAGATTTTCCTACAAAGGGAAGAGATGCCCAACATGTCATAGTAAGTGTGGTATTCTTAAACAAATTTTTGAAAGTAATCATTATTTTAAGATCCTTTTTACCTGTACTACCTGTGAAATGACTGGGTTTTGAAAATTCTTTTTGGATATTAAAAGTGAGGGGACCTGCTTTTTCTTATTATGTTTTAAGGATTTGTTTTTCCCTATGTTATATAAATGGTTATTTTCATGTATGGCTTTGGCAGCAGAGGGAATGGAGAATTTTGAAATATTTCTAACCAAATGTGGTCTGTTTATTAAAAGAGTTTTAAACTGTGGGTTAACCTAGAGAAACAGCATTCATCAAACACTGTGTTTTTTAGGAATTCTACCAAATTTTTCTGTTATATATGTATAAATTAAATAAAAGGTAAGTTATTAAATAAATCTCAAGTTGAATTTTGTGGCTAAGATTATATATCTTTTTCGCATTCCTAGTTGGCAGTGAGTTTTTAAAATAATATTCATCAGCGTAACAAGTACACAGTGAAATAAGCCCTCTCATTTACCATTAGTACATATATAAATTGAGAAATTGTTTTGATAATTTTTATTTTTAAAAACACTAAAAATCTTCATAGCTTTTGACCCAGTAATTCTTCTTTGGAGATTTCTAAGCAAGTAATCCCAAATGCAGGGGGAAAAGCTTTATTCACAAAAGTAGTTGTAACTAAGCTCAAAATATTATTTATAATAGCAAAAGTCTGGAAGCAACTTAAAAAGCTTAACACTGCAGAAATGGTATAAATCTTGTCCTGCTCTGCCCACATACCTGAGATTATACAACCATTATGAATGATGTTTATGGAGAACTTTTAATTACATGGAAAAATATAGACTACAATGTGAAATGAATAAGAAAGGATTCAAAACTATGGATTTGGTATGATCTCTTATCTAATTGATATACATAAAACTTTAAAAGGAAATATAGTAAAATATTATTAGTAATTTATATTGAATGGTAAAAATGTAATTTTTGTTTTCTTCTTTACAGTAATCTGTATTTTCCCGATTTTCACATTGAGCATTTATTATCTTTTTATTAAGAAATAGATGTATTTCAAGGATATGTTTCTTGCTTCTGTTTGGTTTTTAAAAAAAGGAGGAAATGGAAACAATTGGTACACAGTTCACAGTGTCTGAAGATACTGAATTATCTAGCTCAGTAGCCTAACCGAGCAATCACTAAGTCTCAGCTTTTAAAACCATTAGCTTCTCTATTAGTGCTATGTGAATTGTGCCACTGAGACCAAAGGTGGTCATAACCCGGCTAGTTGACTTAGCATTTCAACTTAAAAGTAACGAGTTATTCATGGTACTGGTAGCATGAATCGGAGTATTTTTTTAATGCCTACTTTGCTTTCTCTTTAGATGTCATTGACAACTGTAAGCTGGTTACAGATGAATGTCGAAAAAAGGTAAACAATTTCAGTAATCCAGAGTTCCTCAAAGACCTCATAACTCTTTTGCCTGAGGATTCCTTCAGGTTCTTTCACGTAAACAAGAACGGATGCAAAGCGCTTAGAGCTGTACCTGGCACATAGTAAGCATTCAATAAAGGGATTATTATGTGACTTACATGTTCTCAACATATTTTAAAGAAAAAATTAACAGTAACTTTTTAACAATAACAAAACTTAGATTAAAAACTTTTAAATGATTACCAAAATACTCTGGTGTCCTTACATTAACTGGAAAATTAAAACCAATGGTTTTTTGTAGGTTTTGCTCCCTTGAATTGGCCAGGAGATTGCTTCAGTACTTTGCTTAAGTGCCTATCTGTGTATGTCTTAACAAAATCATATTCAAAATGTGAATCAAATTTAATACTTTTATATGAGACCTAAAGTTTTTTTTGTAGTAATAGTTTGATTATTGGTTAATTTTACAGAATTGCTTACCTGAAAGTACTTTACAAAAGAAAGGTAGCTTTTTGCAAAGTATATTTAATTTCATGTAAACTAAGATCAACAAAAGTCTCTTCAATTGATTGATACATTAGTTCAATTTAATCTTTACCTATAAAGCAGTTTATGGAAAACACTTGTTTACCTTGTTTTGCTTTCTATAAAACTAAGCAGATTAATGACAAAGCTCTATAATCTTCAGGATTAAATGATTCATTTCTTTCCAGTTATTTCAACTAAAAGAAAAATATTATGCCATTGAAATTGATCCTGTTCTTACTGTAGAAGAGAAGTACCCTTATATGGTAGAATGGTAAGTGTGTATTGAGTGGTGGGAGGATTAAAAGATAAAACAACATTACAGTTACAGCTGATGGTTTATTTTTCCCCTATATAGTGTATAAATAGATTAATAAATTGTACAGTGAGAGTTAGAGCAGTGAATTAAGTATAACAAAATGAATTCTAATCCTCTAATCACTCTAACAGTCTAAGATTTGTTTCGTTTTGTTTAATTTAAGATGAAGTTAGTAGAATAAATTTTAAATCCTGTATATAAGTCTTAAATTAAAACAAGAATTTTTTAAAGAAGTATACGGACAAGACGTGGCTTAAGGTGTAAAGAAAATGAGTCAGGATTTAAATTGACTGTGAACTCAGCTGGAGCCAGCGGATGATATGGTTACTGAGACACAGACCCCTGGTGTTGGGCGCATTAATCACAATCTAGCATTCCAAGCAGACCACACTGAAAGCCTTTTGCTGAGTTCTGGGAGAGCGCTCTTGAGAGAAATCTTGACGAACTTAGAGGAGTCAGCAAAGTCCACCAGGATGATCAGAGGAATCAGAGCCATCCCATCTGAGGAACATTTCAAGGAATAGAAAATGCTTTGGTTTGAGAAGTAACAACCTGTTTAAAATCTGAAGAGAACAGGGATGATATTTGTCTTCATCATCCCATTACCTAACAGGGTACCTTGCACACTTCATCTGTGTTTATGCTATCAAATGTCAAAAAGAGATTAGATTTACTCCACGTGCCTGTAGCAGCAGAACTGGGGCTAGACTTGGAAGGCTTAAGAAGATTGATTCGAGCACGATAAAGCAAAGGACTGTCTAGTAATTAGAGTTTTCTGGCAATTGTATAAGCTTCCTGGGAGAATGAACTTCCTGATGTGTGACAGAAGCTGACATAGGCAGAAAGTGTCACTTAGGAGTATTGTAGGGGTATTTCAGGAATCAGACCAAGAGATAAGTTCTTTCCTTTTATTTTTTTTTTTGTGGCTGTTTGCATGGTTACGATGGGTGAGAGTTAGATTCTGAAGGCCCATTATACTGAAATGCTGTGATTATAGGTGTTTTTACATAATTATAAAGCAGGCCAACCTATATGTTGTATAATGCTTTCCATGACAAGGATTTTCTCTTGCTCATTAGGCAACATCTTCAGTACTTAGCATGAAAATTCTAACTACAAGAAGATGAAAAAAAATAGCTTTTTTCTAATTCTTATTGCAGTCAGAGAAATAATTATGCCTCCCAAGGTTGGATTGAGTTTTTATGTGTAGACTGAAGAAAGGCTTAGAGCTAGTTTCCTTTCATTACCTTATTGACCCATTTAAGCTAAGCCCGAGTTTGAGAGAACTGGAAAATGCAGTAAGAATGTGCATGTCACATTTTGAGACACATGGGTATTCGCTGATTAGTGATGAGTTTAAATCTCTAAAATTTAAATCTTGCTAAGATGAATGAAACTCATTTTTTCTCACTGAAGAATGTTTTGTAATACAGATAATAGTTTTAATTAGTTTTAATTGATATTCTTTTTTTCTTCTCTCATAAACTCCAGGTATACTAAATCACATGGTTTGCTTGTTGAACAAGCTTTACCCAGAGCTAAACTTAAAGAAATTGTGGCAGAATCTGATGTTATGCTGAAGTAAGTAATGTGGGTGTTTTTTGTTATTGTCTACGGACTTGAATTATTATTATATATGTATTTAATAGTATATTTTTAATAAAACAAGATATAACAACATTCCATATATAAGCATATCCAAAATATGCCACCTATCTCAAAATAGATAGTGGTGAGATAAGAATTTAGAATGACACATTAGGTCTTGGTGTAGGTAATAAGAGCCTTATGAGATTTAAGTACTAATTTCTATTTCCTTCCTCCAGATTAAAAATTTCAAGACTAACCTATAAATATATGAAACCAAGACTATTTTGAAATTTTCTATTTCGAAACTTTTTAGCAAAATATTTTTGAAAGACATGAAATAAGGAATGTTTATAAATCAAGCTGAAAAGGATTTAACTGAGAACCCTATTTGTAAATTTACATGAATCTACTTTCTGAATTCTCAAACTTCTTTAAAAACTCTTTCTAAGAAAGGTGAATATGTTTTAGCTCATAATTAAAATATTTGTAATGGATGAATTATAAGATATAAAAAAGCTTTAAGCTTATTTTCAATACTGTTTACTCCCTGTTAAAATTTTCAATTCATTGGACAAATATAATGATGCTACTTTTGGGGGGAGAGGGGAAGATGCTGTATTTTAAGATGATCACTTCTAAGGAGGGAAGCATTAAACTGTCAGAAAAAGTGTGAGGACAGCTAATAAGTATCCTTTGTAGGCAGTGACAGCTTTATTTAATCTATAGCCCAGAAAGAGTCAAAAGGGAAGAAAAGGGTTTAAGATCTAGGAAGGAGAGCTGCCAGGTGTGAAGAGGACATAGCTGAGTTCCCGTTGCTCTGCCTTTCTGTTAAGCAGGTGGACTTCCAGCTTACCCTAAATGGGTTTTTTTCAAGGTGTGGTTTAATTATTTCTTTTTAAATGGTATAAATTGTTAACTGTAAGCTTATATCCATATTCAATGTGAGTGTAAAAACACCTAGTTTGCTCTATTAGAATTGATTAAGAGGAAGGTAAAGAGGTAACTGTTCCTTGGAAAACTTGTACCGGGGGATCATTTTGAAATGACAATACATGGGCCACAGAATTAGGTAGAAATATTTCTCTTTGTTAACTTCTAAATGCAAAGGAGACATATGTTGCCCTTTAACAATCAGTTGTACCTCTACCTTACAGGGAAGGGTACGAGAATTTCTTTGACAAGCTCCAACAACACAGTATTCCCGTGTTCATATTTTCGGCTGGGATTGGTGATGTACTAGAGGAGGTTATCCGTCAGGCTGGTGTTTATCATCCAAATGTCAAAGTAGTATCCAACTTCATGGATTTTGATGAAAACGTAAGAATACCAAATCATTCCTCATAATCACTTTCAAACTTGAAAATACTGTAATCTTGTAAATTCATTTGTAATTTATTATTATTTAATGTACATTCATTAAATTAGGCCAAGTTGATAGGCCTACTAGGGGACTGACACATTATCTTTCCCACTGTTATATACATATTTTTAAAATAATGTACTGCTTTTAAACTTTTATTCCCAAGTCATAGACTAATATTAAAATTAGCAAAACTTCTATTAAAGTAATTTAATGCAGCAACTCTGAAGACTTAACATTCATAGGAGGAGAAAAAAAGTGAATTAGAACTGACATTATTTGAATAAGTTTTTCTAATCAAGACAGTTTATTATGAAGTACATAAAATGGGATTGCTTGAGGAACAAAATGAAAACTGAATTTTCAACTCATCGTGTTTTACCATTTAAAGTAATCTCTAGAAAACCATGTACTTCTTGGAGCCCTTTATACTTATTGTGAATGTGAAGGATTTAAGTGCTGCTATATTTCTAGTGTCAAAGATAAATTTACAAATATGATGAAATAGTAGTGACATCTGCTAAGAGCTCCAAAATATGAAAATCCATCAAATAGAATTTCAAAACCTATTATTTCAATAGATTTATATTTTTAATAGGGGGTGCTCAAAGGATTTAAAGGAGAACTAATTCACGTATTTAACAAACATGATGGTGCCTTGAAGAATACAGGATATTTCAACCAACTAAAAGACAATAGCAACATCATTTTGCTGGGAGACTCCCAAGGAGACTTAAGAATGGCAGACGGAGTAGCCAATGTTGAACACATTCTGAAAATTGGATATCTAAATGATAGAGTAAGTATACAAATCTGTCATTTAATTTTCTCTTAAGAATACATTTGGATGAACTCTGTAGGTAATGTTGCCAAAGGCACCTGAGAAAGTAATTATCGTGGAGACTTTTTGATTGCTCTTTACCCCTTCACTTTGGTGATGACTGAAGGGGTTGATATGCACAGACGCACCGTACAGGTACTGGGGGAAGGGAGGGTACAATACATTCTGAATGAGGGCCTCGCTGTCCTCTGCCCACTAGATACTGGGCAGCACTTCCCAGTCATGAGAATCAAAAATGTCTCCAGACATTGCCAAATGTTCCTTGGACACAGTTATCCCAGTTGGGAACCACTGGATTGGAGAGAGATCGTTTGGGGAGAAAAGCTACCATGGGGAGAAACTTCTATGTCAATGAGTCTTAAGTTGAAAGTATTTCTTCATTTCAAAGGTTTTAAGGAAGTGAATTTACTACATTTTGCCCACAGATCTAACCTAACAATGAGACACATACTGAAATTTTTTGCTTCTTCTCCCTGCATGTTAATTTTATTTTTGTTTTGCTGTTGATCAGGTGGATGAGCTTTTAGAAAAGTACATGGAGTCTTACGATATTGTTTTAGTGAAAGATGAATCATTGGAGGTAGCCAACTCCATTTTACAGAAGATTTTATAAACAAGCCTCTTCAAGAAGACCTCTCTCCCATGGCTGTGACTGATGCAAGAGCTCATCTGTCCGTCTTGCTGAAAGACTCTTATTTATAACATATTCTTGCATAACTGAACTGTTTTCAGACATGTCAAATCCATCAACTGGAAACTCCTTTTTCTCACCTCTCAACACACTCCTCACCATATTTTTAAACAAATTTTTAAAAGAAAAAAATCTTAAAGCCAAAATTAGAAGAATAACTCTCAAGGTGTATTTTGTAGTTAATGTTATCATGCTGTTTTTGAGGAGTCTTTTTTATATCAAGAAAGTTTGTAGAAGTTTAAAAGGAAGTTTTATGAAGTGGTAAAATGATGTGCATGATTTTAAGTATTGCCATTTCTGCAGTTTGGGTGAATTATGCTGATGGTATCACCACCTCCTGAAATTGTATTATGTTGGTTATTTTGTCTGGGGAAAATCAATATTTACCAGAAAAGACTGATAGGTGGTAATTGAAAAAACTATTTGTGTCCACATGTCACTAATCATTACACGATCTTCTATATGGAAGCATTGATAATAAACATGAAATGAAAAGCCTTTTTAATTCTACTGTCAAGACTATCTTCATACATTCAACAAATATATATTGAGCACCTGCCATATTTTTCTCCCTCTCTCCCTCCCTCCTTCCTGATTTGTGAATCCTAATGTCCTTGTGTACTGGCTATTTAGATGGAATATTTTCAAAATTTATACATTATAACTCTAAGGATAAAAAGATACTTGTAGGGAAAATTTAATCTGACCTTCAGAAGATACTGAGGCCTGTGAAAATTATTTTCCCTCATTGAAAACATCAGTAAAAGAGGGTACTATATTGTAAATACAGAATTTTCAGCAACAGCCACAGGTAGGAAAGAAAGTGTAGCTTGGTCTCACGGTAACTAAAACACTACAGACAGTCCCTGACTTACAGTAGGCTCGACTTTATGATGGTGCAAAAGCAATACGCATTCAATAGAAACTGTACTTCGAATTTTGATCTTTTCCTGGGCTAGCAGTATGTGGTATGATGCTCTGTCATGATGCTGGGTGGTGGCAATGAACCACAACTGACCAGCTCCCAGTCAGTCACGTGATCATGAGAGTAAATAATTGGTTCTCTACAGTGTATTGTATGCAATAAGTTGCATGAGGTATTCAGCACTTATAAAATAGGCTTTGCGTTTGATGATTTTGCCCATCTGGAGGCTATTTCAAATGTTCTGAGCACGTTTAAGGGAGGCTAGGCTAAGCTATGATGTTTGGTAGGTTTAGGTATATTAAATGCATTTTCAACTCGCTGTATTTTCAACTTAATGATGGGTTTATTGGGATGTAACCCCATTGTAAGTCGAGGAGCATGTGTACTGCAAAGTTAGGAATCAACATTTCTCTCTACAGTCTGATTTCCCATTCCAAATCTCTGCTGCTGCCTCGTAATTGTTTTTTACAGGTTTCGACTTGCTATTGTGATAAATTTGACCCTGACTCTAATCCTTGAACTCCAGATCCTAAGGGCAACTAATTGGTTTGATTCATACAAAGCATGATCTGACTGGTCTGGCCATCCAGTGTGATCAGCAGTCTCTAGTCCAATAAGATGTGGCAGGAAGACAAGTCACACGATAAAAAACCTTTTTCCCTTGAGGATGCCCATTCTTAGCCTCCACCACTACTTCTCATTTTATTATAATAAACAATGAAACAAAATATTTTGCAATGGCAAAAGGTAGACTAAATCCTCCTTAGGTATTTCCAAAGTCAAACTCCAGAGTTTGACTCTTGAAGTATTTTCAAAGTCAAACTCAAGAGTTTGACTGTTGAGGTATTTCCAAAGTTTGACTCTTGAGTCATTTCCAAACTCTTGGATTAAAGCAGACAGCCTGGCATGACAGTATCAATTACCTGGAGGACTTTTTCACGTGGAAAAAAAAGGTGGGAGTCACTGATCTACTGACAGCTCACAACCCCTGTACTGCTATCAGAGCTGGTCTTGGCTGTTTCCCAAAGGAGTTTATAATACGCTTCCATAAATAAGCATATTGCGTGGTATAAATATAAAGAACGCTGAAGTCATGACCTGCATTCTAGTCATGGCTCAGCCCCTTAGTAAGACTACAGGTTCAGTCGCCTCCCTATGAAATGAATCTCTTGACAGCATGCACTCTCTAAGGCCCCTTCTAGCCAGTCCAATGATGACTTGATTATCATGCCTCTTCCACTACATGCTTGTGACCCTATCACAGCTCACTACCACTTGATGCTACTGATATTTAAAACATTTGTATTCAAGTTCAGCTTTTAGAGCAGTTTAATGTAGCCATTTAGAAATGGGCTATGGAGTCAGAGTGCCTGGATTCGAATCCTCTTTCTACCACTTAGTAGGTGTGTGACCACGACAAATTATTTAACCTGTGTCTGTCCCAGTTTGTTCATCTATGAAGTGAAAATAGTGATATTCTCTAGATTTGTGAGGATCAGATGTGCTCATCTCCATTATGTATGCATTTCAAATCTATGTGCACATTTAGAAGAGCTTAGCACAAGTATTCAGTATTGTTAGCTAGAATCCATCCATCTACAAAAGTAGAAGTTGTCATATCCCCTGGGACTATGTCTGATTGAATCAATGAAATGGAAGGATCTGCTGCAGTGCTGGTGAACACTGGTAGTGATGGTAACTACCACATTCTCTAAAGAGCTTAGTATTAGCCAGTGGTTTTATTAAACTTGGTTTTTTTTGGGGGGGGGCAACTGGTTGGTACTGGGATCTGAACCCTTGACCTTGGTGAACACCACGCTCTAATCAACTGAGCTAACCAGCCAGCCTCTCAACTTTAAATTTTACATCATAAGGTGAAGCAGTTTTGAGTGTTAGAACTAACAATTTTGATGAAACTGGAAAAAAGCACTCATGTCAGTGTGATACCAGCTTGTTCCAGAGTGAAATCTACATTCCACGGTGTATTTAATAATAGACACAGAAACTTAGATTGTTCACTGGAGATCTGTTTAACCAGCCTTCAGGTTCAGCGTTTTCCCTTTTGTATACCCTATGGAGAGTCAGCAGGGAAAATATAAATGACTTGAATGACTGTCCTGAAACTTCTCCAGGTTACCCTGGGATTCAACAATCATGTTGCTTTTTGTACGTAGTCTGGTGTTTCAGTACAGGCTTAATAGATAAGATAAAGAGTGCCCAAGGTGTAAGGAGCACAGGTTCTGAAATAAGTCAAACTTGGATCTGAGTCTTTGATTCCAACTGTGACTAGAGTAAGTTTCTAACTTCCGTAAGCCTTAGTTTCCTATCTGGAAAGTGGGGTGTTAGCTAGAGGTGAGGGTTAAATGAAGTCCCTCATTCAACAAGTCCCTGCAGTGTGCAGCTTCCGCTCCTAGTGGATGAGACAGGGGAGAAAAGAGTGAGTTTATAAAAATGACAAATGCTACGAAGAAAACACGTAACAAGGGAACTATTTTAGGTACGGTGGTCAGAGGAAGCTGAGGAGGTGATATTTAAGCCCGGGCCTGAAGGACAAGGGGGAGCCCGCCCAGTGAGGAAGAGGAGCATTTCAAGGAGAGGAACTGCTCACACTGAGGTCCTAGGTGAGAAAGCGGAGGGTGTTCAGAGGACGGAGGACTGGTTTACCAGGACTGGCATAAAGGGAAGCATGGCATTGTGATGAGCGGGACTGGGTGGTCGTCAGATCATGCAGGGCTTTGTACACTGTGAGTCTGGTTTTTCTGTCCCTGCAGTGGAGTGCCGTGATCACTCTGCTGCCACGTGGAGAATGGACTGCTGGGGGCAGATAGTCGCAAGCAAAGCTGTTAGAGGCTCCTGCAGCAGTCCAAGCTAGAGATTGTGGTAGCTGGTGAGGCTAGGGCTGGAGCTGTGGAGCTAGAGAGAAGTGGATCGTTTCTAGGAGTGGTTTGGGGACAGCTGACAAGACTTGCAGCGGGGCTAAATGTGCAGGGTGGGAGGACAGAGGCTCACTGGTGTCTGCTTTCAGCAAATGGGCACAAGGGAAGACTGGGAGAGGAATAGGCTCGGGTGGAGGGTGTTGGGAAGGGAGTGGGAATAGACATTTTATTTTGGACATACAAAGTTTGAGGTGTGTGTGAGATTTACGAGAAGATACCGAATAGGGAGGCTAGGGCACGAAGGAGAAATTTTGGCAGGAACTATATATTTAAATGAAACTTAAATGTGGCCAATGTAAGCTGGAAGGAATCCCCCAACCAATCAAAATTCCAACATTAAAGATGAAGACCACACACAATTAAACGTTAAGAATAAAAGTCATATGTGCAACTAGCAATAAATAATTAGGAGCAATATTATTAAATAGAAAGACCCCAGATCCCTGAGACAGCCAAGGGAAAATGGGTTCAAAAAAAGCAGTTTTGTTCCTAGAAACCCAAGATATTAACAGATGGGGGCAGGGAACAGTGCTGACGTCTTGCAGTCAAGCCAACTTCCCTGCCAAAATGAAGTCTTTTTTCTTTTTCTGGTAGCTAGCCAGTACGGGGATCCAAACCCTTGATTTTTTTTTTTTTTTAAGTAAACTACTTTGAAAGACATTATATATTCCTATATAATCAGAGATCAAAACTCACTGGTTTTAACAAAATAGCACAGATTGCTTACACTTACGAGTGGCCAAGTTGTGTCACACGCATACTTGGATGTCATGTTCTCTAAGATTCTCTCATCCCACATTGAGTATCAATGACCTAGTGCATATTTAAGGTCCAAAGTTCACAATCTGTATAGGTCGTGAGTGAGGTGGTCTCAACACCTCTCGACAGCTGTTCCTGTCAGAAGGCCCTCTGTCAGGATGCCTCTAGAGGCAACAGAAACTGGGGGCATGGCTGGTTAGCTCAGTCACAGGTTTGGGTCCCTGTACTGGCCGGCCACCAAAAAAAAAAAAAAAAAAAAAAGTTGGGTATGAGCTGGGAGGAGGAACAGTGCTGTGTGGTGTCTCTGCCCGTATCTGGCCCCATAATGAGCACTCACAGCCTCGCTGGCAGAGCCGTAACCCACAACCACAGTGCAAACACGGGCGAGTGCTGAGAGGGTGGGGCCAGCCTGGCCTGCAGACACACGGATGCCCCTGACGTGGCCGCAGCTAACTGAACACCCTGCTTAGCAACAGGAAGCATGCAAGTGCCCAGGCAGCACTCATCTCAGCAAACCAAAGGGTCCCTCTGTTCCTGAAGTTCTAAGGCCCACGGTTTTTAATTTCCCCAAAGAAACTTATTTCTGATGTAGCCAACCTTTCTCCACCACTAGGAAATGTCCAGTAAAAATCTGGGATAGAGAATAAGCATGAGGTTTTTATCTTCCTGAAGTCAAGTAAGGATAATGAAGGGTACAGGTCAAGTGCATTCCAAAGGGCAATTCAATTTAGCAAGAAGCAAGATTAACCCAATGCACTTAAGGAATTCTCTAAGGTGACAAATGAGTGACTGTAAGCTGGGTGGAAGAGGGCTGAGGAACACTAGTGTCCAGGGCAGCGGCAGCCCTGAGGTTGCTTCTGCAATGAGTAAACAATAACATTTGCTTTTAAAAACGATTTTATATACTTTTTTCTACGTCTGTGCCAGTTATTCTCCATTTTCTCCCACCCCGACGCTACGTAGCTTCATTCTCCACCTTTCTCTGCACCCCAAGTGGCTGACCTCTGAAAACTCCAGTCCCCGGGCTTCTTCCCCTCTGGCTTCGGATGGGGTTCAGCTAATGGGAGCCCGTGGCAGGTGGCAGAGTGGGAGGACAGAGAGCATGGGGTGTCCCATCCCTCATCCTTGGCTGCAGTTTCAGCCACAGTTCTGGGGAGGCTGCGTCCCTCTGTGACTCCCACCACACAAGGCAGCCTCCTGCTGTTGCTAGCCAGCACCGCTGGCAGGGTACCTCGGCATCCTTCCTGGTTCCCTGAACCCCACCTGCACCTCTGTCAACTGTCCTTTCATCAGCTTCTCTTCAGGAGTCCCAGGTCCGGCCAGGACCCTGACTGGTACCCCATGTGCCCCACAGCGCTCTCTGCCCTTCCAGTGAGCGCAGTGTGGTCCTGCCGCTTTCATCAAAGGGATTCTGACTGCACGGTGCATCCTCATGGGATCCTCTCAGCTCCCAAATAAAATGCCACGACACCAGATCATATAATTCAATGTTTTATATCAGAAAAGATCAGCTTTCCAACATTTATTCCACTGAACAAGTTCACAGCATTTTCATGAACTATCTCAGGGCTACATCAGTACAAAATAGTTTAAGTTAGTAAAATAAAGCAGTTTCAAAAGGAAAATCATTGATTACTTCAGGGAAGTGCCACTACCACTTGGGAACAGGGGATATAGGCAGCAATGTGGCTACTGCGAAATGTGGGAACAAGCCAGCAGGTACACTGTCGTTGCTTTCCTACGGCAGAGAGGCCCCCAGTCTTCAGGCACCAACCTCTCCGGGACACAAATGAGTGGCAGAAAAATGCCTCCTTATCTATGCTCAGCAGCCCTTCTATTGGGATGACACATCTCTCCCGGCCAATGAAATATGCTGGCTGACCCCAGCCCTGCGTGCATCAGTCTAATCAGCGTGCTTTGGGGCGGGGAGGAGACTGCTCTACGGGCAGAGGGAAGGGGTAAGAAAGAGCTAAGCAGGCAAAGAGAAATGAAAAACGAGCAGGAGCAGCTATTCTTATATGGAAGAAAATAGACTTAAAAAAAAAAAAAAAAAAGAAAGAGCTAAACAATCACATGGCAAACGCAAATCAAATTCTCTATTCATGGTCCAAGATGCCATTTGTTTGGCACGCTGTTTTTTTCTGTCCAGGAAGCCTCCAAGTTGCATACTGCCAATTGGAGGGCCACAGCGGGTGGGGTGTGACAAACTGGAAAAGCACTGTGTGTGTGTGTCTGTGTGTGTGTGTGTAGGGGACGGAGGGGCCAGGTATCGCACTGTGCGTGCATGTGTGTGTGTGTGTTGTGTGTGTGTGTGTAGTAAGGGACGGAGGGGCCAGGTATCGCAGAGCAGAGCCAAGGGTTGTTTTCTGGGAATCCTGCTGGGGCATGCCTTTCATCCATCCTGCCTGTCTGGAGGACATTTTTAAAATCAGCAAGTTAACAAAAAAATTAACCCTATTTATGTAGCTATCCTGGACACTTTTTCTTCTGTTCTCTCCAGGATGGTTAAAACTTTGGTGTGACACTATTTTCCTTTAACAACAAAACTCCCCAGAAGGCTTACAAGTGGTTGGCAGTGCTGCCTTTTCGATACTTTGCACGACCCATGGTAAGGCACTTTGCAACGATTCTGCTTACTATCACTGGCAGTCAGTCTAAAATTCTCACCACGTACAACCCACCCGATGCACACACCAGGTACTCAGTGACCCACCTACTACTTGCTAATGATGCACCTTCTGAGAGACCCCTGCAGGCTCACTGCACATCCTGCCACCACAGGTGGCTTGGTGTCACACCGTCCTTGGCACCAACTGGCTTGTGTCAGGTTTAGAGTTCATCGTGTTTGGCCTCCTGGTCTTTGAGTTTAAATTCCTCAGCCGTAACCTTCCCATCTCCGTTCCGGTCCTGGTTGGTGAACATATTCTTCACGATCATTTCAGCATCAAAACCAGGAGCAAGTTTCCCTTTGCCAGATGCCACCTGGGCATGAATGTACTCTGAGAACTGGAGAGAAGGGACAGGATAGACCATGAGACACAGCAGCCAAGAATGCAGAGCCAGGGGCCTGAAATAGGGCAGCCCAAGGGTGATGGGGCTGCACCTTGAGTCTGAGCTACCAAAACAGATAAAATCTTCTTGGGGCCTACGTGACTTGGATTTTTCTTCTCCAGATGTAGGTGAAAACCCCTGGGCTAAATGTCTCCAAGAGCCCTTAGAATCTAGGAGGCAAATGAATAGCAGCCATCAGAGCCATCCCTTCTCTCAAATTAGCTCCCCACCAAAGGCTGATCCCTAACCACTCTGGCCTCTAAGAACACTGTTGTGTGCATGCACAAACTCATTCATACAGTGGAAACTCACTGAGAGGCCACAAACATGTTGAGCACCGTTCTGGCCCCTGCACTGTGTACATCAATACACAAACAAAGACATCCTGCCCTTATAATGCTTGCCTTCTACTGGGAAAGACAGATAATTAAACACACACCCAATAAATAAGTAAATCACATATTAAGTTACAAAGTGAAGTGCTCCAGAAAGAATGAAAACATTGAGCTAAGGAAGGGAGGGCGGGTTGAAGCATTAAATTTAGCAGTCAGGGTACAACTGCCATGGGGGTAGAACTGTGCAGATGCTTGAAGGGAGTCAGGGAGTGAGGGAGTGAGCCAGTTATCTGGGAACGCGTGTTCTGCACAGAGGGCAGCGGGTGAAAGGCCCGGGCTGGATGCGTGCCTGGGGTGTGCACAGAAGTGGGAGTTGGGGTGGGGGAGGACGCAGCTTTCCAGGCCACTGGAAGGCCTTTGGATGGGACCCTTGCAGGTCTGAGAAGCAGCATCTAAGACTGACTGAGAAGGACACCCCTGGCTGCCATAGGGAAATGGGAAAGCAGGAGGAGATTCCCCTAGGCCACTGCAGCGATGGGACCCCGCCAGGCTAAGAGGCTGTGCAGGGCAGGGTGAGAAGTGGCAGGCTCTGCACTTGTTCTGGAGGCAGAGCTGGAGTGATGTCCCGATGGGTTTATCATGGCCTACAAGGGAACAGATTACGGAGCGCTCTCGCCTGAGCGACTGGAAGGAGAGAGTTGCCATTGACTGTGATGGGGAAGGCTTTAGGTGAAGCGGGCTTCAGGGATAGGGGGTGAGGCTATCAGCTGTCAATAAATGGAGACGGCAGGTAGGCAACTGTCTAGATGAGTATGAAGTGGAGAGAAGACTGGCCTAGAGCTACAAAGGTGGAAATCATCAGGATATGGACGGTAAAGCCATGGACAGGATGGGACTGCTAAGGGAGGGTCGTAAACAGGAGAAGAGAATAAAGTTCAGGAGTTGGCCCCAGACGCTCCAACTTGAAGAGGCCTGAGGAAGGGCAACCAGGGAGGCAGAAGGAACACCACGAAAGTGTGCGTCCTGGGAGCGGGGGAAGCGGCGTCCTGCAGAGGAGTCAGCTGTGTCCAAGTGGCAGGGGTGTGAGGACCAACTGCTGGACTCAGCAACGCGGAAGGCAAGAGCGGGCTCAGAGGTGCACAGGGACAAAAGCCGGACAGCCGTGCATTTAGAATAGACAGGAAGAGAGGGATCGGAGGCAGGGAGGACGGACAGCTCTTTTGAGGTTTTTGCTGAAAAGGAAGCAAAGAAATGAAAGAGACGGAAAGGCACACCAAAGAAGGGAACTAATACCACGTCTGTATGCTAACGAGGATGACCCAGAGGCAGGGGAAACGCTGACGGCGTAGGAGAGACAGGGGAGAAGGCTGGAGGGATGTGCTTGGATAAGCGGATGTGGACCAGGCAGGGAGCAGGAATTCCCAGGGCTGGGCCTTGGCAGGATACTCTATGGCCCAGCTCCATGAAGGAGCATGTGGTCCTGGCTCAAACCTCCGGGGAGCTGTGTGACTCTGGGGAAGTCATTTCCCTTCTCTGTGCACAATTTCTTCTTCTGAAAAATAGGGATGATTACGTGGCTGCTGTGAGGGCTGAGGCAAAGAATATACGTGAAAACACTTAGCACCCTGCAGGCGTGCAGTGGGCACCCAGTCACCCAGAACTCAATCCAGACCTGCACCTGTCAGGGCTCACTTTCCTCAGAGAGGAACAGTGAGCTTCCATTCAGTGTGTGTGCGTAAAAGCACTCAGTACACGAGGGGGCCGGCCATCACCGTCAGGAGAAATGTGGCGCAGCTGTCCTCTGCACTCTGAGAAGGCCTCACTTTCAGAATGGGCCCCACAGGGCCCCCAAGCTCCTTCTGCCTCGCCGTCCTGCAAAGGCCAGTTACCTCTTCAAGGAGGACGTCTCCATTGCTGTCCTTGTCGATCTCCTCAAAGAGGTTGGGTGACACCTCGCCATTCCATACGAACATGTACCCCTCAGGCAGGCCGGCCACTAGCTCCAGCAGCTCGATGTCGAACACCAATACAGCACTGCCGGGCACTTCCCCATCTGCCCCAAGACGGAGGAGGCATTGTTACCTGCAGGGCAGTGGCCAAGGCCAAGCAACCGCCCTCCCCGCCCTGCCTTCAGCCGCCCCACCCAGGCGGGCATTTCTTGTGAAAGCAAGAAAGTGCAGCAGAGGCTGGTGGCTTTCCCACCTGCAGGCGGTGACCCAATCATAAGTCATGAAGTCAGTTTACAGGGCAATGAGAAGCATTTTTTTTAAAATTGAAGAATAGAATAAAGTAGGTCAGAATACACTGCACATAGAAAAGGATAGGTACTGTTTCATGAAAATTGAGTTTCAATCTCATATATAAAATTAAATGTATGTACGTGTACATTGTATGTTTATGTGCACAGATTGGGAGATAAGATATACGAGTATTTCTTACTGTGTGTCTTGGTGAAAAAAGTTTGAAAGCCGCTAGTGGAGACTACAATGGTAGAACTTTTGAATGAATCTAACGATACAACCTTAAGAATAACAACATTATGCCTAACAACGACAATCTGAGACATGACTGTACACACATTCCGGAACACTATAGATAGTATGAGCCGGAAAGAAGTTATATAACTGTGAATATACAAATGTAATATATAGTATTCAGAATTATTATACTATATATTATCTAGATTATATTTTATGTGCAATATGTTATGTTGTAATTATTTATAATAATATATTAAAGGAAAAGTCTTCAAAGATACACAACATATTTTTTAAAGCGTTTCTTCTGGATTGGTAGGAGGAGCAGATAGGACTTTTACAAGTATTTAAAAAGTTGTGAAAGGAAAAAGAAATCAACCCAATGTGCCTACCACTTTTACAAGTTAGCACTTTCCAGCTCCTTCATGTCCAGATGAAAAGAAGGTTCCCCAAATCCTCCACGTGGAGGACACATTCTGGCCAAAATCATAAAGGACAACAGAACCACTTTGAGGATGGGGTAAAGCCAGTATTTCCAGAACTTGAAACTAATCTCTTCCAAAGGAAATTTTCCTGGACAGCTTATAGGCTCAGGAGAAGTGAAAAGCAACGGCCACAGCACTCCAGCTGTCCCAGGAACAGCTACAGAAGGAAATGCCCAGCCTGACGCCAGAGAGCCTGCCTGCAGAGCTCCCCCAGGGACACCTTCCACTCGTGGGTCTGAGGATCCAAGGTTTATTTTGCTGAAACTCATTCTTCCTCAGGAGGATAATGGGCATTAGCATGGCTCACTGAATTTATGGGGTCTTTAAACAAAAATGCTAGACACTTCAATAGAAAAACCACAAATCTTTGGGTTTTAAGTAAAAGAAGCATATTGCAGTTCTAACTGCAGCACCCCCAAAAGCACAAAATTGAGATGGTGAACGCGCCCCCAACACCCTCGAATGCCGTGGCTCGCTCACCCACACCAGCCTCGCCGTAGCCCAGGTGGGGCGGGATGACCACTGTCCGTCTCTCCCCGACACACATCTCTCGGAGACCCATGTCCATTCCCAGCACGACTTGTCCAGACCCCAAAACAATATTATATGTTTTGCCTAAATTCCATCTGAAAATGAAACAGAAGAACCCTGCGTTAGGTCATCGACGCACTGATACTTGATTCTCTTTTTTTTTAAATTTTTTATTTTATTTATTTTTTTAAAAATTTTATTTTGTCGATATACATTGTGGCTGATTATTGCTCCCCATCACCAAAACCTCCCGAGAGTGTTCTCTTGAGAACAACACATCACTTCTAGGATATCTCTGCCAAAAATATACGACCCCTATCTAATCACGGGAAACACCAGACAAACCCACATTGAGACACATTCTGCAAAATGAATGGCCTGTCATCTTCAAAAATGCCAAGGTCGTGAAAAGCAAAGGAAGACTGAAGAACTGCTCCAGAGTGGAGGAGCATATTGGAATGAGACCCTTTTGCTATAAAGGACCTTATGGGAATATTTGGTAAAACTAAAGAGCGTTCTGGGTTTTAAAAGGGGGTAATGCATCAGTGCTAACTTCCTGATTTTAATGGATGAACTGAGTTACGTACGAGACTGTGCCTGTAGTCAGGCATTAGGGTTGAGGAGACATCACAGTGGCAATCGACTCTCCAGTGGTTCATGGGGAAAAAGTCCTTTGTACCGCTCTCATAACTTTTCTCTACATTTTAGTCAATGTTCTAGTGAGGCATGTTCTTGAAAAATTTTGCTACACAGAATTGTAGTTAAGACCCTGAGTTTTAGATTCAGCAAGCTCTGAGCATGAATCCTGGTTCTGCCACTTAATTTGACCCTGGGAAATGTAACCTCTCAGTGTCCTGACTTATAAAATGGAGATGATACTAGCTCTCTTACAGGGATGTTCTATACAGCAAATAATATAAAATGCTTGGCACAGTGGAGAGCCAGTACAAAGGGTTCAAAACGGATGGCCATGAGGGTACAGAGTGCTTGTGTCTGAAGCAGTCTATGACTTCAGAAAAACAACTTGAGATTTCGATTATCTTTGATGGCCATGGACCCTGGGGAAACTTGTTTAAAAATAGGTGGCCCCATCACTTCAGTCACTACTGAAAATAAATCTATGGCATTCCTCTCACTTCCTAAAGACAAACAGTGGTATATTCTTCAATGCCAAGGGAGACAAGCCCCTGATGTCCCTTGATGCCCATCACCAAGTGGTGACAACATGGTTGGGATGGCCCATTTGGGCCACACCCTTTTCTCAGGCTTCCCAGACTCCCCTGGGCACAGGGCTGCCACCTTTTTTACTCCTCCAGCTGGTTCCCAGGGCCAGCAAACTAAAACCAGATTTCTGATTGTCCTACCTGGGAGTGAGATAGGAGGTGCTCAGTCCTCCTGGGGTCCAGTTTCGGGCCACTCCCCTAGGACTCAAGCCCCTCCTCTAAGTCCTGGGCTGCTGCTGCCTGTAGCACCTATTTTTCAGTACCAGCATGTGGAAACCAAGACCACAGGAGGCAGACTTATGTAATCTCAGTGGCCGAGCATGCTCAGTAAAAAGGAGTTTATCCTTTGAATGACCTCCCCTGGAGGCACTAGAGGGCACCTAGAATATTCTAAGTGTATTTGGTGCATATGATGGGATTTGACCAATGAGCATGCTTCAAAGAGGCCAACGGAGCATGTGCAAAGCTGCATTACGTAAGTGGAACCACCCCCTTAGTGGAATATCCATTAGACAGCATGACTGTGTATGGACAGGAGCTGTTGCTCAGTGTCTCTGGACCAGCCTGCACTTCGCCTTTGCGGTGTGTATTTCCTACTTCTTGTGTTAGGCTTGCCTTCGGCAGGCTGATGCGTGCTCTGGAACCAGTCTGCACCTTGCACATTGTGCATTTCTTACTTGTGCATTAAACTTGGTGTGGCTGCCCTTCAGTCTCTGGAGCTAGGCCGCACGTTCCCTGGGAAGTCGGTATTTCTTATTCCTTGCGTTAAACCTGTTTCCATTTTTACTGTGACTCTGCTCCTGAATTCTTTCCTGTGGCGGAGTCAAGAACTTGGTAGGGCCTGGATGGTTGGAGGTCACCTATCAGACCTCCCCAGACCCTGCCCCCGGTATCAGGAGGAAACGGAAACAAAGCCGATTCCCGCCCAAGATCCTCGGCCCCGGCTGCGGGGACAGAGCTGCCCTCACACGGCCTTTCTCCAAGCACCACCCGGCGGGAATCCTGTGGCTCGGTCTCACAGAATATTCGAGAACTCGGATATTAAGCAGTGAATGTTCTTCCTCCGCGAGGCCAGCTTAAACACACACACACACACACACACACACACACACACACACACACACACACACACACACACACACACACACACACACACACACACACACACACACACACACACACACACACACACACACACACACGATTAAGAAAATCCTCCAGTCGACTTGTTTTCATGGGTCTTCTTTTTCCTTGGGCCATTTATTTTTATTTTTCCTGCCAGCTTTTCTCCCATCCCTCCCACCCTCCGCGCTGCAGCTGCCACCTGTCCCCGCCGCGGCCCCCGCTCCCCGGGCCCTGCCCCGCAGGTGCCCCCGGCGGCCTCACTGTCTGCTGAGCCTGCGGGACTCAAGCGCCCGCCACCCCAGAGACCAGCAAGGACGCCCGGCCACGCTCGTCAGGCAACTCTCCACGGCACACGAGGCGCCCGAGCGCAGGGAGCCGAGCTTCTGCCAAGAGCGGAGCCTGCACCGCGTGGCTCCACCCAACATGCGTCAGAAGGCGGCGGGCAGGTCCCGGAGCTCAGGGCACGCACGTGCTGACCCCACCCAGAGCGGGGTCTCCTGCTCACTTCCCACCCCCACGTCCCTCTTCCCGGCCTCAGGCGCGCCCGGCAGGAACACGAGCGTTAGCAACGGGGAGCGTTAGCAACGGGAGGGACGCTGCTGCTGACCTCCCAGGCCATTTGCACACGCCTGCACTCACTTGGTCCCCAAACAACTACGAGCCTCCCTCTTTCCCTGTGCCCTCTGCATGCTTCCAATGACCAGCACTTGGGATTTCTTTGCAAGAGGGTGGTTGTAAGCCAGGTCCACATAAATCTGGGCCCCGGAAGCCAGGTATATATTTCACTGATTCTGAAAATCATACTTTTTCACATTTTAGCCTTTCTGTAATTAGGATACATTTTGTGATTGACGGCATCTCATTTTTTGGCAGCATGTTAAATTTCTTAAAGATACATAAAATAATATTTCTAACAACACATTTTAGATTTGATGAAATATGTTAGATGTATTAGCATACAGGATCTCATACCCCAGAAGGAATGCTCGGAAGAGTTTCTCCCTAGGGGTCTCTCTCTCTCTGCCTGGCTCTCTACAGCCACACACTGTCACCCGAAACTGGAAGACAGAGGGACAGGTGGGAGGGAGAGAGGGTCCTCCATATCTAGAATAATTGTAGCAGCACATACTTATATGAATGAAGCCCTTTTTTCCCCCCAAAACCAAACTTAGGAATCTAAGTCAGGCTCAGTACAAAAATGGATGTACTTATATGGAAATAGAAAGAAAGGCTTGAAAATGTTTCTCTCCCAAAGAAGAGAATATTGCATCAACTTACGGATAAATCTGAAGATTCAAATACATAAGCAAAGCACCTTTGAGATGCATGATACTAGTTTATATTGTTGATTCCCATTTAATATATTTTTCAGATTCATCTCAATCAACTAACATTTATAAAATTCTCCTTTTGTGCTATGCTCTAAGCTAAATTCAAAGAATAAAAATATTAATAAACACATTTGATGTCCCTAAGGTATTCAGATCAGCAACAGAGACGGAAACAAAAATAACTAACTAAAAGACAGGTAATACGTAAACTGTTATAAGACTACAGAAGCAGGAGCAGTTGATTCTTCCTAGAAATTAAGAAAAGATTTTGAGAAAAAGGAGGATATGTAAGCCAGGGCAGAAGATGGGCGGAAATAAGGGAGCAAGCAGTGCACAACCTGCACCACTGCACGAGGCCATCCTGGAAGGTGGGGATGGGCCACAGCAGAAGAGGCTGGTGAGGGGGAATGGAGCTGACAAACAGAGCCGCATGTCCCAGACTCCAGAGTTTGGCCTTTATGTGTGGGTAAGTTTTTAAAGACAGCAGTTCTATGTTAAGATCTGCCTTTCAGAAAGACAATTTCATAAGGTAAGAAATGGTCTGGAGCAGGGCGAGACCATTAATAGGAAACTCTTAGAATAATACACCTGAGCAGCGATGCAGGCTTGAGTTGTGCAGAGGGGAAGGCATGGAGATGGAAGCTCTCAACCAGTATCTGATGAGAAGAGAACGATGGGGCTGTCACCCTCCAGGCTCACTCCCACACCACTCCTGGTTGCTCTTACGTGGAGTCCAGCAGGGTCCCGTCCAGAAGTGAGGCATTGTAGTGATACTTGAGGTAATCCCCCTTCTTACTCAGCACTGAGCAGTCAGGGGGCTTGTAGTGGGAGGTGATGCTGATGGAGTCTGCAGGGTTGTGGAAGTCAATCACATGGATGTCAAACACCAGCACAGCTGAGCCAGGGATATTCCCTAAAGGACAGAGGCAGGGAATTAATGAATGAACCCTCCCCGCTGCAGCACATGTGCCTCCCTGCTGTCACCAGGCATGTCCTCACAGCCCTCCAGTGAGGAACATAGGACCCAGATATGAAATCCCAGGGAACACTAGGAGAATAAAGCTGAACCTCATTTTACAGATGGGGAAACAGGCACAGATTTGTCCACAGTCACCAGCCAGTTATGAGCAGTTTGGACTGAAATTTGGTGATGGGCTATTGCCTCCGGGGATCTCTGAGTCTGAAAGATGTATGGCTTAGCTGATCACAGATGAAGAAACTCAAGTCCAGACAAGTTAAGGCTTGCCTCTCATTCACTAGAAGTAAGAGGTGGGATAGGAAAAATCAGCTGTAGAGTGAAAACCACTCCAGTGCCCTACCACTGCTCAAGCAAAACAAAACTAACATGAACTTCATGGAGGAAAAAAATATCTCACCACAACTGGCCCATACACACCCTCATAAGAGTACACCTAAGGGCACTAAGTACTTTGACAACATGTCCTATTTGTTCTACACAAAATCAGTAATAAACTTTTCTTTTCCATTATTTCCACTTTTGAAAACAGTATCTCACAACTGAATCATGTTTTCCAGTTTACAAAAGTATTTTTCACATGTATTCTCTCACGAAATCCCTGCAGTAACCTTATGGGGTAGACATTAACATAAATCCAGGATTAGCAGACACTTCATGAATTTAACAACAGCTTCTCGGGGGGTGAGGGGACACCTTAAATATATGCATCAGTTGTATAGCACCTCCCCCACCCCGGTCATTTCAGAAAAGTTTAAATGTAAAAAACTTTTAAATCATGTTACTTAGAATCAAAGATGTATAGCATTATAATTTGCATTTTACATATAAGAAAACCAACTCAGATGTGATAGAACTTGTTCAAGAAAACAACACAGCTATCTATACACAGAACTCAAATAGAGATACATGAACACCAACAGCCCCTCCCTGCCTTGCATCCCTGCCACGTACTTTTCTTTGTGTTTCTCGGTTGGTCTCTCCCCTTTCTCTAACACACACACACACACACACACACACACACACACACACACACACACACACACACACACACACACACACACACACACACACACACACACACACACAGTGCTTTATCAATTCATTTAATTATCATTAAAATCCGATATTCCCAATTTACAGATGAGAAAACTGAGGCACAAACTTTAGGGCCCAAAGTTAAAGGTAAGAATTTGAAAAGTCTGTGCTTTATAGCAGAACACAGGTGTTTGATGTTCACTCGTGGCAGAGAGTTGCTGGTGTGAGTGGGAATGAGGTGCAGGCTCTTTCCCATAGGAACCGGGAATCGCAGCCTGCCATCAGCTGTATGGTTGCTCAGAGTCAGGGACAAGGGCAGCTCTGTGCCGGAAACTAACACACACGAACAGCAGGGAGTGGCTGCAGAGCCATATCCGTGGTTTCTCAACCTTGGCAACCCATTAAAATCACCTGGGAACAAACTTTGAAAATATAATGGTAAGTGAAAGAAGCCAGACACAAAAGGCCAATTACTGTAGGAGTCCACTGATATGGAATGTCCAGAATAAGAAAATCCATAGAGACAGAAAATAGATTAGTAGTTGCCAAGCTGAGGGTGGGTGGGGGCTGTCAATGGGGAACAGGGAAGCAAAGTGACTGCTAATGGGTATGGGGTTACTTTTTGGAGTCATGAAAATGTTCTGGAATTAGACAGTGGTAATAGTGGCACTACCTTGTGAATATACTAAAACCCACTAAATTGTAAACTTTAAAATGATTAATTTTACAGTATGTGAATTGTATCTCAATAAAAAATTAAATTAAAAAATCTTTGGCTGGCCAGTTAGCTCACTTGGTTTGAGCGTGGTGCTGATAACACCAACATCCAGGGTTCGATGCCTGTACCGGCCAGCTGCCAAAAACAAACAAACAAACATAATCTCTCTCCTAGATATATATCCCAAAGAACTGAAAACAGAGATTTGAACAGATATTTGTACACCAACATTCATAGCAGCATTATTCACAATAGCCAAAAGGTGAAAACAACCAAAGTGTCCATCGACAGATGAATGGATAAACAAAATGTAGTATTCAGCCATAAAAAAAGGAATGAAATTTTCAGCCATGAAAAGGAATAGAATTTATTAGCCAAAAAAAAAAAGTGAAATTTTGATATATGCTAAAATATTGATGGACCTTGAAAACATGCTAAGTAATGATAACCAAAAATATCTGCTCTGACCAGGTCATCTAAATTATAGGCCTTGGGAGATCTGGGATAAGTCAGTAGTCACATCCACCTGTCCTGGAAAATGGTATCATAAGACCATTTTCACTTAGAAGCAGAAAGGATGGCACCAGAAAGCAGTAAAATAACCTAGAATGCTTTTTGTGGCCCTTACCCTAGATCCCTGCATGTAGGATGTAACCTAGTAACAATCCCAAATCTATCGGTCATGCAGAAGCAACAAAAAATCTGAAGTGATTAGGTGGGGCTGTCCTCTCTCTCTCTTCCTTTGATCCTTCCCCTTCTTGTGATTATAAAATGCTAAGCTCTACTGCCCCTCTTGGGAACACATTTCTCAGAGTGACCTGACTATGTGTCTCCCCAGTTGCAATCGCCATATTGGCTCAACAAATCCTCACTACATGTATTTGGCCTCAGTTTCTTTTCAGCTCAACAGTAAAGTAAGCCAGATACAGAAGGACAAATATTATGATTCCACCTTAATGAGGTACCTAGAATAGGAAAATTTGTAGAGACAGAAAGTAGAATGGGGGTCTCCAGGGGCTGGTAGGAGGGGGGGTGAGGAGTTATCGTGTGATGGTTCAGAGTCTGTGCTGGAGATGATGAAAGAGTTCGGGGTCTACATGGTAGTGATGGTTAGACAACATGGTGAAAACATTTAATGCCACTGATTTGTACACTTAAGAATGGTTAAAATGGTAGAAATGTGATATGTATTTTACCACAGTAAAAAAACCAATTAATGTAATTCACCACATTCACAGAATAAAAGAATAAAAATCACATGACATCTCAAAAAAAAAAAAAAAAAAAAACTACTTGGAAGCATTAAAAATAATGTCAATGCCTGCCTCCCCTCAGAAGTAGCTTTTGCATGGGCCGAGCCCGTGGCGCACTCGGGAGAGTGCGGCGCTGGGAGCACGGCGACGCTCCCGCCGCAGGTTCGGATCCTATATAGGACTGGCCAGTGCACTCACTGGCTGAGTGCCGGTCACGAAAAAGACAAAAAAAAAAAAAAGAAGTAGCTTTTGCAGAGCAGTGGTCTCAGACTTAGCTGGGTATCAGAAAGTCCTGGAGAACTTGGTAAAAATACAAAGGGCCAGGAGCCGACCCCGTGGCTCACTTGGGAGAGTGTGGTGCTGGGAGCGCGGCGGCGCTGCCGCGGGTTCGGATCCTATATAGGGATGGCTGGTGCACTCACTGGCTGAGCGCGGTGCGGACGACACCAAGCCAAGGGTTGCAATCCCCTTACCAGTCACAAAAAAGGAAAAGGAAAAAAAAAAAAAAAAAAAAAAAAAGGGCCAGGAGTCCAGCAGGGTCCCAACAACACGGCTGGGTTCTGTGATCTTTACGCTCTCCAGGTGATTCTCAGTGATACATACCAGCATTTGAGAACCACTCGACCAGTGTGGGAACAGGCATTGGTATTTTACAGAAGTTTTCCAAGGGTTCCTCACAGGCAACCAAGTTGAAGGAACACTATGTTTTTCACTCTTTTTTTTTAGTGGCTGGCTGGTTCAGGGGTTGAATCATACTTTAACCAACTGAGCCAACAGCAGCTCTGAGGAACACTATGTTAAGTGGTCTGTAAGTGAGCAGCTGACACCAAATTTAACCTCCCCTCCAAGGTGCATTTGGGTGCAGACCCCCAGACCACCCATTTCCCTGCGATCTGGGTCCAGCACTCTCCTGATAACTAACGTGTCTTCTCAGACTCGAGGATTCCAGGCACAAGCATTCCAGTCAGTGCAGAGGTCAACTCACACCCAGTCAAGTACCGTAACTATTTAGCAACAAGTTTGCATGTCAGCTCCCAAGAAGTTAACGAGAGCCAGCCTACCAGATGCCTGATTCACTCTGAGGCACAAACACGCATTGACCAAGGCATCAACAGGATGTAAGCTCTGTGTGGGCAGTAAGTTTTGTTTGTCTTTTTCTCTGCTGAATCCCCAACACTTACAGCAGGGCCTGGTCATGAAGACACTCAATGATTGATGGAAGGGTAGTTGGAGTTTCTGGGCCTGCCAAAATGGAGACCAGGTTTTGACCCACAAGATCCTGCCTGCCCCAGGCAGCCAGCAAGCTTCCCACCTCGACCCCGCTATCTTGCTCTGACTTCCACAAAGCTATCTATACAGGTGAAAATGGTCCACCACTTCATTACGGCCTCAACACCAGCCTCCTCTCTGACTAAACCCTTAACCAATGCAGAGGTAGTCACTCCATTTTTACCACAAGAATGCCTCCTCACACGTAACAAAAATAGAAGGCAGCAGGCTAGCTCGCCCCGGAAACTCTGCAGCTCCGAGTGCTTGTGGGTTTCATCTGAGAGCTCTGGGACTCCTGGTTAGAGCTCTCAGTTCTCCATATATGGGTATCATATGCCTGATGGAAACTCATGTTTCCCATCTGCCTTTGACACAGGCAGGTCAAAAAGCCCTGGATTCAATTCCTGCTCCATCGCTGGTTAGCTGTTGTGGCTTTGCGCAAATGACTCTACCTTTCTGGGCCTTGTTATCTTATCCAAGCAATGAGGATAATAATACTCAAATGATTATTTCCAGGTTTGGACAAGTTTGTGTGCAAGAAGGCCCAGACACACAGTGGATAAAATATGAATTATTTTCCTCACTCTCCTCTTTCCTACAAGAGTAATCAAAAGGTCATTTGGAAGTTGGGTGACAGAAAGCACGGAGAAATAATGCTCACACAACCCTGCAGCAGAATCCATTCCCCACTTCAGGGCTGCAAGCACATCCAAGCATCTTCCTTTCAGGCTGACCCGGTGGAACAAAGCAGACAGCAGAAAAGTCCAGAGCCTTTTCCAGAAGGCCTGTCCCTTCCCCTCCACCAACCCTGCAGGGGAAAAGGCTGAACACAATGAAATGATGATAAAGGCTGACATGACAGTGCCAAAGACAGCCCAATAATTCATTCCTTCCACAAATATTGCTGAACTCTTACTATGTGCCTGGCCCTGTGGTACATGGCATGGAAGCCACAAACTAGACTGATTCTGCATCCTGACACACTTCTTGGGTCAGTCCCTCAGGGATCAGCTTTAGGTCCTATGCAACTCCCCGTAGAGAGGCCAAGGCACTAACAAGAAGAGGACAGAGGCAGACCCACATAAGAGCACTTGGGTTTTACACATCAGGGAGCCCTCCCCCCACAGCAAAATATGACTTAGGAGGAAGCAGCCTCATGCCCAGAAAATTTATGAGCATTTGGAAGCTTCCCAGAGCCTTATATAATTCTTTGCAGAGCTCTGTCTCATACTTGATAGAAAGCCAAAAGGAAAAAAATAATTTAAGCAAATGTTTTCCATCAATGCATTCTTTTTAGAGAGAAGGAAGGATTCATCCTCGGGTCATAATGAAACAAGAATACTCAGAAAGTATTTATCTGTTTCTATGTGTATTTGGGTAGAAGTAGGAATTTACATGGTACAAACAAAAGAGCATCAAGCCTCTAAACAAACAGGACATAAAGCAAGGCCTGTTAAATGTATCTTAAGCTGTGATCTGTTGTGGTTTCATAAATCAAAAATTTAAGTGAGGGAGATAAAAAATGTTTCTTGATGGTATACCCTAGTTTCCAACCAACTTGATGTTTTTTAGATCCTCTGTGCAAACCCTACTGGAAAAATTCCCAAGACCCCTATGATATATCAATAGTAATCAGAAGAGGGTTAATAAAGCCAATAAGACTAGCCAGAATTCCATCAGCAAAAGAAATACAAAAGCAAAATAAATATTGCATTAACTATTCCTAAGCAAGTCAGCAAAAAATAGTACATGAGAGAAAACATAATTAAGAAAGAAAATATGGTGTGAAATACTATACAGCCATTAAAAATATCTGGCATAGAAAGTTATTCATACTATATCTGTTGTTCATAGCAAATAGGGTGAAGAGATAAATTACAAAGTAATATGTATAGATGATACCATTTTTGTATAATTTATTAATGTAGGTAGATGTGTTTTTTTTTTTCCACACATTTACTCAAAAGTATAGAAGGCTATTCACTTTATGGTTGTATTAATTTCCTACTGCTGCTGTAACAAATTACCACAAACTTGGTGGCTTAAAAAAGCACAAATTGATTCTCATAATTCTGGAGATCACAAATCTAATCTTTTGGCAGGGATGTGTTTATTTTGAAGGCTTCAGGAGAGAATCTGTTTTCTAGCCCTTTCCAGCTTCTGTGGCCTCCCTCATTCCTTGACCATGGCCTTTCCTCCATCTTCTAAGTCAGCAGTTTAGCATTTTCTCCCCTGACTTCCTGCCTCCCTCATATTTCAAGGCCTCCTGTATGATTCCTGTATGCCCCTGTCTCAAGAGTGTTTATTTAATCACATTTGTAAAGTCCTTTTTAAAAAAAAAAAAAAAAAAAAAAGATGACTGGTAAGGGGATCTCAACCCTTGACTTGGTGTTGTCAGCACCATGCTCTCTCAGTGAGCCACGGGCTGGCCCTGTAAAGTCCTTTTTAATAAGGTAACATACTCATGATTCTGGGGATTAGGACATGGGCATCTTTTGGGGACAATATTCTGCCTACCACATTAACAATATTTATTTCTGAATAGTAGGATTATGGGAGATTTTTGGTTTCTGTACTTCCTTTTTCTAAAGTCAAAATGTATTATTTATGTAATTTTTAAAAGGTAATTTGCTATTACAGTGACAAAAACGTTCTAAAATTGGATTATGGTGATGGTTGCACAACTCACTAAATTTACTAAAAGTCACGGAATTGTATATTTAAACGAGTGAATTTTTTGGCATAGAAAACAAAAACCAAAACGGAAGTTTCGCACTTATTTTCAAATGGTCCAGCGCCCCCAAAATAAATAAAGACTGATAAAATATAGCAAGGTGTTAACAGTTGGTGAAACCAAGTGGAATTCACGGTACAGTTCTTTCACCTTTGTTTCAAATGTTTAAGAGGTTCAAAATGTTTCAAAAGGAAAAAGGGCAAGGGGGAACAAGGAGAAAGAACAGACCATCTCCAGAAACTAAAGCACTCGGGCGTCAAGTCCTAGGGCGACTCCAGCTTCAGTGCCTGGGCCCTCCGGAAGCCCGCTGGGAGCGTGGCCGCAGCCGTGCTGGTGCAGAGGGCAGGTGGTGCTCACCTCTCCCCTCCTCTCCGTACCCCAGGTGCGGGGGCACCACAATCCTTCGCTTCTCTCCGATGCACACACCAAGTAAACCTTCATCCATCCCAGGAATCACGTAGCCCTGCCCGATGTACGTGTCAAAGGTACGGTTCCGCGAGTAGCTGGAAGAGAGGACAGGAGGCAGCAGTAAGTCAGGAGGCACCGCAGCAGCTGTGTACGCTGGTTGGCACCAGGACGCAACAGGAGCATACACGCCCCCAGACCCCGGCACAGGGTAAACCGCAGAACCTGAGGATAGGGCCGGGAAACGCGCTCCCCTGGAACAGTGAACGAGAGTGCCCACACCGTGTGGGAGCAGCCATCTGCAGGGACACTCCCGGAAGCAAGCCATCCAACCCTCTGACTTGCCCAGGTTATGAACGCAATGTGGGTTACAAGGAGCAGCCACACAGAAATGCAGCTGATGCAAACTGGACGGGACTCAACTTAATGAAGAAAGCCTCCAACGCAGCCCTTATCAGAAACTGCGAGAATGTGTCACAAGGACAATGTCTCCAGCATCTAAAGAGGAGAAGGACATCTGTGTATGTGAGACATGAATTTTATTTGTTTTTTTCTTTTTTGTGACCGGTAAGGGGATCGCAACCCTTGGCTTGGTGTCATCCGCACCGCACTCAGCCAGTGAGCGCACTGGCCATCCCTATATAGGATCCGAACCCGCGGCCGGAGCACCGCTGCTCTCCCAGCGCCGCATTCTCCCGAGTGAGCCACGGGGTCGACCCGAGACATGAACATTTCGCTTGCCAGAAAAGCAGCATGTGTACCGAGAGCAACTGAATTCTGCACTCTCTATGCAGTCTGGATGAAATATCCCTGCTACCACCGCTGCTCACCCAGCTACCCCTGGTGACTGCTTGGGTTTCCCAAGTGCCCCTGGCAGCAGGCCCACGTACTCTACTCAGTGGAAAGATGCAGCCTCTACATAAATTGCCAATTGAGTCTGATTACTATGCACTTGGTGAAAAAAGGAATCAATCCCCCACAGCCTGATGATTCTAAAATAAAATAAGAAAACTTCCTATACCAAGTCTACTATCAAACCTGGAGCATGGTGATCTGCACCCATTGCCCATGTCCCTGGTGCAGATGAGGCAGAAAGCCCATTCTGAAAGAGCCGCTCAGTTCTGCCACCTCCTCATCAGACAATGCCTTGGAGAAGATGGGGCAGCCAAGTGGGGCCAGGGAGAAGAAAAGGCAGAGCTGTGGGGGCTCTCTTCTCTATACCTCTCACAGACCCCAAGTCAAGGGACAAGAAGAAATAATAACAGCTGATTCTCCTCACTCAGGAAGCAGGAGGTGACCTGCATAAACCCCCCGAGTAGACTGTGGAGAAGTACGCCTTCCCACCGCGAGGAGAGCAGCTCCAAACCTCTCCCCTCTCGGCAGCTGGGAGGGCCAGGAAGCCAACACAGCAGGGAAAGGAGGACAGGGCCCGACTCTCGGCATCGTCTAGCGCTGGGCGGGGCCCTCGCCTTCCCCAGGTTGCTACCTCTAGGGCAGGTACTTGGCGGTCCTCAGCAACGTGCAGCCCACTGCTAGGCACTCATAGAAGAGGAGGATACACGAGATGGGGCCCTGATGAAGGGGCAGCAAGTGGGGGCAGAGATGGCAGGTGCCTCAGAGAGGGGAAGAGCTGCCAGCTGGAATGTCAGCAAAGGTCTTGTGGGGGTGGGGGGACAGGGGACACTGAAGGATGTGGGGATCTGCATGGGACGAGCACTGTGGTAGCAGTGGGGCCAGGCTGAGGGGCAAGAAGGATCCTCAGAAGAGGCTGGAGGAGTGTGGGCTTGAATTGCAACAAACTTTGAATAACTTTAAAAGTTAAAAACTTAAGTAAATGGAAAGCCATCATGTTCCCCAATGGGAAATTTGAGGATTGTAAGATTGTCAATGCTCCCTGAAACTAATTTACAAAGTTTAAAACAATTTCAATCAAAATCCCAGTGGTCTGTCTATATGTGGCAGTGGTGGTGCTAAATAAGTAATTCTAAAATTCATTTGGAAAAAGAAATAATTAAAAATATTGTTTTGAAGGTACAGTATATAAAGCAAGCTGCCATTCAGGTAAAAAACTAAAAAGGGGGAATATATACATGTATCTTATTGTACATGCAGGGAAGACCTATGACATTAATAATGCTGTTTCCCTACACAGAGGGGACTATGACTGAGGAACAAGGATGGGGGAAATTTGTCTTTTTTCTTTTTTACTTTCAGTATTATGAACCATGTCAATGTATCACTTAGAAAAAAAATTATATTTAAAAAAGAAAAAGAATACTCTCTAACATACAAATTAAAAAGCTATGATAGTTAAAGTTGTCGTGCTGGCCCAGGAATAGACACATCAATGGAAAAGGATAAAAAACCCAAAAGTACATATAAGAATTTAGTTCCTAAAAAAAGTCACATCCTAGGGCTGGCCCGTGGCTCACTTGGGAGAGTGCGGTGCTGATAACACCAAGGCCGCGGGTTCGGATCCCACATAAGGACGGCCAGTGGCTCACTTGGGAGAGCGTGGTGCTGACAACACCAAGTCAAGGGTTAAGGTCCCCTTACCAGTCATCTTAAAAAAAAAAAAAAAGTCCCACCTTAGATCCGTAAGGATAGAGTTATCCAATGAAGAGTGTTCAAAAAACTAGCCAACCTCCTGGAAAAAAATGAAGTTAGATCCTTCCTGTCACATTGATACCACAATAAATTCCAGAATGATGTGAGATCTAAATATTTACATATGAAAAAGCATTTTGGAGCATGGAGAGAATGGAAGGGTTGACAGGAATTATCACATTTTTCATTACACGTTTGCATGGTTTCAACTATACAATAAGAACATATTTCCTTTGAAAATAAAAATTCAAATAAATAATATTTTAAAGGCCAAAACAAAACAAAACATTAAAGGGCTTAAAGAAAATACAGGCAAATACTAATACACTCTAGGGAGGGAACAGACTTTGTAGCAAGTCACCAAGGACAGAAAACATAAAGGTGAAGTCTAATGTATTTAACAACATAAACAGTTTACATCTAAATAGGTCAAAAGTCACAAAAACCAAAATTAAAATGCAAATAAATGTAGGAAAATGATTTCACCAATAAATAACCATAAAAGGGTTAATATCTTTAATGTATAAAGCTCTTCAGATCAATAAGGACAAATGCCAATATCCTTGATAAAAAAATAGGCAAAGGACATGAATAAGTGGCAATGCACAAAAACTGATATCCAAATAAACATTTGAAAGAATTTCAATCTCAACAGCAATCAAAGAAATTCAGATTAAAACCATAAGTACCATGTGTCTTCAATAAATTAGCAGAGATTATTTTTAAATGATACCCAGTGCTACTCGGTTTGTAGGGAATGGAACACTCTTACACTGAGATGGGGAGTAAAACCTTCCTTGAGGGCAACTTGGTAGTATATACTGAAAGCTGTAAAAATACACCTAACCTTTAACCCAGAGATTCTTCTAGAAATTTATCCCAAGGAAACAATTAATAATATACTTTAAGATTTAGCTACATATACAATTACTGCAGCCCTACCTTCAAAAGGTAGGAAATAACATAAATGACAAAAAACAGGGACTGGTTGATTATCTAAGTTAAGGCAAATCTATACAATAGAATATTATTACAACTATTGGGATGAGCTAGATCCCACTGTACTAAAATGAAAAGCTGTTTGAAACCTAAGAAAACTGAGTTCCACTATGTGGACAGAAATCTGGTGTATACAGAAAAAAGGTCTTTCAATTGGAAATATAATTCCCAGAAATAAAGAATAGAACCAAGCTGAAATGTAACAAGTAATAATGCACACACATTCTGAATGATAATTTTTGTAGCAGAAAAAAGATAAAACAACTCAAATGTTTATCAATAGGGGAATGGTTATATACAGTATATTCACCCAACGGGACACACTGCAGATGCAAAAAATAAATGACTTCTCTCCATGCATTAATATGGGAAAATCCCAAGGAATAGAACAGTATACAGTATATACTATGTAACAAAATGTTACATATATTCTATATGCCATACACTATAAAGGGAAGAAAGTAAGATAACATTTGTATTTGCTTATATCTGCATTTAAAAAAATCTACAAACTAGAAGAATAAAACATAAACTAATAAAAACGGTTAACTGTAAGGTTGGTAGAGAGGGGGTGTGAGGTAGTCAGGGATAGGTGAATAACCTATCTTAATTCATACTGTTTTGATTTTAAACCATGTGACTGTTACTTTTTTCCAAAAATATTTAAATGAAAAATGTAAAGGAAGAGATCCTAGGAATTAGAAGAAAGAATTATTCAAGTAAAATAATTCCATGTAAAAATTCTTTAGTAATGGTTTTAGGTGACTAAACTAGAAGTCTATTACAGCAGAGAGACAGGTAAGCTGCTGTCACTACTTGTCTGCTCTACAGGAAGCTAAAGGAGTGGTTTCCAAACAACACATGCCTCTTGAATGAGCAAGACATGCCAAACACCTGACACATGCATTTTGCACTCAGCCATCTGTACAACTGCGGGTCATGGCTGATAAACGAAGCAAAACTTTGAATAACAGAAGAGGCACAGTAATTAGCCTCTGCAGCATCCAGAAGGGTGCTGAAAGCATCCAACCAGTTCACTCCAGCTGATCAGCCTTTAAAGTTTGTGAAGCGCTTCTGCATACCTGATCTCTTTAGTGTAATCATCACTTTCAGAGAGGTCATGGAACAGGGAAAAAACTGAAGTTCAGAGAAGTCAAATACTGTCCAAAGTCACTCAGCTAGTAAATCAGACAGGGGCTGGAAGTCAGGTCTCCTGGCACCCAGTCCATTCTCTGCCCTCTGAACCTTCTTGACCTTGACTTGGCTCTCCCCATCTTGGACCTCATACTGGGGTTTACACTTGGATAGCTGAGTACAGTATAGGGGGATGTTAGAAGTCTAGGGTGAGCCTCTCCTGTTTTCCTGCAGACACATCTAAAACAGCCCCCAAAAAGGAGGCTGTCATAACAGCCTATGAAGGAATTCAGTATCAGAAAACAAAAACCAGTATTGGAAACGACAACACTAACCACAAATCAGCACTGACAGAGTATTCAGATCATCACCCAGACAGTGGTGGACTTTATTTAATAAAATATTCTGGTGAGTGACGGCTCCAGCCATTTCCTTACCTGGAATCAAAGAAGGTGCCATCCAGAAGTGTGCCATTGTAATGATACCTGAGAAAGTCCCCGCTTTGACTTCTCCGCTCACAGTTTTCAGGTACTACCTTGTTCTCAATGGAAATGCTGTCCTTTGGGTTATGGAGATCCAATAATGCAACATCAAATACCAGGGATGCCTGACCAGGAATATCTTTCCCTAGAGTGGAATGGAGGAAGATGAAGAAATCAGGACACAGGATTCAGGAAGTATCTGAACTACGACACTACATCCTCCGCTTCCTGTTACTCATTCTCTGAAGTTTTCAAGCCAAGGAAACAAATGTTCTTCCAAGTTTTGGGTGGTTCCCCATGATGTCCAACCATGGGCTGGTGGGTATAATCCAAAGCTTGACTTACTCAGGAAAAGGAGCAAACTGGTATTAACAACATCAGAGACTACCTTGATCTTATTCAGTACGCTCATGCTGGAAAATCAATACTCTATGTGGGTGGTTAAATGCACACCTCTGTGGGTTTCTGTTTGTATACAAACGCAAATCACCGACCTTTAAAGGTGCAAATTCCAAAGCTCTGATCTGGTTGTGGAGAACACTACACAGACTTGTTCTTTGCAACCAACAGCCAATCTTTTTAAGAGGCAAAATGCAAACTTCAATCCTTTAAGCGTATCCAAAATAAGATACAAATAAACAAAAGTTAGCTGAGATAACAAAGGAAAAAATGGCACCCATAATCCAAAACATAAACTGTCCTCAAATCATTTCTATCTCACTTCTGGATGGTACTGCTTCTCTTGGATGTTCCTAACAGTAAGGATGTACTTAATATCTGCAAAATGATAACCCACAAGAATACATTACGGGCACTAGCTCTTTCTGCAAAGATCAATATCAACCAATAAATAACTCTAAATCCAGTAATTTGGGATAAAAGAAGTTAATTAACAAACTAACCAACTACCTCAACCCTCTTACTTGCCATTTGTTATGCCATGCAAAGCAGAAGGCCTGGGCAAGGGAACCAGATGGCATGCCAAGTCTGTGCTCCCCAGGGAATGATGACATCTGCTGAGCAGGCTGAGTCAGCCTCTGGAATGCAAGGTGCGGTCGATCCCTGAAGTGTGTGTGTTTGAGACAAAATATTAATCTTCTGTACTTTATCTTTTAATTAAAGAGAAAAAAAAGAAAGTCTTGGCTGGCTGGTTAACTCAGTTGGTTAGAGCATGGTGTTATAACACCACGGTCAAGAGTTCAGATTCCCTTACCAGTCAGCTGCAAAAAAAAATAAAAAATAAAAAAAAATAAAAAGGAAAGAAAGTCTTAAAATTAACTCCAGGGTTTAAAGTTTTCTAGCATTAACATGTAATAACTGACTCATATTTTTATAGTAACTTTATTAAGATATAATTCATATACCATACAATTCACCCATTTAAAGTTATATTTAGAAAGATAATAAAAATAAATAAATAAAACAAAGTTACACTTGGATAGCTGAGCACAGTATTCCAGTACAAAGTATTAAAAAATAACTATTTAAAAAATTTAAACCACTATAATTGTAGTGGATTGGATTATGTACCCCCAAAGCTCCCTGAAGCTTGACTTGTATCTCCCAAGTTTTATGTATTAGAAACTTAGCCCCCACTGTGACTGTTGAGAGGGTGGGACATCCTATTATAATAATTAAAAGGTGGAGCCTTGAACAGGTGATTAGATTGTAGGACCGTGCGGCAGTCAATGGATTTAAAATGGTTCTGAGGACTTTAAAAGAAGAGGAGGGTCTGCCTTCTCCCTGCCTCCCTTCTCTTCTTCTCTTCTCCCTTCTCCCGTCTTGCAATGTGAGACCCGTGGGTCACTGTCACCACCACCAGATGGACTCTGGACTTCCCAGCCTTAGAAACTATAAGCGATAAATTTTGTTTTCTTTATAAACCACCCAGTTTCAAGTATTTTATTATAAGCAACGGAAACGAATACATTAATACTCCTCATGTGAGGCTGGGCATCTAACTTTTTTGTGTGGGTGATGTCAAAAGGATGTGGCGGCCAACGTGAATGAACTTCTACTGGTCAAAGATGAGACTATCTGAACATCAATGAGAATAGTAACTTATCTGAGGGAGGGGAGAATTAAGACATATTTGCAGCAGTGATTTTCAAACTTCATTTTTCTTTTAGTGGGGAACTCCACCCCTCCTCCCTTTTTAAGAAATTGTCTGGAGATGCCCAGTGTGTAAACTATATAAACATGAGGTGAAGAAAGCTCCACTCAGGCTCCTCTGTCCTCCTGCTCTGCAGACCTACAGAGCCAGGAAACAGCTCGGAGAACATCACATTGTTTACTATAAGTTGGGTACCACTATCGGCAAACTTCTTAGTATAGCATCACGTTCTCAATTCTGTTCTTAACTACATGTATATCTGCTGTTTAAATACCTGGAGGTCTCTTTGTTATGTCAGCCTGTCAGTATGATTAAACGTGCCTGAAATTCAAGTATGAATAACTGAGTTACAGCAGGTGCTGTAACACCAAGGTCCAGGGTTCAATCCCTGCACCAGCCAGCTGCCACAAACCAAAATATGAGTAACTGAGAAATTCTGTTTATCAGTCAATATTCTATGTTTTCCTTCCCTGTAAAACTACAAACAGGACACTAATTCTTGTTAATGTATTTCCTAACATTATGCTTTGTTTTTGTCCACATGGAGCTACTGCCAGAGGTAAAACCCAGCATAGTGCAAATGGAGAGAAATCTGGCAATTCTGACATCAGATGGACAAATTTCTACCTTGATGTCTATGATATTTAGGCTGTTTGGTTCAAATCTCATCTCACAGATGGGAAAGCAAGAGAGGTTGGCAGCCAAGGCCGAGGCCAGTAAGGCAGGGGCAGAGGGCTAACTTATGACCACGAGTAAGTGGAAGTTTCTGCCACTTAATCATCACACAGCAGCTGATGTAGACTAGCCCTGCCCAACAGAACTTTCCGCAGTGGCGGAATGCTCCTCAACTCTACACTGTCCAGTACAGGAGCCCTCAGCAACGTGGGGCTCTGAGTACCTGAAGTGTGGTACTGTGACCAAGAAACTGAATTTTAAATTTATTTAATTTTACTTTACGTTAAAAAAAATACGTAGCTGGTGTCTACCATATCGGACAGTGTAGGTCGAAACCAAAAGGTCTGAGGGGCTTCATGTGGTAACAACTAAAGCCATCACTGCAATAAAAATAAGGACAGATGAGAACGGCCCAAGAAAGAAAACCACCTACCGTCTCCGTCTTCTCCATAGGCCAGAAAAGGTGGAATAGTGATGGTGCGCTTTTCCCCCACACACATCCCCAGCAGTCCTTTGTCCATTCCAGGAATCAGCCAGCCAATTCCCACATATGTGTCATATGTTTTCATGCGATTGTGACTGGAAATCAGTGAGAGAGGGAAAAAGTTCCATATCATGAGGATGTTTCCGACTCATCTCTTGGTAGGGTTTTCGGTACCCAAATTTCAGCTAAACAATGAGCCCATACCCACCCCTGGACACAGGCATTTATGGATCTTTGTTCCCAAACACAGAGCAGAAGTCCTCAAGTTTAGGAAGAAATGAAAAGCATATTTATACCACCGTGATGGACAAAAACAGGCCAGCTATTCCCCTAATCAAACACTCCAGTGAGAGGAAATCTCAAAGTTCCCTGTTCTCCAGCTTAGCCCCAAGCCTCTCTGTAGCTTCATAAACATTCATCTTTCCCCTCCTCCTTCCATGGGAAAACTATAAAAACAAACCAAAACATGCCCGAGCCCACTTTAAAGATGAGATCTCAAAATACTGTTAAGTCAGATAAACGTTGCTCTTAGGTTTTTCTAAGATATATTAACATTTTGACTCTGGCGCCATTGAACATGGAACACTAATCAAATGTCTTGAGTAGAGGATTTCAGTACTGGTGAAAGTTTTCCCCATGGGCATAAAAAGCAGATAAGACAGAAGGAACCAAGGGGCATGACACTGATACTGCCACCAACGGCAGGACTTACCTCGAATCAAACAGTGTCCCATCCAAAAACGTTCCATTGTAGTGGTACCTTACAAAGTCAGACACCTGGATGGTTCGAGGGCAACTGGGGGGCTTAAAATAAGTGTGAATCTGAACCTGGTCTTCAGAATTCCAAATATCCATCAGAAGCACATCAAAATGAAGCACTGAATTTGGGGGGATTACACCAGCTAGAAATTAAAGAGAGTGCACACTGAGAAACTGCTGCCTTTCAGGCTGGACCAATAAACCCCCAGGACGCTGCCAAGGTGAACGAATGCCACGAGAACTCGAGCCCGTCCCTGGCATACGATTCCAAACGACCCATTCTTCCTCTGATTTCCTCCAAATGAAATTGAAAGAAAAGAGGAAAAACAAAATGTTCCTCTCATCACGGGTATCTTTCAATACACCTGTGTTAATGACGCGTCTCATAAATAGGTATGAATTCTTTCATATCTAGAAGAAATAAACGTAAGATGGAAATTTTAGCTGTGTGTGTGTTCACTGCTTCTCATCTTCCCCAATCTAAAGCTTCCAAAAGCCTCCAGTGTGCTTGCCTAAACAGGCTGCAAATGTTCCGGTTGTTTTATGGATGTGTTTATAAATAGGAAACAAAAACTTACAAACTCCTTCACTTCCATAGGCAAGCTTTGGGGGGATCTTCACCAAACGCCTCTCATTGACACACATCCCGACCAGAGCTTGGTCCATCCCTGCAATCAGCTGTCCTTTCCCCACAAACACGTTGAAAGTGGAGTCTCTGTCATAGCTGAAGACCCAAATGGTAGGGAGAGAGACAGAAAAGTGTGAACAGTCCTTCCCTAGTGAAACCAACCTGTGATAATGCACCTATGGCCCTCACAAGGTCACAGCAAAGCAAAAGCCTGCGAGGAGTCACTGATACAGGAAATGTCTTCACTGGGGTACTTGTAGGGTTGGAATTTTTAGATTACCTTAAATACTGCCAGAAAATCCAGTTAGATAAGCATTACCATAAATCTCTCTAGAAAAAAATATATGTTAAGTTTGTCTTGCAAAATAGCTACCTATTTCTCCACCCAAAATTTTTTTACTCCATTTTCAATGTGACTGGTACATAAGAGTAGCATCATAGATATTAATGGCCCAAGTTAACACTAACACACACACACACACACACACACACACACACACACTTTAAGTCATCCAAGTAAATTAAACAAAGATGCAGCATGGTATAGCATAGAGTTAAACTCTCTTAACTTCAGTTGCCTCCATTGCAAAATGAGAGTAATAATAACAGCCATGCCAGGATCAATATATGTGGAATACACTATAAAGCATATGTACTTCACAGGGCCTGGGATTCCAAAGTCTTGCAGTTTCAAATATTGACCTGGCAGAGGACTGGAAATTTTCCTCAGGCTATTAGTCTCTGGTGAAAGACAAAGATTTGTGGCACGGCAAGGTTGCTGGCTCAAGGACAGACTAGTTACTGATTGTTATGCAAAGATACTGAGAAATTGCTGTTAGATCACTTAATTGTCTAAGGGAATGTCATCTAACTTGTTTCACTGAAAGTTACCAGCTTATATTGTTAAACTATAACCCCACCTATGTTCTCTTCCTGTAACTTCCTGGTCTGAAAAATAAATGCAGGAAGAGAAACCCAATTTGGAGTTAATTTCCCAAGGAAGGGTTGCCTCTTGCTGGAACGTTTCCAGGGAAGTTAACCACTTTGGGGCTTCTCACTGCTCAGAAGAGAGATGGGCTTTGAATAATCCTTTGCATGTCCATCACCCAGGGGAAGTGGGGTGACAAATCCGTGGGGGGTGAAGCAACACAAAGCAACATATATAACAACGTGAAAAGTACTCTGAAAACCTAAGGGTTATGCCAGTATTACTATAATCATCACAGGCCATAGAAAATCTGATGTATTCTTGAAATCACTTATACAAGGGCACTTCAAAAAGTTCATGGAAAAATAGAATTGAAAGGTAATATGAATCTTTCCATGAATTTTTGAAGTACCTCATATATGTGTTTTAAAAGCTCATAGGTGTTGGCCTTAGGTTGGAAGATAAATAAAGAAATCATAGCTGTGACCCACACTCTCATCTTCTTCAAGGTCAAATTCAGCAACCAACAAGGGTTAGCCTATTAGGAGATTGTGCTAGGTGCTTTGGGGGCACTCATATAAAGGAAGTCAACGCATAGACCTTGCCTACAAGTACCTTATTAACTGGTGGAGAGACCCACAGAGCTTCAGACACTGTGTTTAAAAAAAGAACTGGAGAGTTTGCTTTATAATACTGAACAGTGGAAATAATTTAGAAGTTCAAGGGTATAGCACTAATTGGATCTAAGGCAAAGACATACAACAACATGCTCTATGGCCATTTACTAATAACACAGATTTTTACTTACTGACACGGAAGGACATAAACAATAAGAGTAAGGAGTAGGTTACAGAGCCACAGTATAAAATAATCCTATATATACAGATGCATATGAAAAAATCCACAAGGCAAAACAGGAAAACATAATCAATGGTAATCTATGGATAGAAGATTTCAGCTGACTGAATTAATTTTCTCTAATTCTTCCTTTTCAAAGTGATCATATAATTACTTGTGTAACAAAATGTTAAGAGCGGCTGCGATTTACTTCATTTTGTAAATCACTTCCACCTTTTCCTCACTTTCCCCAATGAGTAGCTGGGGCGAGCAGCAGAGTCCACCTCACCACCCCAGTCAGGGCATCTTCTTCAGAACCACCCTCCTTCACTTTCTCCCCTTAGTTTTACAGCCTATTTTAACAGCTTTCCTTTCTTCAAGGTCAGTGAACAGTAACCAGGGTTTGAAGTTCAGGCCAACAAGCCACAGGACAAAAGCACATGGTTAATTTTGTGCCCAAGACAGCTTTACACCTCCACCCACAACCTACAGGTGGAAGCACACCCGCCCCCTGGAATGCCACCTCTTGAATTTTACTTCTGGCGAGTTTATAATAATGGACCAGAAAGCAGGGCTTCAAAGACTGCCAAGGCACAGCACATGCACAAACTACTTCAAAAATATATCTTTCATTCACAGAACCTGAATATACTTCCCAAATTTAATGGAAGTTTTTTTCCAAAAGTTTTTAGTAACTACTATTTACAGAGCATTTTTATGTGTCAGGCCCAGTAGCACACTAAGCTCTTCACGTGTACTACCTTGTTTAATCCTCATACAACAGTTTAAGGTGGGTGCTACTCAGACACCTCGGAGGTTAAAAAATTTCCCAAGCTCACTGTGGACCAAGTGGGAAAAAAAGCTAGAACCCAGGACTGTCCAACTCTTTTGTTCCAGGCACAGGGCCCCCCTAGATGGTGTATAAAAATTGTTGTCCCTCACAGTATTAAATCTTCTTCATTTGATGACTGCCTAAGCACATGAACGATTAAGTGGCAAAGTGCTTAAAACAAAAAAACACCAATATGAAAGAAAATGTGTACATTTATATACACAAGAAATTAACAATGCAAGACCAATCTTATCTACTACCTAAAATCCTGACCATCTGGAAAAATAAAGTTGTTTGGACGAAATTTATGCTGATCAGCACAACTGGCACAAATTCATGTGCAACATCAAGCCCAGAACTAGTCATGAAAATTATTTCTGCAAGCTCTGGAATAAGCACTTACACAGCCTGTCTCTGTGTCTGGCTTATTTACACCTTTTACAGATGTCCGACTCAGGGTCCTGCAGGAAACAAATGGCACCCCCAAACTAGGCAGTTCCAGGAAAGTTTAAAAGGCCTGTGCATTGTTGACATCATACTCAATGGTAAAAACTGAAAGCTTTTCTCCTATCACCAGGAACAAGGCAAGGGTAGCTGCTTTTGCCACTTCTATTCAACACAATGCTGGCACTCCTAGCCAGAGCAATTAAGCAAGAAAAAGAAAAAGAAATACAAGGTATCCAAATTGGGAAGGAAGAAGTAAAAGTATCTCTGTTCACAAATGAAATGATCTTTCGTGTAGAAAACTCTGAAGAGTCCACACACACCAAAAAACCTGTTAGAACTAATAACTGAATTTGTCAAAGTTGTGGGAAACAAAACCAATGCTCAGAATCTGTTGCATTTTTATATAGTAACAATGAACAATATAAAAAGGAAATTAAGAAAACAATTCTATACACAGTAGCATCAAAAATAATAAAATACTTAGGAATAAACTTAACCAAGTTGGCAAAAGACTCCTATGCTGAAAACTAGAAAAACATTGCTGAAAGAAATTAAAGAAGACACAAAGAAATGGAAAGACATCATATTTTCATGGATTGGAAGATTTAATATTGTCAAAATGTCCATAATTCCCAAAGCGATCTATAGATTCAATGCAATCCCTATCAAAATCCCAACGACATTTTTTTGCAGAAATAGAAAACTATCCCAAAATTCATAAGGAATCTCAAAGGAATCCAAATAGCCAAAACAATACTGAGAAAGAAGAACAAAGCTGGATGCCTCTGACTTCCTGATTTCAAAACATATTACAAAGCTACAATAATCAAAACAGTATGGTACTGGCATAAAGACAAATATATAGACCAATGGGACATAATAGAGAGCCCAGATGCATAAACTTGTATGGTCAAGTGATGTTTGACAAGGGCACCAAGATTACACAATGGGAAAATGACAGTCTCTTCAATAAATAGTGCTGGGAGAACTGGATATCCACATGCAAAAGAATAAAGTTGGATCTTTACCTTATACCATATACAACAATCAACTAAAGATGGATTAAAGACATAAATGTAAGAGCTGAAACTATAAAATGCCTATAAGAAAACGCTGGGGAAAATCTTTATGACATTGGATTTGACAATAATTTCTTGGTCTAGGGACACAGCCCATGGTGACCTACAGGTAGGGAGCCAGAGGAATTAATATTTCCACCTCACTCTCCTCCTCCTTCTATTTGCTGATGCTCCACTGGCTGAACCCAACCAAAGCCAGACAACAAGGGGGTCATTGACATAACCCAGCCTATGCACATATAGTCCATACAGGTCAGCCTCCCAGAGCAGAGGGCAACTGGAACAGGTGGAGAGTGGGCCTAGAAAGGCAAACAGAAATCATCCAGCACATCCAACACCCCACCCTTTCCTCTCCACCAGCTTATTTTTGTGCCCTGCTCATTAACTGCTACAGACCCTTCAATCACTGCTGACACTTCTACCAACCCCTGCCCCAAGGCTAACAGGAGGTGTCTGCAGCTCCCTCTGGTGATGCTCTTCAAAATCACTGACCCAAGGACCACTAAGATAGGAGACATCAAGTAAAACCTGTCACAGTCAACTCACTAAACTGCCTACACAGAAGCACACACTGTCTTGCAACACATTACGTAAGACAAATAACTACCCCTGTGGCTATATTCTTAAAGCATAAATAATGAGGCTCTACTTCTGAGTGTAGGTTTAAATCTGCGGGGAGAATGAACTTTTAAAAGAACAAAAGGCAATGTGAATGCACTCTCTCCCTGAAACCCCAAAGCCCATTCTTTCCCCAAGTCCCTAAGCTCCTCTATATAAAAATGTACTTAAAGAACTGGAAAGGAGGCCACTGCAGTCAAGGAATGGCACCAAAATTTGGGAAGACAGAAAGGGAATGGAGAAGCAGGAACTAATCTAGAAGGGAAAAAACAGCATCTAGGTGCAGGCAAAGGTGGATGTGGCCATGGGTGGACTCAGTGCCTCCCGGAGCCTGGAGAGGCTGCAGAGTGGTAGGTGCAGGGTGGTAGGGAGCTTGGAGCATGAAGGGGGCCCTGGTTCACAGTCTGCTTCAAAACAGCTGCACCCACCCTGAGCCTGCTCCCCACTCCTAGCAGGCAACTATAATGTTAAACACTATAGAATCATCTAAGCGGTTTTTAAAACTCTGTACATGCCCCGAACTGGCCAGACACCAGAAAAATAAAAAATGAAGAAATAAAATTCTGTACATGTGTATTACTTTTTAAAAATTAAATTAAACTTTTTTTGCTTGTTGCTGAGGTTATTCTTGTCTCAGATCAAGAAACAAAGGAAAAACGGCCGCTCCAAAGGGGGAGAAAATTGCCTTTCAACAGCTGGCCCATTGGCTCAGTTGGTTACAGCGTGTGTTATAACACCAAGGTGAAAGGGTTCAGATCCCTGAACCGGCCAGCCACAAAAAAAAAAAAAACAACAACAACAAAAAACGATGCTCTTCATTTCTGTTAGCAGAACTACAGCACAGATCAGCTGAGAAGAAAAGTCAGCTTGCTCTAAATGCTAGTATTAGATTCTGTTTAGACAATTAAAACCTGAATACAGGGTGCTCACTCGGGAGAGTGTGGTGTTAATAACCCCAAGGTCAAGTGTTTGGATCCCAATACAGGCCAACCACAAAAAGCAAACCAAAAAAACCCTGAATACATTACTTTTGAACATTAAAAAGATTGCCATATTTTGAGAACTCATAACAGGAGGGAAGCAAGATAATAAGGAACAAGCCCACTGGGCATGGGAACTACCTTCTGGGTGCCTCAAAGTTGGTCCAGTCTCACTGCGGACTCACATGGGACCTGCCTGATGTGAGGACTGCGGTCCTGCCCCAGCCTTTGGCGAATGGGACTGACACCTCCTCGCTGGCCCCTACCTCCCAAATGATCCAGCTGAGACACGCCCTCCCGTGGCTGAGTTCCGTGGGAAGCAGTGTCTGATTTCTCCACCTCCCACCTCTCTCTCCACACCACATACTCCCTAAAGTGACTTTGGGCTTCCCAGACCCTTTGCCCAAGAGGATTTCTCTCAACTAACCAACTCTGCCAGCAATGAATGAGACCTGGCAGGAGGAAAAGGCAAGCAGCTAGTGAACTGGCAAACTACCTGCCCGCCACCCAGATGGGGAAATGAGGCTGCAATGAGAGGAGAGAGAGAAGATGAGGGAGGGGAGAGGGAACAGGCAGGGCAGAGAGCAGGGAAGCGAGAGGGAACATGCCCATCACGTCTCCACAGGGGACAGGACCCCAAAATGTGAGTGGTTGGCTTGGACGGTCTTTAGTACTTTAAAATACCATGAAAAGAAAAACTTTTCAAAGCAAAGTAAAATCATTACATTGTTGTTGTGGATTTTTGTTGTTAAGCAACTTCACAAAGTAAAATGTCAGATCCAGGACTGGCTATTAGTTCGCTTGGATAGAGTGTGGTGCTGATAACACCGAGGTCACGGGTTCGGATCCCCATACCAGCCAGCCAGCAGCCAAGAAATAAAAAAAGCCAGATCCCTATATAATTCTTATTTTATACAAGTTTTCAGCCCCACAACATATAGCCAAATTAAATCATTAATATGAAAGCATAGTTGCTCACAGTGATCCACAAATGAAAATTAAAAGCCCTGCCAATAAGTTTTCATAGGGGGCTCTTAGCCAGCCTGCCGATGGCCTCAGGAGACCCTAGTCAGAAGAATCAGCCTGGAGGCTCTTTTCCCAAAGTTGGCAGAGACTCACAGGCTGACACATAACCAGCAGCTTCTCTCGCACCACTCCGCTTCCCATAGCAAGAGTCACTACGCAGATTCACACTCTTTCTGCCTAAGTGAGCATATCCTGACCTGCCCAGTCTCCCTGTCACCATTCACCTCCTCCAGGTCACCCTGACACCAGTCTGGGTGCTGCCCAGCCCCACTGGCTCTCCTCTGAGGCCCAGTCCTGCTGAAGGGGTGAGCCTGGCCTTCAACTGAGAACCACGTGATTTAACACCCCCCAGGGAGGATAACTGACCCAAATGTGACCAATCAGCCTCTCTCCTGGGAATCTGGAATTGCAACTGAGTCCTGTGAGTCAGCGTTGGTGCTGGATCCAAGAGGTCCTGTGTGCAGCATGGAGAACTTGCTGGAGCTCTCCTTTTAGGGAGGGGAAGAATGAAGCCCCCTGTGCAAGCCCTCAGGGGATGAAGAAACTCACCTCAGGTCATGACTCCGGAAGTGCAGGAGGAATCAGAGATCCTCCCAAAAAATTCCCTACCCTTTCTGCTTAAGCCAGCTGGAACGGGTTTGTGTCCTCTCCCACATACCGATCTGAGGGCAAGGATTTTTGTCTGTTTTATTCCAGCACCTAGAACGTTAGAAGCTGAATGAATATGTAAAATGAGGCCCCACTTAAGCTGATTTCTAGGGTTCCTACCCACACTGTCAGTCAATCCACTGAACACCTCTTGGATTAATCTGCTTACTCCTCTGCACAAAGACCTTCAAAAGATACCTGACAAAATCCAAAATCTCCAGGCCAGCCATTAGGGCCTTCCATGGACTGGTGCTCCCACACCTTTCCCGTTCTGGGTTCCCATCTCCTAACGCAAATATTGGGGCCTCCTGCTGTTCCTCGAGCATGTGCTGCTCATGCCCAGGCCCTGGTCCACCTTACTTACTCAATCATCCTCTGCACTTCAAGCAACGAAGTCCCATCCATGCTCAAGGCCCAACTCAAGCGTCATCAGCTCCTCCCAAAGCCCTCTCTGTGGCTTCAGTAGGAAGAATACCTTTCTCCTTGCAACTAGTAGAGGTATCCATGTGTACCGCTCACACGGCACTCCATACGGGAGACAGCTTGTGTGACACATAAGAGGACACCCAGTCCAGAGTCCAGAAGTCAGTTGTTAGCTGGGTGACCTATGTCGTCTCATCCTTCTGGGCCTATTGCTTCATCCCCTCCAATCTTGCCCCCACTGCATTATTTTTCTCCATAGCCCTCACGACCTTGTACCATGTAACTTAGTGTGTCTGTGCTCATGCTAGAATGTAAGCTCCATGAGGGCAGGGATTTCTGCTGATTTTGTTCACTGCCACATCCCCAGCACTGGAAGAGTAGGTACTCAATAAACATTTGTTGAATGAATAAATGGATACGTAAAACGAATCTGCCCTCTGGTGATGAGTCTATGATTCTTTTAGAGCAATGGTGATCAAAGTGTGATCCTCAGATCAGCAGCATCAGCTGGGAACTTGTCAGAAATGCAAATTCTTAGGCCCACTCCCGAGCAACTGAATCAGAAACTGTGTAACAAGCTCTCCAGGTGATTCTGATGAGGTACAGTTTGAACACCACTGTGCAGAGCATCTACCACTCTAGATACCCAGCAAGGCAAGTGGTAGGCACACAATGTGTAATGAATGGACCTTAAGGGTCTGTAGACAGGTCTGGAGCTGTTAATGAACCAACCAGACACTTGTTCTGCCTCCTTAAAGATAACAGGAACATGGTAAAGTCAGTCCCTGAAATAAACAGAATGAGCACACAGAGTGATCATTCCCCTCACCCTTATTACTAAGAATGCTACGGACTGCTGAAGCTGAATCTAGAATGGCTGACGAAGAGCTCCCAAGAGTTGGAGCGTGAAAGCAGCAGCCCCCGCTGCAGGCTGTGGGTGGGAGGCTGCCACCGACTTCTTGCCTTCTGTCTGTAGCAGCAGCCCCAGAGGCACATTAGCAAGCTCAGAGGCTATGAAATAAAATGAAGCATGGGAAGACAGTGGCCGAGGGCTGAAGGTCTGCACCTCCTGGCAACCGTGAATGCCTGTAAGCTGGAAAAGTGCCACCTGCGCCCCTGGTGCCAGGCAGAGACACAGGAAGAAAGCTTTGTGGGAAGAAAGTCCCTTTGTGGTTTGTGACTCTGGTCTGGGCGACAGCTGCTGTTGTCTGCTGGGCAAAACCTCCAAATCAGCAGCAAAAGCCCAAAACACCTAGATTTCTCCCCCCTTAAGCACTTTATGCAGGAATAGCAAAGTCATGTCTTCACACTTCAAAAACCCCAAAGGAAGAGAGACCTAAGAGGGAAACTCACATCAGTGAAGCAGCTCTTATGTGTCCTGCCCGTCTGCTCCATTCTCCACGTTGCAGCCACAGGGACCTTTGTAAAGTGCAAGTCTGATCCCTCACTCTGCTGGTTAGAACACTTCAGTGGCTTTCCACTGGCCCTGGACAACGTCCAAACTCCATAGCCAGGCAGTAAGATCTCTCAAGAGCTGGCCCAGCCTTCCTGTCTGGCTTCCTCTCTTACCTCTCCTTTCATCCCCTTTGTCACTAACCCACTCCCACTCCACGCTGGGGCCATAATGACCAGCCCTAACTTTCCCCAACACAACACACCCACCACAGGCCCCTCTACTAGCTTTACCATTTCTGCCCCAGCCCATGGCCCAGCCCTCAGCCCTCAACTCCACCCTGGTAAATTTAGTCATCCTCAGCTCTTGTCCCTACAATCCCAGGATTCCATCCTGACCACATCCCCCCAACACACACACACACACACACACACACACACACACACACACACACACACACACACACACACACACGATAGTTAAGCCTTCTGTGTGTTTTCATAGCTTCTTGCCTTTCTTCCACCATATGTATAGGTGGACCATAGACCATAGATTATGGCCCTATTTGCCTGGGTTCAAATGTCCACTCTGCCACCTAGAAGTCAGGTGCCTTGGGCAAGTCATTTGAACTTTCTGAACCTCAGGTTCTTCATCTGTAATGAAGCACCTACCTCACTGTCTTGTGAGATTAAATGAATTTTTTTGCAATTAAGTGAATTAATATATGTGAAGGCACTTGGTAAGAACTGTGTGAACTCTACGTGAGAGACAGAGTGTGTGCTACTATTCTTACTGCTCTTACCACACCATGTTGTAATTACCTAGGCTATAAGTGGCAGATAGGGGCAGGGGACATACTAGACTAGGACTAGTCTCTGTCTTGAGGGGCAAACACACTACATAAGTGTTTGATGATGGATGGCAGCTCCTCCATGCTTGTGCCACTGTCCTGCACTGCCTCACAGTGGCTGTCATCCCTAGAGAGTAGAACAACTTGTTCTAGGGGGAATTATTAATTACCATCAGCTCAGGCAAGAAATTCTTCCCTATCTTTTAATGAAAGAAGCAAATGAAAGAAGATAAACAAAGGGCCAATAAACACATGAAAAGATGCTGAGCATCATGGGAAATGCAGTTCAAAACCACAATGAAATACCACTTCATACCCATTAGGATGACAGCAACTACAAGTGTTGTCAAGAATGTGAAGAACTAAGAACCCTCATACGCTGCTGTTGGAAATGCAAAATGGTGCAGCCATTGTGGAAAACAGTTTGGTGGTTACTCAAAAAGTTAAAAATTACCATACAACCCACCAATTCCACTCCTAGGTATATATTGGAAAGAAATGAAAACATATGTCCACACAAAACCTTGTACTAGAACATTCATAACATCATTATTCATAATAGCCCAAAAATGTAAACAACCCAAATGTCCATCAACTAACGAATAGTTAAACAAAATGTGGTATATCTATAGGATAGAATATTACATTTACAGCCATAAAAAGGAATGAAATACTGATACATGCTACAACATGGATGAACCTTGAAAACACTATGCTAAATAAAAGTCAGACACAAAGCACCACAAATTGTATGATTCCATTTATATGAAATGTCCAGAAAAGGCAAATCCATAGAGACAGAAAGTAGATAAGTGGCTGCCAGGGGCTGGAAGGGAGGTAAATAGGGAGCAGGAAGTGACTGCTAATGGGCCCACTCTTTCTTTTCTGGAGTGATGAAAATGTTCTGGAATTAGATCATTAGGATGGCTGTGCAAGTCTGTGAATATACTAAAACCCACCAAATTGTACACTCTAAATGTACAGTATATGAATTATGTGTATCTCAATAAAGCTAATTTTTGAAAAAGCAGCAACTAGACCGACAGTAAGAATGACCACTGCTATGTGCCACATAGTATGCTGAACAGCTGTTGTATATTCACTCATGTCTGGAATTTCAAAAAAGGCGAGAGAAGCTAGAGAATTCCAGAATGAGCCTAGCACAGCCTCGGGTACAAAGCAGAGGCTCCACAGCACTTTTGTCTAGTCTAGTGATTCACTAAGAAGTGCTGGCACAGACCAGGCTTGTTGGGGAGGAGACCAGCCCAGAGCTGGAGGAAAGGAGGCCTGTTAACCCCATAGGTAAAGTGGAGAGGAACTGAGGGGAGGCATTGTGATCCTGGGACTCAGTTGAGGGGCCCCATAGCAAAGCTGAGGGACTACTCTGGATCCCGCCCCCCACCCAAGAGGAGGAAAGAGAGGGCGACGGTAGTCACATGCATAGACTCTGGACTGTACTGTCTGGGTTTCAGTCAGACTCAACTGTTTAAACAAGTTTCCTAGCCTCAGTGGCCTCAGTTACTGTGGAATATACTATAAAGCAAATGTACCTCACAGGGCCTGGTTTTCCAAAGCCTTGCAGTTTCAAATATTTACCTTGCAAAGGACAGGAAATTTTCCCCAGGCTATTGAATCTCTGTTGCAAGCTAAGAATTGTAACACAGCAAAGCTGATGGTTCTAAGACAGACCATTACTAATTGATACGTAAAGTTACTAAAAAGCTGCTGGAGGGAAAAGGAATGTTTGCTAAATCAAGCCTTTGTTGCAAATTGCATTACAGAAGGTCACCTTGCTTGAATTACTGAATGTTACCAGCTTCTATTGTTAAACTTGTTAAACTGTACTTAGCAAAACCCCCACCTATGTCTCTTCCTGTAACTTTTGTTTGGAGAAAATATGCAGGAAGAGAACCCCGATTCGTGGTTAATTTCTCAAACGGAAGAATTGCCTCACGCTTGAGGGTCCTGGGATATTAACCCCTTTCTGGGGCTGCTCACTGCTCAAAAGAGATGGGCTTTGAGTAATCTTTGGCGGCTCCGTCACCCAGGGGAAAAGGGGTGACAGATCCGTGGGAGGCAAAGCAACAAGTTACCTCACTGGAGAGATGAAGGTCATCCAGTCCTTACCTCACAGGATCACAGAGTTGTGAGAATTAAATGAGCTCACGACACCAAAAGCACTCAGAACTGCGCCTACACATGACAACAGCTCCATACGTGCCAGCGGCTGCTGCCGTCAGCTTCCTCCGCATGGTCACTACTGTGTGAGCGGCACCGTGTGACTACGTGCTCAACGGACCAGCGGGAGCCGTGCAGGGCGGCGGCAGACGGGCAGCCACGTCTACTCCGGGGTCTCTTGGGTCGAGGGCCTCGCACACAGACTGCGCGCGTGGTGCGCCGCCAGGGGCGGAAGGGCCGGCGACCGGCCCGGCCATAGGGGGATGAGGCTCTGGGAGCGGCGGGGCAGGGGCAGGGCGAGGGCGGAGCTAGGGGAGGGCCGCCGGGAGGGAAAGGCCTGCCCGGAGACGGGGCCCGGGAGCGCGGTACCTGGAGTCGAACTTCTGGCCCTCGGGGAACGTCCCCACGTAGTGGTAGCGCACGAAGTCGCCGCTGCGCACGGTGCGCGGGCACTCGTCGGGCACGAAGCGCCGCTCGATCTGCAGCTCCGCGTCGGAGTCCAGGCCCAGGCCCGCCACGGGCGCCGCCTGCCCGGTCACCCAGAGCAGCAGCAGGAGCAGCGGCGGCGGCGGGGGCCGCCCGCCCCGGGGCCCGAACGCCATTGGGGCGGCGAGGAGACGAGCGAGCGGGGCGGCGCGGAGCCGGGCGGCGCGGGTCGGGCCTGGGCGCGCGGCGGAGCTTGCGAACGTGGAGAAGGCTCGGGCCGTCCCGGCGGCGGCCACGCCTCCCTCCCGCCCTCGCTCCCTCCCGCCCTCGCTCCCTCCCGCCCTCGCTCCCTCCCGCCCTCGCTCCCTCCCGCCCTCGCTCCCTCCCGCCCTCGCTCCCTCCCGCCCTCGCTCCCTCCCGCCCTCGCTCCCTCCCGCCCTCGCTCCCTCCCGCCCTCGCTCCCTCCCGCCCTCGCTCCCTCCCGCCCTCGCTCCCTCCCGCCCTCGCTCCCTCCCGCCCTCGCTCCCTCCCGCCCTCGCTCCCTCCCGCCCTCGCTCCCTCCCGCCCTCGCTCCCTCCCGCCCTCGCTCCCTCCCGCCCTCGCTCCCTCCCGCCCTCGCTCCCTCCCGCCCTCGCTCCCTCCCGCCGCCCGCCCCTGGCCGCAGCCGTGAGGGGAGGAGCCCGGCGCGCCCGGGCCGCCGGCCGCGGGGACGGGGTGTCGACTTGGGAAGGGACCCGGTCCGGGCCCAGGGAGCACGCGTCCCCCAGCGAGACAGCTTGAACTCTCCGGACCGGGCTTCGTCCCGAAGGCGGGAAAGAAAAGTGGTTGCTCCCAGGCCCACCGCCGGCCTCCGCCCGGCCCTGGAGACCGCGGATTTAGGGCGGCGGGAGGCGCCTACGTGGCCGCGGAACCGATTTCCCGTTGCTGCTCTGGGGAGGGAGGGAGGGAAACTTAGATTGTTGTTGTTGTTGTTTTTTTAACTTAGTTACAAGGGTGGAGTCCACATAAAACTATTCTTCAGCATTTACTTTTTTCATTGTCTTTATTTGTTATTACTTTTACCTAAGACAAAAGATACTGACTGCCCATTCATCGCATTTATTTTTGCTACTCAGAGAAAAGGGGAGGCATGTATTGCGAGACTCCCCTGACAGTTGTCCCGACTAAAGTCTGGAGTTGCTAACTGTGAGTGTCCTCCAAGCCACTAACGGATGCAGTGCAAGCTGATGCTTACTAGCAAACGTCCTGCAAGTTCCCACTCACGTGACTATGCCAGGTACAACTTCATCGCAGAGACCCGGATGCCACAAGAAATTCATTAGAGTAGTTAAATGCATCCTCAGCTGAGAATTGGCTGTTATGATTTATTAAAACTTTGGCATAATAAAAGCAAATCACCAAAGGTTTCTCAGTTCGCTTTGGAAGCAAACATAAACCTGATGCCAAAACCTGGCAAGGATAGCAACAAAATTACAAAATACAAAAAAAAAAAAGCAACAAAAGAAAATAACAGAACAACAACAAAAAGAACCTGGGCACCAATCTAATTTATAAATATATTTTAGGGATATATATTAATATAATATTCATTTAATATAAAAATGTATTAAAGGAATAATACATATTATATGTGTATTATTAATACACTACCCAGGTGACCTTCTACAAGTTAATTAACAAAGTTGCAGTTATCCTCTGTAAGAACAAAAAACATGGTATTGATAAGATTGTTATAGATCTAATTATTAGATTCCAGGGATCTAATGAGAAACTAAACGTAGTACTCAAGAAATGTTCATTGTTCCTATTACAGTTTAATCTAGAAATAGAAAGTCTATTAATATAATTATAAGACAGAAGAGGGAACAAAACCCTAAGATCATATGGCCATAGACTGAAAAGGCATCAGATAAAATCAAACATCTACCTCTTATTTAAAAACAAACAGTAAACCCAGGAGCCACAGGTTACTTGTGTGTTGCAAAGAAAACCTGTGTGTCTCAAATTTAGTCTTCTTTCAGTCTCCCCATCTCAGTGAGAGGCATCACGCAACCAATAAAGAGCCTTCTTCCACTCTTTTACCCTCCATATCAAATCCATCACAAAGTCCTCTCAGTTTTCCACCTTAAATAGCTATCTACTCTGTCTATCCTATTTAACTCTTCCCCACCCTGGTCCAAGCCTCCTCATCTCCTGCTACTTCTATTTTAGCACATGAACTAATATGGAATTGAAAGTAAAAGTTAAATTATAAAAGTATAAAGGGAAATGCACAGGTATATTTATAATCCTGAGATGCAGACAGTCTTTCTAAGCATGATTCCAAGAGGGGGGAAGAAAAAAAAAAAAAGAAAGAAAAAAAACTAATAAATCTGTCAGCCACACCAGCATAGGCAGCAAAATGTGAGTGAAGGAGCCTCCGGATTATGCCAGCCCCGACATGTCCAAGTCACCCCATCCATTTGGGCAGTCCAGCCAAGGCTCTAAAAATCATGGAGCAGAGACAAGCCATGCCTGCTGTACCCTGTCAAAATTCCTGACCCATGGAATTCATAAGCATAATAAAATTGTTGTTGTTTTACCCCTGCTAAACTTTGGGGTGGAATATTATACAACAGACAACCAGAACACGATCTCCAATGATAATACCAACAAAACCAAAGCCAGAGTACATAAGCAAGGAATTCAGAAAAGAAGAAATATTAATAATATGAATAGATTATGAATAAATATATTCGCTCTCACTAGCATTCAATAAAATAAAATAAAAATAATAAAATACCTTTTTCACCTCTCAAATTAGTAAGATTAAAAAATAAATATAATAAACATTGTTGGTGAGGAGGTATAGAAAATGGATATTCTCACACACTGGCCGTGAGTACATAAATTAGTACAGAATTTGGAGAGATACATTGGTTTTTTGGTTCCGAGTGACAGAACTGCAAATTCACTCAGGGAATAAAGGAAATGTATTTGGGAAATACTAGAGGTTCTCAGTTGAAGAGTTCAGCATCCAACCTCAAGAAATGGCAGGTTTCCAGCTGCCAAGAGGAGTTTAAGAGTTACAAGAACCAAGGATACAGATGTTTCCTAATAATCTGTCTCCATTTCTAGTTTCTGCATCTTCTTGTGTATGGGCGTTGTTCTCTCTAAACTGCAGACTAGGGGCTGGCCGGTTAGCTCAGTTGGTTAGAGCATAGTGTTAGAACACCACGGATAACACTCTGTACTGGCTCAGCCATCAAAAATAAATAAATTTTACAAAATAATTTAAAAAATGCAGACTATCTTTTGCCACATATCAAAAAACAACACCCCTGACATCTCCCAAGTTTAACATCTTTCAGCTCCGTTACCAGAAAGAAACTAAGTCTTTCCCAGCATCAGCTTTTTAAATCACTATGTTGGGACTGGAACTTGGTCAGCCAATCAGCTGACCAAGGAGACCGAGGCTTTGCAGTGCAGTTATATCTACCGAGGCCCTCCCCTGCAGTTTGGAAACCATTCCCCAGAAGGGGAAACCACAGGGAGTTTAACAGTAACTTATAGGGAAATTTGGCAATATGTATCAAAAGCCCTAAAAATGGGTATACTCTTGACTCAGCAATAGCATTTCTACCAATTTATTCCAAGGAAGTAATTAAGGATGCATGCAAAGACTCAGCTACAAAAATGTTCATTACAGTATCATTAGTAATAAAGGAAAGTATGAGACTGTTTAAATTAATTATTATACATCCACATAGCCATTAAAAGTGGTGAGTATAATTCTGTTTATTTAAAAACTAAATATGAAAGTATAGAAAAATTTCTGGAAGGAAATATATATATATATTAAAACATATATATATATATATGTAAAATAGTGGTTAAAATATCATAGTGGTGGGGTTATGGACAAGTCTTTTTTAAATTTTCTTATACCTACCAAATATTCCAAGCTTTTGTAACAAACTTCTTATATAAAAAAATAATGTTTAATGGACATTATTTGGGGAAATGATGTTTTTATAAGAATATGTAATGATAGGAAAAGGTACTCATGAAATAATACACAATATATTATGTGAAGAAGCTAGTTTCCAAACAATATTTATAGAAATATAAATACTGAAATTTTTAATTTTTAAAATATTTATTATTTTTTATATTTATTCAGTATATCAGTTGGTGGACATTTGGGTTGCTTTCACTTTTTGGTTATTGTGAATAATGCTACTATGAACATTTGTGCACAAGTTTTTTGTGTGGACATACGTTTTCATTTCTCTGAAATGAGGGTACAGTTGATCCTTATTTGCAAGGTCAATATTTGAAACTGCAAGGCTTTGGAAAACCAGGCCCTGTGAAGTACATTTGCTTTAAGAATCCTCTACGGACTTCTCAACAGACGCTCTATGGGCCAGAAGAAAAGGGATGATATACTCAAAACACTAAAAGAAAAAAACTGCCAGCCAAGAATAATATACCCAGCAAGGCTATCCTTCAGAAATGAGGGGAAAATAGTATATTTTCCAGACAAACAAAAACTGAAGGAGTTCACCACCACAAGACCAGCCCTACAAAAAAACCTCAAGGAAGTCCTGCATCAGGAATTCAAAAAGAAATAATCACTGCCATGGATACACAAGAAAGAACAAAACCCACTGGTAAAAATGCAAATGAGAAAGAGAAAGAAACTAAATCTTACCACTAGAAAAAAAGCATAATGACAATGTAGTAAAAATGTTTGCAAATTTTGTTAATCTTTAAAAGGAAAAAAAAGATTTATAGACAGAAAAAGGAAAGTGATATACAGAAAATGGAAGTGAGATACAGAAACAGCTGGATGTTTGCCTTATTTGAACATGATTTGAACAGTTGGCTGCCTGTGAATGGTTGAAGTATGGCTGCTGTGATTGGCTGAGACTCAAAGACTATTATAAAAGCATACTTCCAAGTTAGGTTTCCAATTTGTTTACATACTACGTTAGGTTTTGGTTCATATGTAAGAACTCAATTATGCAAGTATGAAGGCTTTCTCGGACCAAATTTTGGTTTGATTTATCATCTTGTATTCTTCTCTTTAGCCATGATATGAGGAAGCTGTCACCTTCCTTTCAAAATATACATGAGCTCTCCTAAAATTGACAGTGTAGAGGGAACATCTCCTCCAAATCTTGTCACCTTCCTCTTAGAAACGACCTCTCAGTAACAAGCACTTCACTGTCATGGTAGTCTCTCAGAAAGGAGGCACCTCTTTACCTTTATCAGAATTGTGGACACAGAATACTTTCCTTACAGTTACCCTGTTGCACAGAGGAGACAAAATAGGAATATCCTATTCCAGAAACCCAATCCCCATATAATATCATACATAAAATATCTACACTAACATGTTGTAGCAGATTGAATTATGTCCCCCAAAACTCACTAAGGCTTGAATAGTGTTCCCCAAGTTTATGTATTAGAAACTTGGCCCCCGCTGTGACTGTTAAGAGGGTGGGACATCCGATTAGGTAATCAAAAGGCAGAGCCTTGAAGAGGTGATTGGATTGTAGGACTGTGCAGTAGTGAACGGATTAAAAATGGTGGTCAGGGGCATTGGTTCTGAGGGCTTTAAAAGAAAGGGAGAGCCTGTCTTTCTCTCTCCCTGCTCTCTCTGCTTCCACCATCTTGCAATGTGAGACCCCTGGGTCACTGTCACCACCACCAGATGGACTTTGGACTTCCCAGTCTCAGAAACTATAAGTGATAAATTTCATTTTCTTTATAAATCACCCAGTTCCATGTATTTTGTTATAAGCAACATAAAAGGACTAATACACATGTATAAACTTTAAAAGTATTTAGACATACATTTTATCTCTTGATCTGCCAATGACTCTGTGAAAAAGATATACCCACTCCCATTTTAATGATGAGAAAACTGAGGGAGGAAACGCCCCCTTAGCCAGTTGAGTCAAGACTTCTGGAACCACAGCTGCAGTGCCAAGAAAGAGATCTGCCTGTCCATCCTTCGGCCTGGCAACCACCTCCCATCATACATGCAACCAGTAGAGAAGTAAAATAATTGAAACAAAGTTGTTTGGCTGCTAAGCTCTCAAATCAGGGCTAGTCCCAGGTCAGTCTGACACCAGCATCTGACCATCTTACTATCCTGCCCTGTGAAGGTAGCATGTTTAAAGATGCTCAGAAATGTTCTTGTAGTTTCTTGCATAAGGTCTTTGGAAGAATTTCCAAGGGCTCCTCTCAGCCTCCCATGTTCCTGTGTGCCATTGGCCACAAAGTCACAGCACAACTCCACTTTAGAGTTTTGCAGGTCGCAAAGAGTAATTTGATGTCAAAGATCACCAGGGGAACAACATGTACCTGTTCCCCTTTCCCTACTCAACAGTCTCTCTCTAGGGCTACAATGACTTAGTGGCCAAGAAGAGTAAACACAGCATAAGAAGCAAACAAAACAAACAAAAACAGTCAAGGGATAAAAACAAAGGTGAGTAGATGTGGCTCCCCAGGACCTCCCTTGAGCTCACGGAGGAATGCTTAAAGTTCATGGTCTTGGCCACCTGCCCAGAGTGCGATAGTCACCTATTCTGGACTATCTATCTGTCCTCCTTTTTTGGTTTTAACTTTTTCTTATTTTCCTACCTCTTTTGGATTAATTCATATTTCTTCACATTACAAATCTAATAAGTTAATTACATTCAACAAAAAACATACTAGACAAGGCTGAAAAGCAAATTAGTAAATTAGTGGTATGGAAGACTTGAAATAATCATAGGAAGGCAAAGAAAAAAGATAAAGAAATCAAAACAAGTAGAGAAATGATAAATATGGAGTGACTAAGACTATCCAATTTATACATAATCGATGTACCTGAAGAAAATATCCAGGGACATGACACAGGAGAATATTCCTGAAATAAAAAAGAAAGAAAGAAAGCTAAATGTAAAGTTAAAGCAAATCTTAGCACGCCAAGAAAAAAATTCCTCATGTAAAATGATTAACATAAAAATTTCGTCCAAGCAAAGCAAATCATGTACAAGAGGAAAAATGCAAGTTGGGCTCCACCTTCTTGAACAGCCCCACTCAGTGTCACAAAACAATGGAGCCAAGGGTCCAAAGCTCTCCACCCAGATTATAGTTCACGTATAGAAGCAAAGGCAGAACTTCTCAAAATGAAACAATTCAAGGAATCTAGCACTGATAATCTTTGTTGAAAAACAATGTTCTCCAAGATAAAATCCAACCCATCAAAAGATGGATAAATCAAAATAATGAACTTGGGAAATGAAAGGCTATGGTATAAAGACATGATGAGCATTAAGTTCATTTAAATATAGAGTACACAACTGTGTGAACTATGGTTTTAGACTCTAAATGCCATAAACCAAAGAAGAAGTAAGAATAATCCTAAGCAACAAAAATAAAGAGGTCCGTGAAGGGGAGCAGTAGGAAAGAGGATAGACGTGATAATGTCTTCGCAGACATTCTTTGAATTGGATTTCTGTAGCAATCTACCAACCAGAAAATTCTACCTTGTATATCAGGATGTCAAGGATGCTTTAAAAGTTGAAATGTGCAGTTAAAACACATAATGATTCCAATTCCTTAGAGGTTTTGTGTGTGTGTGTGTGTGTGTGTGTGTGTGTGTGTGTGTGCGCGCGCGCGCGTGTGTGTGAAATACGTCCATTTAGTGTTTTTTTGTAATCATAATAACCATTTTTCTTTTCTTTAGACGGCTTTTTTAGAAAGTAATATCTCTAGTGATGAAAAAAAATTCCTTTAGCTTCACAATCGTGTCGTTTTTTTCTGTTGACTTTAAGTAAAATAAAATTCAGTACTTTCTACTTTAAGAGGCATGTATGGAGGGTCCCTTTCCATCTATGTATTACTCTATCTACCTATCCACGTCTTTATCCACCCTTTCATTGGTTTATAGGGACAGTGAGATATCTTATATGATGTTTACCAAACTGTAACACTGGTTATTTATAGGTGGTTGAATTTTTGGTGATGATTTGCTTTCTTTTATGTACTTTTTCGTAGCCCTTTATGGTTTTTAATGGCTATATCACATTTTTATTAAAAACAATCAAGTTTTATACAGAAACATGCAAACAAAAGTCAGCCTGGGTTCCAGTCAGGAACCTTCTACTCCCCCTGTGACTGTGGACAACACATGCAGCGATCTGGGCCTCAATTTCTCACGTGAGAAATGAAGGGGTTGATAGCTAAGACTTCTCCAATTTTAAAATCCCATGAATCCGTGAGGGAGAAGACACTCAAGGACAGGAAAAACAAGACTAAAGTAGAAAGAGAGAGGCTGAGTGGTGACTGACACTTCCATTCTGCCTCTTCGGGCTTCTAAGTGTTTTAATTTCTTATCAGTCATTTAAAAATGTTATTATCTGATCAAACACTATGTGTGCTCTCCAATGTCTCTGTAAGTCCTCACAGACATTCTTTGAATTGGATTTCTGTAGCAATCTACGTAAGAGGAAATTTACCTCTTAGCTTCAGTGACAACATTATCCTAAGAACCAGTTAAAAATCAAGATGAAACTTTCAAACTTAAAAATATGATCTCCATTAAGTCTCTGGGGGTGACTTTGTGAAGACTCACCAGGACTAAAAGCTGTGAATCCAGTCGGGGAGAGTCCACAGTAGACTCTGGAACGTCAGAGGAGTAAAGGTGGGGGTGGAGGTGAGCAGGTGTGGGCAGGGACCAGGAAGAAGGGAAGGGTTTTGGAATAAAAGGGGGTGGGGGTGAGAGGGACAGACGGTAAGAAGAGAAAAATAGATGAGGATCAGTGAGAAGACAGAGAGCCAGGGACTAGAGGAGAACATGGCACGGTCCACGCCATGGCAGGATCCTAAAGGAGTCAGCTTGGGCTGCCCTCTCCGAGTTGGCAAGGCCCCTGGAGGGAGAGCTGTCGGCAAGGCCACAGCTACGAGCACTTGCTGCAACTGTAAGGGGTTCCTGCCTTGGCTTCGTGGCTTTTGCCCTCTCTTTCGACAGTTTGGTTAGCGTGGCAGTTCTCTGAATTCCCAAAAGATTATAAAAATAACACAAATAATTATGCAGTCATCGAACTAAACATTCCCACAGAGGATCCGAGTAAATTGGACAATTTAAAATTATCCCCTTATGATAAATTGACCACACCAACATATGTTCCAAAAGCACTGCTCATGACTAAATATGAGCTGCAGCCTAATGTAAGTTGGCAAACATCATTTACTGGAGATTATATTAATGGCAAGAGAATGGTTGGTATTAATGAGAAATTATATGATTGGGACAAATTAAGTATATGGGAATGAAACTGTAGAACCCCCTTTACTTGGTGGTATCCAGTTTTAAATAAATCATTAAGAATTAGATATTGGGATAAAAATAGATGCTGTAAAATTATTAAACCTGCAAAATTAGACCTAAGAGGCAAATGTAACTGGTTTTGTGAGGGACGGTGCTGTGCACAATGACACTTTAACATTTAGATCAAGATTACAGGGCCACAGCGAATGCATAACCTCAAGATGTGCATGATAATGCTGCTCAAATATCCCCTGTTCTTTTTCCATATAAACAGTAGGTTCATTCCATTAGAACATAAGATCATTACACCCCCATTAGAATTTAAATGTTAGCATTTTTCCTTTTAGCAAATTTGTACTTAACATTTAGCAGTAGACATAGGTCATATGATAGTACTGTCTATCACTTTACAACTGCAATAGTCCCACCCTGTTAATAGGGTAGATATTAACCACAGCTTGCCAACTGGAAGAGGTCACAGGTTAACTTCAAGGCAATGAGAAGATGGTCCTGATCTGATAACCTGATACCAAAAGGAGAAAGCATGATCTAATCACCTGAGACGTGCTAACGAAGGAAAAAAACTGGCTTCCCCTGTCCTTTTTAAATTATTAATTCAAGCTTGCTGATGGAATAAAAATGATACCCAAAAAACCCCTGCAGAGAAAAATCTAAATAAAAGGCATTGTCTCAGGCTCTCCTGTGCTCCAGCTGCAACACGCCGACAGCCTGCAGAGAGAGAACATGCATACTGATGCATTGAGGTCTCTGTCTGTGTTTTTTATTTTCACCGGCTTCCTCAGGCCTCCTTCAAGGACCCGCAACTTGACTGGAGCTGGTCTCCGGCAAGAACAGTAAAAAATGATCCGATTTTGCCAGCAGAATCAGAGAGAAGGACATAATGAGAGGAACATCTAAGCAATGTGAGGCCAGGATGGACTGGAGCAGCACAGGGCAGGGGAACGGGGCCTGAAGGAGGATGGGTCTGAGCGAAAGGCAGAAAACTAGGCTGTGTCCTGTGCCCCTCATGGCACACGGGAAGTTAACATGTGAGCAGTGAAATCTAACTTAATCCAGGAAGCGAGGCAGGGCACTAAAGGAAAGGTTCCACTTCCCACTGAGTCCCACATCAAGGGCTTGTGAATGAGAAGGTCCTCCGAGAGCAATAAGCCCTGGAAGTTAAGCTGTGTCCACTGTTAACTTTGGCCTGGCACACAGTGAGCACGGCTACGGGACGACTGGCATCGAGAAAGCAGCCCCCAAATCCATCTGTGCCGACCCGAGGCGCGGGGAGTTAGGGAAATTTGTTCCAGGCAGCTCCCTCTTCCCACCCTTCCCAAAGACATTCCAAGAGGTTCTCCTACTCCCAGTACCAACAAGGTACCTGAATTCACCTTGACAATACACCTGAATGAGGAACACTGGACTAGAAACCAGACCATCTTGGTTGTAGCACCCCCCCCCGCCCCAGCCTCAGTGTCCTTACCAATATGTCTTGCCTGTCCTCACTGGGCTTCCTGAAGATCAACCGAAGCGGTATACAGAGGTGGTGGGGGTCTGCACAGCACTACTTAAATGTGAGGAATCACAATTATCTAAGAGCAATAGAAGACCCAACTCGAAATTACTTAAACAATAAAGGAAATGACCCTCTCACCCCCACCCCCCTTTTATTCCAATATCCTTCCCTACTTCCTGGTCCCTGTCTCATACCTGCTCCCCTCCTAACCCCCACCTTTACTTTTCTGAATTTCAAGAGTCTACTGTTGACTCTCCTTGACTGGACATCTCAGGATGAGAAGTCTGGATGCGGGACAGCTCCGGGACTGGTTAATCAAAGATCTCTACAACATCCCCAAGGGCTCAGGGGTCCCCTTCTCTCCTCTGTTACCCCCCAACTGTTAATGGTTAGAAATAATTTTAATTCTCAAATGTTTCTACTGCACTGCAGAGGACTACAGACATGCACCCCTCACCCTGCGGACAGTGAGAATTCCTTGAAGACTGATATTTTGGACAGAAAAAAAGGGAAGATTTTGCAATGTATTTTCTAATCTATCCATATTTCTTTAATATACAATAGGATGTGATTTTTCCCTTTTACTCACTTTTTTCCTTTCCTTATCTCCCCAGTGCAGCAAAATAATGGCATCAAGGTTACATCGTGAAAGGTAGTCAAGATAAGCAGGAGACAGTCTAGTCTTTTTTTTAGTTGCTCTATTCTGAAAGGTCTAAAATATGACCAGTAACACAGATCAAGGACCAGCTGTAGCTTCCCCACCATAATTGGGCCAATACCCAGGCAATTGTGCTGGCATCAAGAATGAAGCTGGTATCTTAGGAGGCAGCAGAAGAGTAGAAAAGACTGGGGAGATAATGGGCAGAGGGGTTGTTAGAGGGTGAACAGAACCAAGGCCATTTTGTGCCCTGCCAGCCATGTTGACTCCTGCTCAGCCTCACTCCTTTGTTTCACTGACCACCTTAACCTTAGGGCAAATGTAAAGGGAACATAGGCTTCAGGGAGTAAGTGATTTATTACAGCAAGTGGCATCTGTGGTCTAAGCACTAACTCACAAGACACCTCCCACCCCTCATGGATCACAAGACACCTGGTGAATGATGTACCAAGTTATCTCTCTTAAGATGTTTCCTTGAAGTTATTTTTAGAAATAGCGACTTTTACTATATAAACATTGTCTAACCTCAAAGATCTAGAGCTCTCATTTGTAGACGTCTGATTCTTTGCTGCACACGGTTTTCTTGTAATGGAAGTAGCCCCCATTAATAAATATCTCTGATTACCAAATGGACCTGCCAACTTCCTTCATCAGTCTCAAAGTACCTTTTCAATCTGAAGGGCATTGTACTTTATCCCCCTCCTCACACAGGAGTACAACAAGGAGGGAGTACAAAAAAAGTATTTCTCTCTTGCTTGGGCTATGTGCCTCTGTACAAGTGAAGGGTGCCCCCACGTGTATTCATGGTTGGCTAATGATCATTTTAATCTCTCTCCCTCTCTGGAAACGAACTGTACCTGTACACCCCTCCAGCTGCTACAGACATCAACTAAAGGGTGATGGGTAAGAATAATGTTGTAGAATTATAACCACCAGGGAAAGAATTCCTGTTTGTCTCATTGGTTAATAGATGGGGTGTTATGGCACTGAGTCTATCACTCTCAGCAAACTGGGCTAGCTTCGAGAGATGGCCCTGTGTAATAAAGAGTCTGACTCCATTTGTGATGCTTGACCACTGACGACTTTCAAACTACATCTCCACTTTCGCCTGTGCCCCATATGTGGGCAAGCTGATAAGAAAGCACATGCACTCCTTCCCTTAGCGTTAGAGGGGAAGTGCAAACCACACAAAGTGCTGGCCCTTGTGCAGGAACATTCATCCAGGTCCCACCCTCTAACCACAGTAAAACCCAGGGCCACTCATCTTTCCTTTGCTGATGCCATTTTTGGACTGGCTTAGGTGACTGACCTGCTCTCCCAGAAAGCCTTAATATGTGAATAATAAATTTCTTCATACCCTCTTGGTGCATGTGTGGCATCACTAATCTTGACATTAAACCAATTTGGGGTGGGGGGGTCCATCATGCTTTCATAGAGTGAGTATGACACCCTGTACGTCACCTTGGATAAGTGATCAGAAACTTCTCAGTCTGTTGTCAAAATACGTAAAGAACCCAGACTCACAATTTTCACTACTTTATAAGCTTTAACTTACTAATCAAGGAGAGATGTTTAGATTGCAGCCCAGGAGTTGGTACCAAGTTAGGCTGTCAGACCATTGAACTGCACATCTGTTATTTTTTCCTACCCAAGATCCCACACCTCTCCTCCCCCCTCTCTCTTTTTTCTCTCTCAGTAACAGCAACTTGATTTTCCTTTGGGGGACTACCCTTTTCCTACTATCAGTCTATGTGCCTTAGGTAAAGATGATCATACCCCTCGTAATTAGGGGTGACCTAGGCATGGCCAGTTAGAGTGCTGCATCTCCCTAGCCACAGTGATTGTTTCTATTACAGCTACATGACCCTCGCTAAGGCAATGAGGATAATACATGGAAGTCTTACTGGAACTGAAAAGGTGTCTTTCAATTGGGGCTGCTAAACTGGAGCCATCTTTGTCTTCTAGTATCCATCTTTGCCACCACAGTGGGAGAACCCACATGAGAATAAAGCAATACAAAGGAAATTGAAGCTGAGGGGAGAAGAAAATACTGATTATATCATTTCAGCACCTAGATTTAGCCATTCCTGAAGCTTCACCCTTGGACATTTCACATATGTGAACTAATAAATTCCTTTTATTTTCCTCTCCTTAAAACAGTTTGATTTGGATTTTGGTCCATTGCTATTTTCAAAAGAGTCTTGACTGATACTTGCTAAAGCAGAAATATCAATCCCTGGGTCTTTTTGCTGAGAGAGCAAATCATTATGTAAGTATCATATTCCTTGATTCATGATACTCTTTCATTTTTGGTTCATACATGGTTCTCTGTGATTTTTCATTTGTGTGTATTTTATATATATATGTAAAATACATATATGTGTTTTATATATATGTGTGTGTGTGTTTGTGTATGTGTGTATATATATATATAAAATATAGTAAATATCCATGAACCACCATCCAGGTCAAGACTAGAATATTACCTGTAACTTATATCAACCTATGTGCAATTTACCTGTACCATCTTCTGCCCTTCTGCAAGAGCTTACCATCATTAAATTTTATGTTTATCAATCTTTTGACTTTTAAAAACATATAGTATTTTTATTCTGCTTTGTTTTGAAGTTTATAAAAAAGTAACAAAGTGTTTATAAATAACCTTACTATCACATATATTATCTTACAGGTCTTAATTTTTAAAAATTATCCATGAGATAAAGAAGAAATCCAAAAGCAATTAGGAAAAAAAAAAAAGCCATTAGAAAGTATTTTGAACTGAATGTAAATTTTAAAATAATACATAAAATTTTTAAAAAAAATCTGTGGGGAGAGAGAATTCTGAGAAGACGGTAGAGAGGAAACACCAGGAATCTGCCTCTCCATCTAGACAACAAATGCACTGACAGAATCTGTCTGATGGAATTATTTCGGAACTCTGGAGTCGACTGATGTTAACGTTGGTCAATTTCAGATCTCAGCACAGTAGTAGCTACCCATATCTCATCTCCAGCCATGTGGCAGGCATCTGAGCATGAGTTCCTGGAGCAGCCTGTACACAGCTTGCAGGAGCCAGGGTGGGCAAAAAAGAACCTATCCTCCAAATATTAGGGATCTGTGCTTAGGAAGTGCTGACGAAAAGGTCTGAAGCCATTGTTGTTGCACCTCTCCCCACTGCTGCAAGCCCCTCCACCTTTGGCTGAAGCACAGGGGATTTAAAGGCCAATGCCCACTTTTCACCCCCCCGTTATTCATTTTTCTCTTTTTCTGCTTATGGGGCCAGACATTAAAGACTAGAACATTAAAAAACAACTACACATATTGGGAAAATTAGAAAATGACCACGCATACTCAGAGACAGGCACAGGCTCACAAAAGACCTGCAAACACTTTACATTTACACCTCAGGCTGATCCCTGGCACACAGACAGCCTACCACAATTTTTAAAAACCCAGAAAATACTGGGAAAGGGGGAGAAAGTGAGTTCTGGAGTTACCACATTATTATATTAAATGCCCTGTTTAAAAAAAAAAATCACAAGGCATAGAAAGAAAGAGGAAAATATGGTGCATTCAAGGGAAAAACTAAATAAATGAACAGAAACTGTCCCTGAAAATGGTCTACCCAACAAAGACTTCAAAATAAATCTTTTAAAGATGATCAAAGAACAAAAAAAAAAAAAAAAAAAAAGGGGCTGGCTGGTTAGCTCACTTGAGATAGCATGGTGCTAGTAATGCCAAGGTCACCTTGGTACAGATCCCAGTACCAACCTGTTGCCTTGCCTCACAAGGATTTGTCACCCCTTTCCCCCTGGGTGATGGTGCCATCAAAGAGTACTCAAAGCCCATCTCTTTTGAGCAGTGAGAAGCCTCAGAAAGGGGTTAATCTCCCATAGCCCTTAACAGCAAGGCATTGCTTCCATTTGGGAAATCAACCACGAACCGGGGTTCTCTTCCTGCATTTATTCTCCAGACCAGCAAGTTACAGGAAGAGACATCAGTGGGGTTTTGCTAAGCACAGTTTAACAAGTTTTAACAATAGAAGCTTGTAACATGCAATTAAGTGATCCACTAATAAAAGCTTGAGCTAGCAAACATTCCTTCTCCCTCTAGCAGCTTTTTAGTAATTTTACATACCAATTAGTAACTTGTCTGTCTTTGAGCCACCAACCTTGCTGTGTTACAGTTCTTATCTTACAACAGAGACTCGATAGCCTGGGGAAAATTTCCTGTCCTTTGCAAGATCAATATTTGAAACTGCAAGGCTTTGAAACACCAGGCCCTGTGAGCTACATTTGCTTTATGAATCCTCTACACCAACCAGCTGCCTGCCAAAAAAAAAAAAAAAAAAAAAAAAAGGATAACTAAAATAAGATGTGGAGAAAGTCAAGAAAATGATGTATGAAACACATGGCATTATCAATAGATAGAAAACCTTAAAAATCAGAAAGAAATTCTGAAGCTGAAAAGCACAATAATGAAAATGAAAAACTCACTAGAATGATTCAAAGGCAGATTTGAGCACGGAGAAGAAATCAGTGAATTTCAAGAGAAGACATGAAAAGCAAGTCTGAGGAACTGAAAGAACAAAGACAAAAGGAAAGTGAACACAGCCTAAAGGACCTATAAGACACCATCAAGTGGATGAACTTATGCCTTGTAGAAGTCCAGGAAGAAGAGAAAGAGGCAGAGACAATATTTGAATAAATAACAGCTGAAAACCCCAAATTTGATGAAAGACATGAATATAAAAATCCAAGAAGCTCAACAAACTCCACATAAGATGAACTCAAAGAGATCAACAACAGGACACATCATAATCAAACTTTTGAAAGGCAACAAGAGAATCTTTAAAGCAGCAGTAGAGAAGCAACTCATCACATATAAGGGATCCCTAATAGATTATGCACAGATTTTTCATCAGAAACTATAGAGGCCATAAGACAGTGGGCTGATATATTCAAATTGCTAAAAGAAAAAAAAAAAAACAAACTATCAATCAAGTGTACTAGTCCATTTCTGTTGCTTATACCAGAATACCTGAAACTGGGTAATTTATAAGGAAGTGACATTTATTACAGTTTTGGAGGCTGGGATGTCCATGGTCCAGTGGGGTGCATCTGGTGAGGGCCTCCTTCTTGGTGGTGACTCTCTACAGCAACACAGAATGCCAAATGGTGAGAATATGGCAAGAGCAAGAGAGATAACCTTCTCACTTCCTCTTCTCACAAAGCCATCGGAACCATGTCCATGAGAACCCATTTAACTATCAATCCTTTACTCCATGAATGGATCAGTTCATTCAGGAGGGCACAGTTCTCATGATCCAATCACCTCTTAAATGCCACAATAAGATTTCCCACTCTCTTTTTTTGTTTGATTTTTGTTTTTGTTTTTGGCAGCTGGCTGGTATGGGGATCCGAACACCTGAGACCCTGGTGTTACAACACCACACTCTAACCAAGTGAGCTAACCAGACAGCCCAGATTTTCCACTCTCTTAACACTGTGATAGGGTTTGGATGTGTTGTCCCTGCCAAAACTCATGTGGAAATCTGATCCCCAATGTGGCAGTGCTGGGAGCTGTCTGAGCCATGGGGGCAGATGCCTCATGAATGGATTAATTTTAAAAATGAGTGAATTTTTGCTCTATTAGTTCCTGCAAGAGCTTGTTGTTTAAAAGACCCTGGCATCTCCCCTCTCTCTCTCTTGCTTCCTCTTGCCATGTGATCTGCTTGTACCTGCCAGCTGTTTGCTGCTTTCCGCCATGAGTAGAAGCAGCCTAAGGCCCGTGTCAGATGCAGCTATCCCGAATCATAAGGCAAATAAACCTCTGTTCTTTATAAATTACCTAATCTCAGGTATTTCTGTTATGGCAACACAAATGGACTAATACACATTGTTACAATGGGGGTCAAGTTTCTAATACATGAACTTTTGGAGGTGAAACATCTAACCTGCACCACCAAGAATCCTGTATTGACCAAACTGTCCTTCAAAAGTTAGGGATAAATTAAGACATTCCCAGATAAACAAAAGGTAAGGGAGTTCATTACCGCTAGACCTGCTCAAGAGATGTTCCAGGGAGTACTAGTACTGCAGGTTGAAATGAAAGAACATTAGACAGTAACTAGAAGCTGTATGAAGGAATAAAGATCTCAATAAAGGGAAATGCATGGGTTGTTATAAAAGCTAGTATTATTGCAACAATGGTTTCGAACTACTCTTTTTGTTTTCTACACAATTTAAGAGACTAAAACATTTTTTGAAAAACTATTATTAGTCTAAAAGCTAGTACTGTTGTAACTTCGGTTTGTAAATTCACACTTTGTTTTCTATATAATTTAAGTGGCTAATACATTTCAAAAAATTATTAGTTTATGTTTTGGGGTACACAATGTATAAAGATATAATTTTGTGACATTAACAACCAGAATTATTAAAGGAGCAGAATTTTTGTATTTTATTGATGTTAAACTAGTATAAATTCAAGTTAGAGTGTTACAACTATAGGATGTTAAATGTAATCTCATGATCATCAAAAGAAAAGGAGCTATAAGATACATACAAGAGGAAATGAGAAAGGATTTTAAAAGTTTTGCTATAAAAAATCACCTAAACACAAAAGAAAACAACAATTTGATCCCAGCACTGGCAGCCACCAAATGAAAAAAGAAAACAATAATGTAGGAAATAGGCAAAAAAAGCTGTAAGACACACAGAAAACAAATAGCTATATGACAGAAGTAAGCCCCTCATTATCAGTTAATTATTTTAAATGTAAAGGATTAAACTCTCAAAAGACAGTGACTGGCAGAGTGTATTTTAAAAGGTAATCCAACTATATGCTGTCTATAAGAGTCTTGCTTTAGATCCAAAGATGCAAATATATTGAAAGGGTGGAAAAAGACATTCCATTAAATAGTAACCAAAAGAGAGCAGAAGTCACTGTATGAATATCAGACAAAGCAAACGTTAAATCAAAAAAGGTTACAAGAGACAAAGAAAGATATTATATATTAATAAAAGGTTCAATACAGCAAGAAGATATAACAAGTATAAACATTTATGCACCTAATGACAGACCATCAAAATATATGAAGCAAAAACTAACAGAAAGGAAGAAATAGTTCTACATATATAGCTGGATACTTTCATATCTCACTCTCAGTAATGGATGGAACAACTAGACCGACTATAAGTAAGGAAACAGAAGACTTAAACAACAAAATAAGCCAACTAGATCTAAAAGACATTTACAGAACACTCTACCCAACAACAACTGCATGCATATTCTTTTGAAGCACACATGGGATATTTTCTGCATAGACCATATATGAGGGTACTTCAAAACATTTGTGGAAAAACAGCATTAAAAGATAATACAAATCTTTCCATTAACATTTTGAAGTACCCTTGTATTAGGCACAAATTAAGTCTCAATAGATTTAAGAAGATAGATATTAGACAAAGTATCTTCTCCAACCATGATAGGATGAAATTAGGAATCAATAATATAAGTAAAACTGGAAAATTCACAAATTTGTGAAAATTAAATGACATATTCTTAAATAACCAACAGATCAAAGAAGAATCAAAAGGGAAATTAGAAAATACTTAAAGACCAATGCAAATGAAAAGCTTATGGGAGGCAGCTAAAATAGGGCTAAGGGGAAAATTTATAGCTATATATGCTTACGTTAAAAACCAGAAAAGATCTCAAATCAACAACCTGACTTTACAACTTAAGGAACTAAAAAAGAAGAACTAAACCCAAAGCTAGAAGAAGAAAGGAAATAGTAAAGATATCAATAAAACCAAAATTTGGTTCTTTGGAAAGGTCAGCAAAATTGACAAACCTGTAGTTAGATGAACTAAGAAAAAAAGAGAGAAGACTTAAATTACTAAAATAAAAAATGAAAATGGAGATATTACTACCCATTCTACAGAAATAAAAAAGATTATAAAGCAAGTATTATGAACAATTATACACTGATAAATTAGATAACCTAGGTAAAACGTATGAATTACTAGAAACACCAAAACTAAGACTAAATCATGAAGAAATAGAAAGTCTGAATAGTCATACAACTAGTAAGAAGATTAAATCAGTACTCACAAATCTTCCAACAAAAAAAGCTCTGGAACTAATAGCTTCACTGGTGAATTCTATTAAACATTAAAAGAACTAACACCAATGCTTCTCAATCTTTTCCAAATAATTGAAGAGGAAGGAAAACTTCCTAACTCATTCTGAGGTCAGCATTGCCCTGATGCAAAAGCCAGACAAGGACGCTACAAGAAAATAAAACTATAGCCCAATATCCCTTAATATTGATGCAAAAATTGTCAACAAAATACTGGCAAAATGAATTCAGCGCCATATTAACAGGATTATACACAATGACCAGTGAGATTTATTCCTTGAACTTAAGGGTGATTCAACATATGAAAATCAATAAACGTGAACTGCCACATTAACAGAATGATGGGAAAGGAAACCCACAAGATCATCTCAACTGATGCAGGAAAAGGATTTGACAAAATCTGATATCCTTTCTTGATTAAAAACACACAATAAACTAGAAATAAAAGGAGACTATCTCCACATACTAAAAGTCATAGATGAAAAACCCACAGCAAACTTCATACTCAATGGTAAAAGACTGAAAGCTTTGCTTCTACGATAAGTAATAAGGCAAGGACATCTGTTTTTGCCACTTCTACTTAACATATTACTGGAAGACCCATTAAGCAAGAAAAACAAATATAAGACATGTAAATTGGACAGTGTAGTGTTTTGTTTCTGTTAATTATAACAAATACCTGAAACTGGGTAATTTATAAAGAAATGAGATTTATTGCTTAGTTTTGGAGGCTGGGAAGTCCAAAGTCCAGGGAACTCATCCAGTGACAGCCTTGGTGGTGGGTAATAACTCTTCATAGCAAAGCAAGGTGTCTCATGGCAGATGGCAGAAGCAGAGAAAGAGCTAACTTCTCACTCCTCTTTTTGAAGCCCTCAGAACCATGCCCATGACCACCATTAAACCATCAATTAATCCATTTATTGGGGCATGGTCCTCACAGTCTAATCACCTCTTCAAGACCCCACCTTTCAATGACCATAATTTCCTGCTCCCTACAGTTACAGTGCGGATTAAGCTTCAGTGAATTTGGGGGGACATTCAATCCACAGAAGACAGGTAGAAGTAAAATCTCTGTTTGCAGATGATATGATGTTGTACGTAGAAACCCTAGAGTTCACACAAAAAACAGAACTAATAAACAGATTTGGCAAAGTTGAAGTATACAAAATTAACACACAAAATTCAGTTGCATTTCTATACACTAACAATAAATAATCTGAAAAAGAAATTACAAAATCAATTCCATTTACAACAGCATCTAAAAGAATAAAATACTGAGGAATAAACTTAATCAAGGAGGCGAAATACTTATACAATGAAAACTATAAAACTTTGCTGAAACAAACTAAAGAAGACATGAATAAATGAAAACGCATCTCATTTTCATGGGTTGAAAGACTTGGTATTGTTAAGATGTCAATACTACCCAAAGTGAGCTACAGATTCAATGCAATCCCTGTCAAAATCCCAATGACGTTTTTCAGAAATAAAAATGCCGATCTTAAAGTTCATATGGAATTTCACGGGAAAGCAAATGGCCAAAACAATACTGAAAAACAACAGAGTTGACTAGCACCACACTTCCTGATTTCAAAACTTACTACAAAGCTACAGTAATCAAAATAGTATGGTACTGACACAGAGACAGACATACAGACCAATGGAATAGAAGAGACGGCCCCACAATAAACCCTCACATATATGATCAAATAATTGTTGACTAGAGTGCCAAGACATGTTTTGCAAGGCATTTATAGTAGTCTTACTGGCCTAGGAAATTTCCACCAGTAGTTAATGCACCAATCCCCTCTCAGAGGGAAGCCTGATTTCCAAGATTTGAGACTCATCAGTGTAACTTCACATGAGTGTTCACAGTCTTTATGTATCTTTTTTGGATTTTTTTATAATAAATTTGAAAGAGCTCGTCATTATTTTAGGTCTCAATCACACTGAATGCCACACTTAAGGCAAATATTTCCCTATGCTACTGTTTTCTTTCACTGTGGATTCTTCCATTTTATCAAAGCTAACACAATTATAATGACTGGAGATATCAGATACATTTTCTAAATTCAACCTGCTTAAGCACCTACCACTTTTGAATCCTAGCTCTAGGACTTAGTATTTCTGCATCCTCGGGCATGTTGCGGAGCTCTCTGGGCCTTCTATAAACTAAGTGTAGTAACAGAACTTATTGCGGTTTTTAACATTAAATCCATTATTATTATTATTTTTTTTTGGTTACCGGTAAGGGGATCGTAACCCTGGGCTTGGTGTCGCCCGCACCACGCTCAGCCAGTGAGCGCACCAGCCATCCCTATATAGGATCCGAACCGCGCGGCCTCAGCGCTCCCAGCGCCGCACTTTCCGGAGTGAGCCACGGGTCCAGTCCACATTAAATCCATTCTTATTTAGGGCTTAGCTCAATAATTGGCACATAACAAGTACACACTGTGTATTAGCTTATTTAGATTTCCAGAACCCAAATGTTGGTAAATACAATATACGTTGATTATGCTCCAATGATGATTTTCCAGATCACATGCTCTGGAAAATTGGAGACTTGAGATGGAGAGTCTTGCTCCCTTCCCCAAATGGGTGAATCCTACTATGTCCTGAGCAGCTCCCGGGCGTCTAGGCACTGGGGGGATGGATGCAAACGTGACTTGCACCCGTTTCCGGGCCTCCGGGGATGGGGACCACGAAGGTCTTGGCCCAGCGGTGGCGGTGGCCGGCCAGGGACGGCTGGCGCTCCAGGTGGCGCTCTCCGGCTCCCGCCCAGGCCCCCTCCCGGCCGCGGCGCCCGACAGCCGCCAGGGGGCGCGCCGCGACCTCCGGCACCGGCGGGCCTGGCGGCTCCGAGCGCGGGCTTGTGGGGCCGGCCGCCGGGAGGCGGGGTCGGGCGGCCTCGGCTGGAACGCGGTCCCGCGGCCGGGTGGGCCCGGGCGGCGGCGGCGGCGGCGGGCGGGCGCCGCGCGGAGGAGGTGTCTCCGCAGCCGCATCCTCAGCTGCGCCGCGGGGCCTCGATGTCGTCCCGGGCGGGGCGCGACGACGCGGGCGCGGGGGCCGCGCGGCGGCCGCGGGAGCCGCCCGAGCAGGAACTGCAGCGGCGCCGGGAGCAGAAGCGGCGGCGGCACGACGCGCAGCAGCTGCAGCAGCTCAAGCACCTGGAGTCCTTGTGAGTCCCCGGCCCGGCGGCCCGGGCGCCCCCGCTGCGGGAGGAAAGGCCGGGGCCGGCGGCCGATGGCGGGCGGCGCGGGCCGGGAGCGAACGGTCGCGGGGCCTCGGCCTGGGAGCCGGCGGGCGCACGCGCGGGGCTCGGCTGTCCCGAGGAGGGCGGTCCCCGCGGTCGCGGGCGCTCGGCCGGTTTCGGTGGGCGAAAGCAAAGTTGAGCGCAGCCCTTGTGACGGGCCTCTGGGGTCCGGGTGGAGGAGGACGGAGACTGGGCCGGGGCCAGCCACGCGGCCGTGCGTAAACCCCGGGCAGGCTGGCCGCGCGGGCGACAGCGCGGACTTGCCCTCCCGTCCTCGGCTCTGCACCGGTCCGCGGGGCCGACTGACGAGGGCTCGGGGGAGCGCAGGCAGCCTGGAGAGAGGGAGGTGCAGAGGAGACTCCGACCAGGGAGGGGAAGGGCCTCCCTCCACCCGGCCAGGCCCTTTGGCTGGGCTACAAATTAAATGCACGTAAAACGGAGTAACAGAGAAAACCACTGTCAGTTCCTACCATGGCAACGCCACAAACAAGAGGCTCAAAGACGTGCCAGGGAAAAGGGCCTGGGGCTCCTGGGGGCGGGGAGACAAGTGGGAGGGGAGGGGAGGAATGAGCGGTGAGTAAGGCGGCCTTGTTAGGCAGGTGTGTCTCTCAGGTGACAAAAGTCATGCCCAAGCCGCTCTCTTCCTGATGCAGATCCCTTTACTAATAATTTCCTTTAGGAAAGGGGAATCTTATACTTTATTGTAGGCAATTGAAGGGGAGGTGAAAACGTTGTCCTGTGTTGGCTGGCTTGCTCTCGATTTCTTTTAGCTCGAAGTAATCAATATCCCGGGGTGGCACATATTGGGGTGGTGTATCCGATCTCCTCCAGTCATACATAATTCGGGGTGGTGTCCTGAGTCCCAACACAAAAGTCAGTTGCATTAGTAACCCTTTCCTTTCCTGTCTGTGATTCTATAATTAGCCATAGAAGTCAAACTTAGACTTAAAAGTCTGGTGTTCACTCAGTAACTCAACAATTCGCTTCTGTTTCAGGCCCTTCTAGTTACCTATGATAAGTAGGTCATGTAAGGAAAGTTCTTCAGAGAGTTAAAATTCTTTATAAGTTGTCTTCTGGTAGCTGTGATTCAGAATGTTTCCTTTCCTTTGCTGAGGCCTGGCCTGCCGTTTTCCGTGTGGCCCAAGAGCTGAATGACTTTTCACCTCAGCAGGGCAGTGGGTGCAGGATACAGGCCCCGCATTGACGGCATGCACATTACCAGGCAGTCCTGGCCCTTTCAAGTCACTCTGTGGCGCCCTCAGTCTCCCAGGGAAGTCAGATGTTTTCAATAAAAGGATGTTTTTGACACCTTACCCCTCTCGCACACACGTCCTTTCTTGCCATTCCACCTTCCACCGTAGGATGACGCAGTCATGAGGCCCTCACCAGATGCGTCCCCTTAATCTTGGACTTTCCAGCCTCCGGAAGTGTAAGAAATAAATCTATTCTTAATAAATTACCCAGCCTTAGGTTTTCTGTTATAGCAGCATTAAACTGACTAAGGTTCCCAAACCAGTGCACTTTTCCAGTTTCAGAGATTTAAAACCGGCTGGGCTGTTCACATGTTTCCTTGGGCTAGTTCAGGGGCTTGTTTGCTTTGTTAAAAGAAAAACTTTAGACATATTAAACTTAACAGATTAATTGAGCAAAGAATGACTCAGTATGAGGCAGCTGCCAGAACCAGAATACGTTCAGAGCAGGCTGGGCTGCCTTATGGTAGGCTAAGAGTTATGCACAGAGAAGAGAAACTGAACTGCAGAAGACGGACGTGAGGTGCGGAACAGTTGGGTGCCTGTGAGTGGCTGAGACTCGCTGCTTGTTACAAGAGAACCTTTAGGCCAAACTTAATTTACACTTTTAAATCAAATTCTATTTATTCTAGAGTAACATTTCATGCAGTTTGAACATCAAATAGTACACTAAAAGGCTAATTTCAAAAAATAGTGGTTTGAGGCCCTACTCTGCAGTGATTCCTTCCACACACTCCCTATACCTCTCCCTCCCACAATCTTTCCACGAGGAAACTCTTAGCTTTTTCATCTGGAATTTAACTGCTTATTTCAAAGTCATATGCTTATACTATTTTTTTTGATTCCACAGTAGACATTACCTGGCTAAGGGAAGAACGTTTTTTCTCTCTCCACTTTTCTAAGGTCTGGTGCCCTTGTAACAAAAGACAGACTAATAAGAAAACAAATAGAAGCTTATTAACATGTTAATTTCATATATAAGTGGGGGATACCCAGGGGAATGAGAAGATCTCAAAAAGGTGGCTTAGAATTCAGGCTTAAATACAGTCTTCAGCTAAATCAAAGAAGGGTGTGGAGGATTTGAGTTACGGGATGGTGACCAGGAAAAGTGTGGTGACTAAGGTGAGGTTTGTTAGACACTTAAGTCTGTTCCTTCTCCATTGTTAAGATTCTCTTGTGATTGAGAGACACGCTTCTCTTCCTGGTACAGGGAGGCTGACAGCTTACCAATGGAGATTTCCTTTATGGATGTGTATTTCCCTTACAGAAAAGGTAGTTTCATTTTGTTTCAGAGCTTTTCCTGTGTCTGTTGTTTTCCAAAATAATCCTTAGGCCAAAAAGGCATATTTGGGGTGGCATATTCTGGTCTCATTCACCTATTAATGTCAGGACATAGTAGATAAAGTTTTAGTTGTTTTCCTACCCTTCTCTCCATCCTTATAATGCAGCTACATGATAAGAATTTTTGCTAAATTAATAGTTAGTGTTAACGTTATTGTTACTATGCAGTATTATTCACTTTTGCACCAAATAGTGTTCTCTGACATCTTTTGCTTTCTAGTACAACTACTATTTTTCAAGTAAATAAGGGCCTCATTTTTTCATTTGCTTAATTTTCTATTTCTTGCTAATTTTTTCCCAAAGGCTCCAAAAGCTAAGAGTACTTTTTCTACATTCCTACATATCAGATACTCTATCAGTTCATTTTTAACCTAGAATCTTCCTTCTGCTTTCCTCCAGTACACTATGGTTACTATGGTACCTCTTAAGCCTGATTATATAATAATTGTCCTGGGACTTCTTTCACCAGGCTTCTGTCTTGGATCCCATTTCATGCAGCCTCTGTCTTTCTTTTTCTGTCTTTTTCTCATTTAGCTGAAGCACATTCTGTAATTTCTATCGCAGAGTACATTAGAGACACTTTTTTTTTTTTGAGTCCTTGCATATGTGAAAATGTCTAACCTCAAATATGATGGGTAGTTTGGCTAAGTGTAGAATTTTAGGGTAAAATTTATTTTCACTCAGCTTCAAAGGTGGTATGCCACAATTTTCCATTTCCCAGTGTTGCTAAGAAGTCTGATGCTCCCCTGATTCTCTTTGCATATAAGTTCCTTCTTCTACGTCATCCCACCTTTGGAAGCTTTAAAGAACTATTATCTCTGATATTCTGCAGTTTTATGATAATGTTTCAGTTAGCATATTTTTAACTTTCAAGAGCTTTTTCTTGTTCTGAGAATTTTTTTTTCCAAAGCAGCTTGTCTTGTTCTGTCAGTAACATATCTTCTTTCATCTTTGAGGATACCCATTAGTTTTTCTTTTTTGGTTTTCTTTTCCCTCCATTGCCTCTGTTTCTTCCTTGCCTTTTCTTTTGATTTTTTTATTTGGAGATTTTTTTCTGATGTGTAGGGATCTTTGGGTCTCTTTTAAAGTGAGACCCTATTAAGCTATTTTGAACAGGGGCTGTTGAGGAAGAGAGAAAGAGCAAAACAAGTCCTGGGTTGCTGACTGGTGAGTTTCACTGTAGGGAGACCAGACTGATCGGCCCTTTTTATGGGGGAGACTTCCACCTATCAGTAGGTGGCATTTTCTGGGAAGGCCCATTCAGTTTATCCAAAGAAGAAACTTCCCGCCTCAGGCCTGAGTGCCAGAAATATGGCTGGCTGCCAGTGCTCTGGACTGGGATGGAAGGGGAAGGAGCAGCGCTCTCGAGTTCAGACTAGGGCTCAGCAACCTTGCTCACCCTCATCCCCATCCTCAGCTCTGCCAGCGTTCCCAGGCAGCTGGGCATCTGCACTTAACCTTCACAGGGGACGAAGCCTGCGGTCTCTGTCAAGGGTGAGGACAGACAGAGCCTCCTGGGGCTGTGGGAGGAGGAGAGGACTGCTGGCTTTAGCTTCTTGGCGTCCATACTCCCAGCCCCCCATCTTTCAAAGATTGTGATAACTTCCCGCACCTAGAGAAGTCAATTACTACTTTCTTCCACTTTCCGTGGTCTTCCCAGACTTTGCTCATAAGTGTTCTCTGCCGTTATTGCCTCTCTCGGTGTCTTTGTGGCTCCTTACCTTTTTCGTTCCCTTACTGTCATGTTTAAGGGAGTCTGGGGAGAGAAGTCAGGTAAGCAAGTTGGTAAGTTGGCCATGCTAAACGGAAAGCCTCATAGTGGTTTTTTACAAATTGCGTTCCAATCTTTTTCCCCCTGATGTGTCCTCTTTAGGCCTTCTCAGTCTCCTCTGGCCGTTTTCTTACACTTGATCTTAACTTTGCTTACTCTTTGACGATTCCTGCTAGGCCCCAGAAGGCATGAGAGTCTTTCACCCATATTTCAGCTCTCTGCTGGACATAAAAGAATGGAGACTCTTGGGCATGTGTGGCAGTTTCCTCTGTGCCTTCTATAGGAGACAGCTGCAGAACGATTGGGTGGAATGGAATATGTTTATGTGAAGGACCCTTCTGAAAGAAATCACACCCCAGCACTCGAAAACACAAACAGTATTTTTAAATGTTTGATTGCTTGCCTCATACCCACACAGGAAGATAACATTTTTTTTCTCTTATGTAATATTAAGTCTTCGTACTGCTCAGAGCTACTTACTACAGTCTTAACGATTTAATAGCAAGGCTTCACAAATGGTGCAAAATAATGGACCTCTGCTAACTTTTTAAAAAAAGTTTGAGAGTTGACTAAAACGATAATGCAAACTTCTCACCTGTCACAGTCAGAAGCCAAACAGTACAATAAACACAACTCCCGTTCCCATCTCCAAATCTGATATATTTGGTAGTTAAATATAACTTTAAACTTTGAGAAATCTCTCTTTTAACATGCTATATATAGTAATGAATTGTTTAGCCCTAGGGAAGAAAGCATCAGCCATCTTCCTTTAAACTTGTGGAAACAGTTGCAAAATGGACTTTTTAAGGAATGCCATTGTTAATAATAATAATAGAATTCAAATGTGCAGTTGTTGCTTTGCATTGCTTCACCCCCCATGGATTTGTCACCCCACTTCCCCTGGGTGACGGAGATGAAAGGATTACTCAGAGCCTATCTCTACAGAGCAGTGAGAGGCCCTGAAGTGGTTAATCTCCCTGGGAACGCTCAAGCAAGAGCCATCCCTTCAGTTTGAGAAATTAACGCTGAACTGGGTTCTCTTCCTGCATTTATTTTCCAGACCAGGAAGTTACAGGAAGAGACATAGGTGGGGTTATAGTTTAACAATATAGGCTGGTAACTTTCAGTGAAACAAGACAGATGACATTCCAGTAAGGCGATTAACAAAAGCTTGGTCTTAGCAAATATTCCTTCTTACAGCAATTTCTCAGTATCTTTACATAACAGTCAGTAACTAGTCTGTCTTTGAGCCAGCAACCTGCTGTGCCAAAATTCTTATCTTGCAACAGAGACTTATAGCCTGAGGAAAATTTCCTCTCCTTCCAAGGTCAATATTTGAAACTGCAAGGCTTTGGAAAACCAGGCCCTGTGAAGTACATGTGCTTTATAGTATGTTCCACATGCAGTTCCATCACACTCCTTTTCCTTCTAGGCAAAAACAATTACATATTTTTCAAGAATTTGAAACTTTGTTTGGTCATATGTTGTTTGTATAACTCCTGTAGCAAAAATAACTTATTATTGGATATTTACATAGACTTTACCACCTCCTCTCTTAAAACAACTCCACCAAACTCTCTTAGGCCCCTATGCATACAGCATAGTATTAATATTCCAAATGCATGGCTACAGATAGACTGTATCATCTTCCCATTGTTCTTGCCTATGACATGCCACAGATTTCCATTAGAAAATACTTTAAGTATTTGCTTTGAAAAAGTACTGTATCATACTTAAAAAGCTAATTCTGCATATATCCAGTTGTTTACTAGGTACTCTTCAGGGGGTAATTCTTCCTCTGTCCCTTAGAGCAGCTCTGGATTAGTGATGGTGAGGGTGATAGCATTCTTTGGAAGGGTCCACAGATGGAGCCAAAGGGAAGTCTTTCTCACCGTAGTGACTCATGGCATTTCTCATCCATCAATCCTGCAAAGTCCTTTTCTCCCACCCCTTGGAGATGGGCTTTTGGAAAAACATTTCACTTTTCCCTTAGTTGATTCTCCCTAATTTTCCCTACTCCCAATATTTACTCTGTTCCTAAGGGTCTTTAAAGTCAGTGCATAAGAAGTGGGTTAAGATGTAGAAAACATTAAATCATTAAGTGTTTCTATATTTTGTAGCCATTCTGAAGTATTAAAACAAGTACTTCCTTGGAGGTTTAGAGGGTTAAGGCACATATCTGTGCTAAAAATGTTTATGTATTATTCTTTGTAGAGAAGGTAAGAATTCCTTTAAGAGTCTGAGAGCTGTATTGAGTATATGGACACCTGGACTCCACAATTTCTTTCTCGTGTTGCTGCCTGTCCCAAAGGCAGACTTGCAGGCTCAGCCTTCTGGGGCTCTCTGGAGTTCAGTCTCTGGATGGAAATAAGGAAGGCCTGGCCGGTCTCTGGTGGCTGGTGCAGCTCAGCACTGGCAGGAGAAGCTTCTGCTCATCCCAGGTTATTCTTGGTCTGTGTAGAGGAGGGAGACCCTTCTAGGGTTTTTGGCTAGGTGATGAATTCAATTGACATAAGACAGATTAATAGGAGAAAAAAAAATTAATTTTATGTGCACACACGGGATTCCTGCAAAGATATGAGACTCAAAGAAGGACCAGATAGTGAACCTAATATAGACCCTGAGCTCCAGAAAGGAATAGGGGCTTGGGGCTTGTGGGCGATGATGGAGACAAATTATGGAGGGTGAAGGGTGAGGGGAGGAAATGTATGATGAATAAAGGTCATCTTGTTATGCAGATGAAAGTCTCTCAGGTAATAAAGGTGGTCTTGAAGCAGCTGTCTTCCTGATACAAATACCTTTATTATTAATGTAAATTTCCTTTATAGATGTAAATTTCCTTTACAAAACAGTGGCTTTTCAGAGCTACTCCTGTATCTATGTTTTCTCAAAATAACCAGCTCAAAATAATCAATATGACAATGAGGTATATTTTGGGGTGGCATATTCTGGTCTCCCGCAGTCATATTTTCGGGTGGTGTGTCTTGAGCTTCAACATCTGCAAATCAGATGATGAAAGCTTATTATGTCTAAAATTTCTGATTAAAAACCCAACAGCTCTGTTTTGCATTAATTTGATGTGTTATGTTCCCATTAACATGGTTGATGGAGTCTTATTGTTTTTTGTTTTTCAGTTATGAGAAACCTCCTCCTGGGCTTATCAAGGTTAGTACTAACTTTGTAGTGTTGGTTATTCCATTAGACATACTTGCAGACCCAGTAGCTTGTTATGAAAAATGGTTGCATAAGGTTTTAAACCTCCTTTTATGAAAACCCTGTTTCTTCCCTGTGGATGCCAGAAGGGTCATAAAGTTTGGCTCTGCTGCAAGCCTGTGCCTTTGTGGAAATTTCATCAGCCCTGTGTTCCTTCCCCATGTAGCCAGTGCAGCACACAGGATTCTTGACCCTGGCTCCCCTTTTCTCGCTCCTGACTGTACCATCTCTAAGCTCTGCTACCTGTTCTCCTTGTCTGCCTCACCAGCTCAGCCCCTTACTCCGCCCTGTGAGTCTCATCAACTCAGAGACCAGTAGACTCTGAGGCCTGAGAACTCCCCGGTGCAGGGGTCCTGCCTCCAACTCCCTGGCCATGGGATCAGGGGGTTTCTGCATGAGGGAGGCTTAGAGTAGCAGGCAAAGGCTGAAACAATGTGTTGTGTTTGGTAACTTTCAGTTAGAATTAAAAACATTCTTCTATTATAAGTTTAATATTCATGGAAGCTCGAAAAAAAATAGAAATTAAAAAACCCAAAGCACCTTAATTGTAAATGCAATGATTCAGTGGTGAACGTGCATATCAGATATACGGCATGTGGCTGTGAAACATGACGCTGGCCTTTAAGGTATATTATAATAAGCTATTTTATTATAACATGCCATTTTTGTTATTCCAGAAAATCTTGTTTACTTTAATTCTTGCACTTGCCTCATCCGACACATTTTGAGATAGAGAAATCTTTGTTATTGATCTGAGAATCTAATTTACATCAGAATTTGGAGCTCACAAATCATTCCTAAATGAAGGACAGACTACTTTTCTGCCTCACCAGTAACTTTTCTCTAAGAACTGCATTGTGTTTGTGGTATAAGTTCTTCTGGTAAATTTATTGCCTGTTTCCTGTTAGGCATAACTGGCCTTTCTGTCTAGGTTTTGAAAGGGGATAATTGAGGATGAGAGGGGTTCTAAAGCAGGCTGGAGAGAATTCCAGTGCTCTTTTGCCATGTCATTGGTATGTTGTTTCCTTCATTTAGGAAGATGAGACTAAGCCAGAAGACTGTATACCAGATGTACCAGGCAACGAACATGCCAGGGAATTTTTGGCTCATGCGCCAACCAAAGGACTTTGGATGCCCCTGGGGAAAGAAGTCAAAGTTATGCAGTGTAAGTGTGGAAGAGTTTTAAGGATCACTCCTAATCCATGCACGTTACAAAGTGTGTTTACTTCTTTTATTTAATTTGTCCTCACCAAGTCCTCTTAACGTTGTGGCATGGTTTCCATTTTCGAGGTGAGGAAGCAGACTTGCATATGTTAGTAAGTGGTCCAAGGGAAAAGGTGGAACAACACTTTGACCCCAGGGCTTCTGACTGCGAGTCCAGCAGTCTTTCCTGAGGACTGTCGCTGCCTTGCAAGTACACTCTTCAGTCATATTCCTGTAACAAAAAGAACATTCCATGGTAGAAATGCCATGGGAGTGAGCCATGCCTTGGAGGGGAGGTCTCTTTGGGTCTTGCCTCCGTGGGCCACCTCCTTCAGTGGGTGTTAAGTGATGTTTTATCCATGTAACCCGAGAGGAGCCACTGCAGGCCACAGAGGGTTGGTCTGGACAGGTAGTGCTCTCTGCACAGCTCCTGCCTTACCTGAGCATAACACCTTTTAGGGTGTAAAAAAACACTCTTCAAAAGAGAAAAACTGTTTTAGTTGGTTGTTTTGATGTTTATCTCTACATGTCTTAAGATCATGCCTGCATTGTTGCTCCTTGATTTTTCAGGTTTAGGCATTATCTATTGACTTTGTACATGAAAATGAGAATTAGTTCACTCCCCTCTTCTCACCACACAGGTGTACCCTTGTTCTATCTCATTTTCCCAGTACTAATTGCATCGTAACTTTAGTTAGGTCTTTGGTGTCCGTTATTTTTAGAGATGAGTCATGCAGTAAACTGGTTACGTGCAGCCTGCATAATTGGCCTCCCGCTGTCAAATCAATGGATTGTTGTTTTCAAGTGTTGTTTTGTTGCTGTTGTTATTGTTTTTGCTTTCCATGTACTGATGTCTAATTTCAACTCCAAATTGTTCCCAAGCTTGAATCAGAAGACATTCAATTCAGATACTAGAGGTGTTCTATCCATTTTATCTTCCGAGGGTGGCTGCCCCCATGTTTATCATCTAGCAGTCTCCCTTCCCCAGCTATTAGGGACTGAATGTCTGCCCTTTTCCAAGAGGCTGTATGTGTGTTGGAGTATACCTTCAACGCTCACGCAGCTTACATGTCTGCCTTAGCTTCCACCGCCTGCTTGCACAAGGCCTCGAGGTCAGCCAGAAGTGAGAGAATAGGGCCTTCTCAAGCCGTTACTGTGTGTGTGCACAGCCTTGCACACGTACACAGCCTTCTTGATGCCCAGAACCCTTTTTTCCTTCCCTGCTCTGTGGGCTATGTCAGAACTTTTGAAAGTCTCCTTTGGATATCTCTTTTCCCAGATCTTACTCTTAAATTTTTGGCTAGGGCTTCATTTTCCCAACTGATATTGCAGCCTTGGGCAGTTGTGATGTTAAACAATTGCAGTTAATTGTTTTCAAAAAATATCCTGAGGGGAAGGCTTTTCCTGTAGAATGAATAGCATAACTGGTCAGATAAGGACAACACCCTATATATGTGCTTTTCCAGGGAGCTGTGAGACAGGTCAAACAGTGACAGTGCTCTGTGGTTAGGGCTTTTTGAGGAGTTTAAAACCCAGTCTTCCCCTTTGGGTGGCTGAAACTGCTGATTTTCAAGACTATTGCAGAACTGGGAGAGAGGGTTGGGAGTAGGCGTAGTTAAAATAGCAGAAATCTTGCTGTTCTTATTGAGGTTCAGTAGTTTTCCTTGAACTAATGGTCCTCAGATTGTGTCAAGTCTTTGGTTAACTTCCAGCATTTTAAGGAAGCTGATTTGGGCAAATTTGCAATTATTTTCATTGTTTTTATGGAGGTTGTCACTTGGCTATTATTGAGGTGCCTTCTGGTTTCTGATTTTTTTTAAAAGGCATTCCTTTTTTTTTTTTTTGGTGGCCAGTACGGGGATCCAAACCCTTGACCTTGGTGTTATAACACCACACTCTCACCAACCGAGCTATCCAGCCAGCCCCTAAAGGAATTCCCTTTGTTATCATTTTCATGGAATCTCAGGATGGGAGTGATGGCAAATCAGTGTGTTTAGTTTTCCATGTTCTCAAAAAACCTTGAAAACCACTGTTCTGTTTGATGAAGTGGCTAATTGCATTTCACTTATGGTTTTACGTTTCTTTTCATTCACTTGGAAAATAAGAGGGTTTGGTTTGGGACCAGAGCCAGTTTATGAAGAAGTTAAAGAAGCTTAAGCTTTAGTTCCCCAACTTGTGCCTTTCAAAGGCCTGTACGGATCCCAGCAATGTGTTCATATGGTCCTATGTTGTAAAAATTTCCAAGGCAAAAATATATTTTTGTATTTCTTTTCCTTAACGGCTTTTCTTCCTGCTGTCTCTTCCAGGAGATATAAGCTTCAGGCCCCACAAAGCTTGGACCCATCCCAGAGGGGAAAAAAAAGACACACACACCTAGACAAACTTTCACTGAGTTTATTTATTCTATTGTTAACTAGAAAAGTGGTTCTCAAACTTCGCTATGTCTACAAATATCAATACATCTTTAAATGTAGGTTGTATATCAGTTTTTGAGGGGTAGGGCCTGATTCTGTGATTTCTAATAATCTCCCTCTTGTTGTCAATTTGCTGGCAATTTTGCTTTGAGGATTACCTTTCCTTTAATGGTAAGAGAATATTGAGCAGAAACAGTATCTTCTAGATACCTACACGTCAGTCCATGTTTCATTGCATTTATGTCCCCTGACTTTAGCCAGTGAGGCAGTATAGTCCTTTCCCTAAACTTTAAGTAGTGGGGTAGAGGAGGATGGGGCAGCTCAGAGACAGTCAATAAAAAAACTTCAATTTTATCAATGGTTTCCTATATCAAATCCTCGAATAAAAATAAACTTTCTTTCCCTTTCACTACATATTTTCTGTAGGTGTCAGCCTGGAGCAAAATTGGCTCATCTCACCTGTTATCCCTCTTCATGCTTTCTGACCTCCTTGGTTGGAGTTGCTCATAATACCCAAAGGCAGGGTCTCACTTAGCTCACCACTGCCATGTAATTTCCTGTTTTGCCTCAAGCCCGGGTAATTCTGAGAGGATGAAAACAGATGAGAGAAGTAACAAGGGTCTCATCCATTCCAGCTTTCCTCACCACTTCCTTGTTCCCGGATCTCAATGCCTGAGCAAAGTCCATAATCGCTGAAATTCCACCAAGATGTACGTTTCCCTTTGTTGCCTTGGAACATGTATATGCATTCCCTAGTTATGTCTCCTCCTAGTTCCCCATCAGGACCTTCTGCGGCTTCTAATAACAAACCTCTTTAAGCAGGACAGTTTCCCTGTTCTACAGGTAAAGTTATACTAGGGTTCAGAGGACATTAACATTTTAAGAGAACTTATTTAAGATTTACTTGGAAAAATATAGTGAGACACCCTAAAAACAATTCGGCTGTTGAAGTGCTTTTGTATTGGGTTGCTTCATAAATACTTGGTGATCGAATATTCATTCCTGAAGCTACAAGATTAAAGGATACTTGTGGACGCCATTAATTTATCTTTGTTTTCTGGGATCTTACATGGTTTATCCACTGATTGCATTTGCTTTTACAACTGGAGTTTAATGAAGAAAAACTTGAATGTAATCTACTGATTCTTTATCTCAATTAGGTGAAACTGTGTTACCTTACAGAAATATTTTCCTTTTTCTTTGTTTTTAGGTTGGCGTTGCAAACGGTACGGTCACCGAACAGGGGACAAAGAATGCCCTTTCTTTATCAAAGGCAACCAGAAGTTAGAACAGTTCAGAGTGGTAAGTAAAACTCCACAATGTCAATTTACATTTATCAGAGATGGTGAATATCAATGAATCAGGTAGTCACCGGTGACCTCAATGTTCACATAAAATACACTCCCAGAAGCCTTTTTTTTTTTTTTTAAAGATGACCGGTAAGGGGATCTTAACCCTTGACTTGGTGTTGTCAGCACCACGCTCACCCAGTGAGCAACCGGCCATCTCTATATAGGATCCGAACCCGCAGCCTTGGTGTTGTGAGCACCGCACTCTCCCGAGTGAGCCACGGGCCGGCCCTCCCAGAAGCCTTTTGACCAAAGTGTCTGCTCTTCACTACACCTCTGTTAAACTGCATTTGTGTGACAGATTAGCTCTTTCACAGAAAACTAACTCCTTACTAAAGTGTTCTTTACTTATACCTGGGGAACAGTGATTCTTTTTCTGAAGCAGACATTGTGATCTTTTCAACCCCCTTTTTTAACTTATTATATATAAAAGTCACGTTTTATAACTAAAATCAGGTTTTAGTTTTCCAGTTTTTATCTAAAGATATCTTTCTACTTTAAGCTAGAGGTATGTGTATATTTCCTCTTTAGGTGATAGTAAGACATACCTTGCATTTCCTCACTTTATTTTAACAGAGTTACCTCGCAGAACTGTTAGTTCACAATTCAGTACCTGCTTCTGCCAAGGGAATTATGCTACAGTGTAGCTATAATGGGTTATCAGCATATATCAAACTGGGGTCAACAGAAATTCTCCAAACTTTTTAAAACAGTTAAAGTTTTTTATAATATGAAAAAAGTATTCTGGATCAAACCCTTCTAGGTGAACTGTCGATTTTTATAGATACTAGAAAACACAGCTCATTAATAAATTCAAGAACTTGAAACTTTTTTTTTTAACTCAGAAATCCAACTTCTAAGAATTTACCCTAGGGATATAAGAACATCCGTATAGCATAACATTCATAATTATTTATAAGGTTTTAAAAAATGGAAATTAAAATTATAGGAAACAACTTAACAGTCCTATATACCAACATAAATTACTGTAATATAGAAATTAGATATTAGAAAGTATGTTTTAACTTCAGACAGAACTGCCATATGATCCAGCAATCCCACTTCTGGGTATATACCCAAAGGAATGGAAATCATCCTGTCAAAGAAACACCTGCACTCCCATGTTTATCACAGCTCTATTTACAGTAGCCAAGAGTTGGAACCAACCTAAATGTCCATCATCAGATGACTGGATAAGGAAAATGGGGTATATATACACAATGGAATATTATTCAGTTATAAAAAAGAATGAAATAATGCCGTTCGCAATAAAAGGGATGAACTTAGAGAAAATCATAGTACGTGAAATAAGCCAGGCACAGAAAGGGAAATACCACTTATTTATAAGTGGGAGCTAACATAATGAACATGTAAATGAAAGAAAGAAAGATACATCATTCACAATAACGGATTGAACTTTCAAAAGGACAACTGAGGTTACTAGAGTGGGAAGAGAGTAGGGAGGGAGGAATGGGTAAAGGGCCACAGCAGTGATACTGTATATTGTTGCATATATAGTTATTCTGATGTGTGAGCATCACATGTTGCACACAAGTATTGAGGTTCAACTCTGTACCCTAGAGATACATGCAATTAACTTTGTTATAATAAAAATAGATAAGTTAATGAATAAATAAAAACAAACAAAAAAGGGAATTATGTTTTAGGCTGTCCAGATAGCTCAGTTGGTTAGAGCATATTACTGATAACACCAAGGTCAAGGGTTTGTATTCCCATACCTGCCAGACACACACAAAAAAAGAAAAACAGGGAATTATGTTTTAGAAGAATGTGTAATGTTATGAGAAATGTGTATGAAAACATAAGTGGAAAACAACAGAATTTTGTGTTTAATATGATTATAATTTTTCATGAATTGTGAAAAAGTGTCTAGAAGAAACACTCCAAATATTAACAGTAATTATTCCTGGCTGATGAAATAATAGATTTTTTTAAATTAACTTTTGTAATATCTAAAAGTTATATAAAAACATGTACTCTTTCTTAAAATTAAAATAATTCACTTACCATAATATTTCTACTATGTATATGCCTATTTTTAAGTACTTTAAGTCATTTTAAATTATTTAAATAATACAAGAATACGTTTATCTTATTAAATAAAATGGGAAACTCAGGAAGGTTTTCACCACCAATACCAATCTTGCTTCCCTCTCGCCAGATTGGGTTTACAGCAAGTAGTCTGAGGCATGTATTTCCAGACTTCTTTGGGGCATGTAACATGTATTTTTCTGTACTTAGAAATGGGTCATTCTTCTATATCATTTTGAAACTCATTTGTTTTGCTTAAGACTATCTCATGGTCATCTATCCATGCAGAACAGAGAGAATAACCTCAGCATTTCTAAACTTGAGTATGCCGTTATGGTTTATGCAGTTATTTCCTCATGAAGAATATTTAATGACCTATTTTTCTAATTGTAAAACTCTTTCTGTAGTCTTAATGAATTTTCAGCGATGTGACCTTTCAAAAGGATTAGAAAATGTTGCACATAAAGCTACATCAAACAGTAAAAAAATAACTTTTTAGTAACACAGGGGTTTAATTTTTGTTTAACAAGCAGTCCATGAAGCCTAATCAAACCGTAACCTTCTCTGACCCTTAAGGCACATGAAGACCCCATGTATGACATCATTCGAGAGAATAAAAGACATGAAAAGGATATAAGGTGAGGTCATCCTGATGATAACAATATCCTCTTACAGATTAAAATTATATAAAGTTAGAAACAACCATTCAAATATTAAGGGGACGGTTTAGCAAACATGGTACTTAGATTGGGAGGTGTTTGGAGGGCAGCAGTCATGGCTCGGCCAGTGCTGGGGAGTGGCCAGGCCTCCTCCTTTCTGCTTGGGTCAGCATGAAGCAGTGGGCTCGGTCAGCCCACTCACGCCACTGCAGTTGGTTCACGTGGAGTCTGCTGTACTTGTGCTGTGTGACAGACCCTTGCACATGATTTAGTTTGTCTTCTCCAGTGTCTTTAAGAGATCTGAGCTTTTGTTAAAAATTATTCTTAGACATGATTAAAGAGAGGGTGAAAAAACAGGAGACTTTTTTTTTTTCAAATTGGTTGCACTGAATTATAATTGTTGAGGAAGGAGATTATCTCCTGTGAAATTGAGCAGTGAGTGAATGGCTTAGTAAAGTGTGCGTCTGTTAGAAGTTACAGTAGTAAGGGCTGAGGGGACGTGAGAAGTGTGCAGGACAGTGAAAAGAACACAGCGTGGCTTCTACGTTGGCTACAGTCACGTAAAATAGACATTCATGTGGACTAGTACGGGGAAAACATAAAAACAAAAATAAGCACTGCCTTTAGTGAAGTGGTTGTTGGTGACCACGCCCCATACGCTGATAAATCATATATTAACCTCAGAAAACTGTTTGAAATTAAAGTTAAAAACCACAGTTCTTTGATCAATCTTCCACGTTTAGGATACAGCAGTTAAAACAGTTACTGGAGGATTCCACGTCCGATGGAGACGGGAGCAGCTCCAGTTCCTCGGAATGTGAAGAGAAGCACAAGAAAAAGAAGAAGAAAGAAAAGCATAAGAAAAGGAAGAAGGAAAAGAAAAAGAAGAAAAAACGGAAGCACAAGTCTCCCAGGTCACATGAGAGTTCCGACCTAGAGTGACAGGGACTTGACGTGTTCAGCAGTGTCTTCTCAGAAATCACACACGGTGGCCGGAGCCCAGAGGGAGATGCAGGCAGAGCGGAACAGACGGAGACACCCAGAGGAGGGTGTTTGTTGTCGCAGCTGTGACTTCTCACCCACCCGCAGGACAGGGGCCAGTGTCCTCCCAGGTGCCAGCTCTGGACTGTGGCCAGTTTCAGGCAGGAAACTTAACTGGGCGCCCTCCTCCCTGCTGGTCGCCTGAGTTTGTCATTGCTGTAAGATGCCGCCTGCACGGTGGCAGGACGAGGAGGGCATCTCTGGGGAAGCTCTTGCAGGTGCTGCCACAGCTTCTGCCCTCCATAGTGGGTGACTCAGTTCCCACAGACCTCAGGCTTGACTCTTCTCTGTTGTTGAGGATAATAAAAGCTCATTATCTATATTTGCAATGTATTTTTTACATGTATTTATGAATGACACATGCATGTGGTCCAAATTTAAAATCATGAAAACACTTCATTCCTTTCTACCCGTTCCCTTCCCCAGTGGTTACCAATGTTCCCAGTTTCTCGTGACGTCTTCCAGAAATATTTTGTGTGTGACAAACAAATTAAATACAATGCAGCCTCACAAGGTTTATTCTTGTTATAGGAATCTCTCTCCCCAATTAACAAATTATGTCAGGTGACTATAAATGCACACCTTTTATATGACAGCAAGGCCAAATGTGCTGTATATTAAAATGGTCATTTTTATACTCAAGTTTAAAATGTAACAATGTGCAGGTGAGTGTGTATAGTATTTGTGTAAAGAAAGCAGCCAGTACACTATTACAAATGGTTACTGGCCTGACTGCCCAGGAGTCTGGAAGCTTCTTGATTGCAGAGACTTTCTAATATATTGCATGCTCAGCTTCTAACATGATGCAAGACAGTGGTGTTCAATACAAATTTATTGAATATATACATAAATTCTCCAGTTGGAACATGATTTGAAAGTTGAAGGGGATGCTATGTTTTCCCACCCATATCTAACCCCACCCTACCCCTACTTTTGCGTGGAAGTATTTACTCTCCCAACAGCTAACAGTTGCATGGGCTTCCCCTCTCCAGGGATTGCCCTTGCCTGTGGAGGGCTGCCCCACCCAAACTCATATTACCTTCCCAGGGACATCCTACATTTCAGTGACTGGCCAAGACAGGTATAAAATGTGGCCCCTTACCACAAAAAGTGACGATTCATCAGGGTGATCATAGCTAGGAAGAAGTCCTCAGTGGGAGTGGCTGAGGCCTTTGTTGTGATTGCATTAAGCAATCATGTTTCCTTTGCCCCTTCAGAGATGTTATTCCTAAGAACACCAACAGGAAATTTCCAGCACACAAATCTCCATCTCAGAGTCTTGTCCCAAGAAACTAACCTGCCACAGGGTGAAATAGCCTCTTGGGAGAATGATAGGTTTGTTCAGAAGTGACCCTTCATTTGGTCCCCATTTTCCACAGAACCTCACTTTTTATCTAGTCCCTAGGGTAAGGTCAGACTCTAGGCAGAATTACAAAGTAGGAGAAACTATACATAGATTGCTTCTCTTCCGTCTACTGTCATTTTCCCCCTACCCTCTGTGGTCTTGACATTTTCCTACCATCCAGAGAGCCCTAGTCCATTAAAATGCCTGGAAGTCAGTACTTCCACAAGACTACAAAGTCCTATTGTGGAAGTGTTTAAAAGGCAATTAGATTTAACTCATTCACACTAGCACACTAATGAAAGCCTGCTTCCTTGAATCTTCCCACAGAACTAAAAGGAGTAAGAATTGGATGGTTTCAATACAAAGTGGAATGTCTTTCCAGATCCCACAATAGGAGGATGTTGGGTCACCTGGAATCAGGAAGTCTTCAAGCAGATCTCAGTATGGTCTTCCTACCCCAGCCTGTGTTACTCCAGCCAGCTCGCTCAATCTCTGCCTCTCCCCCTCACTTACATTCTGTTGGGTTTGGAATACTGGTTGAATCAGTGACCACAGAGCAAATGTGTTCATCTAAGTTGAGACTAAGCTATTCAGCCCATAAATACTTGGATGTATACTATACATCAGGCTCTGTACAAACTACTTCGTGGCGATACCACAGGGAATACAATAATCCATGGCCCTAAGGAATACATATAGTCTGGTGGAGAATTAAGGTTGCAATTCTCAGGAGTTGTATCATGAAATGGGCTATGAAAGTGATAACACAGGTGCTACAGGGACATAACGGAGGGTCATCGGGTCCAGCCTTGGGTGGGGATAAGGGTCGGAGTTTTCCTTGAGTATCTAAATCAGGTTCTGAGCTAGGGGTTAGTTAGGCACAAAAGCAGACTTCTATGGTTTGGGTGTGGTTTTTCCCTGCCAAAACTCATCTTAAAGCTTTAACTGCCAGTGGCTCAGTGTTTGGAGGTGGAGCCTAGTGGGAGGCGTTTGAGTCACGGGGGTAGATCCCTCATGAATAGACTGATGCCATCTCTCAGGAGTGGGTTCTCTTCACTGGATTAGTTCCCAAGAAAGCAAGTTGTTATAAAGCCCGGCTTGTGTTTGGTCTCTTTGCACATACTCACTCACCTTTCTGCTTCTCCACCATGTCTTGATGCAGCACATGGCCCTCACCAGAAGCCAAGAAGATGCCCACACCATCGTCTTGGAGTTCCAGTCACCAGAACCGCGAGCTAAATAAACCTCTTTTCTTTATAAATTACTCAGCCTCACGTATTCTGTTACAGCAACACTAAATGGACTAAGACAGAGACCTCATGAGAGCAGCTTTGGAAAAGCTATCTTTTGCTTGCCTTTTTGGATCTCATGTGGCAGCACTATTACTACTTTTTACCATCTCCTTAAACCACGCTGAAAGGTGCTTGGCTACTACAGTGAGTGAAAAATGTAGCGGAAACGTTTTCTTCACAGCTTAGAAGCAACACTGAGTGGCCCCATCCGTATGTATCACTGTACTGTCCATACTATCATCCTCAGAGACTTTCTGGGAGGCACCTCTGTCCTCTCCCACATCCACAGCACCGTGAATCCAACCATCTGATATTCTCCCAAATAACCTTGGTAAAACCTTCAACTACACCTAAACCTTTTGGCACCTAGTTGCCATCTTAAGCTGTACTTTTTTTTTTTTTTTTTTAAAGATGACCGGTAAGGGAATCTTAACCCTTGACTTGGTGTTGTCAGCACCACGCTCACCCAGTGAGCTAACCGGTCATCCCTATATAGGATCCGAACCCATGGCCTTGGTGTTAACAACACCACATTCTCCCAAGTGAGCCACAGCTGGCCCTCAGAGTTTCTGATTCTTTTTTTTTTTTTTAAAGATGACCAGTAAGGGGGTCTTAATCCTTGACTTGGTGTTGTCAGTACCACGCTCACCCAGTGAGCTAACCAGCCATCCATATATGGGATCCGAACCCGTGGCCTTGGTGTTATCAGCACCACACTCCCCGTGTGAGCCATGGGCCGGCCCTTAAGCTGTACTATTAATTGGGAGAAGGTTAGGTTACCTAGGTCCTAGGTTCTGGGTGTAATGAAATTATGTTTGCCTAAAGCTTCCAAATCTTTGTTTCTAAAAGTGTGCAATGGTTAAAGTGGATATGTGATACTACAGCCCATTGCTGCACACATATGTCAGTTTTATTATCAAGGCTATGTGCAGAGACTATAAAAACAAAAAGGATGCAGACCCCATCCCAACCGTAGTTCCTGTCTGTCAGCATTCAATCCATTTACTGTACTCAGCTTCATCATTTCCCCCTTATCTAAGACTCTCTGGAGATGAGTCAGAAGTACATGTGGCAAACTGAATGGTGCATATTAATTTGGTATTGGTGTAAGCCACTTTGGGTGCGAAGGGAAAATGCTCTGACTCTAGCTCAGGATCTTCGTCGTGCTCTGGCTCTGGCTTGGGCTCTGGATCTTGCTCTGCCTCTGGATCTAGCTCTTCCTCTGGTTCTGGCTCTGGCTCTGGCAGTGGAGGTGGAGCTGGAGCTGGAGCTGGAGCTGAACGTGGCAGTAGGTCTTGGGACTGTTGTTCAGCCTGGGCAGAAACTGGAACTGGAGTGAGAATAATTGAAAATGTCAACGTGAGTTTCTGTGTCTCTTCCAATGACACTGTCTTTCTGAGAAGCCCAAGTCCAGAGACCCAGCCTCAGGAAGTCTCCCCACACTGCAGAACACTGCATGATTGTTCTGAGTACTCAGTGCCCCTGTCCCCAGCCTGCTTCTGGAAACTCTGCTCTGTGTGGCCCAGCCCAGCCCTCTCCCCAACCCTCACAGGCACCCACCCTCTTCCTCCTCACCCTCAGTCTCCGCCTCACTGGGCTCCAGGTGCTCCAGCTTCTTCAGGTTTGCGAGAAGAAGATCAGCCTTGCGCTCCACCTCCGAACCCAGCATGTTGATGTGTATGTAGGCCAGCAGGGACTTCAAACAATAAAATGCAGGAGGCTCGTAGAAATCAACGGAATAGAAATCCAGCCAGATCTTTAAGATGGAGGACATGGCACTGGGGGAGACAGGTGGGTAGCAGCGTCAGAGGCCTGGCCTATCCCTCTATGCTGCCCTCCCAGGGCTCCCCTGAGTGAGCTGCAGTCTTGTACCCTCTGCCGCTGCCTGTCCATAGACCAGCCCCTCCAATGTCCATCCCCAGTCTGGCAGCCCTGGCAGAGATGGGCCTCGCGACCAAGGAGGGGCTGGCAAAAGCTTCCATGGGAGGAGCCTTCAACCACTGGTGTGACCACCTTTCCCTTCTTCAGGGAAACCTGACACCCTCCTCTGTCTGTGTCACTGCCCCATCCCTGCTGGAATGACATGTCCACCCCAGGAGGGTGCTGTCTGCTCTGGGCATTACTCACTGACACACAGGAGGTGTCCAGCAATATGTGATAAATGAGGAAACAGAGGGAGGCTCTGCTCCCCTGGCCTACCCAGGGCTCTTGGAAAAGCCCAAACTTGAGCTCACACGTGGATGTACTGCCCAAGTGTCTGCGTGAAAATCTGCATCTCCTCTTCGCACTGACACCGATCTCTTGGCCCTGACCACACTCTGTGCCCCCAGCACCAGCTGAGTATCGCCATGGAGGCTCCAGCCCCGAGTGTGAGCGGGATGCTCTGCACACCTCCTGCTCTGGCTCAGCACGGGCTCTGAGGGTGTGGGCAGGGCTGGGGGGAGGGGGTGGGGATGGATTCTCTCTGGGCTCACTCTGCTCTCCAGCCTCTCACACCCTACAGTGCCTGGGGCCCCATCCCCAGCTCATCTTGACTCCTTTTCCTGAAGGGAAACCCTGAGCCTTCAGCCATGCTGCAGGAATCATAAGATGTGTGGGAGCCAGAGTTCTGCCAGCTCCCCAATCCACAGGCCCCTGCAGACCACACACAGTTGTGTGGAGATGGGAGCCCCTCCATCTGCACCCAAACCCCCCTTACCATTTTAGCTGCTCCAAGGATTCGCCATCCCCGTGACAATCATGAACCATGCGTCCATACCTAGAGGAGGGCAGGAGGGTGTCAAATCTACCACATGGTGGCACTACCTGCTTCTCTCTGACTAGAATGGAAGCCCAGGAGGGCAGGGCATGTAGTCTCCTCGGTTTATTGGATTATGGTCAGTGCCCAGAAAGTGAGTGCACATAGTGTGGCTTCACATATGTTTGTTGAAGGAATGAACCCCAACCAACTCCTCCCAAGAGAGCTGGGTGCACCTGAAGCCGCTCTGCCCGCCCCTGGTCTCCCTGCTTTGAACACACCCAGGAGCCTGCAGATAGAATCTCAAATTTCCTGTAAAAATGTGAAAACAGTGAAGCCCAAGTCAACGAGGTCAGTGAGGGGGTGACAGAGACTTCCTCGTGGGGGGGCAGGAATCCTGAATGAGGACGACCGTGGCCCCTCCAGCAGACCTTCCACAGGGCTGGACTCAGGAGCAGCACTTTCCATGGGGGACCCACTGGAGCTTGTTCCTGTGACCACCCACTGAACACAAGTGGAAACTGAGGCTCAGAGGGGTGTGGTGACAGTCCCAAGACTCACAGACGGGAGGCGGCCTAGTGACACTGTGCGATCGAGGGCCAGAGTGCTCACCTGAGGAAAAGCAGGTGCACCATCTGCAGGGGACTGGTAAAGTCCCTGTAACTAAGCAGAAACATGTGCACATAGGAGCAGTTGCCAGCCAGGGCAGCGGGCACCAGGTGCTTCAACCGCTTCTTCAGAGTGCCTGCCGGGAGACGCCACACCCTATGGGTGGCATCCGGACTCATGGAAGTCTCGTCTTCATTCTAGGACAGGACAGGGGAGAGATACACAGTGACAGCACCGTGAACCCACAGGAGGGAAGAGGCTGGAGGCCAGTCTTAAGCCCAGGGAGGACATGAGAAGACAGCCTGAGGGCCCAGGGTTAATGCACAGGGTGGTGGTTGCGACCACAGCAGTCCCCTTTCACCCTGCAGCCATGACCTGAGGTGTGAACACACCAGGACCAGCAGGTTTATAAACCCCCCACCCTCTGCCCCTGCCCAGGGAGGGTGTCCCATGTCCCCATTCCTCACACACTCAGGAGGAGGGTGTGGTCACCTAGGGAGGCTCACAGTGCTGGCCTGGCTTGGCGTAGCCAGCCCTCCCCTGGGCCACCTGACATTACCTTTGGGGACCTCCTCCCAAACAGCCACAGGGGTCGAGGGCGAGGGCTGAACCAGCGCCTGAAGCATTGGCCAAGCCTCTCAGCACAGGGCTGCCTGGGGCTACGGCCCCGGGACCTCGGGACACAGCACAACATCTCACTCTGCCTGTGGCCAAGTGAACTGGGGAAGGGGCTGTGTATAGAATGTGGGTGCCAGGTTACCGAGTTCCGAGTTCTGTTGGGGTCTGTCATCAAGGAAGTGAGGTATCTTCCTGGTACCTCATTTCCTGGGCCCCTCCTCTGTGTACAAGACTGCAAATGTCCCTCTGGGTACCTGACTGCTGACCCTCCATCCCCATGAACTCTCTCTATTGCCCACACTTCCACCAACACTGCCTGACCACACCCCTGTGCAAGGCCTGGGTGCAGCCAGCATCACAGCTCGAAGGAGATACACGTAGGCTCAGCCCCAGCTCCTGCTTCTTATCACTTATGTGACCCTGGACAAGCCACTGTGACTCTCAGGACCTCCCCACTCTCCCCTTCTGCACAGTGGTGATCATTCTAGCATCTTCTTCCCAGGGATGGCATCAGGCATGTGTGAGAAAACATCTCTAAAACCTATGGCCGGTGTCACATGCAGCTAATAAACAAGACTAGAGATAAAATCCATGACGGTGTGGAAGGTAGCATGGAATACGACTAACGAGAGGTCTGGTTCCTGTCATATAATCTTGAAAATGTCACTTTTGCTCTTGGTCTGTTTTCCCTGTCTGCACCATGCAACAGTTGAAATTTCATGCATTCACATACTGCTGTCCTCCATAAAACCTCACAATGGCTTCATGTGTATTTAGGTTTGGACTCAAGTGCCACATCTCTGTCTCTGTGGTGGGCGACTCCTCAGGGGCTCCCAGTGGTCCCCACCATCTGCTGCAGACATCCTCACGTAATCCTCTGCCCTGCAGTGTGGACTCGACTTCGTGACTCACTTCTAACCAATAGAGTATCAAAAGTGAGAAGGTGTCACTTTCTAAATGTCATTGTAACACGCCTGTCACTAGAGTCTTGTGCTCTGTCTCCTCTGCTCTCTCTGTGTGTATCTACCATATGCCAAGCATGGTGCTGAGAGCTGGACAAAGAGCTGATTCAGCTGCACCCTGGCTTGGGAGAGGATCCCAGTATAAGGAAGAAGAGAGGACGTGCTATCGGGTGGCTGCCATTCGAAGAGAGGAAAGGGTAAAGTGATCCAGGAGGCCATCAGAATATTCTAGATTAGGAAGCTCCCTGTAGATGGTAGGAAATGAACACCATTTGCAGAGAAGAACCAGAGGCGTTTGGTCCACTAAGATGACGGCAACATGTAACTGATGTGTAAGATGTAAGTAAGTAAGAAATACTATACACAAATTCAAATCCTATTTTCAAAATCATTGAATGGCAGGGACAAGTGCTCGTGTTAAATGCAAACATAACTAGAATTGAGGAAGATTCCATTTTTGGAATAACTTTATATCTCCATTAGATGAAAGTATGCAGATATGTTCAGCAATTCTTTTCAAATTGTATAAAATATCCATTGTTGACATAATCAGGATTCCACCCCCATACTCTGGCTTCACACCCCATTTCCTTTACACCAGACACACATCGCTGTGATGTAGATCCATTGGTCTCAACACTTTCCCAGCCCACAGCCTACTGGTCCTGGGAGACAGCAACCATGTCACTATGTTGTGCCCAGAATCCAGGGCCTGACACAGGGGCTCCATAAATACTCCCTGAAATGCTGCACTTGAGAAGAGGCTGATTTTATTACCTAGTGCTCTGCCTACACATGTTATCACTCTGCATTATGTCATGATCCTTAGTCCCCCTCACTTGACAGTCAGCAACCCAGGGGCAGAGTCTGCACCTCGGTCTGCCCATATCCCAGGCCCCCCGCCCAGCACCTGGCAAAGAATAGGTGCCAAGTACTGATGAATGAATTATCTTGAAAATGTGATCTGACAGGTAACTACTGTATTGAAGCCCAGGATTCATCTAGAACACCCAGATGGGAGGTCACCATGAACATGCTGCCTGATAAACTGCCAGGCCTTTAATTTAGTCTGTCCACGACTTCCTTCAGCCAGAAACTGCCAGGGCACAAAGGTTTCCCAGAGTCACCATCCTGTCCTGACTTCTTGACATCTTAGCTAGAAGATGATTACAAATTTCTTAAACATTAGTAGAAAATTGCGGTTCATTTGTCCTGGCATGCAACTGAATGATAAAAATATGTGAAAACTTCTGATACCAATGACAAAAGAAATGATCCAAACAATATGACCATAGAGGTGCTTTTCTTTTATGCTTAGGACTATTGTTTAAAAATGTGGTATTAAGGAGAATGTCAACAATATTGGGGGAGGCTCTGGAATGTTTCTGAGTAGAAAATGGACTATAGATTACTTTTTTGAGAATTGAGAGAAGCTATTTTGCTGAAAGTGGCAAATGAGCTTGACTTTTAAAAACAAAGAGCATTAAAGCAAGTAAGTTTAGTGGAAAGTAGATGATATTTGGGGGAGGGGTGATGTGTTAAGTTACAAGAGGCAAAGAAATAGAAAGAACACATCTTTTGCAAAGGGAAAAATCATTCCTGTAAAACATAAGAATTTGAGATTTCTTGCTGTTTTTTTGTGCCTACGTAGTATCTTCTTTCTGCTGTAACTTCCAACTAGGGTTCTAGGTACTCTGTGTACTTGTGTGTTTAAAAGAGAGACACTGATAAACCTTAGTAAGCCCTAGAAAATTCTAAAGGTCTGAAATAAACAGGTATTTTTTTAAGTTCATTTAATTAAAAAGCAAAACAAAACAAAAACAGTGTCATCTGCTCCTATTAGGTCAATAAATACATGATCATATTGGAATCTTTTTTTGTGTGTGTGTGGCTGGCCAATATAGGGATCCACACCCTTGACCTTGGTGATACGAGGCTGTGCTCTAACCAGCTGAGCTACCAGCCAGCCTATACATGATCATATTGGAATAATATGCAACAGAGAGATACTCTGCTGCTATGGAGAATAAGCTGATTGCAAGGAAAAAAGATGCTCACAGATAAGGCAAGGGTAGGCTTTTTGTCCCCCATTGTGGAATAGTACAGGGAACAATGCAAATGTATTGAGGCTCGTAATTCCAAGTCATGGGAGGGAAATTAAAATGATGACTCTGGAAGAATAGTTTCAAATGTCAAGGAGTTTGAGGCAGGTGATCAATTTAGTGAAATGACAATTGCTTTAGGAGAGGCTGTTTCTTTGAAAGGATTGATACATACAGCAAGGCAAGGTAGGTGACTGTGCTTTAAGTTTTTAATATTGCTATGCGTTTTAACTTTAAATATATTTGTGACTTTGCATGTAGCTCTGAATTTTGAGTATCATAATTATTTAAGAATCTTTCATTGATTTGATTATTATAGCTATCACTGTAATTTGATAAGGTTTTAGAACTACATTCCATTTCTAATTTTGATTTCATTATTTCCAAGTGCCAAAATACTTAACACAGAACCACCTCTTATTCTATAATGAGAAGCAATGGAGAGAAGTTATTCAGTTGAAAAAAATTACTTTTTTTTCTTTTCAAAGATGACCGGTAAGGGGATCCTATCCCTTGATGTGGTGTTGTCAGCACCACGCTCTCCCAAGTGAGCCAATCAGCCATCCCTCCGTAGGGATCCGAACCCGTGGCCCTGGTGCTGTCAGCACCGCACTCTCCAAGTGCGCACGGGCCGGCCCTGCTCCATGGTAGTTTTGGATGCTTCCCTCCTTTCTTCTCAGAATTTTCATTTTCCCATGTTCTCCTGGACAACTTCAACCCTGCTAACAATTAAAACCCATCACATCTGTCTGTCGTGGTGTGGACTGGCTCCCACGCAGAAGACTCAGGGCCTCTTTGAACTAGGACTTGCATTGACTTCAACTCAACCAAGCCGAGGCGCCGATCTTGTGTTTGCACTTAGCATGTGCTATGAATGGAGAGAAATGAAGTGAAAAGTGCCTATGAGATGCGAAGTCAAACTTGTCACGTTCCTAGTCCCCTCTCTGGGCTTCTCTCCATCTTCAGCTCCACCTCACTGTTTACCCCTTAAAGAAGCCAGATGCTCTCTAATTCGTATGTGCACGAAACACTTGGTTTCAAATAACGGGTATTAAATGACTATTTGTTGGAAGTTCTGTACCCTAAATTTGTAGGTGTCCTTTATGTGACTGGCGATGGCATGAATACCTAGTGTTAACAGTCTTTGGTGTGCTCAGCATTAAGATACGTTAGGAATTGTCATGGACACTTGTAAAATTAAAACAAATGCAAATGCATGTCATCTGGCCTTGGAGTCCAGTTCTTCAGTACACACTCTGCTGATTTGGGCACCTCAGTCAAGAACCCAGTCAAAGAACCTCACAGAGTCACCCACAGGCCACGAAGCCACAGCACACGAGCAAGACTGTCCCGTGCTGCCCTGTTAACCATGAGCAGATGCCAAGGGCCCCAGATGTTTCAGCAAATCCTCTAGTTTCAGCAAATCCTCTAATATGAAACAGGCCAAAGCAAACAAACAAAAAAGGAAAAAGCGAATTGGAAGAAATAGAGATCATGCAAGGGAAACAGAAAATACCATTAACTTCCTCAGAGTTATAGGAGAGAAACTGTTGGACTTACTGACGAAGAACAGACATTGTTAAAGTAGAAGAGGGAGAAGATGAATCAAATAACCACGAGGTCATTTAGAAATTAAAAATATAACTGTTGAAATTTTTGTTTGTTTGTTTTGTGTGTGTGTGTGTGTGTGTGACAGTTAAGGGGGTTGCAACCCTAGGCGTGGTGTCGTCCGCACCGCGCTCAGCCAGTGAGCGCACCGGCCATCCCTATGTGGGATCCGAACCCGCGGCAGCGCCGCTGCGCTCCCAGCGCCGCTCTCTCCCGAGTGCGCCACGGGGCGGCCCGTAAGTGTTGAAATTTAACTTAGAAAACAACTCACTAGAAAGAAGAGAAAATAACACAGGGGAAGCCTGATTAGATCAAAAAGACAAAAGGATAACGAGAAAGATACAATTGAAAAAAAGCATAAAAAAGTAAAAGGAGTAAAAGGGAAAGAGAGAGAAACCGGAAGTGCGTGTCCGCAGAGCCAGAGTCTGAACAACACGCGCTCCAGGAAGAGCCGCGGAGATGGGCAGGAGGAGAGAACCGTGGGAGAAAGGAGGAAGGGACAGGTCCCGGAGGTCCCCAGAGGTCCCCACGTGGAGAGTGACGATGGGTCCACACGCCGCCCCGCACTGGGGAAGCACAGGGGACACCGTGTCAACTCTGGGTGTGGGGGTCCAGGGGACGGACCCTGCGGAGGAGCCTCAAGACGGAGACGACAGGGGAGTCGGGCCTTCAGCGTCTCGTGCAGAGTCGGTTCCAGTCTCCGCTTTTCGTCGTCAAACGTGAGTCCGACAAGGCGAGGACGGGCCTCTGGACGTTGAGCAGCCCAAGACCGTTTTCTTAGCAGTCTATGGGGGGGCGTCTCCCACTACGGAGAAGACATAAACCCGGACAGGGGACAGGGCCCTGGTGACGGCCACGGGGGATCGTGCCGACCCCGACTGCTCGGAGGCTGCAGTGTAGACATCGGCTCCCAGGAGGTGTCGTCCAGAGCACCACATGGGTCCCTGAGGCGTTCACCTATGGTGACAGCAGCTGCCCTAACCGGGACAGTGCGCGTGCGCAGACGCCACCGCGCACAGAGGACACGCGGCCCGCGCCGGGCTGTCAGCCGCGTCCCCGCAGCCGCCGGTGCGCGGCGCTCAGAGCCGCCGACGGGAAGCCGCGGTCGCGGGGTGCGCTCTCCGTGGCGCCTCCTGGTGGCCCTGCCTGCAGCTGCCGCTCCCAGGCCGCCCGTCCCGCCCGGGGACAGGAGCGCACGACCGGCCGCTCTCCACTCCCTGCTCCCGCCCCTCTGCGGCCGATGACAGCGGGTTCCAGCGACACGACGGATTCCCACGCGTGCTCCAGGTCGGTGCAAGGGGTCTGCGCTGACGAGGCGCGAGCACAGCCGTGGGGGGACCCGCGTGGGCTGTCGTCGGCCGACGGTCCTGGCGGTTCCTCGGCCCCAGGCTGGCAGGCACAGTCCGCCGCGTGACAGTCCTGACCGCGGAGCCGTGTGCTATGAAAGCCACACGGTCACCACGAGCGACGGGTGAGAACAAAGAGCGCGGGGAGCGCTGATCACACGACGCAGGTCGTCAGTTTTGTTATCTTTTTGAAGAACTGTCTTGGTTCTTAATTTTGTTGATTTTCTCTATTTTTTAAAATTTTTATTGCGTTTGTTTTGGCTTTTATCTTTTTTTTTTTTTGGTCTACTAGTTTTGGGCTTAGTTTGCTCTATTTTTCTAATTCCTTAAAGTGTAGTTTTGTTGTTGATTTGAGATCCTTTTTTTTAAACGTGAGTGTTTACAACCGTAAATTTCCCTCTTTGAACTGCTTTCACTGTGTGTTTTACTTCTCTTGAGACTTCCTCTTTGAGTCATGAATTACGTAGATGTGTGTTTTAAGTTTCCAAGTGTCTGGAGACTTTCTTTTTAACTTTATGTTTCTGGAGAACATACTTAGTGTGATTTCCAATCCTTTTAAATTTGTTTAGGTTTGTTTTATGGCCCAGGATATAGCCTATCTTGGTATATGTCCCACAGGTACTTGAAAAGAATGTGCGTTCTGCTGCTGTTGAGAGCAATGTTCTACCCATGTCTGTTAGATCTTTTCGGTTGAGGATGTCGAGTTCTTCCACATCCGTGATGATTTTCTGTCTAGGTGTTCCATCAATTGTTGAGAGGGCTGTTGATGTTTCCCCTGTAATTGTAGATCTGTCTATTTCTCCTGTCGATTCTATCTCTTTTTGTTTCATGTATTTTGTAGCTCTTATGTGTGTGCCTGTGTTTGTTTTAATGTGCTGACTGTGAAGAGAGGCTTAGTGAAGGTAAAGGCATGAACTTTGTCCCATGGGGTGACAAGCTGATATCATTGTGCCAGGCACTGTAAAGCACAGGCACTGCAAGTGCCAAGGGTGAGAGCTTGCTTCACTAGGTAAATCATCAGACGCTTCTCAACATCACTGTTTTCTGACTGACATCTCTGAAATGTATCTTTTATAACAGACGTCTCCAAGTTCTCTAGTGTCCTTTACTGTCACGACTATCTTGAAACAAAGCCAGCCCTGAGTTCTTGTCAGCCAATTATTTCACCATTGTAATTTACAAAACAAAAACTAATTAAAAATCTGTCATGCATAGTCATTGTTCTATGTTCTATATAACTTTTTTCCTATACTCCCTCCTCTATTTCCACATAAGGATATTGTCAGTTACATTGAGAGAAGTGTAATCCTAAAGGTGCGCCCACCTTTCAAAAGAGTGGCTTTCCTTCCTTTTCGTGATCATGACACAATAAATGTCTTTAATGCAAATGTGTATATACCATGTGGTATCTTTGCTTTCTCATTTATTGTAATATTTTTTAGAAAATAAGTTTAAACTGTATAGAGTATTTGTAATGAGGTGAGAGGAAAGCTCTGGGTAGTAAGAATGGAGGGTGTTAGGAGTCTTCACTTAGTGGGGGTCTCTCTCCCTAACTGTCTTTGAGAGAACCCATCTCTCTGGGCTTACTGCGGTTAGGAGCCTGATTGGAATAAGAGGAGCAGACACCATTGTCTCAGACACGTCTCATACACAGTTTCACGTCCTCCTGGCATTGTACCAACTGTGCCGGTGTGACCAAGGCCTCTCAGTGTCAACCAGCTCTGCCAGGGCTTCTCTGATGCTGGCACAAGAGGCTGCCCTGGGGACCTGCTCCCTGAGGAGTAGTTAAGTCTCCAAGTAACAATCTTGGCCCCCAAAAGGACAAGAACCTGTGGATAAATGCTTCCCTCTTTCTTCCCCTGAGGGGATAGTTTTGAGACATATTTCATTATAAATTTCAAAAGATTTTCAAAAGCAACTGGTCACCATAGAGGTAAACTACCCATGGCAGGAATGCTTTCCTGGATTGGTTTTCTGTCCTTCCCTTTCCACCCTCATTGTTCATTCCATACTCACAGAACATACATTCCCCAAACAACTTACCATTCAGGTTAACTCTCAGAGGAACTGGCTAAAGACCCGTTACTTTCCAGCACTCACCTTTAGTCCTGCTGCAGAGTGGCTATTAGACTGGTAGTGGTGACGATACTTATAGGTCTGCTCTTATTTATCGAAGTAATCTCAGCTACTTTTTCTTCAGATGACTTCATCCTATTCTTAGCAAAGTTTCAATAGATTCCCATCCACAATCATTGTGCATTTTTATTGCATTTCTCTACCTTGTGTTTTATATACCTCTTAGACTGAAGAACTCTCCAGAAATGGAATAAGTAGCATAAAAAAGGTCTAAGTAATGCCTGGTGCGGTGGGTTTGTTCCTTCAGGGACATTATGTGTGGAAATCCATGGATGTGGATACAGGAAATTAGAGGTGACAGGCTGTGTGGAGACGACCTTGGGGGCAGCAGGCCCTCGGGGACCCACATTATGGGGCTTCGCCAACCTTACTCCAGCGACTCCCCACTTTTCTCCTCTCGGGGTCTAGCTGTTTCTGCTCCTCGCTTATCTGTGTGCTTTCTCTGTCTCTTCTCTGTCTTTTACTTATGGTGTCTGCTTGCTCACAGTTTTCATTTTATGATAATAGCTGGGACTTGTCCTGATTTGCTCAAGGCCTCCACTCTCACCTCCTCCTGTGTGGTCCTGACAGTTGCTACATCGTGGCTACTGTGAACTTTCACCTCTGCTGTGCTGACAACCTTTTGTTACTATTTCCCAACCAGACTTCAGAGAGAGGTGGAGGGGCAGAGAGAGAGAAGGAGAGACAGTGGGAAACAGAGAGAAGGAGACAGAGCAGGAGAGAACGGGCTCATTTCATCTTTCTGTGCCAAGTCATATCATAAACTTCTGATCAGCCCCTAAATAAGCCCTCCTTGATAACGTGGAGAAGACCCAAACGTATTTGCAATTCTTATTATGATCTCAAAGGACTCAGAAAACATAGAAAGTTATTATAGGCCTCTACAGTACTTTTCAATTGTAGTAAAATACACATGACATAAAATGTACCGTTTTAGCCATTTTTAAGCGTGCAGTTCAGCGGCACCAAGTGCACTCTCAGTGTTGTTTAACCATCACAACCATCCATCTCCAGAACTTTCTCATCCTCCCACATCAAAATCCTGCACCCATTCAATGACAGCTCCACATTGCCTCTGTCCCCGAGCATTGTGGCTGCCTTTGCTCAGCTGCTCATATTCTAGGGACAGCATTAGTCAGTCACTAAGCTTTTTTTAACGCAATTGCCTGAATATTCTCCCTTCAGTAGCTGGACTTTAGTGAGACAAGCCGGCTGGGTTAGATTGGGGTGTGGGTCTCTCAGTAGGTGGGTAGGTGGTTCTTCCAGGTAAAAATGTCTAAGCTGAGGAGTCATGGGCTGAAAAAGAAAAAGAATGCAAGCAGGCATCTTTATTCTCAATAACAGGCATTGTGATTTCCATTTTTCAAATAAGCATACTGACGTCTAGAAAGTTTAAATAACTTGCTGGTCATTATACCGAGCCAGGGACTCATCTCTTCTTCACTGCAGACAGTCCCTCCTGTGGTTCCATGCCATGCAGGAGACCACATTTTGAAAGTCTGGGGTAACTGCTTTGTGCTAGACTCAGAGGAAGACATAGAAAAGGGCGAGGTTTTGTTTTCAAGGAGCTTACAATCTTAAAGCCTCCGCGCACGGCCACTTGAATGCTAGCAACTCTAGGCAAGCTCTTAACTACTCTAGTCACCTTCACGGACTCAGACCTCAGCAGGCAGAATCACATGGGGAGGTAAAACAGTGACGAAAATGGATTGTGATTAGTGTTGATGGATGATCGTGAAATATACAGTGAGGAAACAGGGACAGCCTGGAATCCACTGAACTTAAAAAGAAATGATGTGTTTCTGTAAATAGCCAGTCCTTCTAGGCACTTGAAATGTCATTTGATTAAAAACTTAAATGTAGAACAGGTTTTGGGGGAAGTGTATATTCAGCCTTTAAAACCCTTTAATCCATGTACCCAGTCAATGGCCGGTTTTAAGGTAGCCCAGTGCTGACAGGGCTGTTCCCTGCTGAGCAGGCTGTGGGCAGGTGCTTGGTGAGCTGTTTGCCTTACTTTTTAAGCAGCTGTTTTGCTTGGCACATGATCTCCCTTGTGGAAAATGTCTGGTCCTGCAGGACCTTATATAACCCTTGCTCTCAAAGCAAGGCCCATCCCCGCTCTCTCACATGTTGGCTCCTGTAGCCCATGGCCTATCCAAATCTTCCGTGGTCCTTATGGCACAAAACTGGAGCTGAAGCCTCCATGCAGAGCCCTTATTCCAATGCAAACTGTGGGCATTTCCTCATCCTTACAACTCATAGTTACCCACAAGTCTCACCCAAAAGTACAGGGACAGCAGAGCAGAATGGTTAAGACTTCGGGCTCTTGACTGAGGCCTCTGGATTCAAATTTGTCACTTACTGGGCCAGTTCTTTAGTCTACCTCAGCCTCTTTCTTCATCTGAAAATAGGGATAATAATAACCTCAAAGGTTAAGTTAATTCTTATAGAAGTTCTAGGAACAACCCAAATGTCCATCAATAGATGAGATGAGTGGATAAACAAAATTGTGTGTGTGTGTGTGTATCTATATAAACATTTTGTTTGTGTATGTGTATATATAGATATGTACATAAGGGGGTCTTCAAAATGTTCATGGAAAGATTCATATTATCTTTTTTTTGTTCAAAAGATGACCGGTAAGGGGATCTTAACCCTTGACTTGGTGTTGTCAGCACCACGCTCACCCAATGAGCTAACCGGCCATCCTTATATGGGATCCGAACCTGGGGCCATGGTGTTATCAGCACCGCACCACACTCTCCTGAGTGAGCCACGGGCCGGCCCCATATTATCTTTCAATTCCACTTTTCCACAAACTTTTTGAGATACCCTCGTATGTGACATTTTATTTATCCATTTATCCACTGATAAATTCCTTCCTAAAAAGGAATGAGATTCTGACACACGCTACATCATGGATGACCCTGAAGACATTATGTCAAGTGAAATAAGCCAGACACGAAAGAACTGACGTTGTGTGATTCCACCTATGCGATGTATCTAGAACAGTCAAACACATAGAGACAGAAAGTAGGACAGTGGCTAGCTAAGGCTGGAGGAAAGGGAAAATTGGGAGTTATGTTTTTAATGTGTACAGAGTTTCAGTATGGGATGATAAAAAATGTTCAGCAGGTGATTAGTGGTCATGGTTGCACAACACTAGGAATGTACTTAATTCCATGGAATTGTACACTTAAAAATGGTAAGTTTTATGTTATATATATTTTACCATCAAAAAAGTGCTTGGAACAGGGTCAATGCATAGTGAAGTCTCTGTATTCCTGATGGCATCTCTTGCACTGCTGCATGATGTTGTCCTTTAACTCTGGCATTTTTGTGCAGCATGCAGTTTGATGTCATCTCTCTAACTTAGGGCAAGGACAATTTCATATGATGCTTTGGCTGTCCCTTCACTGACCTGGCAACTTGCTTTGCACCTAGTTGGGCTCTATAAATCATTGACTGATTAGTTCAGATTCCAAATAACCTGCTTTATAATAACATGACTCGTGCTTTTACTCCAGTGAGTGGGTCTCAGTGTTTGCTCTGTGGGAGGCTGTTGGCACGGTGACTGAGAGCCAGCGTTTGGAGTCAGGCACACTAAGGTCTGCATTTCAGTTTTGCCACTTACTAGTCATGTGCCTCTGGGGAGGTCAATATGCCTCAGCTTCTTGTCACCTGTGATTAGGATAAACAATACCTTACGCATGGTTGCTGTCATGATTAAAATGAAATAACATTTTTTTGAGAACATGGCCTATCATGGGGGCTCAATAAATTGTAGACAATAAAAACATTTTCTATCCTAAGCAGCACTGCCACTTAACTTCCTCATTCTGAAAGTCAGTTTCTGAAACTGACCTTTTACTTAAAGCAGATGCCAATTCCTGCATCACCGTGGATGCTTCTACAACAAAGGGTGATGTCTTGAAGCCGTAACTGCTCAGGACGACGATGGCAATTATTCTGCTTCCCAAACCCAGCAGTCTCAGGTGTACCAGGAAGACTGTACATGCCCTCGCAGAGTGAAAGAAGGCTTTGTCAACCCGGAGGGGATTCCCACTTAGTGCAGACAACCATTGCTCTTAGGCACGAGTTGCTGCTCAGAGCCCCTCAGGGAGGCAATGCTGAGCCAACCTAGAGCCAAGCCCCTGGGCCTCGCTCTAGATGCCAGCAGCTGGGCCGATGAGCAGAACGATGAGCCATTCAGCCCTAAAGGGCAGTGACCACGTGAAGACCAGATCCATGACTCAGAGGCTGAACTTTGTTAAAAACAAACAACAACAGTGGCCACTACGGATGACTTTGACAGCGCCAGGAACAGGAAGCAGAGTGGCAGCCACAGGGATGAAACCCTGACAGCTAAGCTGTTCCTGCAGCAGGAGCCTGATTCGGGCAGATTAACTCTTGCTCTCTGTGAAACATCTCAGGGGACTTGTTCCAGAGTGGAGCAGTGGAAAATCTCTCAGCCCAGGGAGAGAGCGAGTGACCCTACTTACAGGTGAGTGCTGGAGAACGAAGGAGACTCTGCTGGAATTGGAATTCCAGGAAATTCAATAGAAGGACCCTTGAGCAAACAGAGTCCAATCGTGAGCTGGAATAAGAACTTGGAAGTCACAGCACCTTGATGTCACCACACCTGAGGTGACTCCAGAATACACAGCAAAGAGAAAGAGAACAAGCCGGGGAGGGGAGAGCAAACATGTCAAGAGACCCCCTCGATGTGGAGCAGTCAAGAGGAAGGGGAGGCCAGAGACTGTCAACTGGCTGCTGCACAAAGCACGTATCGCCTGATGGGCAGCTGCTGTCACCCTCCTCTGCCACCTGTTGACTTTTTGGGGTGTCATGCACCTGATGGCACAAAAGTACTCTGTATGTATCAGTCACTGCCTCAAACGTGAATGAATTCTATTTTCCTGCCCATGGAAATACGTGTCACTAATCTTCCAAAGAACTTTACATTTCCCAGCTCCTGTGTCTAACTTATGAATCTGCTGTTAGTCGTTACCCACAACTTGAGAAATGTCACCTTAATCTAACTTCAGGAGATATTTATCTATGTCACTAAGGACTTGACTTGAATTCTCATAAATGGTGGGGAAATGTATATAGATATGGGGATATATATATATAGCAGGATACCAGAGAGAATATACAGTGTGTAATATTAATTATGAAAAAAATGCCCAGGAAAAAAAAAGATTGGAAGGATTTTAACCAAAATGTTTACAGGGGATATATCCATTTTCTTCTTTATGTTTAATACATATCTGTAGTTTCCAAATTTTTGAAGTGAATAGATTATTTTACAATTTCTCTCTAAATACAATTTAGATATAGTTTTTAAAGAAACAGAGAAACTCCCCAGAGCTGCAGGAGCTGCTTCTCCGGTCTCAGCAAGACTAGCCGCCAAAAGCACCTCTCTCTGGGCCAGGAGTGGGTAGGAGGTTTGTGGGACTGCAATGGCTGTCTGTTACTCCAATGGGGGCCTGAGGCCATGGTGAGCAGAAGAAAGGTGTGATGTCAATTCAGGTCATCCTAAACTATACTTTAATTTCATAACAAATTATAAATATAGAGTTTTTCATAAACACTTTCTTATCCATTTCAAAGCAAGTGTTAAAATATTAAGATAACTTAGGTTTTATTCTCTTCTTCTATACATTATTAGTACCAGTTATACTGTCAATTCAATTCAGCAAAACAGACTAATCAAGAGCAAAGGCCATGGCAAGTTTTTAGGGATGCTCAAGGCATTTTGCTATTCACTGCTTACTATTTACAAAATGGTTTAAAGGAATGCAAAGATGAACTTTAATCCAGTGGAAGGGAAATACAAGTACATAAATAACAATATCACAGGTTAGCATATACAATAAATCCACCAAAAGGCAATAAAAATGCTATAATGCTCATAATAATTTTTTATCCTTTCTGAGTCCTTTGGGGTCAATACAAGGATCATAAATATAACTGGATTTTCTAAGCAGTCAATTGAATATTTCATGACTACAGAAATTCACTGGATCAATTAAGATTTTGATGAGCAACATTTCCTTTATTCTATTCAATTTTCAGAGGTGTGTCTCAGAGAGACTATAATGATTATTTTGAGCTGCTGTAATAAGTTTAGCTCCTTGATTTGCTGACATTTTCTCTTAAGTAGATGTGCTCAGATATATTATTTACCTTTAGTCCTGTATTTGCAAACTGTCTTCTATGCAAAATTTATTCTGCAGATATACTTGAACCTCCATTTCACAATTTAAGGAAAGTCTGATGACCTCCCCAATGTTTCTGTCAAGCACCAGGGTGACACAGCCTGGATGTGTGTTCTGACACTGCCACCTCCCACTCTGCCATCTTAGATGGGTTACTGCACTTTTCTGAGCCTCTCTTTAACAACAGGGCTTGAGTAGTTTGAGTTAGTCCATGTCATCTATTACTTACTGTTGGTTTTGTGGAGATTAGAAGCAGTGGTGGTGGCCTCACTGGGGCATTTTTTAAAAAAGACACTGGACGTTAACTGTTTCTATTTCTGCAAGTTCTTCGAGGCCCATGCTGCACCCAATCTGGCACCAGGCTACTCACAACGTTGCTGTCTCTCCTCTCGCATTCTTATTCCTCCCGTCTTTCCTCCTTACCCCGACTCCTTCTCTTCTGGATGGCCAGAACTTCAAACTCTCCTATTCCATTTCTTAAGCCCTTTTTATAAACTCATTTTTGGGCTTACTGCAAAACCAAACCCATTATGATACTTAACAAAAGAAAAGTATTCCAACACATGATCAGGCATCCATAAAACAGTTGTAGGAGAAAAATGGCAACTTTTACTCTGCATGGATGAAAGATGTCAAGTGGACATTGTCAAGGTTCTGTGATAACCATTTTTTATAGCTAATTCTTGTTCATATAAGGATATCCACACAATAATTACTAAGCTACTTGTCCTGAATATCCTCTAAATTTTTCTAAAGTTGCTTTTATTTTAAAATAATTTTATAGAAAGAACAACTTATTATTAGAAGTTCTCTTATTCATTAAGGATATGTTGGTAAATACTTTTCTACAAAACTTTTCCCAGATTTTTATGAGAAAAGAGTGAGTTAAATGACTTTACCTAACTTCACCTCTTGCAGATGACCGTGTTCTTTTGAAAGTACTTTTTAGGTACAGAACCAGAATTTGATTTCAGGTATTACTCAGTCAGCATTTCCTCATTTGATGACACGGGTTTCTCTTTGATTAATCTAGTTCCACAGTTTCAACTGCATCCTCCATACGAATCACGCACAAGTATATATATTCCAGCTTCGGTCTGCAGTGCCTCCGACACACGGCTGCTCTCACAGATTCAATGACTGTTTTCTTTGCGATGCTCAGATGGCTTCCTATCACACGTGGACTAAGGTTCAAACCAAGCCTAGTATTTTCAGCCCTTTAAATCTTGACCCCAGCCATATTCCTAGACTCATCTTTAGTCAATTTATTTCACAAATATTCATTAAGTCTGCCATGTGCCAGGTGTGTGCGGGGCCTGAGGATATGACCGTGGGCAACCCCAGACCCAGTCACTGGCCCCGCTGAGCTTCATCTGGGACATGCTTTCTTGCCCCTCTGTATTCTGTAGCCAAACCACGCACCACTCTCCAGATGTGCTTTGTGCTTTCTTATCTATAGGCTTGTCCTCTGCCTGGAATGTTGTGACCGAGAGCAAGAGTGTTAATGAAGCCCTGGGGTAAAATGATGAATTTGTACTGCTGTACTTTCCGAACTGTTTTTGATCCTCCATAGTGATGGAGACTGAGAAAAAAAAAAACTCACCAGGTCAGTAGTAGAATACCAAGTGCCAAAGTCTACCTTGCTTTTTGTCTATAAGATACCACATGGCGGACATGATTTAAAGTACCACTTGGTTAAGTTCACCTTCATTACCATAATCCATATAGTTTTTATGGGGGCCACATAGATGATTGGTCGGGAACATAATGGATGTCAATGCTCCTGCACTTTTCAAGTCTTTAACGGTGTTGCTCATCTCTGCATTTCCTCCCAGCATGTATTGTTACTTTGACATGTTAACTTGGCTGAGGGGAAGAACAGTTTCAAGTTTCTTACCATGATGGTTCTTACTCCACAGGGGGGAGAACCAATGTGAGGGTTCTCCCAGCCACTAGCAATACGTATTCCAATTCTGTATTCAGAAACCACAGGAATAACCAAAGAATGTTCCTAACAGATCCACCACACCCATTGTGAGACATACTGGAGCAAGAACTCCGTTTATCACGTGGCTGCTCTGTGCACTCGTTCTAACCGGACGTTAATGAAGGTATTTCAGGTCTCTTGATTCAGTACCAGCACAGAGCCTGGTTCTTATATTCAACAGTTCTTGAAAAATCTGAGGATTTCCTTTATGCCAGAGCAAATTTTCTCTGATGAATAGTCTTAGATCCTTTTGGGAAAGGTTCATGGGACTGTTCATCGTATAGACTTATGCTAGCATCGCATCGTCCCTCCTCAAGGGGACCATCTCTTGTGAAATGAGTAGGCTGTAAAATGTCTCATCTGGAAACTGGGTGTGGGACTCTTTTTCCCTGAAGTGAAAACTGGAGAAGGTTTCTGTTCATCAGCTCTTGATATTTTCTTTTTATTATACAAGCAAATTACATTCTGTTTGAACCCCCCAGAATGCAATGATTTTGTTAAGTATTGCTACAGATTCCCCAGGGTCTAAGCATGCTGCATACTATTCTAGCCCTGCCACTCGCTGTGGCAATTATGTCCCCTTTATTCTAACAGTTAAGTCCTACCATTTGGCCTCTGCCACTCCAGAGTCCTGTCATTCCCTTGATACTAGGAATCTCAATTCCATGGCAGCATCTTCTCCTGTCAAACCCGGCCTATCTGAGGCATTTATCACAGAGCTTCTCAAATTAACTGGTGCCCCTCAGCAATGTATTCCTCATGGCTTTAGTGAAAGAGATGTCCTCTGGGTCCTCCTAAGGAGCACTGCCAAGTGCCAGCTTCTCTGATCACACATAATAAACTCATTCTAATATTTTTATATCCTTGAATCTTTGGACCCCTCCCTCAATACTAGGCCAAGGCAGTTCCAGCATCTCCACCTCATTTGCAGTGGGCTATCATTGTGCAGAAGCTCCTAAGAGCCATCTCAGCAGCATGTTAGACAGAATCCAGGTGTCCTTACCAGGACATTGAACTTAAGTCATAGAGCAGGCTCCCATGTCAATAAACTATATCCCATCTGGGTTTATTTCCACTTTTCCCACCAGCATTCCTGATCTTCAAGATCACCATATATATGTGTTCTCCTGATTCCTGAAATATGCATATTAATCAGGTTCTGCACTTTCTTTGGCATGTAAACTACTTCCTCCCAGAACTGGAACTGTGTTTCCTCTTTGGGGCTATGCTAAGATCTTACCATACTTATCAGGATGCAAGGCAGGTCACATCTTGAGAAAACAAGGCCAAGGGAGGTTAAATAAATTGAACAAAATCAGGTAACAGGTTAGCTTTAGAGTCAGAATTACAACCTAAGTCTCCTTGCTCCTGGTGCTGTACGTTTCTACTACACTCTAGAACAGTGTGTCTTTGTCTTAGTCTGTTTGTGTTGCTATAACAGAAATACCTGAGACTGGATAATTTATGAAGAAAAGAGGTTTATTTGGCTTACAATTCTGGGACAGCTGCATCTGGCATGGGCCTCAGGCTGCTTCTACTCATGGCAGAAAATGGCAGGCAGCCGGCAGGTACAAGCAGATCACATGGTGAGAGGAAAGCAAGAGAGAGAGAAGGGAGGTTCCAGGGTCTTTTTAAACAACCAGCTCTCATGGGAACTAATAGAGTGAGAACTCACTCAGGCGCCTGCTCCCAGGGAGAGCATTAATCCATTCATGAGGGATCCACCCCCATGACTCAATCTGTTTCCAACACTACCACATTGGGGATCAAATTTCCACATGAGTTTTGGAGGGGACGACACATCCAAACTCCATCAGTCTTGGTGGTGGTAGTGCATAGATGCTTTGCTGGCAATAAAGACAGAAGCTGAAAATAGCACTTCCTCCACACTTCCTAATGTATTCTCAAATGGAATAGCATTTTATTACTGTCCATAACTTATTCATTTTACATTGAAAGTTAAAAAAAATGTGGAGTTTTAAAATTCATTAATATATAGTCACTGTAACATTTTACCTATTTCTTTTGCCTCTGACCATAGATGCATGTATCAACACAGATGCAATGTTAAATATTGATCTTTTCACTTCATAAATGATAAACATCTTCTGTATGCTATTACAGTATCTCAAATATAACTTAAACAATTATGTCTATTGCTTTTTTCCATTATAAAAGATGCTACTTTGTCACTCAAGAAAATTTATAATTCTGAAAAGCCAAATATTAGAGAAAAACAAAGCACCAATATCTTCACCACATAAATACAACCACATAAGTATTTTGGGTTTTTTTTTTTGTCTTTTTCATGACCGGCACTCAGCCAGTGAGTGCACCGGCCAGTCCTATATAGGATCCGAACCCACGGCGGGAGCGTCGCCGCGCTCCCAGCGCTGCACTCTCCTGAGTGCGCCACAGGCTCGGCCCAACCGCATATGTATTTTGGAATCATTATTATAATATTTAATGATTGAACAAATTTTTATCTTGACAAATACATTTTTTCATTATAATAATATAAAATTTAGGTGATTATATAGGGATTTCCGGAGGTAAATAGGGATTGAATGGGTAGGTAGAATTAGTTTGTGATGGTGATTATTGCTGGGCAACAACATTTCTGTTGCTCCTTTATTGTGTGTGCGATTGTTGTATCTTTTTTCTTTTCTCATTTATTTGTTTATTTACTTATTTTTTTATTAGCTCCCATATATAAGTGAGGACGTGCAGTATTTCTATTTCCTTGCCTGGCTTATTTCACTTAACATAATTTTCTCTAAGTTTAACCATGTTGCTGCAAATGGCAGAATTTCTTTCTTTTTTTATGGCAGAATGGTATTCCATTGTATAAATATACCACATTTTCCTTATCCACTAATCCGATGGTTGGCATTTAGGTTGGTTCCAACTCTTTGCTGTTGTAAATAGAGCTGTAATAAACATGGGAATATGGGTGTCCTTTCGAAATGATGATTTCCATTCCTTTGGGTATACACCCAGCAATGGAATTGCTAGGTCATATGGCAGTTTTATCTGTGGTGGTTTGGGGAACCTCCGTACCATTTTCCATAATGGCTGCACTTATTTACAGTGCCACCAACAGTGTAGGAGTGTTCCCCTTTCTCTGCATCCTCGCCAGCATTTTTATTCTATGTCTCTCCTTTGAAGCACGTGGTAGAATGGTACTTCCCCATCCCCTTGAAGTCGACCATGGCTTTAACTAGTGGGGTATGAGTGGAAATGACATGTTTTCATTCCAGGGGGAAGCTTTTAAAAGCCAGTGCACAATTTTCCATGTTTCCTTCCTTCTGCCAAGGTGACGTGAAAAGTTCCAGATGAAGTTCCATCAGCTTGATTCCTTGTGTGAGGATGACACAGAATGGTTCCCACAGCAGATCAACAAAAAATATATGTACCATGAGCAAGAAATTGTTGTTTTAGGTTAATGAGGTATTTGGAGTTGTTTATTACTGCAACATAACCCTAGTCTATCCTGTATGTTTTGCTTTACTTTTGAAGTATTCTATCCATCATACATTGAAATAGTTGCTCGTTATAAGGGTGATCTGACTTGGACATCTGCCATCCCATTGAACACCAGAGGTCATATGACTGTACCTTTCATCTCTCCCTGTTCCATTTAAATATCCTTCCCAAAGGTGAGAATTCAATGGAAGAGGATTACCCTCTCAGAATACAACTATTTTTAATCCAAAGTGTTAAAAATACCTGTGCTAGGGCCGCCCCGTGGCGCACTCGGGAGAGTGCGGCGCTGGGAGCGCAGTGGCGCTCCCGCCGCAGGTTCGGATCCTATATAGGAATGGCTGGTGAGCTCACTGGCTGAGTGCGGTGCGGGAGAGACCATGCCAAGGGTTGCGATCCCCTTACCGGTCACAAAAAGACAAAAAAAAAAAAAAAAAAATACCTGTGCTCTTTTCTAAAATCTGAAAACAAGGCAAATTTGGTTCTTTAAAAAGAGACTTGTGCCATTTTTAAGAAAATTGTCTAGAAAAGTCTTATTGTGGATGGCTGTGATAATCCCTTGATTGAAGAACTCAAGGAATAGGATGTTTAGCACAATCCCTGGCATGTCATAGATGTTCAATATACATGCAGTGGATTGAATTATGAAAAAATTTAGAAAATTTCACCAGCGTGTAGAGGAGGAGGAGGTCGAACACGGAGTCAAGGTACCTGATCCACCAGCTTTGAGACTTAATGCCTGCCCTGCTGGGTTTCAGACTTGTTTGGGACCCGTTTTTCATTTCTTTTGGCCTATTTCTCCCTTTTGGAAAGGGAAAATATACCCTATGTTCATCCCACTGTTGTATCTTGGAAGTAGATAACTTGTATTGATTTCACAGATGGGAATTTGAACTTTGGACTTTTGAGCTGAAACAAGTTAAGACTTTGGGAATAAAATGAATGTATTTGCATATTAAAAGACATGAGATTTGGGGGGCCAGGGGTAGAATGTAGTGGATTGAATTATGTCCCCCCAAAACTCATTGAAATTTGAATTGTGCCTCTCAAGTTTTATGTATTAGAAACTTAGCCCCCACTGTGACTAAGAGGGTGGGAAATTCTATTATGGTAATTGAAAGTCAGAGCTTTGAAGAAGTGATTGGATTATGGGACTGTGCAGTAGTGAATGGATTAAAAATGGTGGTCAGGGGAGTGGTTCTGAGGGCTTTAAAGGAAGAGGAGAGTCTGTCTTTCTCTCTTTCTCTGCTCTCTCTCTGCTTCCACCATCTTGTAATGTGAGACCCCTGGGTCACTGTTCCCACCACCAGATGGACTTTGGACTTCCCAGCCTCAGAAACTGTAAGCAATAAATTTTATTTTTCTTTATAAAATGCCCTGGTCCATGTATTTTGTTATAAGCAACACAAATGGACTAATACAGTACATGTATTCAGGAAGAGAAAGAGGAGGAGGAGGAAAAGATAGGCAAGAAGAGGGAGAAGGAGGAACATGAGAAGGAGGTTGAAGAAAAGTATGCACACACACACTCACACACAAAGATATATATATATATGTATACACACACACACACATCCACGCACAGTTAATCAAATTCACTTGAATGTATATATTGAATAATAATAGTTTAATTTGAAGAAAGAAGGGCATGTCCAGGTTGACATTATCTTAATCAACCAGGAGACTCCTTCTAACATCTGTGTCCAACAGAGATTTTTCCAATACCACTGGGCATATAAAGACATAAGACCCAAGTAGTAGGGCATCTTGCCCTGTAGCCTGAAAATGCAGAGCCTTTTCTTACTCTGGATGCCACTCAAAAACTGGGTGCCTTATGTGCTGTTTGCTTAAAAGGTCAGACAAGTATGCTCAAACATGGTACAGGTTGCCTCCAAAATCCAAAGAGGCCTTTTCTTTGTAATGGGAGATACCAGATACAGCAACTGGTTTCTAACTTTTAGAGTGGATAGCTTAACATGCCTCAGCTGAACTTTTCCTGGAATTTATCTTCTATCCTTTAGCATACATGTGTTTTACTAAGGCATTCAGGGTGCTTGCTACTTCCTGTTTACCAGGTACAGTTAGCATAATGTCACCAATATAATGGAACAGTGTGATAATCTGTGAGATATTAAAATAATCATTTTCCTTTGTATTCTCTTATGACAGAGGACAGGAGAGTTGACATACCCCTGAAATAAGACAATGATAGTGTACTGTGCTCCCTGCCATCTAAAGGTAAACTGCTTCTGATTACTTTTGCTAACAGAAACTGAAAAAAAGCATTTCTAGGTCACTATCTGCATATAAGGTGCCAGACTACAAATGACATCATTACCTAATTAGGCTTAAAAATATCCACATTCATTCACCAAGACCAGTTTGGCTTGTGCCACTAGCCAAATGAACAAGTTAAGCGGGAAAGTTTAGCTATTGGTAGGCTTCTAATTCAGGGGGAGTCTGATTCCCTCAGAGGAGGGGGGAGGCAAGGGAGGCTCAGGGGATGTGGGAATTCAAAGTTCTCAGCCCCATCACTTTTGCTCAGATGTCTCCACCACATGTCTTAGGTTCCTACTCCTTTCTTACCAATGCCTTAACTTAGCGTAAGAGACCTAATGGTGTTGTGCATTTAGCTGACACTGCTACTCCTCAACCCTTGAAATTAGGCTCTGTATTTAATTCTCAACCACGTCTGCCCTGTGCCTATAGGATCTAAGGGACTCCTTTAAAAATGCGATAGACATCTTCTGATTTTCTGCCAGTGCCCTGAGCTGGGCATTCAGTGCTTTAAATTTGTCCCTTTCTCTACCTATGCTCTCCAGGGTTATGAGACACGGACATTCCTAGTCACGCAATCTTTAAACTTACCATTGTTGCCATAGCTACTAAATGCCGTGGCCACCTCCCAGCGCCTTGCTTTTCATCTACATTCCGTCCCATACTGTGAATAGTCCATGTCCCAATGTGCCCCCTAGCAAGAAGGTTATCTACGTGTTCTGTTTCCTGGAGTCATCCTACTCCCTTTTTAAGTGCTCTATCAGTCAGGAGCCTGGCAGGAAAGAGATGGAACTCGTACAAGGGTGATTAAAGAAAGTTTAATGGCAGGACTACTTACAGACATGTGATAAGATATAGGGAAACCATAAGAGATGGTGGAGTCCACAGGGCTAGCAAGAGCAGAAGGCCATTACCATTTCTAACCTGGAAAGGCAAAGGAGAGGGAGGGGTTACTGAGACCACCGAGAGCTGTAGCAGCAGGAGAGGACTTCCCAGCGGGAACTGTGGCCTTGGCATTGGAATATATAACCTGTCACCAATCAGGGAGGCAACCAAGGGGATAAGCTCATCAGTCTTTTTCAGTCTTTCCATTTTCCAGTCTCTTGCCAATGCTTCCCATTGGCCAAATCCAATTGGAAACATAGTCAATGCTGTTGAAAAAGGTCAGGATCTTAGGGCACAGAGCAGAGTGTAAAAAAGATAGCAAAGGATCTGAAGGAGCAAATAAAGATATCGGCATCCACCTTTGTCCTTTATATCCAGAAGAAAAACTTATTTCTCCACTATAGGGTACACACAGAAAACCCCATCAGTTAGCATAGCATCCTTGGATATTATCAATCCATCTTCTTACCTGAAACCTAAGACATTAGCCACCAGCAGTGCTCTTTACATAAGGCTGCAGACCTTTAAAAAAGAAGAAGAAGAAGAAAAAAAAAAAAAAACCAGTCAATAACATAAAATGCTGCTATTGTCTCACATGGACAATATCCAGCACAGTACAGTCCTCTGGCTCCTAGCCTCCATGTGACTCATAACTGGTGTCCTCTGCTATGAAGCAATGGAGCTCCCAGCAGGAAAATAGTTGTCAGGTAGAGATGAGGCTAAGAAAGAATTACATACCAAGCTAACAGGGGCAGAAGGGCTAACCAGGAGCTTCTGAGTTTGGTTGACTTTAGTATCAGGTCCAATTTCAGAGACATCTGTCCTTCTGAGCATGTTCTAGCCTATCTTCAGAGGAAAGTACCATCTAGCCCCAGAAAAGGGACCTAGTAAAAATGAGGCGAGGGGATGGTTAGAACTCCAACCTGATAGGCTGGTGCTCAGGGCTGGGGACTAATTCCATCTGGGAACAGTACAGAAGGTCAAGAACACTAGCTTCTCACAGCAGTGACTAGGCAGGGAGCAGTTCAGTGTGTGCGTGGCTTCCTGTTAATCAACAGATATTGAGCATTGCTATGTGCCAAGTATTTTCCTGAAACCTGAAGATGTGATGTTAAAAAAGAAAAAGAAAAAAATCCTTGTCTTTATGGAGCTTAGGTAGAAGTGAGGAAGGTAGAGTTCAGGTAAATTCATTCAAATAGTTAATTAATTATTATAATACTACGTTCCGGGGAGGAGAATGACGGGTGATATCAGAGCATACAACAGGGGATGCCACCTAATCTCGAGAGTCAGGAAGAAGTCGGGAGACAAACATGTCAGCATCGTCAGCCGGCAGGTGTGAGAACAGCAAGTCACTTCCAGATGCCACTCCCGGTCACTGTCCTAGGACAGAGCCAGACAGCAGACTGGCATCTAGAGGAGACAGACACTGCATCTGTAGGTGTGAGTGGTCGCCTACGGTAGCTTCATTTCCATTTCTTCTACGAGTCCACAATTTCTCTATGTGTGTGCGTGTGTTTGTGGCTGTGTGTGTGGAAAAGAGAAAGAACACTCTTATGTTTCTGTCTCCATTACTATTTCCTTGCTTGCTCCAACCTTTAAACCTGGAAACCAATCCCATTAAAACTGGCTCTCAGGTTCTTGAGGCAAATACTAACCTCTCGCATTATTTCTGCCTGTGCTTTCTCGAGTCCAATGTCTGCTCAGCTTTTGACACTCTTTTTTGTGCTGTGGCTAAGAACTTGAGCTCTGAGGTTCCAATGCTAGCTTCCCCAGTTACTAGCTGTGTGACCTTGGCCAAGTTCCTTAATGTCTCTTAGCTTCATTTTCCCTAATTATAAAAGGAGCATAATAATAGTGCCTGTCTCATAGGGCTGTAGTGAGAATAAGAGGACAGACACCACTATAAATGGAAGCTCTAATTATTACTCATTTTCCCCTTTTCCCTCCTTGGATCTGAACAAAATCTCACTAAAGAACTTTAACACTCATCACTCACTAGGACACAGGTGACGGTTCCTTGCAGGTGTTTCTCACGTACAGCTACTTCACACCAATACCTCATCCCCCTGATTCCCTAGGACACCCTGCGAGGACCAGCCAGAAGGTCAGTGCCCTCCCCCGGGACTGTCAACTCCTCTTCATCCCCAATCCTCCCTCCTTCCCGTCTCATTCCATAAACCATTCCTAATTTGAATAGAAGATTTGTGTGTGTGTGTTTTATGGGAAAAAATGTACGTAAACTCTTCTTAATTTTAAAGTCACATAAATGTAATGTTGCACTTTCTATCTCTAAAAAAAAAAAAAAGAGTTGGCATTAAGTGGCTTTGTAGTACAGCTAACGTTTTTCTGTGAGTCTACAGCATGGATGAGAGTGAAATGGTTCCTCAGGCAGGAACTACGTGATTTCTTGAGGTTCTTTTAGAGATATGAAAAGCAAGCTAAGTGACGAAATAACAGGTCCTGGTCTCCCATGACTGCAGTCCGTGTTCCCAGCTTTGCTAATAGGTCTGAGATGGCGTATGGCCAGTATTTCAAGAAAAAAGAGCATAGTGGTCTACATATTTTTATATTTAAAAATATTTTAGGATTTATATATTTATGCTAGTATCTTACTTGATTTCCGGATCCAACGATAATGCTCCTGATTAGACACAAAGATTGTTTTACTTTACACTAAGGACATTTTATCACAACATTTTCCTAAACTTCTTACTGTGAAACAATTTTCGATTTACAGACAAGTTGCAAAGACAGTACGCAGAATTCTTGTATACCCTTTTACCCAGTTTCCCCTAGTGTTACCACTGTCGCTAAGAAATCCACATTGATATAACATTGTTAACTAAACTGCAGACTTTATTTGAATTTTCCCAGTTTTTCCATTCGTGCCCTTTTTTGTTCCAGGATTCAGTGGGATTGCATTTAGTCATCATGACTCCTTAGTCACCTCCAATCTGTGACCGTTTCTTAGCCTTCCCTTGTTTTTCAGGAACTTGACACTGTTGAATAGCAATGGTCAGATATTTTATGGCAAGTCCCTCAGTCTGTGTTTGTCTGATGTTTTCTCATGATTAGAAAGGAGTTACAGATGTTTTTTGGAAGAAAACCATAGAAACAAAGTGCCCTTCTCATTGCGTCAGGGATACATGATGTCGACATTTACTGATCAGCTTATGACTGGTCATGTTAACCTCAGTCACCTTGTTAAGGTGACGTCTGCCAGGTTTCTCTACTATAAAATTACTAATTTTTTTCCTTTCTATGCTCTATTCATCAGAAGCAAGTTACCAAGTTTGGTTAACACTTAAGGGCTGGGGAAATAAATTAAACCTCCTGGAGGGAGAAGTATCAAAGAACTTATGGATATATGTTAAAATGGCCAAAGCATTTCATACATATTTTGAGGAGGATATTTTGAGGCTATACAACTATTCAGTTTCTCTTTAAAGTTCCACCTACTAATTTAGCATTCATCCCTGAGACTTACGCACAATAATTATTACTGAGATATTCAAATAGTGATTTTTTTATTGCCCTCATTCCTTCTTCCCCACTTTATTTATTCAATCATTATTTCTATCAATAGGGACTAATAGATATTTATTTTGTTCTTTGGGTTATAATCCAATACTAGAGGAGAGAGGGGATCTTTAGCCGAATGGTGCAGCAGGTCAGCTGGATGGTAGGTCTGAAGATCCAAGTCTCACTCAAGATCCCTACACTTCATTTGTGGAATAGAAGGAACCATGCAGGCTGGGACAATGACACTTTGGTCACAGCTGGTGTAGACAGATGATTAATAACTAGAGGGGGATCTCCATAATGCCTTAGAGAATATGAGACCCCAGAACTTTGACACAAGCCTCAATGGAGGAAAGCCTCGGAAGGGTGCTTTTTCATATTTAAATTTCATTCTAAAATGCAATAGGTTTAACAAATGGTGCTGGGACAACCGGATATCCACATGCAAATGAATGAAGTTGGACACCTACCTCACACCATATGCAAAAATCAACTCAAAATAGATCAACAACCTAAATGGAAGAGGTAAAACTGAAAAACCCGTAGAAGAAAACCTGGAGAGTAAATCTTCACGACCTTGGATTTGGCAATGGATTCTTAGGTATGACACCAAAAGCATAAGTTACAAAAGAAAAACATAAATAAATTTGATTCCATCAAAATTTAAATGTTTTGTGTTAAAAAAAAGCATTATTAAGAAAGTGAAAAGGCAAACTACAGAATGGGAGAAAATATTTGCAAATCATGTTTAATAAGGATTTAGTATCTAGAATATGTAAGCAACTCTCACAACTCAACAACAAAAACACAAACAACCCAATTTTTAGAGGGGCAAAAACATTGAGTAGATATTTCTCTAAAAAGATTTACAAATGGCAACAAAAACTTGAAATGATACTTAAAATCATTAGTCATTGGGGAAATGCAAATGAAGACCACAATGAGATATCGCTTCACACCCATTAAAATGGCTATAATAATAATGATAATAATAAACGGAAGACAACGAGTGTTGGCAAGGATGTGGAGAAATTATTATTATTTTTAATTTTAACTTTTATTGAAGCAAAATTGATTATACATATTTTGGCGTTTCAACATTGAGATATGTTGATCAAATCAATATTACTAGCATATATATTGTTACAAATTGTAATTATTCTTTATGCCCCTTGTCCAGTCCCTCTTCATCCCCCTTTCCCTCCCTCTGCCCCCCTCTAATCACCCTACATTTCTTCTCACGCTCTGAAAGAATAATGGTTACTGTTGATTTGCTGCCCAAATGATCTGTCCAGTGCTGAGAGGCATGATCAGGTCCCCCAATACTATCATAGAGCAGATGCCTCTTCCATCACTCTGAAATGGGCTCTGTGGAGACAGACATCCTCCTCCTTTCTCTGCTGGTTACTCTCCTTGTGTCAACTCACCCCAGTGGCTGGCGGACCATCTGCATGGTGGGTGTGGCATCTAGCTGCCTTCATGGCAGCCGTCATTATCGTAGTAGCTATGGTGGGCCACCCACACGGAGGAGATATTTTTGGCCTGCTCTGTGGTGCTGGCAGTGTGCCTGGTTGTGGAGAGTGTCTGATCCCCAGTTCCATGCCCTGGGTCACTGAGTGGGTCCCAAGGCACTGGCATAGTGTGCCTGGTTGTGGGATGGGGGTCTTGTCCCCATCTCCATGTCCCAGGTCCCTGGGCAGGCCCCAAGGTGATGGTATGGTGTGCCTGGTTGTGGGAGGGGGCTCCAGTCCCCTTCTCCATATCTCGGGCCCCTGGGTTGTGGGAGGGGGATCTGGTCCCTGGCTCCATACCCTGGGTCCCTTTGTGGGCCTTGGGGCACTGGTGCAGGGTGCCTGGTTGTGGGAGGGGGGTCTGGTCCCCAGCTCCATACCCTGGGTCCCTGGGCTGGCCCCAAGGTGCCGGCATTGGGTGCTTGGTTGTGGGAGGTGGGTCTGGTCCCCTTCTCCATGCCCCATGTCCCAGCACAGGCCCCAAGACGCTGGCATGGTGTGCCTGGTTATGAGACAGAGGTTTGGTCCCCTTCTCCATGCCCTGGGTCCCTTGGCAGGCCCCAAAGTGTTGGCATGGTGAGCCTGGTTGTGGGAGGTGGATCCAGTCCCCTTCACCATGCTCCAGGTCCCTGGCTGGGCCCTGAGGCGCTTGCATTCTGATGCCTGGTTGTGGGAGGGGTTCTGGTCCCCTTCTTCATGCCTTGTGTCCCCAGATGGGGCCCAGAGGCACTCTCACAGCATGCCTGTAGGAAGGGGGTCCAGTTGTTCCTCTCATCACGGGTATCTTTCAATACACCTGTGTTAATGATGCGTCTCATAAATAGATACGAATTCTTTCATATCTAGAAGAAATAAACGTAAGATGGAAATTTTAGCTGTGTGTGTGTTCACTGCTTCTCATCTTCCCCAATCTAAAGCTTCCAAAAGCCTCCAGTGTGCTTCCCTAAACAGGCTGCAAATGTTCCGGTTGTTTTATGGATGTGTTTATAAATAGGAAACAAAAACTTACAAACTCCTTCACTTCCATAGGCAAGCTTTGGGGGGATCTTCACCAAACGCCTCTCATTGAAACACATCCCGACCAGAGCTTGGTCCATCCCTGCAATCAGCTGTCCTTTCCCCACAAACATGTTGAAAGTGGAGTCTCTGTCATAGCTGAAGACCCAAATGGTAGGGAGAGAGACAGAAAAGTGTGAACAGTCCTTCCCTAGTGAAACCAACCTGTGATAATGCACCTATGGCCCGCACAAGGTCACAGCAAAGCAAAAGCCTGCAAGGAGTAACTGATACAGGAAATGTCTTCACTGGGGTACTTGTAGGGTTGGAATTTTTAGATTACCTTAAATACTGCCAGAAAATCCAGTTAGATAAGCATTACCATAAATCTCTCTAGAAAAAAATATATGTTAAGTTTGTCTTGTAAAATAGCTACCTATTTCTCCACCAAAAATTTGTTTACTCCATTTTCAATAAGAGTAGCATCATAGATATTAATGGCCCAAGTTAACACACACACACACACACACACACACACACACACACACACACACACACACACACACACACACACACACACACATTTTACGTCATCCAAGTAAATTAAACAAAGATGCAGCATGGTATAGCATAGAGTTAAACTCTCTTAACTTCAGTTGCCTCCATTGCAAAATGAGAGTAATAATAACAGCCATGCCAGCATCAATATATGTGGAATACACTATAAAGCATATGTACTTCACAGGGCCTGGGATTCCAAAGTCTTGCAGTTTCAAATATTGACCTCACAGAGGACTGGAAATTTTCCTCAGGCTATTAGTCTCTGGTGAAAGACAAAGATTTGTGGCACAGCAAGGTTGCTGGCTCAAGGACAGACTAGTTACTGATTGTTATGCAAAGATACTGAGAAATTGCTGTTAGATCACTTAATTGTCTAAGGGAATGTCATCTAACTTGTTTCACTGAAAGTTACCAGCCTATATTGTTAAACTATAACCCCACCTATGTTCTCTTCCTGTAACTTCCTGGTCTGAAAAATAAATGCAGGAAGAGAAACCCAATTTGGAGTTAATTTCCCAAGGAAGGGTTGCCTCTTGCTGGAATGTTTCCAGGGAAGTAAACCACTTCGGGGCTTCTCACTGCTCAGAAGAGAGATGGGCTTTGAGTAATCCTTTGCATCTCCGTCACCCAGGGGAAGTGGGGTGACAAATCCATGGGGGGTGAAGCAACACAAAGCAACATATATAACAACGTGAAAAGTACTCTGAAAACCTAAGGGTTATGCCAGTATTACTATAATCATCACAGGCCATAGAAAATCTGATGTATTCTTGAAATCACTTATACAAGGGCACTTCAAAAAGTTCATGGAAAAATAGAATTGAAAGGTAATATGAATCTTTCCATGAATTTTTGAAGTACCTCATATATGTGTTTTAAAAGCTCATAGGTGTTGGCCTTAGGTTGGAAGATAAATAAAGAAATCATAGCTGTGACCCACACTCTCATCTTCTTCAAGGTCAAATTCAGCAACCAACAAGGGTTAGCCTATTAGGAGACTGTGCTAGGTGCTTTGGGGGCACCCATATAAAGGAAGTCAACGCATAGACCTTGCCTACAAGTACCTTATTAACTGGTGGAGAGACCCACAGAGCTTCAGACACTGTGTTTAAGAAAAGAACTGGAGAGTTTGCTTTATAATACTGAACAGTGGAAATAATTTAGAAGTTCAAGCGTATAGCACTAATTGTATCTAAGGCAAAGACATACAACAACATGCTCTATGGCCATTTACTAATAACACAGATTTTTACTTACTGACACGCAAGGACATAAACAATAAGAGTAAGGAGTAGGTTACAGAGTCACAGTATAAAATAATCCTATATATACAGATGAATATGAAAAAATCCACAAGGCAAAACATGAAAACATTATCAATGGTAATCTATGGATAGAAGATTTCAGCTGACTGAATTAATTTTCTCTAATTCTTCCTTTTCAAAGTGATCATATAATTACTTGTGTAACAAAATGTTAAGAGCGGCTGCGATTTACTTCATTTTGTAAATCACTTCCACCTTTCCTCACGTTCCCCAATGAGTAGCTGGGGCGAGCAGCAGAGTCCACCTCACCACCCCAGTCAGGGCATCTTCTTCAGAACCACCCTCCTTCACTTTCTCCCCTTAGTTTTACAGCCTATTTTAACAGCTTTCCTTTCTTCAAGGTCAGTGAACAGTAACCAGGGTTTGAAGTTCAGGCCAAGAAGCCACAGGACAAAAGCACATGGTTAATTTTGTGCCCAAGACAGCTTTACACTTCCACCCACTACCTACAGGTGGAAGCACACCCGCCCCCTGGAATGCCACCTCTTGAATTTTACTTCTGGCGAGTTTATAATAATGGACCAGAAAGCAGGGCTTCAAAGACTGCCAAGGCACAGCACATGCACAAACTACTTCAAAAATATATCTTTCATTCACAGAACCTGAATATACTTCCCAAATTTAATGGAAGTTTTTTTCCAAAAGTTTTTAGTAACTACTATTTACAGAGCATTTTTATGTGTCAGGCCCAGTAGCACACTAAGCTCTTCACGTGTACTACCTTGTTTAATCCTCATACAACAGTTTAAGGTGGGTGCTACTCAGACACCTCGGAGGTTAAAAAATTTCCCAAGCTCACTGTGGACCAAGTGGGAAAAAAAGCTAGAACCCAGGACTGTGCAACTCTTTTGTTCCAGGCACAGGGCCCCCCTAGATGGTGTATAAAAATTGTTGTTCCTCACAGTATTAAATCTTCTTCATTTGATGACTGCCTAAGCACATGAACGATTAAGTGGCAAAGTGCTTAGAACAAAAAACGCCAATACGAAAGAAAATGTGTACATTTATATACACAAGAAATTAACAATGCAAGACCAATCTTATCTACTACTTAAAATCCTGACCATCTGGAAAAATAAAGTTGTTTGGACGAAATTTATGCTGATCAGCACAACTGGCACAAATTCATGTGCAACATCAAGCCCAGAACTAGTCATGAAAATTATTTCTGCAAGCTCTGGAATAAGCACTTATACAGCCTGTCTCTGTGTCTGGCTTATTTACACCTTTTACAGATGTCCGACTCAGGGTCCTGCAGGAAACAAATGGCACCCCCAAACTAGGCAGCTCCAGGAAAGTTTAAAAAGGGCTGTGCATAGTTGACATCATACTCAATGGTAAAAACTGAAAGCTTTTCTCCTATCACCAGGAACAAGGCAAGGGTAGCTGCTTTTGCCACTTCTATTCAACACAATGCTGGCACTCCTAGCTAGAGCAATTAAGCAAGAAAAAGAAAAAGAAATACAAGGTATCCAAATTGGGAAGGAAGAAGTAAAAGTATCTCTGTTCACAAATGAAATGATCTTACGTGTAGAAAACTCTGAAGAGTCCACACACACCAAAAAACCTGTTAGAACTAATAACTGAATTTGTCAAAGTTGTGGGAAACAAAACCAATGCTCAGAATCTGTTGCATTTTTATACAGTAACAATGAACAATATAAAAAGGAAATTAAGAAAACAATTCTATACACAGTAGCATCAAAAATAATAAAATACTTAGGAATAAACTTAACCAAGTTGGCAAAAGACTCCTATGCTGAAAACTAGAAAAACATTGCTGAAAGAAATTAAAGAAGACACAAAGAAATGGAAAGACATCATATTTTCATGGATTGGAAGATTTAATATTGTCAAAATGTCCATAATTCCCAAAGCGATCTATAGATTCAATGCAATCCCTATCAAAATCCCAACGACATTTTTTTGCAGAAATAGAAAACTATCCCAAAATTCATAAGGAATCTCGAAAGACTCCAAATAGCCAAAACAATCCTGAGAAAGAAGAACAAAGCTGGATGCCTCTGACTTCCTGATTTCAAAACATATTACAAAGCTACAATAATCAAAACAGTATGGTACTGGCATAAAGACAAATATATAGACCAATGGGACATAATAGAGAGCCCAGATGCATAAAGTTGTATGGTCAAGTGATCTTTGACAAGGGCACCAAGATTACACAATGGGAAAATGACAGTCTCTTCAATAAATAGTGCTGGGAGAACTGGATATCCACATGCAAAAGAATAAAGTTGGATCTTTACCTTATACCATATACAACAATCAACTAAAGATGGATTAAAGACATAAATGTAAGAGCTGAAACTATAAAATGCCTATAAGAAAACGCTGGGGAAAATCTTTATGACATTGGATTTGACAATAATTTCTTGGTCTAGGGACACAGCCCATGGTGACCTACAGGTAGGGAGCCAGAGGAATAAATATTTCCACCTCATTCTCCTTCCTCCTTCTATTTGCTGATGCCCCACTGGCTGAACCCAACCAAAGCCAGACAACAAGGGGGTCATTGATATAACCCAGCCTATGCACATGTAGTCCATACAGGTCAGCCTCCCAGAGCAGAGGGCAACTGGAACAGGTGGAGAGTGGGCCTAGAAAGGCAAACAGAAATCATCCAGCACATCCAACACCCCACCCTTTCCTCTCCACCAGCTTATTTTAGTGCCCTGCTCATTAACTGCTACAGACCCTTCAATCACTGCTGACACTTCTACCAACCCCTGCCCCAAGGCTAACAGGAGGTGTCTGCAGCTCCCTCTGGTGATGCTCTTCAAAATCACTGACCCAAGGACCACTAAGATAGGAGACATCAGCAAAACCTGTCACAGTCAACTCACTAAACTGCCTACACAGAAGCACACACTGTCTTGCAACACATTACGTAAGACAAATAACTACCCCTGTGGCTATATTCTTAAAGCATAAATAATGAGGCTCTACTTCTGAGTGTAGGTTTAAATCTGCAGGGAGAATGAACTTTTAAAAGAACAAAAGGCAATGTGAATGCACTCTCTCCCTGAAACCCCAAAGCCCATTCTTTCCCCAAGTCCCTAAGCTCCTCTATATAAAAATGTACTTAAAGAACTGGAAAGGAGGCCACTGCAGTCAAGGAATGGCACCAAAATTTGGGAAGACAGAAAGGGAATGGAGAAGCAGGAACTAATCTAGAAGGGAAAAAACAGCATCTAGGTGCAGGCAAAGGTGGATGTGGCCATGGGTGGACTCAGTGCCTCCCGGAGCCTGGAGAGGCTGCAGAGTGGTAGGTGCAGGGTGGTAGGGAGCTTGGAGCATAAGGGGGCCCTGGTTCACAGTCTGCTTCAAAACAGCTGCACCCACCCTGAGCCTGCTCCCCACTCCTAGCAGGCAACTATAATGTTAAACACTATAGAATCATCTAAGCGGTTTTTAAAACTCTGTACATGCCCTGAACTGGCCAGCCACCAGAAAAATAAAGAATGAAGAAATAAAATTCTGTACATGTGTATTACTTTTTAAAAATCAAATTAAGCTTTTTTTGCTTGTTGCTGAGGTTATTCTTGTCTCAGATCAAGAAACAAAGGAAAAACAGCCGCTCCAAAGGGGGAGAAAATTGCCCTTCAACAGCTGGCCCATTGGCTCAGTTGGTTACAGCGTGTGTTATAACACCAAGGTGAAAGGGTTCAGATCCCTGAACCGGCCAGCCACACACACACACAAAAAAAGCCCAACAAAAAAACCTGATGCTCTTCATTTCTGTTAGCAGAACTAAAGCACAGATCAGCTATGAGAAGAAAAGTCAGCTTGCTCTAAATGCTAGTACTAGATTCTGTTTAGACAATTAAAACCTGAATACAGGGTGCTCACTCGGGAGAGTGTGGTGCTAATAACCCCAAGGTCAAGTGTTTGGATCCCCATACAGGCCAACCACAAAAAGCAAACCAAAAAAACCCTGAATACATTACTCTTGAACATTAAAAAGACTGCCATATTTTGAGAACTCATAACAGGAGGGAAGCAAGATAGTAAGGAACAAGCCCACTGGGCATGGGAACCACCTTCTGGGTGCCTCAAAGTGGGTCCAGTCTCACTGCGGACTCACATGGGAGCTGCCTGATGTGAGGACTGTGGTCCTGCCCCAGCCTTTGGCGAATGGGACTGACACCTCCTCGCTGGCCCCTACCTCCCAAATGATCCAGCTGAGACACGCCCTCCCGTGGCTGAGTTCCGTGGGAAGCAGTGTCTGATTTCTCCACCTCCCACCTCTCTCTCCACACCACATACTCCCTAAAGTGACTTTGGGCTTCCCAGACCCTTTGCCCAAGAGGATTTCTCTCAACTAACCAACTCTGCCAGCAATGAATGAGACCTGGCAGGGGGAAAAGGCAAGCAGCTAGTGAACTGGCAAACTACCTGCCCGCCACCCAGATGGGGAAATGAGGCTGCAATGAGAGGAGAGAGAGAAGATGAGGGAGGGGAGAGGGAACAGGCAGGGCAGAGAGCAGGGAAGCCAGAGGGAACATGCCCATCACGTCTCCACAGGGGACAGGACCCCGAAATGTGAGTGGTTGGCTTGGACGGTCTTTAGTACTTTAAAATACCATGAAAAGAAAAACTTTTCAAAGCAAAGTAAAATCATTACATTGTTGTTGTGGATTTTTGTTGTTAAGCAACTTCACAAAGTAAAATGTCAGATCCAGGACTGGCTATTAGTTCGCTTGGATAGAGTGTGGTGCTGATAACACCGAGGTCACGGGTTCGGATCCCCATACCAGCCAGCCAGCAGCCAAGAAATAAAAAAAGCCAGATCCCTATATAATTCTTATTTTATACAGGTGCTCAGCCCCACAACATATAGCCAAATTAAATCATTAATATGAAAGCATAGTTGCTCACAGTGATCCACAAATGAAAATTAAAAGCCCTGCCAATAAGTTTTCATAGGGGGCTCTTAGCCAGCCTGCCGATGGCCTCAGGAGACCCTAGTCAGAAGAATCAGCCTGGAGGCTCTTTTCCCAAAGTTGGCAGAGACTCACAGGCTGACACATAACCAGCAGCTTCTCTCGCACCACTCCGCTTCCCATAGCAAGAGTCACTACGCAGATTCACACTCTTCCTGCCTAAGTGAGCATATCCTGACCTGCCCAGTCTCCCTGTCACCATTCACCTCCTCCAGGTCACCCTGACACCAGTCTGGGTGCTGCCCAGCCCCACTGGCTCTCCTCTGAGGCCCAGTCCTGCTGAAGGGGTGAGCCTGGCCTTCAACTGAGAACCACGTGATTTAACACCCCCCAGGGAGGATAACTGACCCAAATGTGACCAATCAGCCTCTCTCCTGGGAATCTGGAATTGCAACTGAGTCCTGTGAGTCAGCGTTGGTGCTGGATCCAAGAGGTCCTGTGTGCAGCATGGAGAACTTGCTGGAGCTCTCCTTTTAGGGAGGGGAAGAATGAAGCCCCCTGTGCAAGCCCTCAGGGGATGAAGAAACTAACCTCAGGTCATGACTCCGGAAGTGCAGGAGGAATCAGAGATCCTCCCAAAAAATTCCCTACCCTTTCTGCTTAAGCCAGCTGGAACGGGTTTGTGTCCTCTCCCACATACCGATCTGAGGGCAAGGATTTTTGTCTGTTTTATTCCAGCACCTAGAACGTTAGAAGCTGAATGAATATGTAAAATGAGGCCCCACTTAAGCTGATTTCTAGGGTTCCTACCCACACTGTCAGTCAATCCACTGAACACCTCTTGGATTAATCTGCTTACTCCTCTGCACAAAGACCTTCAAAAGATACCTGACAAAATCCAAAATCTCCAGGCCAGCCATTAGGGCCTTCCATGGACTGGTGCTCCCACACCTTTCCCGTTCTGGGTTCCCATCTCCTAACGCAAATATTGGGGCCTCCTGCTGTTCCTCGAGCATGTGCTGCTCATGCCCAGGCCCTGGTCCACCTTACTTACTCAATCATCCTCTCCACTTCAAGCAACGAAGTCCCATCCATGCTCAAGGCCCAACTCAAGCATCATCAGCTCCTCCCAAAGCCCTCTCTGTGGCTTCAGTAGGAAGAATACCTTTCTCCTTGCAACTAGTAGAGGTATCCATGTGTACCGCTCACACGGCACTCCATACGGGAGACAGCTTGTGTGACACATAAGAGGACACCCAGTCCAGAGTCCAGAAGTCAGTTGTTAGCTGGGTGACCTATGTCGTCTCATCCTTCTGGGCCTATTGCTTCATCCCCTCCAATCTTGCCCCCACTGCATTATTTTTCTCCATAGCCCTCACGACCTTGTACCATGTAACTTAGTGTGTCTGTGCTCATGCTAGAATGTAAGCTCCATGAGGGCAGGGATTTCTGCTGATTTTGTTCACTGCCACATCCCCAGCACTGGAAGAGTAGGTACTCAATAAACATTTGTTGAATGAATAAATGGATACGTAAAACGAATCTGCCCTCTGGTGATGAGTCTATGATTCTTTTAGAGCAATGGTGATCAAAGTGTGATCCTCAGATCAGCAGCATCAGCTGGGAACTTGTCAGAAATGCAAATTCTTAGGCCCACTCCCGAGCAACTGAATCAGAAACTGTGTAACAAGCTCTCCAGGTGATTCTGATGAGGTACAGTTTGAACACCACTGTGCAGAGCATCTACCACTCTAGATACCCAGCAAGGCAAGTGGTAGGCACACAATGTGTAATGAATGGACCTTAAGGGTCTGTAGACAGGTCTGGAGCTGTTAATGAACCAACCAGACACTTGTTCTGCCTCCTTAAAGATAACAGGAACATGTTAAACTCAGTCCCTGAAATAAACAGAATGAGCACACAGAGTGATCATTCCCCTCACCCTTATTACTAAGAATGCTACGGACTGCTGAAGCTGAATCTAGAATGGCTGACGAAGAGCTCCCAAGAGTTGGAGCGTGAAAGCAGCAGCCCCCGCTGCAGGCTGTGGGTGGGAGGCTGCCACCGACTTCTTGCCTTCTGTCTGTAGCAGCAGCCCCAGAGGCACATTAGCAAGCTCAGAGGCTATGAAATAAAATGAAGCATGGGAAGACAGTGGCCGAGGGCTGAAGGTCTGCACCTCCTGGCAACCGTGAATGCCTGTAAGCTGGAAAAGTGCCACCTGCGCCCCTGGTGCCAGGCAGAGACACAGGAAGAAAGCTTTGTGGGAAGAAAGTCCCTTTGTGGTTTGTGACTCTGGTCTGGGCGACAGCTGCTGTTGTCTGCTGGGCAAAACCTCCAAATCAGCAGCAAAAGCCCAAAACACCTAGATTTCTCCCCCCTTAAGCACTTTATGCAGGAATAGCAAAGTCATGTCTTAACACTTCAAAAACCCCAAAGGAATAGAGACCTAAGAGGGAAACTCACATCAGTGAAGCAGCTCTTATGTGTCCTGCCCCTCTGCTCCATTCTCCACGTTGCAGCCACAGGGACCTTTGTAAAGTGCAAGTCTGATCCCTCACTCTGCTGGTTAGAACACTTCAGTGGCTTTCCACTGGCCCTGGACAACGTCCAAACTCCATAGCCAGGCAGTAAGATCTCTCAAGAGCTGGCCCAGCCTTCCTGTCTGGCTTCCTCTCTTACCTCTCCTTTCATCCCCTTTGTCACTAACCCACTCCCACTCCACGCTGGGGCCATAATGACCAGCCCTAACTTTCCCCAACACAACACACCCACCACAGGCCCCTCTACTAGCTTTACCATTTCTGCCCCAGCCCATGGCCCAGCCCTCAGCCCTCAACTCCACCCTGGTAAATTTAGTCATCCTCAGCTCTTGTCCCTACAATCCCAGGATTCCATCCTGACCACATACCCCCAACACACACACACACACACACACACACACACACACACACACACACACACACACACACACACACGATAGTTAAGCCTTCTGTGTGTTTTCATAGCTTCTTGCCTTTCTTCCACCATATGCATAGGTAGACCATAGACCATAGATTATGGACCTATTTGCCTGGGTTCAAATGTCCACTCTGCCACCTAGAAGTCAGGTGCCTTGGGCAAGTCATTTGAACTTTCTGAACCTCAGCTTCTTCATCTGTAATGAAGCACCTACCTCACTGTCTTGTGAGATTAAATGAATTTTTTTGCAATTAAATGAATTAATATATGTGAAGGCATTTGGTAAGAACTGTGTGAACTCTACGTGAGAGACAGAGTGTGTGCTACTATTCTTACTACTCTTACCACACCATGTTGTAATTACCTAGGCTATAAGTGGCAGATAGGGGCAGGGGACATACTAGACTAGGACTAGTCTCTGTCTTGAGGGGCAAACACACTACATAAGTGTTTGATGATGGATGGCAACTCCTCTATGCTTGTGCCACTGTCCTGCACTGCCTCACAGTGGCTGTCATCCCTAGAGAGTAGAACAACTTGTTCTAGGGGGAATTATTAATTACCATCAGCTCAGGCAAGAAATTCTTCCCTATTTTTTAATGAAAGAAGCAAATGAAAGAAGATAAACAAAGGGCCAATAAACACATGAAAAGATGCTGAGCATCATGGGAAATGCAGTTCAAAACCACAATGAAATACCACTTCATACCCATTAGGATGACAGCAACTACAAGTGTTGTCAAGAATGTGAAGAACTAAGAACCCTCGTACGCTGCTGTTGGAAATGCAAAATGGTGCAGCCATTGTGGAAAACAGTTTGGTGGTTACTCAAAAAGTTAAAAATTACCATACAACCCACCAATTCCACTCCTAGGTATATATTGGAAAGAAATGAAAACATATGTCCACACAAAACCTTGTACTAGAACATTCATAACATCATTATTCATAATAGCCCCAAAATGTAAACAACCCAAATGTCCATCAACTAACGAATAGTTAAACAAAATGTGGTATATCTATAGGATAGAATATTACATTTACAGCCATAAAAAGGAATGAAATACTGATACATGCTACAACATGGATGAACCTTGAAAGCACTATGCTAAATAAAAGTCAGACACAAAGCACCACAAATTGTATGATTCCATTTATATGAAATGTCCAGAAAAGGCAAATCCATAGAGACAGAAAGTAGATAAGTGGCTGCCAGGGGCTGGAAGGGAGGTAAATAGGGAGCAGGAAGTGACTGCTAATGGGCCCACTCTTTCTTTTCTGGAGTGATGAAAATGTTCTGGAATTAGATCATTAGGATGGCTGTGCAAGTCTGTGAATATACTAAAACCCACCAAATCGTACACTCTAAATGTACAGTATATGAATTATGTGTATCTCAATAAAGCTAATTTTTAAAAAAGCAGCAACTAGACCGACAGTAAGAATGACCACTGCTATGTGCCACATAGTATGCTGAACAGCTGTTGTATATTCACTCATGTCTGGAATTTCAAAAAAGGCAAGAGAGGCTAGAGAATTCCAGAATGAGCCTAGCACAGCCTCGGGTACAAAGCAGAGGCTCCACAGCACTTTTGTCTAGTCTAATGATTCACTAAGAAGTGCTGGCACAGACCAGGCTTGTTGGGGAGGAGACCAGCCCAGAGCTGGAGGAAAGTAGGCCTGTTAAGCCCACAGGTAAAGTGGAGAGGAACTGAGGGGAGGCATTGTGATCCTGGGACTCAGTTGAGGGGCCCCATAGCAAAGCTGAGGGACTACTCTGGATCCCGCCCCCCACCCAAGAGCAGGAAAGAGAGGGCGACGGTAGTCACATGCATAGACTCTGGACTGGACTGTCTGGGTTTCAGTCAGACTCAACTGTTTAAACAAGTTTCCTAGCCTCAGTGGCCTCAGTTACTGTGGAATATACTATAAAGCAAATGTACCTCACAGGGCCTGGTTTTCCAAAGCCTTGCAGTTTCAAATATTTACCTTGCAAAGGACAGGAAATTTTCCCCAGACTATTGAATCTCTGTTGCAAGCTAAGAATTGTAACACAGCAAAGCTGAAGGTTCTAAGACAGACCATTACTAATTGATACGTAAAGTTACTAAAAAGCTGCTGGAGGGAAAAGGAATGTTTGCTAAATCAAGCCTTTGTTGCAAATTGCATTACAGAAGGTCACCTTGCTTGAATTACTGAATGTTACCAGCTTCTATTGTTAAACTTGTTAAACTGTACTTAGCAAAACCCCCACCTATGTCTCTTCCTGTAACTTTTGTCTGGAGAAAATATGCAGGAAGAGAACCCCGATTCGTGGTTAATTTCTCAAACGGAAGAATTGCCTCACGCTTGAGGGTCCTGGGATATTAACCCCTTTCTGGGGCTGCTCACTGCTCAAAAGAGATGGGCTTTGAGTAATCTTTGGCGGCTCCGTCACCCAGGGGAAAAGGGGTGACAGATCCGTGGGAGGCAAAGCAACAAGTTACCTCACTGGAGAGATGAAGGTCATCCAGTCCTTACCTCACAGGATCACAGAGTTGTGAGAATTAAATGAGCTCACGACACCAAAAGCACTCAGAACTGCGCCTACACATGACAACAGCTCCATACGTGCCAGCGGCTGCTGCCGTGAGCTTCCTCCGCATGGTCACTACTGTGTGAGCGGCACCGTGTGACTACGTGCTCAACGGACCAGCGGGAGCCGTGCAGGGCGGCGGCAGACGGGCAGCCACGTCTACTCCGGGGTCTCTTGGGTCGAGGGCCTCGCACACAGACTGCGCGCGTGGTGCGCCGCCAGGGGCGGGAGGGCCGGCGACCGGCCCGGCCATAGGGGGATGAGGCTCTGGGAGCGGCGGGGCAGGGGCAGGGCGAGGGCGGAGCTAGGGGAGGGCCGCCGGGAGGGAAAGGCCTGCCCGGAGACGGGGCCCGGGAGCGCGGTACCTGGAGTCGAACTTCTGGCCCTCGGGGAACGTCCCCACGTAGTGGTAGCGCACGAAGTCGCCGCTGCGCACGGTGCGCGGGCACTCGTCGGGCACGAAGCGCCGCTCGATCTGCAGCTCCGCGTCGGAGTCCAGGCCCAGGCCCGCCACGGGCGCCGCCTGCCCGGTCACCCAGAGCAGCAGCAGGAGCAGCGGCGGCGGCGGGGGCCGCCCGCCCCGGGGCCCGAACGCCATTGGGGCGGCGAGGAGACGAGCGAGCGGGGCGGCGCGGGTCGGGCCTGGGCGCGGGGCGGAGCTTGCGAACGTGGAGAAGGCTCGGGCGTCCCCGCGGCGGCCACGCCTCCCTCCCGCCCTCGCCCCCTCCCGCCCTCGCCCCCTCCCGCCCTCGCCCCCTCCCGCCCTCGCCCCCTCCCGCCCTCGCCCCCTCCCGCCCTCGCCCCCTCCCGCCGCAGCCGTGAGGGGAGGAGCCCGGCGCGCCCGGGCCGCCAGGCCGCGGGGACGGGATGGCGACTTGGGAAGGGACCCGGTCCGGGCCTAGGGAGCACGCGTCCACCAGCGAGACAGCCTGAACTCTCCGGACCGGGCTTCGTCCCGAAGGCGGGAAAGAAAAGTGGTTGCTCCCAGGCCCACCGCCGGCCTCCGCCCGGCCCTGGAGACCGCGGATTTGGGGCGGCGGGAGGCGCCTACGTGGCCGCGGATCCGATTTCCCGTTGCTGCTCTGGGGAGGGAGGGAGGGAAACTTAGATTGTTGTTGTTGTTTTTTTAACTTAGTTACAAGGGTGGAGTCCACATAAAACTATTCTTCAGCATTTACTTTTTTCATTGTCTTTATTTGTTATTACTTTTACCTAAGACAAAAGATACTGACTGCCCATTCATCGCATTTATTTTTGCTACTTAGAGAAAAGGGGAGGCATGTATTGCGAGACTCCCCTGACAGTTGTCCCGACTAAAGTCTGGAGTTGCTAACTGTGAGTGTCCTCCAAGCCACTAACGGATGCAGTGCAAGCTGATGCTTACTAGCAAACGTCCTGCAAGTTCCCACTCACGTGACTATGCCAGGTACAACTTCATCGCAGAGACCCGGATGCCACAAGAAATTCATTAGAGTAGTTAAATGCATCCTCAGCTGAGAACTGGCTGTTATGATTTATTAAAACTTTGGAATAATAAAAGCAAATCACCAAAGGTTTCTCAGTTCGCTTTGGAAGCAAACATAAACCTGATGCCAAAACCTGGCAAGGATAGCAACAAAATTACAAAATACAAAAAAAAAAAAGCAACAAAAGAAAAGAACAGAACAACAACAAAAAGAACCTGGGCACCAATCTAATTTATAAATATATTTTAGGGATATATATTAATATCATATTCATTTAATATAAAAATGTATTAAAGGAATAATACATATTATATGTGTATTATTAATACACTACCCAGGTGACCTTCTACAAGTTAATTAACAAAGTTGCAGTTATCCTCTGTAAGAACAAAAAACATGGTATTGATAAGATTGTTATAGATCTAATTATTAGATTCCAGGGATCTAATGAGAAACTAAACGTAGTACTCAAGAAATGTTCATTGTTCCTATTACAGTTTAATCTAGAAATAGAAAGTCTATTAATATAATTATAAGACAGAAGAGGGAACAAAACCCTAAGATCATATGGCCATAGACTGAAAAGGCATCAGATAAAATCAAACATCTACCTCTTATTTAAAAACAAACAGTAAACCCAGGAGCCACAGGTTACTTGTGTGTTGCAAAGAAAACCTGTGTGTCTCAAATTTAGTCTTCTTTCAGTCTCCCCATCTCAGTGAGAGGCATCACGCAACCAATAAAGAGCCTTCTTCCACTCTTTTACCCTCCATATCAAATCCATCACAAAGTCCTCTCAGTTTTCCACCTTAAATAGCTATCTACTCTGTCTATCCTATTTAACTCTTCCCCATCCTGGTCCAAGCCTCCTCATCTCCTGCTACTTCTATTTTAGCACATGAACTAATATGGAATTGAAAGTAAAAGTTAAATTATAAAAGTATAAAGGGAAATGCACAGGTATATTTATAATCCTGAGATGCAGACAGTCTTTCTAAGCATGATTCCAAGAGGGGGGAAGAAAAAAAAAAAAAAAAGAAAGAAAAAAAAACTAATAAATCTGTCAGCCACACCAGCATAGGCAGCAAAATGTGAGTGAAGGAGCCTCCGGATTATGCCAGCCCCGACATGTCCAAGTCACCCCATCCATTTGGGCAGTCCAGCCAAGGCTCTAAAAATCATGGAGCAGAGACAAGCCATGCCTGCTGTACCCTGTCAAAATTCCTGACCCATGGAATTCATAAGCATAATAAAATTGTTGTTGTTTTACCCCTGCTAAACTTTGGGGTGGAATATTATACAACAGACAACCAGAACACGATCTCCAATGATAATACCAACAAAACCAAAGCCAGAGTACATAAGCAAGGAATTCAGAAAAGAAGAAATATTAATAATATGAATAGATTATGAATAAATATATTCGCTCTCACTAGCATTCAATAAAATAAAATAAAAATAATAAAATACCTTTTTCACCTCTCAAATTAGTAAGATTAAAAAATAAATATAATAAACATTGTTGGTGAGGAGGTATAGAAAATGGATATTCTCACACACTGGCCGTGAGTACATAAATTAGTACAGAATTTGGAGAGATACATTGGTTTTTTGGTTCCGAGTGACAGAACTGCAAATTCACTCAGGGAATAAAGGAAATGTATTTGGGAAATACTAGAGGTTCTCAGTTGAAGAGTTCAGCATCCAACCTCAAGAAATGGCAGGTTTCCAGCTGCCAAGAGGAGTTTAAGAGTTACAAGAACCAAGGATACAGATGTTTCCTAATAATCTGTCTCCATTTCTAGTTTCTGCATCTTCTTGTGTATGGGCGTTGTTCTCTCTAAAATGCAGACTAGGGGCTGGCCGGTTAGCTCAGTTGGTTAGAGCATAGTGTTAGAACACCACGGATAACACTCTGTACTGGCTCAGCCATCAAAAATAAATAAATTTTACAAAATAATTTTAAAAATGCAGACTATCTTTTGCCACATATCAAAAAACAACACCCCTGACATCTCCCAAGTTTAACATCTTTCAGCTCCGTTACCAGAAAGAAACTAAGTCTTTCCCAGCATCAGCTTTTTAAATCACTATGTTGGGACTGGAACTTGGTCAGCCAATCAGCTGACCAAGGAGACCGAGGCTTTGCAGTGCAGTTATATCTACCGAGGCCCTCCCCTGCAGTTTGGAAACCATTCCCCAGAAGGGGAAACCACAGGGAGTTTAACAGTAACTTATAGGGAAATTTGGCAATATGTATCAAAAGCCCTAAAAATGGGTATACTCTTGACTCAGCAATAGCATTTCTACCAATTTATCCTTAAGGATGCATGCAAAGACTCAGCTACAAAAATGTTCATTACAGTATCATTAGTAATAAAGGAAAGTATGAGACTGTTTAAATTAATTATTATACATCCACATAGCCATTAAAAGTGGTGAGTAGAATTCTGTTTATTTAAAAACTAAATATGAAAGTATAGAAAAATTTCTGGAAGGAAATATATATATATATTAAAACATATATATATATATGTAAAATAGTGGTTAAAATATCATAGTGGTGGGGTTATGGACAAGTCTTTTTTAAATTTTCTTATACCTACCAAATATTCCAAGCTTTTGTAACAAACTTCTTATATAAAAAAATAATGTTTAATGGACATTATTTGGGGAAATGATGTTTTTATAAGAATATGTAATGATAGGAAAAGGTACTCATGAAATAATACACAATATATTATGTGAAGAAGCTAGTTTCCAAACAATATTTATAGAAATATAAATACTGAAATTTTTAATTTTTAAAATATTTATTATTTTTTATATTTATTCAGTATATCAGTTGGTGGACATTTGGGTTGCTTTCACTTTTTGGTTATTGTGAATAATGCTACTATGAACATTTGTGCACAAGTTTTTTGTGTGGACATACGTTTTCATTTCTCTGAAATGAGGGTACAGTTGATCCTTATTTGCAAGGTCAATATTTGAAACTGCAAGGCTTTGGAAAACCAGGCCCCGTGAAGTACATTTGCTTTAAGAATCCTCTACGGACTTCTCAACAGACGCTCTATGGGCCAGAAGAAAAGGGATGATATACTCAAAACACTAAAAGAAAAAAACTGCCAGCCAAGAATAATATACCCAGCAAGGCTATCCTTCAGAAATGAGGGGAAAATAGTATATTTTCCAGACAAACAAAAACTGAAGGAGTTCACCACCACAAGACCAGCCCTACAAAAAAACCTCAAGGAAGTCCTGCATCAGGAATTCAAAAAGAAATAATCACTGCCATGGATACACAAGAAAGAACAAAACCCACTGGTAAAAATGCAAATGAGAAAGAGAAAGAAACTAAATCTTACCACTAGAAAAAAAGCATAATGACAATGTAGTAAAAATGTTTGCAAATTTTGTTAATCTTTAAAAGGAAAAAAAAGATTTATAGACAGAAAAAGGAAAGTGATATACAGAAAATGGAAGTGAGATACAGAAACAGCTGGATGTTTGCCTTATTTGAACATGATTTGAACAGTTGGCTGCCTGTGAATGGTTGAAGTATGGCTGCTGTGATTGGCTGAGACTCAAAGACTATTATAAAAGCATACTTCCAAGTTAGGTTTCCAATTTGTTTACATACTACATTAGGTTTTGGTTCATATGTAAGAACTCAACTATGCAAGTATGAAGGCTTTCTCGGACCAAATTTTGGTTTGATTTATCATCTTGTATTCTTCTCTTTAGCCATGATATGAGGAAGCTGTCACCTTCCTTTCAAAATATACATGAGCTCTCCTAAAATTGACAGTGTAGAGGGAACATCTCCTCCAAATCTTGTCACCTTCCTCTTAGAAACGACCTCTCACTAACAAGCACTTCACTGTCATGGTAGTCTCTCAGAAAGGAGGCACCTCTTTACCTTTAGCAGAATCGTGGACACAGAATACTTTCCTTACAGTTACCCTGTTGCACAGAGGAGACAAAATAGGAATATCCTATTCCAGAAACCCAATCCCCATATAATATCATACATAAAATATCTACACTAACATGTTGTAGCAGATTGAATTATGTCCCCCAAAACTCACTGAGGCTTGAATAGTGTTCCCCAAGTTTATGTATTAGAAACTTGGCCCCCGCTGTGACTGTTAAGAGGGTGGGACATCCTATTACGGTAATCAAAAGGTAGAGCCTTGAAGAGGTGATTGGATTGTAGGACTGTGCAGTAGTGAACGGATTAAAAATGGTGGTCAGGGGCATTGGTTCTGAGGGCTTTAAAAGAAAGGGAGAGCCTGTCTTTCTCTCTCCCTGCTCTCTCTGCTTCCACCATCTTGCAATGTGAGACCCCTGGGTCACTGTCACCACCACCAGATGGACTTTGGACTTCCCAGCCTCAGAAACTATAAGTGATAAATTACATTTTCTTTATAAATCACCCAGTTCCATGTATTTTGTTATAAGCAACATAAAAGGACTAATACACATGTATAAACTTTAAAAGTATTTAGACATACATTTTATCTCTTGATCTGCCAATGACTCTGTGAAAAAGATATACCCACTCCCATTTTAATGATGAGAAAACTGAGGGAGGAAACGCCCCCTTAGCCAGTTGAGTCAAGACTTCTGGAACCACAGCTGCAGTGCCAAGAAAGAGATCTGCCTGTCCATCCTTCGGCCTGGCAACCACCTCCCATCATACATGCAACCAGTAGAGAAGTAAAATAATTGAAACAAAGTTGTTTGGCTGGTAAGCTCTCAAATCAGGGCTAGTCCCAGGTCAGTCTGACACCAGCATCTGACCATCTTACTATCCTGCCCTGTGAAGGTAGCATGTTTAAAGATGCTCAGAAATGTTCTTGTAGTTTCTTGCATAAGGTCTTTGGAAGAATTTCCAAGGGCTCCTCTCAGCCTCCCATGTTCCTGTGTGCCATTGGCCACAAAGTCACAGCACAACTCCACTTTAGAGTTTTGCAGGTCGCAAAGAGTAATTTGATGTCAAAGATCACCAGGGGAACAACATGTACCTGTTCCCCTTTCCCTACTCAACAGTCTCTCTCTAGGGCTACAATGACTTAGTGGCCAAGAAGAGTAAACACAGCATAAGAAGCAAACAAAACAAACAAAAACAGTCAAGGGATAAAAACAAAGGTGAGTAGATGTGGCTCCCCAGGACCTCCCTTGAGCTCACGGAGGAATGCTTAAAGTTCATGGTCTTGGCCACCTGCCCAGAGTGTGATAGTCACCTATTCTGGACTATCTATCTGTCCTCCTTTTTTGGTTTTAACTTTTTCTTATTTTCCTACCTCTTTTGGATTAATTCATATTTCTTCACATTACAAATCTAATAAGTTAATTACATTCAACAAAAAACATACTAGACAAGGCTGAAAAGCAAATTAGTAAATTAGTGGTATGGAAGACTTGAAATAATCATAGGAAGGCAAAGAAAAAAGATAAAGAAATCAAAACAAGTAGAGAAATGATAAATATGGAGTGACTAAGACTATCCAATTTACACATAATCGATGTACCTGAAGAAAATATCCAGGGACATGACACAGGAGAATATTCCTGAAATAAAAAAGAAAGAAAGAAAGCTAAATGTAAAGTTAAAGCAAATCTTAGCACGCCAAGAAAAAAATTCCTCATGTAAAATGATTAACATAAAAAATTCGTCCAAGCAAAGCAAATCATGTACAAGAGGAAAAATGCAAGTTGGGCTCCACCTTCTTGAACAGCGCCACTCAGTGTCACAAAACAATGGAGCCAAGGGTCCAAAGCTCTCCACCCAGATTATAGTTCACGTATAGAAGCAAAGGCAGAACTTCTCAAAATGAAACTATTCAAGGAATCTAGCACTGATAATCTTTGTTGAAAAACAATGTTCTCCAAGATAAATCAAAATAATGAACTTGGGAAATGAAAGGCTGTGGTATAAAGACATGATGAGCATTAAGTTCATTTAAATATAGAGTACACAACTGTGTGAACTATGGTTTTAGACTCTAAATGCCATAAACCAAAGAAGAAGTAAGAATAATCCTAAGCAACAAAAATAAAGAGGCCCGTGAAGGGGAGCAGTAGGAAAGAGGATAGACGTGATAATGTCTTCGCAGACATTCTTTGAATTGGATTTCTGTAGCAATCTACCAACCAGAAAATTCTACCTTGTATATCAGGATGTCAAGGATGCTTTAAAAGTTGAAATGTGCAGTTAAAACACATAATGATTCCAATTCCTTAGAGGTTTTGTGTGTGTGTGTGTGTGTGTGTGTGTGTGTGTGTGTGCGCGCGCGCGCGTGTGTGTGAAATACGTCCATTTAGTGTTTTTTTGTAATCATAATAACCATTTTTCTTTTCTTTAGACGGCTTTTTTAGAAAGTAATATCTCTAGTGATGAAAAAAAATTCCTTTAGCTTCACAATCGTGTCGTTTTTTTCTGTTGACTTTAAGTAAAATAAAATTCAGTACTTTCTACTTTAAGAGGCATGTATGGAGGGTCCCTTTCCATCTATGTATTACTCTATCTACCTATCCACGTCTTTATCCACCCTTTCATTGGTTTATAGGGACAGTGAGATATCTTATATGATGTTTACCAAACTGTAACACTGGTTATTTATAGGTGGTTGAATTTTTGGTGATGATTTGCTTTCTTTTATGTACTTTTTCGTAGCCCTTTATGGTTTTTAATGGCTATATCACATTTTTATTAAAAACAATCAAGTTTTATACAGAAACATGCAAACAAAAGTCAGCCTGGGTTCCAGTCAGGAACCTTCTACTCCCCCTGTGACTGTGGACAACACATGCAGCGATCTGGGCCTCAATTTCTCACGTGAGAAATGAAGGGGTTGATAGCTAAGACTTCTCCAATTTTAAAATCCCATGATTCCGTGAGGGAGAAGACACTCAAGGACAGGAAAAACAAGACTAAAGTAGAAAGAGAGAGGCTGAGTGGTGACTGACACTTCCATTCTGCCTCTTCGGGCTTCTAAGTGTTTTAATTTCTTATCAGTCATTTTAAAATGTTATTATCTGATCAAACACTATGTGTGCTCTCCAATGTCTCTGTAAGTCCTCACAGACATTCTTTGAATTGGATTTCTGTAGCAATGTACGTAAGAGGAAATTTACCTCTTAGCTTCAGTGACAACATTATCCTAAGAACCAGTTAAAAATCAAGATGAAACTTTCAAACTTAAAAATATGATCTCCATTAAGTCTCTGGGGGTGACTTTGTGAAGACTCACCAGGACTAAAAGCTGTGAATCCAGTCGGGGAGAGTCCACAGTAGACTCTGGAACGTCAGAGGAGTAAAGGTGGGGGTGGAGGTGAGCAGGTGTGGGCAGGGACCAGGAAGAAGGGAAGGGTTTTGGAATAAAAGGGGGTGGGGGTGAGAGGGACAGACGGTAAGAAGAGAAAAATAGATGAGGATCAGTGAGAAGACAGAGAGCCAGGGACTAGAGGAGAACATGGCACGGTCCACGCCATGGCAGGATCCTAAAGGAGTCAGCTTGGGCTGCCCTCTCCGAGTTGGCAAGGCCCCTGGAGGGAGAGCTGTCGGCAAGGCCACAGCTACGAGCACTTGCTGCAACTGTAAGGGGTTCCTGCCTTGGCTTCGTGGCTTTTGCCCTCTCTTTCGACAGTTTGGTTAGCGTGGCAGTTCTCTGAATTCCCAAAAGATTATAAAAATAACACAAATAATTATGCAGTCATCGAACTAAACATTCCCACAGAGGATCCGAGTAAATTGGACAATTTAAAATTATCCCCTTATGATAAATTGACCACACCAACATATGTTCCAAAAGCACTGCTCATGACTAAATATGAGCTGCAGCCTAATGTAAGTTGGCAAACATCATTTACTGGAGATTATATTAATGGCAAGAGAATGGTTGGTATTAATGAGAAATTATATGATTGGGACAAATTAAGTATATGGGAATGAAACTGTAGAACCCCCTTTACTTGGTGGTATCCAGTTTTAAATAAATCATTAAGAATTAGATATTGGGATAAAAATAGATGCTGTAAAATTATTAAACCTGCAAAATTAGACCTAAGAGGCAAATGTAACTGGTTTTGTGAGGGACGGTGCTGTGCACAAGGACACTTTAACATTTAGATCAAGATTATAGGGCCACAGCGAATGCATAACCTCAAGATGTGCATGATAATGCTGCTCAAATATCCCCTGTTCTTTTTCCATATAAACAGTAGGTTCATTCCATTAGAACATAAGATCATTACACCCCCATTAGAATTTAAATGTTAGCATTTTTCCTTTTAGCAAATTTGTACTTAACATTTAGCAGTAGACATAGGTCATATGATAGTACTGTCTATCACTTTACAACTGCAATAGTCCCACCCTGTTAATAGGGTAGATATTAACCACAGCTTGCCAACTGGAAGAGGTCACAGGTTAACTTCAAGGCAATGAGAAGATGGTCCTGATCTGATAACCTGATACCAAAAGGAGAAAGCATGATCTAATCACCTGAGACGTGCTAACGAAGGAAAAAAACTGGCTTCCCCTGTCCTTTTTAAATTATTAATTCAAGCTTGCTGATGGAATAAAAATGATACCCAAAAAACCCCTGCAGAGAAAAATCTAAATAAAAGGCATTGTCTCAGGCTCTCCTGTGCTCCAGCTGCAACACGCCGACAGCCTGCAGAGAGAGAACATGCATACTGATGCATTGAGGTCTCTGTCTGTGTTTTTTATTTTCACCGGCTTCCTCAGGCCTCCTTCAAGGACCCGCAACTTGACTGGAGCTGGTCTCCGGCAAGAACAGTAAAAAATGATCCGATTTTGCCAGCAGAATCAGAGAGAAGGACATAATGAGAGGAACATCTAAGCAATGTGAGGCCAGGATGGACTGGAGCAGCACAGGGCAGGGGAACGGGGCCTGAAGGAGGATGGGTCTGAGCGAAAGGCAGAAAACTAGGCTGTGTCCTGTGCCCCTCATGGCACACGGGAAGTTAACATGTTAGCAGTGAAATCTAACAATCCAGGAAGCGAGGCAGGGCACTAAAGGAAAGGTTCCACCTCCCACTGAGTCCCACATCAAGGGCTTGTGAATGAGAAGGTCCTCCGAGAGCAATAAGCCCTGGAAGTTAAGCTGTGTCCGCTGTTAACTTTGGCCTGGCACACAGTGAGCATGGCTACGGGACGACTGGCATCGAGAAAGCAGCCCCCAAATCCATCTGTGCCGACCCGAGGCGCGGGGAGTTAGGGAAATTTGTTCCAGGCAGCTCCCTCTTCCCACCCTTCCCAAAGACATTCCAAGAGGTTCTCCTACTCCCAGTACCAACAAGGTACCTGAATTCACCTCGACAATACACCTGAATGAGGAACACTGGACTAGAAACCAGACCATCTTGGTTGTAGCACCCCCCCCCCGCCCCAGCCTCAGTGTCCTTACCAATATGTCTTGCCTGTCCTCACTGGGCTTCCTGAAGATCAACCGAAGCGGTATACAGAGGTGGTGGGGGTCTGCACAGCACTACTTAAATGTGAGGAATCACAATTATCTAAGAGCAATAGAAGACCCAACTCGAAATTACTTAAACAATAAAGGAAATGACCCTCTCACCCCCACCCCCCTTTTATTCCAATATCCTTCCCTACTTCCTGGTCCCTGTCTCATACCTGCTCCCCTCCTAACCCCCACCTTTACTTTTCTGAATTTCAAGAGTCTACTGTTGACTCTCCTTGACTGGACATCTCAGGATGAGAAGTCTGGATGCGGGACAGCTCCGGGACTGGTTAATCAAAGATCTCTACAACATCCCCAAGGGCTCAGGGGTCCCCTTCTCTCCTCTGTTACCCCCCAACTGTTAATGGTTAGAAATAATTTTAATTCTCAAATGTTTCTACTGCACTGCAGAGGACTACAGACCTGCACCCCTCACCCTGCGGACAGTGAGAATTCCTTGAAGACTGATATTTTGGACAGAAAAAAAGGGAAGATTTTGCAATGTATTTTCTAATCTATCCATATTTCTTTAATATACAATAGGATGTGATTTTTCCCTTTTACTCACTTTTTTCCTTTCCTTATCTCCCCAGTGCAGCAAAATAATGGCATCAAGGTTACATCGTGAAAGGTAGTCAAGATAAGCAGGAGACAGTCTAGTCTTTTTTTAGTTGCTCTATTCTGAAAGGTCTAAAATATGACCAGTAACACAGATCAAGGACCAGCTGTAGCTTCCCCACCATAATTGGGCCAATACCCAGGCAATTGTGCTGGCATCAAGAATGAAGCTGGTATCTTAGGAGGCAGCAGAAGAGTAGAAAAGACTGGGGAGATAATGGGCAGAGGGGTTGTTAGAGGGTGAACAGAACCAAGGCCATTTTGTGCCCTGCCAGCCATGTTGACTCCTGCTCAGCCTCACTCCTTTGTTTCACTGACCACCTTAACCTTAGGGCAAATGTAAAGGGAACATAGGCTTCAGGGAGTAAGTGATTTATTACAGCAAGTGGCATCTGTGGTCTAAGCACTAACTCACAAGACACCTCCCACCCCTCATGGATCACAAGACACCTGGTGAATGATGTACCAAGTTATCTCTCTTAAGATGTTTCCTTGAAGTTATTTTTAGAAATAGCGACTTTTACTATATAAACATTGTCTAACCTCAAAGATCTAGAGCTCTCATTTGTAGACGTCTGATTCTTTGCTGCACACGGTTTTCTTGTAATGGAAGTAGCCCCCATTAATAAATATCTCTGATTACCAAATGGACCTGCCAACTTCCTTCATCAGTCTCAAAGTACCTTTTCAATCTGAAGGGCATTGTACTTTATCCCCCTCCTCACACAGGAGTACAACAAGGAGGGAGTACAAAAAAAGTATTTCTCTCTTGCTTGGGCTATGTGCCTCTGTACAAGTGAAGGGTGCCCCCACATGTATTCATGGTTGGCTAATGATCATTTTAATCTCTCTCCCTCTCTGGAAACGAACTGTACCTGTACACCCCTCCAGCTGCTACAGACATCAACTAAAGGGTGATGGGTAAGAATAATGTTGTAGAATTATAACCACCAGGGAAAGAATTCCTGTTTGTCTCATCGGTTAATAGATGGGGTGTTATGGCACTGAGTCTATCACTCTCAGAAAACTGGGCTAGCTTCGAGAGATGGCCCTGTGTAATAAAGAGTCTGACTCCATTTGTGATGCTTGACCACTGACGACTTTCAAACTACATCTCCACTTTCGCCTGTGCCCCATATGTGGGCAAGCTGATAAGAAAGCGCATGCACTCCTTCCCTTAGCGTTAGAGGGGAAGTGCAAACCACACAAAGTGCTGGCCCTTGTGCAGGAACATTCATCCAGGTCCCACCCTCTAACCACAGTAAAACCCAGGGCCACTCATCTTTCCTTTGCTGATGCCATTTTTGGACTGGCTTAGGTGACTGACCTGCTCTCCCAGAAAGCCTTAATATGTGAATAATAAATTTCTTCATACCCTCTTGGTGCATGTGTGGCATCACTAATCTTGACATTAAACCAATTTGGGGTGGGGGGGTCCATCATGCTTTCATAGAGTGAGTATGACACCCTGTACGTCACCTTGGATAAGTGATCAGAAACTTCTCAGTCTGTTGTCAAAATACGTAAAGAACCCAGACTCACAATTTTCACTACTTTATAAGCTTTAACTTACTAATCAAGGAGAGATGTTTAGATTGCAGCCCAGGAGTTGGTACCAAGTTACGCTGTCAGACCATTGAACTGCACATCTGTTATTTTTTCCTACCCAAGATCCCACACCTCTCCTCCCCCCTCTCTCTTTTTTCTCTCTCAGTAACAGCAACTTGATTTTCCTTTGGTGGACTACCCTTTTCCTACTATCAGTCTATGTGCCTTAGGTAAAGATGATCATACCCCTCGTAATTAGGGGTGACCTAGGCATGGCCAGTTAGAGTGCTGCATCTCCCTAGCCACAGTGATTGTTTCTATTACAGCTACATGACCCTCGCTAAGGCAATGAGGATAATACATGGAAGTCTTACTGGAACTGAAAAGGTGTCTTTCAATTGGGGCTGCTAAACTGGAGCCATCTTTGTCTTCTAGTATCCATCTTTGCCACCACAGTGGGAGAACCCACATGAGAATAAAGCAATACAAAGGAAATTGAAGCTGAGGGGAGAAGAAAATACTGATTATATCATTTCAGCACCTAGATTTAGCCATTCCTGAAGCTTCACCCTTGGACATTTCACATATGTGAACTAATAAATTCCTTTTATTTTCCTCTCCTTAAAACAGTTTGATTTGGATTTTGGTCCATTGCTATTTTCAAAAGAGTCTTGACTGATACTTGCTAAAGCAGAAATATCAATCCCTGGGTCTTTTTGCTGAGAGAGCAAATCATTATGTAAGTATCATATTCCTTGATTCATGATACTCTTTCATTTTTGGTTCATACATGGTTCTCTGTGATTTTTCATTTGTGTGTATTTTATATATATATGTAAAATACATATATGTGTTTTATATATATGTGTGTGTGTTTGTGTATGTGTGTATATATATATATAAAATATAGTAAATATCCATGAACCACCATCCAGGTCAAGACTAGAATATTACCTGTAACTTATATCAACCTATGTGCAATTTACCTGTACCATCTTCTGCCCTTCTGCAAGAGCTTACCATCATTAAATTTTATGTTTATCAATCTTTTGACTTTTAAAAACATATAGTATTTTTATTCTGCTTTGTTTTGAAGTTTATAAAAAAGTAACAAAGTGTTTATAAATAACCTTACTATCACATATATTATCTTACAGGTCTTAATTTTAAAAAATTATCCATGAGATAAAGAAGAAATCCAAAAGCAATTAGGAAAAAAAAAAAAGCCATTAGAAAGTATTTTGAACTGAATGTAAATTTTAAAATAATACATAAAATTTTTAAAAAAAATCTGTGGGGAGAGAGAATTCTGGGAAGACGGTAGAGAGGAAACACCAGGAATCTGCCTCTCCATCTAGACAACAAATGCACTGACAGAATCTGTCTGATGGAATTATTTCGGAACTCTGGAGTCGACTGATGTTAACGTTGGTCAATTTCAGATCTCAGCACAGTAGTAGCTACCCATATCTCATCTCCAGCCATGTGGCAGGCATCTGAGCATGAGTTCCTGGAGCAGCCTGTACACAGCTTGCAGGAGCCAGGGTGGGCAAAAAAGAACCTATCCTCCAAATATTAGGGATCTGTGCTTAGGAAGTGCTGACGAAAAGGTCTGAAGCCATTGTTGTTGCACCTCTCCCCACTGCTGCAAGCCCCTCCACCTTTGGCTGAAGCACAGGGGATTTAAAGTCCAATGCCCACTTTTCACCCCCCCGTTATTCATTTTTCTCTTTTTCTGCTTATGGGGCCAGGCATTAAAGACTAGAACATTAAAAAACAACTACACATATTGGGAAAATTAGAAAATGACCACGCATACTCAGAGACAGGCACAGGCTCACAAAAGACCTGCAAACACTTTACATTTACACCTCAGGCTGATCCCTGGCACACAGACAGCCTACCACAATTTTTAAAAACCCAGAAAATACTGGGAAAGGGGGAGAAAGTGAGTTCTGGAGTTACCACATTATTATATTAAATGCTCTGTTTAAAAAAAAATCACAAGGCATAGAAAGAAAGAGGAAAATATGGTGCATTCAAGGGAAAAACTAAATAAATGAACAGAAACTGTCCCTGAAAATGGTCTACCCAACAAAGACTTCAAAATAAATCTTTTAAAGATGATCAAAGAACAAAAAAAAAAAAAAAAGGGCTGGCTGGTTAGCTCACTTGAGATAGCATGGTGCTAGTAATGCCAAGGTCACCTTGGTACAGATCCCAGTACCAACCTGTTGCCTTGACTCACAAGGATTTGTCACCCCTTTCCCCCTGGGTGATGGTGCCATCAAAGAGTACTCAAAGCCCATCTCTTTTGAGCAGTGAGAAGCCTCAGAAAGGGGTTAATCTCCCATAGCCCTTAACAGCAAGGCATTGCTTCCATTTGGGAAATCAACCACGAACCGGGGTTCTCTTCCTGCATTTATTCTCCAGACCAGCAAGTTACAGGAAGAGACATCAGTGGGGTTTTGCTAAGCACAGTTTAACAAGTTTTAACAATAGAAGCTTGTAACATGCAATTAAGTGATCCACTAATAAAAGCTTGAGCTAGCAAACATTCCTTCTCCCTCTAGCAGCTTTTTAGTAATTTTACATACCAATTAGTAACTTGTCTGTCTTTGAGCCAGCAACCTTGCTGTGTTACAGTTCTTATCTTACAACAGAGACTCGATAGCCTGGGGAAAATTTCCTGTCCTTTGCAAGATCAATATTTGAAACTGCAAGGCTTTGAAACACCAGGCCCTGTGAGGTACATTTGCTTTATGAATCCTCTACACCAACCAGCTGCCTGCCAAAAAAAAAAAAAAAAAAAAGGATAACTAAAATAAGATGTGGAGAAAGTCAAGAAAATGATGTATGAAACACATGGCATTATCAATAGATAGAAAACCTTAAAAATCAGAAAGAAATTCTGAAGCTGAAAAGCACAATAATGAAAATGAAAAACTCACTAGAATGATTCAAAGGCAGATTTGAGCACGGAGAAGAAATCAGTGAATTTCAAGAGAAGACATGAAAAGCAAGTCTGAGGAACTGAAAGAACAAAGACAAAAGGAAAGTGAACACAGCCTAAAGGACCTATAAGACACCATCAAGTGGATGAACTTATGCCTTGTAGAAGTCCAGGAAGAAGAGAAAGAGGCAGAGACAATATTTGAATAAATAACAGCTGAAAACCCCAAATTTGATGAAAGACATGAATATAAAAATCCAAGAAGCTCAACAAACTCCACATAAGATGAACTCAAAGAGATCAACAACAGGACACATCATAATCAAACTTTTGAAAAGCAACAAGAGAATCTTTAAAGCAGCAGTAGAGAAGCAACTCATCACATATAAGGGATCCCTAATAGATTATGCACAGATTTTTCATCAGAAACTATAGAGGCCATAAGACAGTGGGCTGATATATTCAAATTGCTAAAAGAAAAAAACAAACAAACTATCAATCAAGTGTACTAGTCCATTTCTGTTGCTTATACCAGAATACCTGAAACTGGGTAATTTATAAGGAAGTGACATTTATTACAGTTTTGGAGGCTGGGATGTCCATGGTCCAGTGGGGTGCATCTGGTGAGGGCCTCCTTCTTGGTGGTGACTCTCTACAGCAACACAGAATGCCAAATGGTGAGAATATGGCGAGAGCAAGAGAGATAACCTTCTCACTTCCTCTTCTCACAAAGCCATCAGAACCATGTCCATGAGAACCCATTTAACTATCAATCCTTTACTCCATGAGTGGATCAGTTCATTCAGGAGGGCACAGTTCTCATGATCCAATCACCTCTTAAATGCCACAATAAGATTTCCCACTCTCTTTTTTTGTTTGTTTTTTGTTTTTGTTTTTGGCAGCTGGCTGGTATGGGGATCCGAACACCTGAGACCCTGGTGTTACAACACCACACTCTAACCAAGTGAGCTAACCAGACAGCCCAGATTTTCCACTCTCTTAACACTGTGATAGGGTTTGGATGTGTTGTCCCTGCCAAAACTCATGTGCAAATCTGATCCCCAATGTGGCAGTGCTGGGAGCTGTCTGAGCCATGGGGGCAGATGCCTCATGAATGGATTAATTTTAAAAATGAGTGAATTTTTGCTCTATTAGTTCCTGCAAGAGCTTGTTGTTTAAAAGACCCTGGCATCTCCCCTCTCTCTCTCTTGCTTCCTCTTGCCATGTGATCTGCTTGTACCTGCCAGCTGTTTGCTGCTTTCCGCCATGAGTAGAAGCAGCCTAAGGCCTGTGTCAGATGCAGCTATCCCGAATCATAAGCCAAATAAACCTCTGTTCTTTATAAATTACCCAATCTCAGGTATTTCTGTTATGGCAACACAAATGGACTAATACACATTGTTACAATGGGGGTCAAGTTTCTAATACATGAACTTTTGGAGGTGAAACATCTAACCTGCACCACCAAGAATCCTGTATTGACCAAACTGTCCTTCAAAAGTTAGGGATAAATTAAGACATTCCCAGATAAACAAAAGGTAAGGGAGTTCATTACCGCTAGACCTGCTCAAGAGATGTTCCAGGGAGTACTAGTACTGCAGGTTGAAATGAAAGAACATTAGACAGTAACTAGAAGCTGTATGAAGGAATAAAGATCTCAATAAAGGGAAATGCATGGGTTGTTATAAAAGCTAGTATTATTGCAACAATGGTTTCGAACTACTCTTTTTGTTTTCTACACAATTTAAGAGACTAAAACATTTTTTGAAAAACTATTATTAGTCTAAAAGCTAGTACTGTTGTAACTTCGGTTTGTAAATTCACACTTTGTTTTCTATATAATTTAAGTGGCTAATACATTTCAAAAAATTATTAGTTTATGTTTTGGGGTACACAATGTATAAAGATATACTTTTGTGACATTAACAACCAGAATTATTAAAGGAGCAGAATTTTTGTATTTTATTGATGTTAAACTAGTATAAATTCAAGTTAGAGTGTTACAACTATAGGATGTTAAATGTAATCTCATGATCATCAAAAGAAAAGGAGCTATAAGATACATACAAGAGGAAATGAGAAAGGATTTTAAAAGTTTTGCTATAAAAAATCACCTAAACACAAAAGAAAACAACAATTTGATCCCAGCACCGGCAGCCACCAAATGAAAAAAGAAAACAATAATGTAGGAAATAGGCAAAAAAAGCTGTAAGACACACAGAAAACAAATAGCTATATGACAGAAGTAAGCCCCTCATTATCAGTTAATTATTTTAAATGTAAAGGATTAAACTCTCAAAAGATAGTGACTGGCAGAGTGTATTTTAAAAGGTAATCCAACTATATGCTGTCTATAAGAGTCTTGCTTTAGATCCAAAGATGCAAATATATTGAAAGGGTGGAAAAAGACATTCCATTAAATAATAACCAAAAGAGAGCAGAAGTCACTGTATGAATATCAGACAAAGCAAACGTTAAATCAAAAAAGGTTACAAGAGACAAAGAAAGATATTATATATTAATAAAAGGTTCAATACAGCAAGAAGATATAACAAGTATAAACATTTATGCACCTAATGACAGACCATCAAAATATATGAAGCAAAAACTAACAGAAAGGAAGAAATAGTTCTACATTTATAGCTGGATACTTTCATATCTCACTCTCAGTAATGGATGGAACAACTAGACAGACTATAAGTAAGGAAACAGAAGACTTAAACAACAAAATAAGCCAACTAGATCTAAAAGACATTTACAGAACACTCTACCCAACAACAACTGCATGCATATTCTTTTGAAGCACACATGGGATATTTTCTGCATAGACCATATATGAGGGTACTTCAAAACATTTGTGGAAAAACAGCATTAAAAGATAATACAAATCTTTCCATTAACATTTTGAAGTACCCTTGTATTAGGCACAAATTAAGTCTCAATAGATTTAAGAAGATAGATATTAGACAAAGTATCTTCTCCAACCATGATAGGATGAAATTAGGAATCAATAATATAAGTAAAACTGGAAAATTCACAAATTTGTGAAAATTAAATGACATATTCTTAAATAACCAACAGATCAAAGAAGAATCAAAAGGGAAATTAGAAAATACTTAAAGACCAATGCAAATGAAAAGCTTATGGGAGGCAGCTAAAATAGGGCTAAGGGGAAAATTTATAGCTATATATGCTTACGTTAAAAACCAGAAAAGATCTCAAATCAACAACCTGACTTTACAACTTAAGGAACTAAAAAAGAAGAACTAAACCCAAAGCTAGAAGAAGAAAGGAAATAGTAAAGATATCAATAAAACCAAAATTTGGTTCTTTGGAAAGGTCAGCAAAATTGACAAACCTGTAGTTAGATGAACTAAGAAAAAAAGAGAGAAGACTTAAATTACTAAAATAAAAAATGAAAATGGAGATATTACTACCCATTCTACAGAAATAAAAAAGATTATAAAGCAAGTATTATGAACAATTATACACTGATAAATTAGATAACCTAGGTAAAACGTATGAATTACTAGAAACACCAAAACTAAGACTAAATCATGAAGAAATAGAAAGTCTGAATAGTCATACAACTAGTAAGAAGATTAAATCAGTACTCACAAATCTTCCAACCAAAAAAGCTCTGGAACTAATAGCTTCACTGGTGAATTCTATTAAACATTAAAAGAACTAACACCAATGCTTCTCAATCTTTTCCAAATAATTGAAGAGGAAGGAAAACTTCCTAACTCATTCTGAGGTCAGCATTGCCCTGATGCAAAAGCCAGACAAGGACGCTACAAGAAAATAAAACTATAGCCCAATATCCCTTAATATTGATGCAAAAATCGTCAACAAAATACTGGCAAAATGAATTCAGCGCCATATTAACAGGATTATACACAATGACCAGTGAGATTTATTCCTGGAACTTAAGGGTGATTCAACATATGAAAATCAATAAACGTGAACTGCCACATTAACAGAATGATGGGAAAGGAAACCCACAAGATCATCTCAACTGATGCAGGAAAAGGATTTGACAAAATCTGATATCCTTTCTTGATTAAAAACACACAATAAACTAGAAATAAAAGGAGACTATCTCCACATACTAAAAGTCATAGATGAAAAACCCACAGCAAACTTCATACTCAATGGTAAAAGACTGAAAGCTTTGCTTCTATGATAAGTAATAAGGCAAGGACATCTGTTTTTGCCACTTCTATTTAACATATTACTGGAAGACCCATTAAGCAAGAAAAACAAATATAAGACATGTAAATTGGACAGTGTATTGGTTTGTTTCTGTTAATTATAACAAATACCTGAAACTGGGTAATTTATAAAGAAATGAGATTTATTGCTTAGTTTTGGAGGCTGGGAAGTCCAAAGTCCAGGGAACGCATCCAGTGACAGCCTTGGTGGTGGGTAATAACTCTTCATAGCAAAGCAAGGTGTCTCATGGCAGATGGCAGAAGCAGAGAAAGAGCTAACTTCTCACTCCTCTTTTTGAAGCCCTCAGAACCATGCCCATGACCACCATTAAACCATCAATTAATCCATTTATTGGGGCATGGTCCTCACAGTCTAATCACCTCTTCAAGACCCCACCTTTCAATGACCATAATTTCCTGCTCCCTACAGTTACAGTGCGGATTAAGCTTCAGTGAATTTGGGGGGACATTCAATCCACAGAAGACAGGTAGAAGTAAAATCTCTGTTTGCAGATGATATGATGTTGTACGTAGAAACCCTAGAGTTCACACAAAAAACAGAACTAATAAACAGATTTGGCAAAGGTGAAGTATACAAAATTAACACACAAAATTCAGTTGCATTTCTATACACTAACAATAAATAATCTGAAAAAGAAATTACAAAATCAATTCCATTTACAACAGCATCTAAAAGAATAAAATACTGAGGAATAAACTTAATCAAGGAGGCGAAATACTTATACAATGAAAACTATAAAACTTTGCTGAAACAAACTAAAGAAGACATGAATAAATGAAAACGCATCTCATTTTCATGGGTTGAAAGACTTGGTATTGTTAAGATGTCAATACTACCCAAAGTGAGCTACAGATTCAATGCAATCCCTGTCAAAATCCCAATGACGTTTTCCAGAAATAAAAATGCCGATCTTAAAGTTCATATGGAATTTCACGGGAAAGCAAATAGCCAAAACAATACTGAAAAACAACAGAGTTGACTAGCACCACACTTCCTGATTTCAAAACTTACTACAAAGCTACAGTAATCAAAATAGTATGGTACTGACACAGAGACAGACATACAGACCAATGGAATAGAAGAGACGGCCCCACAATAAACCCTCACATATATGATCAAATAATTGTTGACTAGAGTGCCAAGACATGTTTTGCAAGGCATTTATAGTAGTCTTACTGGCCTAGGAAATTTCCATCAGTAGTTAATGCACCAATCCCCTCTCAGAGGGAAGCCTGATTTCCAAGATTTGAGACTCATCAGTGTAACTTCACATGAGTGTTCACAGTCTTTATGTATCTTTTTTGGATTTTTTTATAATAAATTTGAAAGAGCTCGTCATTATTTTAGGTCTCAATCACACTGAATGCCACACTTAAGGCAAATATTTCCCTATGCTACTGTTTTCTTTCACTGTGGATTCTTCCATTTTATCAAAGCTAACACAGTTATAATGACTGGAGATATCAGATACATTTTCTAAATTCAACCTGCTTAAGCACCTACCACTTTTGAATCCTAGCTCTAGGACTTAGTATTTCTGCATCCTCGGGCATGTTGCGGAGCTCTCTGGGCCTTCTATAAACTAAGTGTAGTAACAGAACTTATTGCGGTTTTTAACATTAAATCCATTATTATTATTATTATTTTTTGGTTACCGGTAAGGGGATCGTAACCCTGGGCTTGGTGTCGCCCGCACCACGCTCAGCCAGTGAGCGCACCAGCCATCCCTATATAGGATCCGAACCGCGCGGCCTCAGCGCTCCCAGCGCCGCACTTTCCGGAGTGAGCCACGGGTCCAGTCCACATTAAATCCATTCTTATTTAGGGCTTAGCTCAATAATTGGCACATAACAAGTACACACTGTGTATTAGCTTATTTAGATTTCCAGAACCCAAATGTTGGTAAATACAATATATGTTGATTATGCTCCAATGATGATTTTCCAGATCACATGCTCTGGAAAATTGGAGACTTGAGATGGAGAGTCTTGCTCCCTTCCCCAAATGGGTGAATCCTACTATGTCCTGAGCAGCTCCCGGGCGTCTAGGCACTGGGGGGATGGATGCAAACGTGACTTGCACCCGTTTCCGGGCCTCCGGGGATGGGGACCACGAAGGTCTTGGCCCAGCGGTGGCGGTGGCCGGCCAGGGACGGCTGGCGCTCCAGGTGGCGCTCTCCGGCTCCCGCCCAGGCCCCCTCCCGGCCGCGGCGCCCGACAGCCGCCAGGGGGCGCGCCGCGACCTCCGGCACAGGCGGGCCTGGCGACTCCGAGCGCGGGCTTGTGGGGCCGGCCGCCGGGAGGCGGGGTCGGGCGGCCTAGGCTGGAACGCGGTCCCGCGGCCGGGTGGGCCCGGGCGGCGGCGGCGGCGGCGGGCGGGCGCCGCGCGGAGGAGGTGTCTCCGCAGCCGCATCCTCAGCTGCGCCGCGGGGCCTCGATGTCGTCCCGGGCGGGGCGCGACGACGCGGGCGCGGGGGCCGCGCGGCGGCCGCGGGAGCCGCCCGAGCAGGAACTGCAGCGGCGCCGGGAGCAGAAGCGGCGGCGGCACGACGCGCAGCAGCTGCAGCAGCTCAAGCACCTGGAGTCCTTGTGAGTCCCCGGCCCGGCGGCCCGGGCGCCCCCGCTGCGGGAGGAAAGGCCGGGGCCGGCGGCCGATGGCGGGCGGCGCGGGCCGGGAGCGAACGGTCGCGGGGCCTCGGCCTGGGCGCCGGCGGGCGCACGCGCGGGGCTCGGCTGTCCCGAGGAGGGCGGTCCCCGCGGTCGCGGGCGCTCGGCCGGTTTCGGTGGGCGAAAGCAAAGTTGAGCGCAGCCCTTGTGACGGGCCTCTGGGGTCCGGGTGGAGGAGGACGGAGACTGGGCCGGGGCCAGCCACGCGGCCGTGCGTAAACCCCGGGCAGGCTGGCCGCGCGGGCGACAGCGCGGACTTGCCCTCCCGTCCTCGGCTCTGCACCGGTCCGCGGGGCCGACTGACGAGGGCTCGGGGGAGCGCAGGCAGCCTGGAGAGAGGGAGGTGCAGAGGAGACTCCGACCAGGGAGGGGAATGGCCTCCCTCCACCCGGCCAGGCCCTTTGGCTGGGCTACAAATTAAATGCACGTAAAACGGAGTAACAGAGAAAACCACTGTCAGTTCCTACCATGGCAACGCCACAAACAAGAGGCTCAAAGACGTGCCAGGGAAAAGGGCCTGGGGCTCCTGGGGGCGGGGAGACAAGTGGGAGGGGAGGGGAGGAATGAGCGGTGAGTAAGGCGGCCTTGTTAGGCAGGTGTGTCTCTCAGGTGACAAAAGGCGTCCCCAAGCCGCTCTCTTCCTGATGCAGATCCCTTTACTAATAATTTCCTTTAGGAAAGGGGAAGCTTATACTTTATTGTAGGCAATTGAAGGGGAGGTGAAAACGTTGTCCTGTGTTGGCTGGCTTGCTCTCGATTTCTTTTAGCTCGAAGTAATCAATATCCCGGGGTGGCACATATTGGGGTGGTGTATCCGATCTCCTCCAGTCATACATAATTCGGGGTGGTGTCCTGAGTCCCAACACAAAAGTCAGTTGCATTAGTAACCCTTTCCTTTCCTGTCTGTGATTCTATAATTAGCCATAGAAGTCAAACTTAGACTTAAAAGTCTGGTGTTCACTCAGTAACTCAACAATTCGCTTCTGTTTCAGGCCCTTCTAGTTACCTATGATAAGTAGGTCATGTAAGGAAAGTTCTTCAGAGAGTTAAAATTCTTTATAAGTTGTCTTCTGGTAGCTGTGATTCAGAATGTTTCCTTTCCTTTGCTGAGGCCTGGCCTGCCGTTTTCCGTGTGGCCCAAGAGCTGAATGACTTTTCACCTCAGCAGGGCAGTGGGTGCAGGATACAGGCCCCGCATTGACGGCATGCACATTACCAGGCAGTCCTGGCCCTTTCAAGTCACTCTGTGGCGCCCTCAGTCTCCCAGGGAAGTCAGATGTTTTCAATAAAAGGATGTTTTTGACACCTTACCCCTCTCGCACACACGTCCTTTCTTGCCATTCCACCTTCCACCGTAGGATGACGCAGTCATGAGGCCCTCACCAGATGCGTCCCCTTAATCTTGGACTTTCCAGCCTCCGGAAGTGTAAGAAATAAATCTATTCTTAATAAATTACCCAGCCTTAGGTTTTCTGTTATAGCAGCATTAAACTGACTAAGGTTCCCAAACCAGTGCACTTTTCCAGTTTCAGAGATTTAAAACCGGCTGGGCTGTTCACATGTTTCCTTGGGCTAGTTCAGGGGCTTGTTTGCTTTGTTAAAAGAAAAACTTTAGACATATTAAACTTAACAGATTAATTGAGCAAAGAATGATTCAGTATGAGGCAGCTGCCAGAACCAGAATACGTTCAGAGCAGGCTGGGCTGCCTTATGGTAGGCTAAGAGTTATGCACAGAGAAGAGAAACTGAACTGCAGAAGACGGACGTGAGGTGCGGAACAGTTGGGTGCCTGTGAGTGGCTGAGACTCGCTGCTTGTTACAAGAGAACCTTTAGGCCAAACTTAATTTACACTTTTAAATCAAATTCTATTTATTCTAGAGTAACATTTCATGCAGTTTGAACATCAAATAGTACACTAAAAGGCTAATTTCAAAAAATAGTGGTTTGAGGCCCTACTCTGCAGTGATTCCTTCCACACACTCCCTATACCTCTCCCTCCCACAATCTTTCCACGAGGAAACTCTTAGCTTTTTCATCTGGAATTTAACTGCTTATTTCAAAGTCATATGCTTATACTATTTTTTTTGATTCCACAGTAGACATTACCTGGCTAAGGGAAGAACGTTTTTTCTCTCTCCACTTTTCTAAGGTCTGGTGCCCTTGTAACAAAAGACAGACTAATAAGAAAACAAATAGAAGCTTATTAACATGTTAATTTCATATATAAGTGGGGGATACCCAGGGGAATGAGAAGATCTCAAAAAGGTGGCTTAGAATTCAGGCTTAAATACAGTCTTCAGCTAAATCAAAGAAGGGTGTGGAGGATTTGAGTTACGGGATGGTGACCAGGAAAAGTGTGGTGACTAAGGTGAGGTTTGTTAGACACTTAAGTCTGTTCCTTCTCCATTGTTAAGATTCTCTCGTGATTGAGAGACACGCTTCTCTTCCTGGTACAGGGAGGCTGACAGCTTACAAATGGAGATTTCCTTTATGGATGTGTATTTCCCTTACAGAAAAGGTAGTTTCATTTTGTTTCAGAGCTTTTCCTGTGTCTGTTGTTTTCCAAAATAATCCTTAGGCCAAAAAGGCATATTTGGGGTGGCATATTCTGGTCTCATTCACCTATTAATGTCAGGACATAGTAGATAAAGTTTTAGTTGTTTTCCTACCCTTCTCTCCATCCTTATAATGCAGCTACATGATAAGAATTTTTGCTAAATTAATAGTTAGTGTTAACGTTATTGTTACTATGCAGTATTATTCACTTTTGCACCAAATAGTGTTCTCTGACATCTTTTGCTTTCTAGTACAACTGCTATTTTTCAAGTAAATAAGGGCCTCATTTTTTCATTTGCTTAATTTTCTATTTCTTGCTAATTTTTTTCCCAAAGGCTCCAAAAGCTAAGAGTACTTTTTCTACATTCCTACATATCAGATACTCTATCAGTTCATTTTTAACCTAGAATCTTCCTTCTGCTTTCCTCCAGTACACTATGGTTACTATGGTACCTCTTAAGCCTGATTATATAATAATTGTCCTGGGACTTCTTTCACCAGGCTTCTGTCTTGGATCCCATTTCATGCAGCCTCTGTCTTTCTTTTTCTGTCTTTTTCTCATTGAGCTGAAGCACATTCTGTAATTTCTATCGCAGAGTATATTAGAGACACTTTTTTTTTTTTGAGTCCTTGCATATGTGAAAATGTCTAACCTCAAATATGATGGGTAGTTTGGCTAAGTGTAGAATTTTAGGGTAAAATTTATTTTCACTCAGCTTCAAAGGTGGTATGCCACAATTTTCCATTTCCCAGTGTTGCTAAGAAGTCTGATGCTCCCCTGATTCTCTTTGCATATAAGTTCCTTCTTCTTCGTCATCCCACCTTTGGAAGCTTTAAAGAACTATTATCTCTGATATTCTGCAGTTTTATGATAATGTTTCAGTTAGCATATTTTTAACTTTCAAGAGCTTTTTCTTGTTCTGAGAATTTTTTTTTCCAAAGCAGCTTGTCTTGTTCTGTCAGTAACATATCTTCTTTCATCTTTGAGGATACCCATTAGTTTTTCTTTTTTGGTTTTCTTTTCCCTCCATTGCCTCTGTTTCTTCCTTGCCTTTTCTTTTGATTTTTTTATTTGGAGATTTTTTTCTGATGTGTAGGGATCTTTGGGTCTCTTTTAAAATGAGACCCTATTAAGCTATTTTGAACAGGGGCTGTTGAGGAAGAGAGAAAGAGCAAAACAAGTCCTGGGTTGCTGACTGGTGAGTTTCCCTGTAGGGAGACCAGACTGATCGGCCCTTTTTATGGGGGAGACTTCCACCTATCAGTAGGTGGCATTTTCTGGGAAGGCCCATTCAGTTTATCCAAAGAAGAAACTTCCCGCCTCAGGCCTGAGTGCCAGAAATATGGCTGGCTGCCAGTGCTCTGGACTGGGATGGAAGGGGAAGGAGCAGCGCTCTCGAGTTCAGACTAGGGCTCAGCAACCTTGCTCACCCTCATCCCCATCCTCAGCTCTGCCAGCGTTCCCAGGCAGCTGGGCATCTGCACTTAACCTTCACAGGGGACGAAGCCTGCGGTCTCTGTCAAGGGTGAGGACAGACAGAACCTCCTGGGGCTGTGGGAGGAGGAGAGGACTGGCGGCTTCAGCTTCTTGGCGTCCATACTTCCAGCCCCCCATCTTTCAAAGATTGTGATAACTTCCCGCACCTAGAGAAGTCAATTACTACTTTCTTCCACTTTCCGTGGTCTTCCCAGACTTTGCTCATAAGTGTTCTCTGCCGTTATTGCCTCTCTCGGTGTCTTTGTGGCTCCTTACCTTTTTCGTTCCCTTACTGTCATGTTTAAGGGAGTCTGGGGAGAGAAGTCAGGTAAGCAAGTTGGTAAGTTGGCCATGCTAAACGGAAAGCCTCATAGTGGTTTTTTACAAATTGCGTTCCAATCTTTTTCCCCCTGATGTGTCCTCTTTAGGCCTTCTCAGTCTCCTCTGGCCGTTTTCTTACACTTGATCTTAACTTTTCTTACTCTTTGACGATTCCTGCTAGGCCCCAGAAGGCATGAGAGTCTTTCACCCATATTTCAGCTCTCTGCTGGACATAAAAGAATGGAGACTCTTGGGCATGTGTGGCAGTTTCCTCTGTGCCTTCTATAGGAGACAGCTGCAGAACGATTGGGTGGAATGGAATATGTTCATGTGAAGGACCCTTCTGAAAGAAATCACACCCCAGCACTCGAAAACACAAACAGTATTTTTAAATGTTTGATTGCTTGCCTCATACCCACACAGGAAGATAACATTTCTTTTCTCTTATGTAATATTAAGTCTTCGTACTGCTCAGAGCTACTTACTACAGTCTTAACGATTTAATAGCAAGGCTTCACAAATGGTGCAAAATAATGGACCTCTGCTAACTTTTTAAAAAAAGTTTGAGAGTTGACTAAAACGATAATGCAAACTTCTCACCTGTCACAGTCAGAAGCCAAACAGTACAATAAACACAACTCCCGTTCCCATCTCCAAATCTGATATATTTGGTAGATAAATATAACTTTAAACTTTGAGAAATCTCTCTTTTAACATGCTATATATAGTAATGAATTGTTTAGCCCTAGGGAAGAAAGCATCAGCCATCTTCCTTTAAACTTGTGGAAACAGTTGCAAAATGGACTTTTTAAGGAATGCCATTGTTAATAATAATAGAATTCAAATGTGCAGTTGTTGCTTTGCATTGCTTCACCCCCCATGGATTTGTCACCCCACTTCCCCTGGGTGACAGAGATGAAAGGATTACTCAGAGCCTATCTCTACAGAGCAGTGAGAGGCCCTGAAGTGGTTAATCTCCCTGGGAACGCTCAAGCAAGAGCCAACCCTTCAATTTGAGAAATTAACGCTGAACTGGGTTCTCTTCCTGCATTGATTTTCCAGACCAGGAAGTTACAGGAAGAGACATAGGTGGGGTTATAGTTTAACAATATAGGCTGCTAACTTTCAGTGAAACAAGACAGATGACATTCCAGTAAGGCAATTAACAAAAGCTTGGTCTTAGCAAACATTCCTTCTTACAGCAATTTCTCAGTATCTTTACATAACAGTCAGTAACTAGTCTGTCTTTGAGCCAGCAACCTGCTGTGCCAAAATTCTTATCTTGCAACAGAGACTTATAGCCTGAGGAAAATTTCCTGTCCTTCCAAGGTCAATATTTGAAACTGCAAGGCTTTGGAAAACCAGGCCCTGTGAAGTACATGTGCTTTATAGTATGTTCCACATGCAGTTCCATCACACTCCTTTTCCTTCTAGGCAAAAACAATTACATATTTTTCAAGAATTTGAAACTTTGTTTGGTCATATGTTGTTTGTATAACTCCTGTAGCAAAAATAACTTATTATTGGATATTTACATAGACTTTACCACCTCCTCTCTTAAAACAACTCCACCAAACTCTCTTAGGCCCCTATGCATACAGCATAGTATTAATATTCCAAATGCATGGCTACAGATAGACTGTATCATCTTCCCATTGTTCTTGCCTATGACATGCCACAGATTTCCATTAGAAAATACTTTAAGTATTTGCTTTGAAAAAGTACTGTATCATACTTAAAAAGCTAATTCTGCATATATCCAGTTGTTTACTAGGTACTCTTCAGGGGGTAATTCTTCCTCTGTCCCTTAGAGCAGCTCTGGATTAGTGATGGTGAGGGTGATAGCATTCTTTGGAAGGGTCCACAGATGGAGCCAAAGGGAAGTCTTTCTCACCGTAGTGACTCATGGCATTTCTCATCCATCAATCCTGCAAAGTCCTTTTCTCCCACCCCTTGGAGATGGGCTTTTGGAAAAACATTTCACTTTTCCCTTAGTTGATTCTCCCTAATTTTCCCTACTCCCAATATTTACTCTGTTCCTAAGGGTCTTTAAAGTCAGTGCATAAGAAGTGGGTTAAGATGTAGAAAACATTAAATCATTAAGTGTTTCTATATTTTGTAGCCATTCTGAAGTATTAAAACAAGTACTTCCTTGGAGGTTTAGAGGGTTAAGGCACATATCTGTGCTAAAAATGTTTATGTGTTATTCTTTGTAGAGAAGGTAAGAATTCCTTTAAGAGTCTGAGAGCTGTATTGAGTATATGGACACCTGGACTCCACAATTTCTTTCTCGTGTTGCTGCCTGTCCCAAAGGCAGACTTGCAGGCTCAGCCTTCTGGGGGCTCTCTGGAGTTCAGTCTCTGGATGGAAATAAGGAAGGCCTGGCCGGTCTCTGGTGGCTGGTGCAGCTCAGCACTGGCAGGAGAAGCTTCTGCTCATCCCAGGTTATTCTTGGTCTTGTGTAGAGGAGGGAGACCCTTCTAGGGTTTTTGGCTAGGTGATGAATTCAATTGACATAAGACAGATTAATAGGAGAAAAAAAAGTTAATTTTATGTGCACACACGGGATTCCTGCAAAGATATGAGACTCAGAGAAGGACCAGATAGTGAACCTAATATAGACCCTGAGCTACAGAAAGGAATAGGGGCTTGGGGCTTGTGGGAGATGATGGAGACAAATTATGGAGGGGGAAGGGTGAGGGGAGGAAATGTATGATGAATAAAGGTCATCTTGTTATGCAGATGAAAGTCTCTCAGGTAATAAAGGTGGTCTTGAAGCAGCTGTCTTCCTGATACAAATACCTTTATTACTAATGTAAATTTCCTTTATAGATGTAAATTTCCTTTACAAAACAGTGGCTTTTCAGAGCTACTCCTGTATCTATGTTTTCTCAAAATAACCAGCTCAAAATAATCAATATGACAATGAGGTATATTTTGGGGTGGCATATTCTGGTCTCCCGCAGTCATATTTTCGGGTGGTGTGTCTTGAGCTTCAACATCTGCAAATCAGATGATGAAAGCTTATTATGTCTAAAATTTCTGATTAAAAACCCAACAGCTCTGTTTTGCATTAATTTGATGTGTTATGTTCCCATTAACATGGTTGATGGAGTCTTATTGTTTTTTGTTTTTCAGTTATGAGAAACCTCCTCCTGGGCTTATCAAGGTTAGTACTAACTTTGTAGTGTTGGTTATTCCATTAGACATACTTGCAGACCCAGTAGCTTGTTATGAAAAATGGTTGCATAAGGTTTTAAACCTCCTTTTATGAAAACCCTGTTTCTTCCCTGTGGATGCCAGAAGGGTCATAAAGTTTGGCTCTGCTGCAAGCCTGTGCCTTTGTGGAAATTTCATCAGCCCTGTGTTCCTTCCCCATGTAGCCAGTGCAGCACACAGGATTCTTGACCCTGGCTCCCCTTTTCTCGCTCCTGACTGTACCATCTCTAAGCTCTGCTACCTGTTCTCCTTGTCTGCCTCACCAGCTCAGCCCCTTACTCCACCCTGTGAGTCTCATCAACTCAGAGACCAGTAGACTCTGAGGCCTGAGAACTCCCCGGTGCAGGGGTCCTGCCTCCAACTCCCTGGCCATGGGATCAGGGGGTTTCTGCATGAGGGAGGCTTAGAGTAGCAGGCAAAGGCTGAAACAATGTGTTGTGTTTGGTAACTTTGAGTTAGAATTAAAAACATTCTTCTATTATAAGTTTAATATTCATGGAAGCTCGAAAAAAAATAGAAATTAAAAAACCCAAAGCACCTTAATTGTAAATGCAATGATTCAGTGGTGAACGTGCATATCAGATATACGGCATGTGGCTGTGAAACATGACGCTGGCCTTTAAGGTATATTATAATAAGCTATTTTATTATAACATGCCATTTTTGTTATTCCAGAAAATCTTGTTTACTTTAATTCTTACACTTGCCTCATCCCACACATTTTGAGATAGAGAAATCTTTGTTATTGATCTGAGAATCTAATTTACATCAGAATTTGGAGCTCACAAATCATTCCTAAATGAAGGATAGACTACTTTTCTGCCTCACCAGTAACTTTTCTCTAAGAACTGCATTGTGTCTGTGGTATAAGTTCTTCTGGTAAATTTATTGCCTGTTTCCTGTTGGGCATAACTGGCCTTTCTGTCTAGGTTTTGAAAGGGGATAATTGAGGATGAGAGGGGTTCTAAAGCAGGCTGGAGAGAATTCCAGTGCTCTTTTGCCATGTCATTGGTATGTTGTTTCCTTCATTTAGGAAGATGAGACTAAGCCAGAAGACTGTATACCAGATGTACCAGGCAACGAACATGCCAGGGAATTTTTGGCTCATGCGCCAACTAAAGGACTTTGGATGCCCCTGGGGAAAGAAGTCAAAGTTATGCAGTGTAAGTGTGGATTACTCCTAATCCATGCACGTTACAAAGTGTGTTTACTTCTTTTATTTAATTTGTCCTCACCAAGTCCTCTTAACGTTGTGGCATGGTTTCCATTTTCGAGGTGAGGAAGCAGACTTGCATATGTTAGTAAGTGGTCCAAGGGAAAAGGTGGAACAACACTTTGACCCCAGGGCTTCTGACTGCAAGTCCAGCAGTCTTTCCTGAGGACTGTCGCTGCCTTGCAAGTACACTCTTCAGTCATATTCCTGTAACAAAAAGAACATTCCATGGTAGAAATGCCATGGGAGTGAGCCATGCCTTGGAGGGGAGGTCTCTTTGGGTCTTGCCTCCGTGGGCCACCTCCTTCAGTGGGTGTTAAGTGATGTTTTATCCATGTAACCCGAGAGGAGCCACTGCAGGCCACAGAGGGTTGGTCTGGACAGGTAGTGCTCTCTGCACAGCTCCTGCCTTACCTGAGCATAACACCTTTTAGGGTGTAAAAAAACACTCTTCAAAAGAGAAAAACTGTTTTAGTTGGTTGTTTTGATGTTTATCTCTACATGTCTTAAGATCATGCCTGCATTGTTGCTCCTTGATTTTTCAGGTTTAGGCATTATCTATTGACTTTGTACATGAAAATGAGAATTAGTTCACTCCCCTCTTCTCACCACACAGGTGTACCCTTGTTCTATCTCATTTTCCCAGTACTAATTGCATCGTAACTTTAGTTAGGTCTTTGGTGTCCGTTATTTTTAGAGATGAGTCATGCAGTAAACTGGTTACGTGCAGCCTGCATAATTGGCCTCCCGCTGTCAAATCAATGGATTGTTGTTTTCAAGTGTTGTTTTGTTGCTGTTGTTATTGTTTTTGCTTTCCATGTACTGATGTCTAATTTCAACTCCAAATTGTTCCCAAGCTTGAATCAGAAGACGTTCAATTCAGATACTAGAGGTGTTCTATCAATTTTATCTTCCGAGGGTGGCTGCTCCCATGTTTATCATCTAGCAGTCTCCCTTCCCCAGCTATTAGGGACTGAATGTCTGCCCTTTTCCAAGAGGCTGTATGTGTGTTGGAGTATACCTTCAACGCTCACGCAGCTTACATGTCTGCCTTAGCTTCCACCGCCTGCTTGCACAAGGCCTCGAGGTCAGCCAGAAGTGAGAGAATAGGGCCTTCTCAAGCCGTTACTGTGTGTGTGCACAGCCTTGCACACGTACACAGCCTTCTTGATGCCCAGAACCCTTTTTTCCTTCCCTGCTCTGTGGGCTATGTCAGAACTTTTGAAAGTCTCCTTTGGATATCTCTTTTCCCAGATCTTACTCTTAAATTTTTGGCTAGGGCTTCATTTTCCCAACTGATATTGCAGCCTTGGGCAGTTGTGATGTTAAACAATTGCAGTTAATTGTTTTCAAAAAATATCCTGAGGGGAAGGCTTTTCCTGTAGAATGAATAGCATAACTGGTCAGATAAGGACAACACCCTATATATGTGCTTTTCCAGGGAGCTGTGAGACAGGTCAAACAGTGACAGTGCTCTGTGGTTAGGGCTTTTTGAGGAGTTTAAAACCCAGTCTTCCCCTTTGGGTGGCTGAAACTGCTGATTTTCAAGACTATTGCAGAACTGGGAGAGAGGGTTGGGAGTAGGCGTAGTTAAAATACCAGAAATCTTGCTGTTCTTATTGAGGTTCAGTAGTTTTCCTTGAACTAATGGTCCTCAGATTGTGTCAAGTCTTTGGTTAACTTCCAGCATTTCAAGGAAGCTGATTTGGGCAAATTTGCAATTATTTTCATTGTTTTTATGGAGGTTGTCACTTGGCTATTATTGAGGTGCCTTCTGGTTTCTGATTTTTTTTAAAAGGCATTCCTTTTTTTTTTTTTGGTGGCCAGTACGGGGATCCAAACCCTTGACCTTGGTGTTATAACACCACACTCTCACCAACCGAGCTATCCAGCCAGCCCCTAAAGGAATTCCCTTTGTTATCATTTTCATGGAATCTCAGGATGGGAGTGATGGCAAATCAGTGTGTTTAGTTTTCCATGTTCTCAAAAAACCTTGAAAACCACTGTTCTGTTTGATGAAGTGGCTAATTGCATTTCACTTATGGTTTTACGTTTCTTTTCATTCACTTGGAAAATAAGAGGGTTTGGTTTGGGACCAGAGCCAGTTTATGAAGAAGTTAAAGAAGCTTAAGCTTTAGTTCCCCAACTTGTGCCTTTCAAAGGCCTGTACGGATCCCAGCAATGTGTTCATATGGTCCTATGTTGTAAAAATTTCCAAGGCAAAAATATATTTTTGTATTTCTTTTCCTTAACGGCTTTTCTTCCTGCTGTCTCTTCCAGGAGATATAAGCTTCAGGCCCCACAAAGCTTGGACCCATCCCAGAGGGGAAAAAAAAGACACACACACCTAGACAAACTTTCACTGAGTTTATTTATTCTATTGTTAACTAGAAAAGTGGTTCTCAAACTTCGCTATGTCTACAAATATCAATACATCTTTAAATGTAGGTTGTATATCAGTTTTTGAGGGGTAGGGCCTGATTCTGTGATTTCTAATAATCTCCCTCTTGTTGTCAATTTGCTGGCAATTTTGCTTTGAGGATTACCTTTCCTTTAATGGTAAGAGAATATTGAGCAGAAACAGTATCTTCTAGATACCTACACGTCAGTCCATGTTTCATTGCATTTATGTCCCCTGACTTTAGCCAGTGAGGCAGTATAGTCCTTTCCCTAAACTTTAAGTAGTGGGGTAGAGGAGGATGGGGCAGCTCAGAGACAGTCAATAAAAAAACTTCAATTTTATCAATGGTTTCCTATATCAAATCCTCGAATAAAAATAAACTTTCTTTCCCTTTCACTACATATTTTCTGTAGGTGTCAGCCTGGAGCAAAATTGGCTCATCTCACCTGTTATCCCTCTTCATGCTTTCTGACCTCCTTGGTTGGAGTTGCTCATAATACCCAAAGGCAGGGTCTCACTTAGCTCACCACTGCCATGTAATTTCCTGTTTTGCCTCAAGCCCGGGTAATTCTGAGAGGATGAAAACAGATGAGAGAAGTAACAAGGGTCTCATCCATTCCAGCTTTCCTCACCACTTCCTTGTTCCCGGATCTCAATGCCTGAGCAAAGTCCATAATCGCTGAAATTCCACCAAGATGTACGTTTCCCTTTGTTGCCTTGGAACATGTATATGCATTCCCTAGTTATGTCTCCTCCTAGTTCCCCATCAGGACCTTCTGCGGCTTCTAATAACAAACCTCTTTAAGCAGGACAGTTTCCCTGTTCTACAGGTAAAGTTATACTAGGGTTCAGAGGACATTAACATTTTAAGAGAACTTATTTAAGATTTACTTGGAAAAATATAGTGAGACACCCTAAAAACAATTCAGCTGTTGAAGTGCTTTTGTATTGGGTTGCTTCATAAATACTTGGTGATCGAATATTCATTCCTGAAGCTACAAGATTAAAGGATACTTGTGGACGCCATTAATTTATCTTTGTTTTCTGGGATCTTACATGGTTTATCCACTGATTGCATTTGCTTTTACAACTGGAGTTTAATGAAGAAAAACTTGAATGTAATCTACTGATTCTTTATCTCAATTAGGTGAAACTGTGTTACCTTACAGAAATATTTTCCTTTTTCTTTGTTTTTAGGTTGGCGTTGCAAACGGTACGGTCACCGAACAGGGGACAAAGAATGCCCTTTCTTTATCAAAGGCAACCAGAAGTTAGAACAGTTCAGAGTGGTAAGTAAAACTCCACAATGTCAATTTACATTTATCAGAGATGGTGAATATCAATGAATCAGGTAGTCACCGGTGACCTCAATGTTCACATAAAATACACTCCCAGAAGCCTTTTTTTTTTTTTTTTAAAGATGCCCGGTAAGGGGATCATAACCCTTGACTTGGTGTTGTCAGCGCCACGCTCACCCAGTGAGCAACCGGCCATCCCTATATGGGATCCAAACCCGCAGCCTTGGTGTTGTGAGCACCGCACTCTCCCGAGTGAGCCACGGGCCGGCCCTCCCAGAAGCCTTTTGACCAAAGTGTCTGCTCTTCACTACACCTCTGTTAAACTGCATTTGTGTGACAGATTAGCTCTTTCACAGAAAACTAACTCCTTACTAAAGTGTTCTTTACTTATACCTGGGGAACAGTGATTCTTTTTCTGAAGCAGACATTGTGATCTTTTCAACCCCCTTTTTTAACTTATTATATATAAAAGTCATGTTTTATAACTAAAATCAGGTTTTAGTTTTCCAGTTTTTATCTAAAGATATCTTTCTACTTTAAGCTAGAGGTATGTGTATATTTCCTCTTTAGGTGATAGTAAGACATACCTTGCATTTCCTCACTTTATTTTAACAGAGTTACCTCGCAGAACTGTTAGTTCACAATTCAGTACCTGCTTCTGCCAAGGGAATTATGCTACAGTGTAGCTATAATGGGGTTATCAGCATATATCAAACTGGGGTCAACAGAAATTCTCCAAACGTTTTAAAACAGTTAAAGTTTTTTATAATATGAAAAAAGTATTCTGGATCAAACCCTTCTAGGTGAACTGTCGATTTTTATGGATACTAGAAAACACAGCTCATTAATAAATTCAAGAACTTGAAACTTTTTTTTTTAACTCAGAAATCCAACTTCTAAGAATTTACCCTAGGGATATAAGAACATCCGTATAGCATAACATTCATAATTATTTATAAGGTTTTAAAAAATGGAAATTAAAATTATAGGAAACAACTTAACAGTCCTATATACCAACATAAATTACTGTAATATAGAAATTAGATATTAGAAAGTATGTTTTAACTTCAGACAGAACTGCCATATGATCCAGCAATCCCACTTCTGGGTATATACCCAAAGGAATGGAAATCATCCTGTCAAAGAAACACCTGCACTCCCATGTTTATCACAGCTCTATTTACAGTAGCCAAGAGTTGGAACCAACCTAAATGTCCATCATCAGATGACTGGATAAGGAAAATGGGGTATATATACACAATGGAATATTATTCAGTTATAAAAAAGAATGAAATAATGCCGTTCGCAATAAAATGGATGAACTTAGAGAAAATCATAGTAAGTGAAATAAGCCAGGCACAGAAAGGGAAATACCACTTATTTATAAGTGGGAGCTAACATAATGAACATGTAAATGAAAGAAAGAAAGATACATCATTCACAATAACGGATTGAACTTTCAAAAGGACAACTGAGGTTACTAGAGTGGGAAGAGAGTAGGGAGGGAGGAATGGGTAAAGGGCCACAGCAGTGATACTGTATATTGTTGCATATATAGTTATTCTGATGTGTGAGCATCACATGTTGCACACAAGTATTGAGGTTCAACTCTGTACCCTAGAGATACATGCAATTAACTTTGTTATAATAAAAATAGATAAGTTAATGAATAAATAAAAACAAACAAAAAAGGGAATTATGTTTTAGGCTGTCCAGATAGCTCAGTTGGTTAGAGCATGTTACTGATAACACCAAGGTCAAGGGTTTGTATTCCCATACCTGCCAGACCCACACAAAAAAAGAAAAACAGGGAATTATGTTTTAGAAGAATGTGTAATGTTATGAGAAATGTGTATGAAAACATAAGTGGAAAACAACAGAATTTTGTGTTTAATATGATTATAATTTTTCATGAATTGTGAAAAAGTGTCTAGAAGAAACACTCCAAATATTAACAGTAATTATTCCTGGCTGATGAAATAATAGATTTTTTTAAATTAACTTTTGTAATATCTAAAAGTTATATAAAAACATGTACTCTTTCTTAAAATTAAAATAATTCACTTACCATAATATTTCTACTATGTATACTCCTATTTTTAAGTACTTTAAGTCATTTTAAATTATTTAAATAATACAAGAATACGTTTATCTTATTAAATAAAATGGGAAACTCAGGAAGGTTTTCACCACCAATACCAATCTTGCTTCCCTCTCGCCAGATTGGGTTTACAGCAAGTAGTCTGAGGCATGTATTTCCAGACTTCTTTGGGGCATGTAACATGTATTTTTCTGTACTTAGAAATGGGTCATTCTTCTATATCATTTTGAAACTCATTTGTTTTGCTTAAGACTATCTCATGGTCATCTATCCATGCAGAACAGAGAGAATAACCTCAGCATTTCTAAACTTGAGTATGCCGTTATGGTTTATGCAGTTATTTCCTCATGAAGAATATTTAATGACCTATTTTTCTAATTGTAAAACTCTTTCTGTAGTCTTAATGAATTTTCAGCGATGTGACCTTTCAAAAGGATTAGAAAATGTTGCACATAAAGCTACATCAAACAGTAAAAAAATAACTTTTTAGTAACACAGGGGTTTAATTTTTGTTTAACAAGCGGTCCATGAAGCCTAATCAAACCGTAACCTTCTCTGACCCTTAAGGCACATGAAGACCCCATGTATGACATCATTCGAGAGAATAAAAGACATGAAAAGGATATAAGGTGAGGTCATCCTGATGATAACAATATCCTCTTACAGATTAAAATTATATAAAGTTAGAAACAACCATTCAAATATTAAGGGGACGGTTTAGCAAACATGGTACTTAGATTGGGAGGTGTTTGGAGGGCAGCAGTCATGGCTCGGCCAGTGCTGGGGAGTGGCCAGGCCTCCTCCTTTCTGCTTGGGTCAGCATGAAGCAGTGGGCTCGGTCAGCCCACTCACGCCACTGCAGTTGGTTCACGTGGAGTCTGCTGTACTTGTGCTGTGTGACAGACCCTTGCACATGATTTAGTTTGTCTTCTCCAGTGTCTTTAAGAGATCTGAGCTTTTGTTAAAAATTATTCTTAGACATGATTAAAGAGAGGGTGAAAAAACAGGAGACTTTTTTTTTTCAAATTGGTTGCACTGAATTATAATTGTTGAGGAAGGAGATTATCTCCTGTGAAATTGAGCAGTGAGTGAATGGCTTAGTAAAGTGTGCGTCTGTTAGAAGTTACAGTAGTAAGGGCTGAGGGGACGTGAGAAGTGTGCAGGACAGTGAAAAGAACACAGCGTGGCTTCTACGTTGGCTACAGTCACGTAAAATAGACATTCATGTGGACTAGTACGGGGAAAACATAAAAACAAAAATAAGCACTGCCTTTAGTGAAGTGGTTGTTGGTGACCACGCCCCATACGCTGATAAATCATATATTAACCTCAGAAAACTGTTTGAAATTAAAGTTAAAAACCACAGTTCTTTGATCAATCTTCCACGTTTAGGATACAGCAGTTAAAACAGTTACTGGAGGATTCCACGTCCGATGGAGACGGGAGCAGCTCCAGTTCCTCGGAATGTGAAGAGAAGCACAAGAAAAAGAAGAAGAAAGAAAAGCATAAGAAAAGGAAGAAGGAAAAGAAAAAGAAGAAAAAACGGAAGCACAAGTCTCCCAGGTCACATGAGAGTTCCGACCTAGAGTGACAAGGACTTGACGTGTTCAGCAGTGTCTTCTCAGAAATCACACACGGTGGCCGGAGCCCAGAGGAAGATGCAGGCAGAGCGGAACAGACGGAGACACCCAGAGGAGGGTGTTTGTTGTCGCAGCTGTGACTTCTCACCCACCCGCAGGACAGGGGCCAGTGTCCTCCCAGGTGCCAGCTCTGGACTGTGGCCAATTTCAGGCAGGAAACTTACTGGGCGCCCTCCTCCCTGCTGGTCGCCTGAGTTTGTCATTGCTGTAAGATGCCGCCTGCACGGTGGCAGGACGAGGAGGGCATCTCTGGGGAAGCTCTTGCAGGTGCTGCCACAGCTTCTGCCCTCCATAGTGGGTGACTCAGTTCCCACAGACCTCAGGCTTGACTCTTCTCTGTTGTTGAGGATAATAAAAGCTCATTATCTATATTTGCAATGTATTTTTTACATGTATTTATGAATGACACATGCATGTGGTCCAAATTTAAAATCATGAAAACACTTCATTCCTTTCTACCCGTTCCCTTCCCCAGTGGTTACCAATGTTCCCAGTTTCTCGTGACGTCTTCCAGAAATATTTTGTGTGTGACAAACAAATTAAATACAATGCAGCCTCACAAGGTTTATTCTTGTTATAGGAATCTCTCTCCCCAATTAACAAATTATGTCAGGTGACTATAAATGCACACCTTTTATATGACAGCAAGGCCAAATGTGCTGTATATTAAAATGGTCATTTTTATACTCAAGTTTAAAATGTAACAATGTGCAGGTGAGTGTGTATAGTATTTGTGTAAAGAAAGCAGCCAGTACACTATTACAAATGGTTACTGGCCTGACTGCCCAGGAGTCTGGAAGCTTCTTGATTGCAGAGACTTTCTAATATATTGCATGCTCAGCTTCTAACATGATGCAAGACAGTGGTGTTCAATACAAATTTATTGAATATATACATAAATTCTCCAGTTGGAACATGATTTGAAAGTTGAAGGGGATGCTATGTTTTCCCACCCATATCTAACCCCACCCTACCCCTACTTTTGCGTGGAAGTATTTACTCTCCCAACAGCTAACAGTTGCATGGGCTTCCCCTCTCCAGGGATTGCCCTTGCCTGTGGAGGGCTGCCCCACCCAAACTCATATTACCTTCCCAGGGACATCCTACATTTCAGTGACTGGCCAAGACAGGTATAAAATGTGGCCCCTTACCACAAAAAGTGACGATTCATCAGGGTGATCATAGCTAGGAAGAAGTCCTCAGTGGGAGTGGCTGAGGCCTTTGTTGTGATTGCATTAAGCAATCATGTTTCCTTTGCCCCTTCAGAGATGTTATTCCTAAGAACACCAACAGGAAATTTCCAGCACACAAATCTCCATCTCAGAGTCTTGTCCCAAGAAACTAACCTGCCACAGGGTGAAATAGCCTCTTGGGAGAATGATAGGTTTGTTCAGAAGTGACCCTTCATTTGGTCCCCATTTTCCACAGAACCTCACTTTTTATCTAGTCCCTAGGGTAAGGTCAGACTCTAGGCAGAATTACAAAGTAGGAGAAACTATACATAGATTGCTTCTCTTCCATCTACTGTCATTTTCCCCCTACCCTCTGTGGTCTTGACATTTTCCTACCATCCAGAGAGCCCTAGTCCATTAAAATGCCTGGAGTCAGTACTTCCACAAGACTACAAAGTCCTATTGTGGAAGTGTTTAAAAGGCAATTAGATTTAACTCATTCACACTAGCACACTAATGAAAGCCTGCTTCCTTGAATCTTCCCACAGAACTAAAAGGAGTAAGAATTGGATGGTTTCAATACAAAGTGGAATGTCTTTCCAGATCCCACAATAGAAGGATGTTGGGTCACCTGGAATCAGGAAGTCTTCAAGCAGATCTCAGTATGGTCTTCCTACCCCAGCCTGTGTTACTCCAGCCAGCTCGCTCAATCTCTGCCTCTCCCCCTCACTTACATTCTGTTGGGTTTGGAATACTGGTTGAATCAGTGACCACAGATCAAATGTGTTCATCTAAGTTGAGACTAAGCTATTCAGCCCATAAATACTTGGATGTATACTATACATCAGGCTCTGTACAAACTACTTCGTGGCGATACCACAGGGAATACAATAATCCATGGCCCTAAGGAATACATATAGTCTGGTGGAGAATTAAGGTTGCAATTCTCAGGAGTTGTATCATGAAATGGGCTATGAAAGTGATAACACAGGTGCTACAGGGACATAAAGGAGGGTCATCGGGTCCAGCCTTGGGTGGGGATAAGGGTCGGAGTTTTCCTTGAGTATCTAAATCAGGTTCTGAGCTAGGGGTTAGTTAGGCACAAAAGCAGACTTCTATGGTTTGGGTGTGGTTTTTCCCTGCCAAAACTCATCTTAAAGCTTTAACTGCCAGTGGCTCAGTGTTTGGAGGTGGAGCCTAGTGGGAGGCGTTTGAGTCACGGGGGTAGATCCCTCATGAATAGACTGATGCCATCTCTCAGGAGTGGGTTCTCTTCACTGGATTAGTTCCCAAGAAAGCAAGTTGTTATAAAGCCCGGCTTGTGTTTGGTCTCTTTGCACATACTCACTCACCTTTCTGCTTCTCCACCATGTCTTGATGCAGCACATGGCCCTCACCAGAAGCCAAGAAGATGCCCACACCATCGTCTTGGAGTTCCAGTCACCAGAACCACGAGCTAAATAAACCTCTTTTCTTTATAAATTACTCAGCCTCACGTATTCTGTTACAGCAACACTAAATGGACTAAGACAGAGACCTCATGAGAGCAGCTTTGGAAAAGCTATCTTTTGCTTGCCTTTTTGGATCTCATGTGGCAGCACTATTACTACTTTTTACCATCTCCTTAAACCACGCTGAAAGGTGCTTGGCTACTACAGTGAGTGAAAAATGTAGCGGAAACGTTTTCTTCACAGCTTAGAAGCAACACTGAGTGGCCCCATCCGTATGTATCACTGTACTGTCCATACTATCATCCTCAGAGACTTTCTGGGAGGCACCTCTGTCCTCTCCCACATCCACAGCACCGTGAATCCAACCATCTGATATTCTCCCAAATAACCTTGGTAAAACCTTCAACTACACCTAAACCTTTTGGCACCTAGTTGCCATCTTAAGCTGTACTTTTTTTTTTTTTTTTTAAAGATGACCGGTAAGGGAATCTTAACCCTTGACTTGGTGTTGTCAGCACCACGCTCACCCAGTGAGCTAACCGGTCATCCCTATATAGGATCCGAACCCATGGCCTTGGTGTTAACAACACCACATTCTCCCAAGTGAGCCACAGCTGGCCCTCAGAGTTTCTGATTCTTTTTTTTTTTTTTAAAGATGACCAGTAAGGGGGTCTTAATCCTTGACTTGGTGTTGTCAGTACCACGCTCACCCAGTGAGCTAACCAGCCATCCATATATGGGATCTGAACCCGTGGCCTTGGTGTTATCAGCACCACACTCCCCGTGTGAGCCATGGGCCGGCCCTTAAGCTGTACTATTAATTGGGAGAAGGTTAGGTTACCTAGGTCCTAGGTTCTGGGTGTAATGAAATTATGTTTGCCTAAAGCTTCCAAATCTTTGTTTCTAAAAGTGTGCAATGGTTAAAGTGGATATGTGATACTACAGCCCATTGCTGCACACATATGTCAGTTTTATTATCAAGGCTATGTGCAGAGACTATAAAAACAAAAAGGATGCAGACCCCATCCCAACCGTAGTTCCTGTCTGTCAGCATTCAATCCATTTACTGTACTCAGCTTCATCATTTCCCCCTTATCTAAGACTCTCTGGAGATGAGTCAGAAGTACATGTGGCAAACTGAATGGTGCATATTAATTTGGTATTGGTGTAAGCCACTTTGGGTGCGAAGGGAAAATGCTCTGACTCTAGCTCAGGATCTTCGTCGTGCTCTGGCTCTGGCTTGGGCTCTGGATCTTGCTCTGCCTCTGGATCTAGCTCTTCCTCTGGTTCTGGCTCTGGCTCTGGCAGTGGAGGTGGAGCTGGAGCTGGAGCTGGAGCTGAACGTGGCAGTAGGTCTTGGGACTGTTGTTCAGCCTGGGCAGAAACTGGAACTGGAGTGAGAATAATTGAAAATGTCAACGTGAGTTTCTGTGTCTCTTCCAATGACACTGTCTTTCTGAGAAGCCCAAGTCCAGAGACCCAGCCTCAGGAAGTCTCCCCACACTGCAGAACACTGCATGATTGTTCTGAGTACTCAGTGCCCCTGTCCCCAGCCTGCTTCTGGAAACTCTGCTCTGTGTGGCCCAGCCCAGCCCTCTCCCCAACCCTCACAGGCACCCACCCTCTTCCTCCTCACCCTCAGTCTCCGCCTCACTGGGCTCCAGGTGCTCCAGCTTCTTCAGGTTTGCGAGAAGAAGATCAGCCTTGCGCTCCACCTCCGAACCCAGCATGTTGATGTGTATGTAGGCCAGCAGGGACTTCAAACAATAAAATGCAGGAGGCTCGTAGAAATCAACGGAATAGAAATCCAGCCAGATCTTTAAGATGGAGGACATGGCACTGGGGGAGACAGGTGGGTAGCAGCGTCAGAGGCCTGGCCTATCCCTCTATGCTGCCCTCCCAGGGCTCCCCTGAGTGAGCTGCAGTCTTGTACCCTCTGCCGCTGCCTGTCCATAGACCAGCCCCTCCAATGTCCATCCCCAGTCTGGCAGCCCTGGCAGAGATGGGCCTCGCGACCAAGGAGGGGCTGGCAAAAGCTTCCATGGGAGGAGCCTTCAACCACTGGTGTGACCACCTTTCCCTTCTTCAGGGAAACCTGACACCCTCCTCTGTCTGTGTCACTGCCCCATCCCTGCTGGAATGACATGTCCACCCCAGGAGGGTGCTGTCTGCTCTGGGCATTACTCACTGACACACAGGAGGTGTCCAGCAATATGTGATAAATGAGGAAACAGAGGGAGGCTCTGCTCCCCTGGCCTACCCAGGGCTCTTGGAAAAGCCCAAACTTGAGCTCACACGTGGATGTACTGCCCAAGTGTCTGCGTGAAAATCTGCATCTCCTCTTCGCACTGACACCGATCTCTTGGCCCTGACCACACTCTGTGCCCCCAGCACCAGCTGAGTATCGCCATGGAGGCTCCAGCCCCGAGTGTGAGCGGGATGCTCTGCACACCTCCTGCTCTGGCTCAGCACAGGCTCTGAGGGTGTGGGCAGGGCTGGGGGGAGGGGGTGGGGATGGATTCTCTCTGGGCTCACTCTGCTCTCCAGCCTCTCACACCCTACAGTGCCTGGGGCCCCATCCCCAGCTCATCTTGACTCCTTTTCCTGAAGGGAAACCCTGAGCCCTCAGCCCTGTAGCAGGAATCATAAGATGTGTGGGAGCCAGAGTTCTGCCAGCTCCCCAATCCACAGGCCCCTGCAGACCACACACAGTTGTGTGGAGATGGGAGCCCCTCCATCTGCACCCAAACCCCCCTTACCATTTTAGCTGCTCCAAGGATTCGCCATCCCCGTGACAATCATGAACCATGCGTCCATACCTAGAGGAGGGCAGGAGGGTGTCAAATCTACCACATGGTGGCACTACCTGCTTCTCATGTCTACTGTGACTGTCTCACCTCTGACTAGAATGGAAGCCCAGGAGGGCAGGGCATGTAGTCTCCTCGGTTCATTGGATTATGGTCAGTGCCCAGAAAGTGACTGCACATAGTGTGGCTTCACATATGTTTGTTGAAGGAATGAACCCCAACCAACTCCTCCCAAGAGAGCTGGGTGCACCTGAAGCTGCTCTGCCCGCCCCTGGTCTCCCTGCTTTGAACACACCCAGGAGCCTGCAGATAGAATCTCAAATTTCCTGTAAAAATGTGAAAACAGTGAAGCCCAAGTCAACGAGGTCAGTGAGGGGGTGACAGAGACTTCCTCGTGGGGGGGCAGGAATCCTGAATGAGGACGACCGTGGCCCCTCCAGCAGACCTTCCACAGGGCTGGACTCAGGAGCAGCACTTTCCATGGGGGACCCACTGGAGCTTGTTCCTGTGACCACCCACTGAACACAAGTGGAAACTGAGGCTCAGAGGGGTGTGGTGACAGTCCCAAGACTCACAGACGGGAGGCGGCCTAGTGACACTGTGCGATCGAGGGCCAGAGTGCTCACCTGAGGAAAAGCAGGTGCACCATCTGCAGGGGACTGGTAAAGTCCCTGTAACTAAGCAGAAACATGTGCACATAGGAGCAGTTGCCAGCCAGGGCAGCGGGCACCAGGTGCTTCAACCGCTTCTTCAGAGTGCCTGCCGGGAGACGCCACACCCTATGGGTGGCATCCGGACTCATGGAAGTCTCGTCTTCATTCTAGGACAGGACAGGGGAGAGATACACAGTGACAGCACCGTGAACCCACAGGAGGGAAGAGGCTGGAGGCCAGTCTTAAGCCCAGGGAGGACATGAGAAGACAGCCTGAGGGCCCAGGGTTAATGCACAGGGTGGTGGTTGCGACCACAGCAGTCCCCTTTCACCCTGCAGCCATGACCTGAGGTGTGAACACACCAGGACCAGCAGGTTTATAAACCCCCCACCCTCTGCCCCTGCCCAGGGAGGGTGTCCCATGTCCCCATTCCTCACACACTCAGGAGGAGGGTGTGGTCACCTAGGGAGGCTCACAGTGCTGGCCTGGCTTGGCGTAGCCAGCCCTCCCCTGGGCCACCTGACATTACCTTTGGGGACCTCCTCCCAAACAGCCACAGGGGTCGAGGGCGAGGGCTGAACCAGCGCCTGAAGCATTGGCCAAGCCTCTCAGCACAGGGCTGCCTGGGGCTACGGCCCCGGGACCTCGGGACACAGCACAACATCTCACTCTGCCTGTGGCCAAGTGAACTGGGGAAGGGGCTGTGTATAGAATGTGGGTGCCAGGTTACCGAGTTCCGAGTTCTGTTGGGGTCTGTCATCAAGGAAGTGAGGTATCTTCCTGGTACCTCATTTCCTGGGCCCCTCCTCTGTGTACAAGACTGCAAATGTCCCTCTGGGTACCTGACTGCTGACCCTCCATCCCCATGAACTCTCTCTATTGCCCACACTTCCACCAACACTGCCTGACCACACCCCTGTGCAAGGCCTGGGTGCAGCCAGCATCACAGCTCAAAGGAGATACACGTAGGCTCAGCCCCAGCTCCTGCTTCTTATCACTTATGTGACCCTGGACAAGCCACTGTGACTCTCAGGACCTCCCCACTCTCCCCTTCTGCACAGTGGTGATCATTCTAGCATCTTCTTCCCAGGGATGGCATCAGGCATGTGTGAGAAAACATCTCTAAAACCTATGGCCGGTGTCACATGCAGCTAATAAACAAGACTAGAGATAAAATCCATGACGGTGTGGAAGGTAGCATGGAATACGACTAACGAGAGGTCTGGTTCCTGTCATATAATCTTGAAAATGTCACTTTTGCTCTTGGTCTGTTTTCCCTGTCTGCACCATGCAACAGTTGAAATTTCATGCATTCACATACTGCTGTCCTCCATAAAACCTCACAATGGCTTCATGTGTATTTAGGTTTGGACTCAAGTGCCACATCTCTGTCTCTGTGGTGGGCGACTCCTCAGGGGCTCCCAGTGGTCCCCACCATCTGCTGCAGACATCCTCACGTAATCCTCTGCCCTGCAGTGTGGACTCGACTTCGTGACTCACTTCTAACCAATAGAGTATCAAAAGTGAGAAGGTGTCACTTTCTAAATGTCATTGTAACACGCCTGTCACTAGAGTCTTGTGCTCTGTCTCCTCTGCTCTCTCTGTGTGTATCTACCATATGCCAAGCATGGTGCTGAGAGCTGGACAAAGAGCTGATTCAGCTGCACCCTGGCTTGGGAGAGGATCCCAGTATAAGGAAGAAGAGAGGACGTGCTATCGGGTGGCTGCCATTCTAAGAGAGGAAAGGGTAAAGTGATCCAGGAGGCCATCAGAATATTCTAGATTAGGAAGCTCCCTGTAGATGGTAGGAAATGAACACCATTTGCAAAGAACCAGAGGCGTTTGGTCCACTAAGATGACGGCAACATGTAACTGATGTGTAAGATGTAAGTAAGTAAGAAATACTATACACAAATTCAAATCCTATTTTCAAAATCATTAAATGGCAGGGACAAGTGCTCGTGTTAAATGCAAACATAACTAGAATTGAGGAAGATTCCATTTTTGGAATAACTTTATATCTCCATTAGATGAAAGTATGCAGATATGTTCAGCAATTCTTTTCAAATTGTATAAAATATCCATTGTTGACATAATCAGGATTCCACCCCCATACTCTGGCTTCACACCCCATTTCCTTTACACCAGACACACATCGCTGTGATGTAGATCCATTGGTCTCAACACTTTCCCAGCCCACAGCCTACTGGTCCTGGGAGACAGCAACCATGTCACTATGTTGTGCCCAGAATCCAGGGCCTGACACAGGGGCTCCATAAATACTCCCTGAAATGCTGCACTTGAGAAGAGGCTGATTTTATTACCTAGTGCTCTGCCTACACATGTTATCACTCTGCATTATGTCATGATCCTTAGTCCCCCTCACTTGACAGTCAGCAACCCAGGGGCAGAGTCTGCACCTTGGTCTGCCCATATCCCAGGCCCCCCGCCCAGCACCTGGCAAAGAATAGGTGCCAAGTACTGATGAATGAATTATCTTGAAAATGTGATCTGACAGGTAACTACTGTATTGAAGCCCAGGATTCATCTAGAACACCCAGATGGGAGGTCACCATGAACATGCTGCCTGATAAACTGCCAGGCCTTTAATTTAGTCTGTCCACGACTTCCTTCAGCCAGAAACTGCCAGGGCACAAAGGTTTCCCAGAGTCACCATCCTGTCCTGACTTCTTGACATCTTAGCTAGAAGATGATTACAAATTTCTTAAACATTAGTAGAAAATTGCGGTTCATTTGTCCTGGCATGCAACTGAATGATAAAAATGTGTGAAAACTTCTGATACCAATGACAAAAGAAATGATCCAAACAATATGACCATAGAGGTGCTTTTCTTTTATGCTTAGGACTATTGTTTAAAAATGTGGTATTAAGGAGAATGTCAACAATATTGGGGGAGGCTCTGGAATGTTTCTGAGTAGAAAATGGACTATAGATTACTTTTTTGAGAATTGAGAGAAGCTATTTTGCTGAAAGTGGCAAATGAGCTTGACTTTTAAAAACAAAGAGCATTAAAGCAAGTAAGTTTAGTGGAAAGTAGATGATATTTGGGGGAGGGGTGATGTGTTAAGTTACAAGAGGCAAAGAAATAGAAAGAACACATCTTTTGCAAAGGGAAAAATCATTCCTGTAAAACATAAGAATTTGAGATTTCTTGCTGTTTTTTTGTGCCTACGTAGTATCTTCTTTCTGCTGTAACTTCCAACTAGGGTTCTAGGTACTCTGTGTACTTGTGTGTTTAAAAGAGAGACACTGATAAACCTTAGTAAGCCCTAGAAAATTCTAAAGGTCTGAAATAAACAGGTATTTTTTTAAGTTCATTTAATTAAAAAGCAAAACAAAACAAAAACAGTGTCATCTGCTCCTATTAGGTCAATAAATACATGATCATATTGGAATCTTTTTTTGTGTGTGTGTGGCTGGCCAATATAGGGATCCACACCCTTGACCTTGGTGATACGAGGCTGTGCTCTAACCAGCTGAGCTACCAGCCAGCCTATACATGATCATATTGGAATAATATGCAACAGAGAGATACTCTGCTGCTATGGAGAATAAGCTGATTGCAAGGAAAAAAGATGCTCACAGATAAGGCAAGGGTAGGCTTTTTGTCCCCCATTGTGGAATAGTACAGGGAACAATGCAAATGTATTGAGGCTCGTAATTCCAAGTCATGGGAGGGAAATTAAAATGATGACTCTGGAAGAATAGTTTCAAATGTCAAGGAGTTTGAGGCAGGTGATCAATTTAGTGAAATGACAATTGCTTTAGGAGAGGCTGTTTCTTTGAAAGGATTGATACATACAGCAAGGCAAGGTAGGTGACTGTGCTTTAAGTTTTTAATATTGCTATGCGTTTTAACTTTAAATATATTTGTGACTTTGCATGTAGCTCTGAATTTTGAGTGTCATAATTATTTAAGAATCTTTCATTGATTTGATTATTATAGCTATCACTGTAATTTGATAAGGTTTTAGAACTACATTCCATTTCTAATTTTGATTTCATTATTTCCAAGTGCCGAAATACTTGAACACAGAACCACCTCTTATTCTATAATAAAAAGCAATAGAGACAAGTTATTCAGTTGAAAAAAATTACTTTTTTTTCTTTTCAAAGATGACCGGTAAGGGGATCCGATCCCTTGATGTGGTGTTGTCAGCACCACGCTCTCCCAAGTGAGCCAATCAGCCATCCCTCCGTAGGGATCCGAACCCGTGGCCCTGGTGCTGTCAGCACCGCACTCTCCAAGTGCGCACGGGCCGGCCCTGCTCCATGGTAGTTTTGGATGCTTCCCTCCTTTCTTCTCAGAATTTTCATTTTCCCATGTTCTCCTGGACAACTTCAACCCTGCTAACAATTAAAACCCATCACATCTGTCTGTCGTGGTGTGGACTGGCTCCCACGCAGAAGACTCAGGGCCTCTTTGAACTAGGACTTGCATTGGCTGCAACTCAACCAAGCCGAGGCGCCGATCTTGTGTTTGCACTTAGCATGTGCTATGAATGGAGAGAAATGAAGTGAAAAGTGCCTATGAGATGCGAAGTCAAACTTGTCACGTTCCTAGTCCCCTCTCTGGGCTTCTCTCCATCTTCAGCTCCACCTCACTGTTTACCCCTTAAAGAAGCCAGATGCTCTCTAATTCGTATGTGCACGAAACACTTTGTTTCAAATAACGGGTATTAAATGACTATTTGTTGGAAGTTCTGTACCCTAAATTTGTAGGTGTCCTTTATGTGACTGGCGATGGCATGAATACCTAGTGTTAACAATCTTTGGTGTGCTCAGCATTAAGATACGTTAGGAATTGTCATGGACACTTGTAAAATTAAAACAAATGCAAATGCATGTCATCTGGCCTTGGAGTCCAGTTCTTCAGTACACACTCTGCTGATTTGGGCACCTCAGTCAAGAACCCAGTCAAAGAACCTCACAGAGTCACCCACAGGCCACGAAGCCACAGCACACGAGCAAGACTGTCCCGTGCTGCCCTGTTAACCATGAGCAGATGCCAAGGGCCCCAGATGTTTCAGCAAATGCTCTAGTTTCAGCAAATCCTCTAATATGAAACAGGCCAAAGCAAACAAACAAAAAAGGAAAAAGCGAATTGGAAGAAATAGAGATCATGCAAGGGAAACAGAAAATACCATTAACTTCCTCAGAGTTATAGGAGAGAAACTGTTGGACTTACTGAAGAAGAACAGACGTTGTTAAAGTAGAAGAGGGAGAAGATGAATCAAATAACCATGAGGTCATTTAGAAATTAAAAATATAACTGTTGAAATTTTTGTTTGTTTGTTTTGTGTGTGTGTGTGACAGTTAAGGGGGTTGCAACCCTAGGCGTGGTGTCGCCCGCACCGCGCTCAGCCAGTGAGCGCACCTGCCATCCCTATGTGGGATCCGAACCCGCGGCAGCGCCCCTGCGCTCCCAGCGCCGCTCTCTCCCGGGTGCGCAATGGGGCGGCCCATAAGTGTTGAAATTTAACTTAGAAAACAACTCACTAGAAAGATGAGAAAATAACACAGGGGAAGCCTGATTAGATCAAAAAGACAAAAGGATAACAAGAAAGATACAATTGAAAAAAAGCATAAAAAAGTAAAAGGAGTAAAAGGGAAAGAGAGAGAAACCGGAAGTGCGTGTCCGCAGAGCCAGTGTCTGAACAACACGCGCTCCAGGAAGAGCCGCGGAGATGGGCAGGAGGAGAGAACCGTGGGAGAAAGGAGGAAGGGACAGGTCCCGGAGGTCCCCAGAGGTCCCCACGTGGAGAGTGACGATGGGTCCACACGCCGCCCCGCACTGGGGAAGCACAGGGGACACCGTGTCAACTCTGGGTGTGGGGGTCCAGGGGACGGACCCTGCGGAGGAGCCTCAAGACGGAGACGACAGGGGAGTCGGGCCTTCAGCGTCTCGTGCAGAGTCGGTTCCAGTCTCCGCTTTTCCTCGTCAAACGTGAGTCCGACAAGGCGAGGACGGGCCTCTGGACGTTGAGCAGCCCAAGACCGTTTTCTTAGCAGTCTATGGGGGGGCGTCTCCCACTACGGAGAAGACATAAACCCGGACAGGGGACAGGGCCCTGGTGACGGCCACGGGGGATCATGCCGACCCCGACTGCTCGGAGGCTGCAGTGTAGACATCGGCTCCCAGGAGGTGTCGTCCAGAGCACCACATGGGTCCCTGAGGCGTTCACCTGTGGTGACAGCAGCTGCCCTAACCGGGACAGTGCGCGTGCGCAGACGCCACCGCGCACAGAGGACACGCGGCCCGCGCCGGGCTGTCAGCCGCGTCCCCGCAGCCGCCGGTGCGCGGCGCTCAGAGCCGCCGACGGGAAGCCGCGGTCGCGGGGTGCGCTCTCCGTGGCGCCTCCTGGTGGCCCTGCCTGCAGCTGCCGCCCCCAGGCCGCCCGTCCCGCCCGGGGACAGGAGCGCACGACCGGCCGCTCTCCACTCCCTGCTCCCGCCCCTCTGCGGCCGATGACAGCGGGTTCCAGCGACACGACGGATTCCCACGGGCGCTCCAGGTCGGTGCAAGGGGTCCGCGCTGACGAGGCGCGAGCACAGCCGTGGGGGGACCCGCGTGGGCTGTCGTCGGCCGACGGTCCTGGCGGTTCCTCGGCCCCAGGCTGGCAGGCACAGTCCGCGGCGTGACAGTCCTGACCGCGGAGCCGTGTGCTATGAAAGCCACACGGTCACCACGAGCGACGGGTGAGAACAAAGAGCGCGGGGAGCGCTGATCACACGACGCAGGTCGTCAGTTTTGTTATCTTTTTGAAGAACTGGCTTGGTTCTTAATTTTGTTGATTTTCTCTATTTTTTAAAATTTTTATTGCGTTTGTTTTGGCTTTTATCTTTTTTTTTTTTGGTCTACTAGTTTTGGGCTTAGTTTGCTCTATTTTTCTAATTCCTTAAAGTGTAGTTGGTGTTGTTGATTTGAGATCCTTTTTTTTAAATGTGAGTGTTTACAACCGTAAATTTCCGTCTTTGAACTGCTTTCACTGTGTGTTTTACTTCTCTTGAGACTTCCTCTTTGAGTCATGAATTACGTAAATGTGCGTTTTAAGTTTCCAAGTGTCTGGAGACTTTCTTTTTAACTTTATGTTTCTGGAGAACATACTTAGTGTGATTTCCAATCCTTTTAAATTTGTTTAGGTTTGTTTTATGGCCCAGGATATAGCCTATCTTGGTATATGTCCCACAGGTACTTGAAAAGAATGTGCGTTCTGCTGCTGTTGAGAGCAATGTTCTACCCATGTCTGTTAGATCTTTTCGGTTGAGGATGTCGAGTTCTTCCACATCCGTGATGATTTTCTGTCTAGGTGTTCCATCAATTGTTGAGAGGGCTGTTGATGTTTCCCCTGTAATTGTAGATCTATTTCTCCTGTCGATTCTATCTCTTTTTGTTTCATGTATTTTGTAGCTCTTATGTGTGTGCCTGTGTTTGTTTTAATGTGCTGACTGTGAAGAGAGGCTTAGTGAAGGTAAAGGCATGAACTTTGTCCCATGGGGTGACAAGCTGATATCATTGTGCCAGGCACTGTAAAGCACAGGCACTGCAAGTGCCAAGGGTGAGAGCTTGCTTCACTAGGTAAATCATCAGACGCTTCTCAACATCACTGTTTTCTGACTGACATCTCTGAAATGTATCTTTTATAACAGACGTCTCCAAGTTCTCTAGTGTCCTTTACTGTCACGACTATCTTGAAACAAAGCCAGCCCTGAGTTCTTGTCAGCCAATTATTTCACCATTGTAATTTACAAAACAAAAACTAATTAAAAATCTGTCATGCATAGTCATTGTTCTATGTTCTATATAACTTTTTTCCTATACTCCCTCCTCTATTTCCACATAAGGATATTGTCAGTTACATTGAGAGAAGTGTAATCCTAAAGGTGCGCCCACCTTTCAAAAGAGTGGCTTTCCTTCCTTTTCGTGATCATGACACAATAAATGTCTTTAATGCAAATGTGTATATACCATGTGGTATCTTTGCTTTCTCATTTATTGTAATATTTTTTAGAAAATAAGTTTAAACTGTATAGAGTATTTGTAATGAGGTGAGAGGAAAGCTCTGGGTAGTAAGAATGGAGGGTGTTAGGAGTCTTCACTTAGTGGGGGTCTCTCTCCCTAACTGTCTTTGAGAGAACCCATCTCTCTGGGCTTACTGCGGTTAGGAGCCTGATTGGAATAAGAGGAGCAGACACCATTGTCTCAGACACGTCTCATACACAGTTTCACGTCCTCCTGGCATTGTACCAACTGTGCCGGTGTGACCAAGGCCTCTCAGTGTCAACCAGCTCTGCCAGGGCTTCTCTGATGCTGGCACAAGAGGCTGCCCTGGGGACCTGCTCCCTGAGGAGTAGTTAAGTCTCCAAGTAACAATCTTGGCCCCCAAAAGGACAAGAACCTGTGGATAAATGCTTCCCTCTTTCTTCCCCTGAGGGGATAGTTTTGAGACATATTTCATTATAAATTTCAAAAGATTTTCAAAAGCAACTGGTCACCATAGAGGTAAACTACCCATGGCAGGAATGCTTTCCTGGATTGGTTTTCTGTCCTTCCCTTTCCACCCTCATTGTTCATTCCATACTCACAGAACATACATTCCCCAAACAACTTACCATTCAGGTTAACTCTCAGAGGAACTGGCTAAAGACCCATTACTTTCCAGCACTCACCTTTAGTCCTGCTGCAGAGTGGCTATTAGACTGGTAGTGGTGACGATACTTATAGGTCTGCTCTTATCTATCGAAGTAATCTCAGCTACTTTTTCTTCAGATGAATTCATCCTATTCTTAGCAAAGTTTCAATAGATTCCCATCCACAATCATTGTGCATTTTTATTGCATTTCTCTACCTTGTGTTTTATATACCTCTTAGACTGAAGAACTCTCCAGAAATGGAATAAGTAGCATAAAAAAGGTCTAAGTAATGCCTGGTGCGGTGGGTTTGTTCCTTCAGGGACATTATGTGTGGAAATCCATGGATGTGGATACAGGAAATTAGAGGTGACAGGCTGTGTGGAGACGACCTTGGGGGCAGCAGGCCCTCGGGGACCCACATTATGGGGCTTCGCCAACCTTACTCCAGCGACTCCCCACTTTGCTCCTCTCGGGGTCTAGCTGTTTCTGCTCCTCGCTTATCTGTGTGCTTTCTCTGTCTCTTCTCTGTCTTTTACTTATGGTGTCTGCTTGCTCACAGTTTTCATTTTATGATAATAGCTGGGACTTGTCCTGATTTGCTCAAGGCCTCCACTCTCACCTCCTCCTGTGTGGTCCTGACAGTTGCTACATCGTGGCTACTGTGAACTTTCACCTCTGCTGTGCTGACAACCTTTTGTTACTATTTCCCAACCAGACTTCAGAGAGAGGTGGAGGGGCAGAGAGAGAGAAGGAGAGACAGTGGGAAACAGAGAGAAGGAGACAGAGCAGGAGAGAACGGGCTCATTTCATCTTTCTGTGCCAAGTCATATCATAAACTTCTGATCAGCCCCTAAATAAGCCCTCCTTGATAACGTGGAGAAGACCCAAACGTATTTGCAATTCTTATTATGATCTCAAAGGACTCAGAAAACATAGAAAGTTATTATAGGCCTCTACAGTACTTTTCAATTGTAGTAAAATACACATGACATAAAATGTACCGTTTTAGCCATTTTTAAGCATGCAGTTCAGCGGCACCAAGTGCACTCTCAGTGTTGTTTAACCATCACAACCATCCATCTCCAGAACTTTCTCATCCTCCCACATCAAAATCCTGCACCCATTCAATGACAGCTCCACATTGCCTCTGTCCCCGAGCATTGTGGCTGCCTTTGCTCAGCTGCTCATATTCTAGGGACAGCATTAGTCAGTCACTAAGCTTTTTTTAACGCAATTGCCTGAATATTCTCCCTTCAGTAGCTGGACTTTAGTGAGACAAGCCGGCTGGGTTAGATTGGGGTGTGGGTCTCTCAGTAGGCGGGTAGGTGGTTCTTCCAGGTAAAAATGTCTAAGCTGAGGAGTCATGGGCTGAAAAAGAAAAAGAATGCAAGCAGGCATCTTTATTCTCAATAACAGGCATTGTGATTTCCATTTTTCAAATAAGCATACTGACGTCTAGAAAGTTTAAATAACTTGCTGGTCATTATACCGAGCCAGGGACTCATCTCTTCTTCACTGCAGACAGTCCCTCCTGTGGTTCCATGCCATGCAGGAGACCACATTTTGAAAGTCTGGGGTAACTGCTTTGTGCTAGACTCAGAGGAAGACATAGAAAAGGGCGAGGTTTTGTTTTCAAGGAGCTTACAATCTTAAAGCCTCCGCGCACGGCCACTTGAATGCTAGCAACTCTAGGCAAGCTCTTAACTACTCTAGTCACCTTCACGGACTCAGACCTCAGCAGGCAGAATCACATGGGGAGGTAAAACAGTGACGAAAATGGATTGTGATTAGTGTTGATGGATGATCGTGAAATATACAGTGAGGAAACAGGGACAGCCTGGAATCCACTGAACTTAAAAAGAAATGATGTGTTTCTGTAAATAGCCAGTCCTTCTAGGCACTTGAAATGTCATTTGATTAAAAACTTAAATGTAGAACAGGTTTTGGGGGAAGTGTATATTCAGCCTTTAAAACCCTTTAATCCATGTACCCAGTCAATGGCCAGTTTTAAGGTAGCCCAGTGCTGACAGGGCTGTTCCCTGCTGAGCAGGCTGTGGGCAGGTGCTTGGTGAGCTGTTTGCCTTACTTTTTAAGCAGCTGTTTTGCTTGGCACATGATCTCCCTTGTGGAAAATGTCTGGTCCTGCAGGACCTTATATAACCTTTGCTCTCAAAGCAAGGCCCATCCCCGCTCTCTCACATGTTGGCTCCTGTAGCCCATGGCCTATCCAAATCTTCCGTGGTCCTTATGGCACAAAACTGGAGCTGAAGCCTCCATGCAGAGCCCTTATTCCAATGCAAACTGTGGGCATTTCCTCATCCTTACAACTCATAGTTACCCACAAGTCTCACCCAAAAGTACAGGGACAGCAGAGCAGAATGGTTAAGACTTCGGGCTCTTGACTGAGGCCTCTGGATTCAAATTTGTCACTTACTGGGCCAGTTCTTTAGTCTACCTCAGCCTCTTTCTTCATCTGAAAATAGGGATAATAATAACCTCAAAGGTTAAGTTAATTCTTATAGAAGTTCTAGGAACAACCCAAATGTCCATCAATAGATGAGATGAGTGGATAAACAAAATTGTGTGTGTGTGTGTGTATCTATATAAACATTTTGTTTGTGTATGTGTATATATAGATATGTACATAAGGGGGTCTTCAAAATGTTCATGGAAAGATTCATATTATCTTTTTTTTGTTCAAAAGATGACCGGTAAGGGGATCTTAACCCTTGACTTGGTGTTGTCAGCACCACGCTCACCCAATGAGCTAACCGGCCATCCTTATATGGGATCCGAACCTGGGGCCATGGTGTTATCAGCACCGCACCACACTCTCCTGAGTGAGCCACGGGCCGGCCCCATATTATCTTTCAATTCCACTTTTCCACAAACTTTTTGAGATACCCTCGTATGTGACATTTTATTTATCCATTTATCCACTGATAAATTCCTTCCTAAAAAGGAATGAGATTCTGACACACGCTACATCATGGATGACCCTGAAGACATTATGTCAAGTGAAATAAGCCAGACACGAAAGAACTGACGTTGTGTGATTCCACCTATGCGATGTATCTAGAACAGTCAAACACATAGAGACAGAAAGTAGGACAGTGGCTAGCTAAGGCTGGAGGAAAGGGAAAATTGGGAGTTATGTTTTTAATGTGTACAGAGTTTCAGTATGGTATGATAAAAAATGTTCAGCAGGTGATTAGTGGTCATGGTTGCACAACACTAGGAATGTACTTAATTCCATGGAATTGTACACTTAAAAATGGTAAGTTTTATGTTATATATATTTTACCATCAAAAAAGTGCTTGGAACAGGGTCAATGCATAGTGAAGTCTCTGTATTCCTGATGGCATCTCTTGCACTGCTGCATGATGTTGTCCTTTAACTCTGGCATTTTTGTGCAGCATGCAGTTTGATGTCATCTCTCTAACTTAGGGCAAGGACAATTTCATATGATGCTTTGGCTGTCCCTTCACTGACCTGGCAACTTGCTTTGCACCTAGTTGGGCTCTATAAATCATTGACTGATTAGTTCAGATTCCAAATAACCTGCTTTATAATAACATGACTCGTGCTTTTACTCCAGTGAGTGGGTCTCAGTGTTTGCTCTGTGGGAGGCTGTTGGCACGGTGACTGAGAGCCAGCGTTTGGAGTCAGGCACACTAAGGTCTGCATTTCAGTTTTGCCACTTACTAGTCATGTGCCTCTGGGGAGGTCAATATGCCTCAGCTTCTTGTCACCTGTGATTAGGATAAACAATACCTTACGCATGGTTGCTGTCATGATTAAAATGAAATAACATTTTTTTGAGAACATGGCCTATCATGGGGGCTCAATAAATCGTAGACAATAAAAACATTTTCTATCCTAAGCAGCACTGCCACTTAACTTCCTCATTCTGAAAGTCAGTTTCTGAAACTGACCTTTTACTTAAAGCAGATGCCAATTCCTGCATCACCGTGGATGCTTCTACAACAAAGGGTGATGTCTTGAAGCCGTAACTGCTCAGGACGACGATGGCAATTATTCTGCTTCCCAAACCCAGCAGTCTCAGGTGTACCAGGAAGACTGTACATGCCCTCGCAGAGTGAAAGAAGGCTTTGTCAACCCGGAGGGGATTCCCACTTAGTGCAGACAACCATTGCTCTTAGGCACGAGTTGCTGCTCAGAGCCCCTCAGGGAGGCAATGCTGAGCCAACCTAGAGCCAAGCCCCTGGGCCTCGCTCTAGATGCCAGCAGCTGGGCCGATGAGCAGAACGATGAGCCATTCAGCCCTAAAGGGCAGTGACCACGTGAAGACCAGATCCATGACTCAGAGGCTGAACTTTGTTAAAAACAAACAACAACAGTGGCCACTACGGATGACTTTGACAGCGCCAGGAACAGGAAGCAGAGTGGCAGCCACAGGGATGAAACCCTGACAGCTAAGCTGTTCCTGCAGCAGGAGCCTGATTCGGGCAGATTAACTCTTGCTCTCTGTGAAACATCTCAGGGGACTTGTTCCAGAGTGGAGCAGTGGAAAATCTCTCAGCCCAGGGAGAGAGCGAGTGACCCTACTTACAGGTGAGTGCTGGAGAACGAAGGAGACTCTGCTGGAATTGGAATTCCAGGAAATTCAATAGAAGGACCCTTGAGCAAACAGAGTCCAATCGTGAGCTGGAATAAGAACTTGGAAGTCACAGCACCTTGATGTCACCACACCTGAGGTGACTCCAGAATACACAGCAAAGAGAAAGAGAACAAGCCGGGGAGGGGAGAGCAAACATGTCAAGAGACCCCCTCGATGTGGAGCAGTCAAGAGGAAGGGGAGGCCAGAGACTGTCAACTGGCTGCTGCACAAAGCACGTATCGCCTGATGGGCAGCTGCTGTCACCCTCCTCTGCCACCTGTTGACTTTTTGGGGTGTCATGCACCTGATGGCACAAAAGTACTCTGTATGTATCAGTCACTGCCTCAAACGTGAATGAATTCTATTTTCCTGCCCATGGAAATACGTGTCACTAATCTTCCAAAGAACTTTACATTTCCCAGCTCCTGTGTCTAACTTATGAATCTGCTGTTAGTCGTTACCCACAACTTGAGAAATGTCACCTTAATCTAACTTCAGGAGATATTTATCTATGTCACTAAGGACTTGACTTGAATTCTCATAAATGGTGGGGAAATGTATATAGATATGGGGATATATATATATAGCAGGATACCAGAGAGAATATACAGTGTGTAATATTAATTATGAAAAAAATGCCCAGGAAAAAAAAAGATTGGAAGGATTTTAACCAAAATGTTTACAGGGGATATATTCATTTTCTTCTTTATGTTTAATACATATCTGTAGTTTCCAAATTTTTGAAGTGAATAGATTATTTTACAATTTCTCTCTAAATACAATTTAGATATAGTTTTTAAAGAAACAGAGAAACTCCCCAGAGCTGCAGGAGCTGCTTCTCCGGTCTCAGCAAGACTAGCCGCCAAAAGCACCTCTCTCTGGGCCAGGAGTGGGTAGGAGGTTTGTGGGACTGCAATGGCTGTCTGTTACTCCAATGGGGGCCTGAGGCCATGGTGAGCAGAAGAAAGGTGTGATGTCAATTCAGGTCATCCTAAACTATACTTTAATTTCATAACAAATTATAAATATAGAGTTTTTCATAAACACTTTCTTATCCATTTCAAAGCAAGTGTTAAAATATTAAGATAACTTAGGTTTTATTCTCTTCTTCTATACATTATTAGTACCAGTTATACTGTCAATTCAATTCAGCAAAACAGACTAATCAAGAGCAAAGGCCATGGCAAGTTTTTAGGGATGCTCAAGGCATTTTGCTATTCACTGCTTACTATTTACAAAATGGTTTAAAGGAATGCAAAGATGAACTTTAATCCAGTGGAAGGGAAATACAAGTACATAAATAACAATATCACAGGTTAGCATATACAATAAATCCACCAAAAGGCAATAAAAATGCTATAATGCTCATAATAATTTTTTATCCTTTCTGAGTCCTTTGGGGTCAATACAAGGATCATAAATATAACTGGATTTTCTAAGCAGTCAATTGAATATTTCATGACTACAGAAATTCACTGGATCAATTAAGATTTTGATGAGCAACATTTCCTTTATTCTATTCAATTTTCAGAGGTGTGTCTCAGAGAGACTATAATGATTATTTTGAGCTGCTGTAATAAGTTTAGCTCCTTGATTTGCTGACATTTTCTCTTAAGTAGATGTGCTCAGATATATTATTTACCTTTAGTCCTGTATTTGCAAACTGTCTTCTATGCAAAATTTATTCTGCAGATATACTTGAACCTCCATTTCACAATTTAAGGAAAGTCTGATGACCTCCCCAATGTTTCTGTCAAGCACCAGGGTGACACAGCCTGGATGTGTGTTCTGACACTGCCACCTCCCACTCTGCCATCTTAGATGGGTTACTGCACTTTTCTGAGCCTCTCTTTAACAACAGGGCTTGAGTAGTTTGAGTTAGTCCATGTCATCTATTACTTACTGTTGGTTTTGTGGAGATTAGAAGCAGTGGTGGTGGCCTCACTGGGGCATTTTTTAAAAAAGACACTGGACGTTAACTGTTTCTATTTCTGCAAGTTCTTCGAGGCCCATGCTGCACCCAATCTGGCACCAGGCTACTCACAACGTTGCTGTCTCTCCTCTCGCATTCTTATTCCTCCCGTCTTTCCTCCTTACCCCGACTCCTTCTCTTCTGGATGGCCAGAACTTCAAACTCTCCTATTCCATTTCTTAAGCCCTTTTTATAAACTCATTTTTGGGCTTACTGCAAAACCAAACCCATTATGATACTTAACAAAAGAAAAGTATTCCAACACATGATCAGGCATCCATAAAACAGTTGTAGGAGAAAAATGGCAACTTTTACTCTGCATGGATGAAAGATGTCAAGTGGACATTGTCAAGGTTCTGTGATAACCATTTTTTATAGCTAATTCTTGTTCATATAAGGATATCCACACAATAATTACTAAGCTACTTGTCCTGAATATCCTCTAAATTTTTCTAAAGTTGCTTTTATTTTAAAATAATTTTATAGAAAGAACAACTTATTATTAGAAGTTCTCTTATTCATTAAGGATATGTTGGTAAATACTTTTCTACAAAACTTTTCCCAGATTTTTATGAGAAAAGAGTGAGTTAAATGACTTTACCTAACTTCACCTCTTGCAGATGACCGTGTTCTTTTGAAAGTACTTTTTAGGTACAGAACCAGAATTTGATTTCAGGTATTACTCAGTCAGCATTTCCTCATTTGATGACACGGGTTTCTCTTTGATTAATCTAGTTCCACAGTTTCAACTGCATCCTCCATACGAATCACGCACAAGTATATATATTCCAGCTTCGGTCTGCAGTGCCTCCGACACACGGCTGCTCTCACAGATTCAATGACTGATTTCTTTGCGATGCTCAGATGGCTTCCTATCACACGTGGACTAAGGTTCAAACCAAGCCTAGTATTTTCAGCCCTTTAAATCTTGACCCCAGCCATATTCCTAGACTCATCTTTAGTCAATTTATTTCACAAATATTCATTAAGTCAGCCATGTGCCAGGTGTGTGCGGGGCCTGAGGATATGACCGTGGGCAACCCCAGACCCAGTCACTGGCCCCGCTGAGCTTCATCTGGGACATGCTTTCTTGCCCCTCTGTATTCTGTAGCCAAACCACGCACCACTCTCCAGATGTGCTTTGTGCTTTCTTATCTATAGGCTTGTCCTCTGCCTGGAATGTTGTGACCGAGAGCAAGAGTGTTAATGAAGCCCTGGGGTAAAATGATGAATTTGTACTGCTGTACTTTCCGAACTGTTTTTGATCCTCCATAGCGATGGAGACTGAGAAAAAAAAAAACTCACCAGGTCAGTAGTAGAATACCAAGTGCCAAAGTCTACCTTGCTTTTTGTCTATAAGATACCACACGGCGGACATGATTTAAAGTACCACTTGGTTAAGTTCACCTTCATTACCATAATCCATATAGTTTTTATGGGGGCCACATAGATGATTGGTCGGGAACATAATGGATGTCAATGCTCCTGCACTTTTCAAGTCTTTAACGGTGTTGCTCATCTCTGCATTTCCTCCCAGCATGTATTGTTACTTTGACATGTTAACTTGGCTGAGGGGAAGAACAGTTTCAAGTTTCTTACCATGATGGTTCTTACTCCACAGGGGGGAGAACCAATGTGAGGGTTCTCCCAGCCACTAGCAATACGTATTCCAATTCTGTATTCAGAAACCACAGGAATAACCAAAGAATGTTCCTAACAGATCCACCACACCCATTGTGAGACATACTGGAGCAAGAACTCCGTTTATCACGTGGCTGCTCTGTGCACTCGTTCTAACCGGACGTTAATGAAGGTATTTCAGGTCTCTTGATTCAGTACCAGCACAGAGCCTGGTTCTTATATTCAACAGTTCTTGAAAAATCTGAGGATTTCCTTTATGCCAGAGCAAATTTTCTCTGATGAATAGTCTTAGATCCTTTTGGGAAAGGTTCATGGGACTGTTCATCGTATAGACTTATGCTAGCATCGCATCGTCCCTCCTCAAGGGGACCATCTCTTGTGAAATGAGTAGGCTGTAAAATGTCTCATCTGGAAACTGGGTGTGGGACTCTTTTTCCCTGAAGTGAAAACTGGAGAAGGTTTCTGTTCATCAGCTCTTGATATTTTCTTTTTATTATACAAGCAAATTACATTCTGTTTGAACCCCCCAGAATGCAATGATTTTGTTAAGTATTGCTACAGATTCCCCAGGGTCTAAGCATGCTGCATACTATTCTAGCCCTGCCACTCGCTGTGGCAATTATGTCCCCTTTATTCTAACAGTTAAGTCCTACCATTTGGCCTCTGCCACTCCAGAGTCCTGTCATTCCCTTGATACTAGGAATCTCAGTTCCATGGCAGCATCTTCTCCTGTCAAACCCGGCCTATCGAAGGCATTTATCACAGAGCTTCTCAAATTAACTGGTGCCCCTCAGCAATGTATTCCTCATGGCTTTAGTGAAAGAGATGTCCTCTGGGTCCTCCTAAGGAGCACTGCCAAGTGCCAGCTTCTCTGATCACACATAATAAACTCATTCTAATATTTTTATATCCTTGAATCTTTGGACCCCTTCCTCAATACTAGGCCAAGGCAGTTCCAGCATCTCCACCTCATTTGCAGTGGGCTATCATTGTGCAGAAGCTCCTAAGAGCCATCTCAGCAGCATGTTAGACAGAATCCAGGTGTCCTTACCAGGACATTGAACTTAAGTCATAGAGCAGGCTCCCATGTCAATAAACTATATCCCATCTGGGTTTATTTCCACTTTTCCCACCAGCATTCCTGATCTTCAAGATCACCATACATATGTGTTCTCCTGATTCCTGAAATATGCATATTAATCAGGTTCTGCACTTTCTTTGGCATGTAAACTACTTCCTCCCAGAACTGGAACTGTGTTTCCTCTTTGGGGCTATGCTAAGATCTTACCATACTTATCAGGATGCAAGGCAGGTCACATCTTGAGAAAACAAGGCCAAGGGAGGTTAAATAAATTGAACAAAATCAGGTAACAGGTTAGCTTTAGAGTCAGAATTACAACCTAAGTCTCCTTGCTCCTGGTGCTGTACGTTTCTACTACACTCTAGAACAGTGTGTCTTTGTCTTAGTCTGTTTGTGTTGCTATAACAGAAATACCTGAGACTGGATAATTTATGAAGAAAAGAGGTTTATTTGGCTTACAATTCTGGGACAGCTGCATCTGGCATGGGCCTCAGGCTGCTTCTACTCATGGCAGAAAATGGCAGGCAGCCGGCAGGTACAAGCAGATCACATGGTGAGAGGAAAGCAAGAGAGAGAGAAGGGAGGTTCCAGGGTCTTTTTAAACAACCAGCTCTCATGGGAACTAATAGAGTGAGAACTCACTCAGGCGCCTGCTCCCAGGGAGAGCATTAATCCATTCATGAGGGATCCACCCCCATGACTCAATCTGTTTCCAACACTACCACATTGGGGATCAAATTTCCACATGAGTTTTGGAGGGGACGACACATCCAAACTCCATCAGTCTTGGTGGTGGTAGTGCATAGATGCTTTGCTGGCAATAAAGACAGAAGCTGAAAATAGCACTTCCTCCACACTTCCTAATGTATTCTCAAATGGAATAGCATTTTATTACTGTCCATAACTTATTCATTTTACATTGAAAGTTAAAAAAATGTGGAGTTTTAAAATTCATTAATATATAGTCACTGTAACATTTTACCTATTTCTTTTGCCTCTGACCATAGATGCATGTATCAACACAGATGCAATGTTAAATATTGATCTTTTCACTTCATAAATGATAAACATCTTCTGTATGCTATTACAGTATCTCAAATATAACTTAAACAATTATGTCTATTGCTTTTTTCCATTATAAAAGATGCTACTTTGTCACTCAAGAAAATTTATAATTCTGAAAAGCCAAATATTAGAGAAAAACAAAGCACCAATATCTTCACCACATAAATACAACCACATAAGTATTTTGGTTTTTTTTTTTTGTCTTTTTCATGACCAGCACTCAGCCAGTGAGTGCATCGGCCAGTCCTATATAGGATCCGAACCCACGGCGGGAGCGTCGCCGCGCTCCCAGCGCCGCACTCTCCTGAGTGCGCCACAGGCTCGGCCCAACCGCATATGTATTTTGGAATCATTATTATAATATTTAATGATTGAACAAATTTTTATCTTGACAAATACATTTTTTCATTATAATAATATAAAATTTAGGTGATTATATAGGGATTTCCGGAGGTAAATAGGGATTGAATGGGTAGGTAGAATTAGTTTGTGATGGTGATTATTGCTGGGCAACAACATTTCTGTTGCTCCTTTATTGTGTGTGCGATTGTTGTATCTTTTTTCTTTTCTCATTTATTTGTTTATTTACTTATTTTTTTATTAGCTCCCATATATAAGTGAGGACGTGCAGTATTTCTATTTCCTTGCCTGGCTTATTTCACTTAACATAATTTTCTCTAAGTTTAACCATATTGCTGCAAATGGCAGAATTTCTTTCTTTTTTTATGGCAGAATGGTATTCCATTGTATAAATATACCACATTTTCCTTATCCACTAATCCGATGGTTGGCATTTAGGTTGGTTCCAACTCTTTGCTGTTGTAAATAGAGCTGTAATAAACATGGGAATATGGGTGTCCTTTCGAAATGATGATTTCCATTCCTTTGGGTATACACCCAGCAATGGAATTGCTAGGTCATATGGCAGTTTTATCTGTGGTTGTTTGGGGAACCTCCGTACCATTTTCCATAATGGCTGCACTAATTTACAGTGCCACCAACAGTGTAGGAGTGTTCCCCTTTCTCTGCATCCTCGCCAGCATTTTTATTCTATGTCTCTCCTTTGAAGCACGTGGTAGAATGGTACTTCCCCATCCCCTTGAAGTCGACCATGGCTTTAACTAGTGGGGTATGAGTGGAAATGACATGTTTTCATTCCAGGGGGAAGCTTTTAAAAGCCAGTGCACAATTTTCCATGTTTCCTTCCTTCTGCCAAGGTGACGTGAAAAGTTCCAGATGAAGTTCCATCAGCTTGATTCCTTGTGTAAGGATGACACAGAATGGTTCCCACAGCAGATCAACAAAAAATATATGTACTATGAGCAAGAAATTGTTGTTTTAGGTTAATGAGGTATTTGGAGTTGTTTATTACTGCAACATAACCCTAGTCTATCCTGTATGATGTTTTGTTTTACTTTTGAAGTATTCTATCCATCATACATTGAAATAGTTGCTCGTTATAAGGGTGATCTGACTTGGACATCTGCCATCCCATTGAACACCAGAGGTCATATGACTGTACCTTTCATCTCTCCCTGTTCCATTTAAATATCCTTCCCAAAGGTGAGAATTCAATGGAAGAGGATTACCCTCTCAGAATACAACTATTTTTAATCCAAAGTGTTAAAAATACCTGTGCTAGGGCCGCCCCGTGGCGCACTCGGGAGAGTGCAGCGCGTGGGAGCGCAGTGGCGCTCCCGCCGCAGGTTCGGATCCTATATAGGAATGGCTGGTGAGCTCACTGGCTGAGTGCGGTGCGGGAGAGACCATGCCAAGGGTTGGGATCCCCTTACCGGTCACAAAAAGACAAAAAAAAAAAAAAAATACCTGTGCTCTTTTCTAAAATCTGAAAACAAGGCAAATTTGGTTCTTTAAAAAGAGACTTGTGCCATTTTTAAGAAAATTGTCTAGAAAAGTCTTATTGTGGATGGCTGTGATAATCCCTTGATTGAAGAACTCAAGGAATAGGATGTTTAGCACAATCCCTGGCATGTCATAGATGTTCAATATACATGCAGTGGATTGAATTATGAAAAAATTTAGAAAATTTCACCAGCGTGTAGAGGAGGAGGAGGTCGAACACGGAGTCAAGGCACCTGATCCACCAGCTTTGAGACTTAATGCCTGCCCTGCTGGGTTTCAGACTTGTTTGGGACCCGTTTTTCATTTCTTTTGGCCTATTTCTCCCTTTTGGAAAGGGAAAATATACCCTATGTTCATCCCACTGTTGTATCTTGGAAGTAGATAACTTGTATTGATTTCACAGATGGGAATTTGAACTTTGGACTTTTGAGCTGAAACAAGTTAAGACTTTGGGAATAAAATGAATGTATTTGCATATTAAAAGACATGAGATTTGGGGGGCCAGGGGTAGAATGTAGTGGATTGAATTATGTCCCCCCAAAACTCATTGAAATTTGAATTGTGCCCCTCAAGTTTTATGTATTAGAAACTTAGCCCCCACTGTGACTAAGAGGGTGGGAAATTCTATTATGGTAATTGAAAGGCAGAGCTTTGAAGAAGTGATTGGATTATGGGACTGTGTAGTAGTGAATGGATTAAAAATGGTGGTCAGGGGAGTGGTTCTGAGGGCTTTAAAGGAAGAGGAGAGTCTGTCTTTCTCTCTTTCTCTGCTCTCTCTCTGCTTCCACCATCTTGCAATGTGAGACCCCTGGGTCACTGTTCCCACCACCAGATGGACTTTGGACTTCCCAGCCTCAGAAACTGTAAGCAATAAATTTTATTTTTCTTTATAAAATGCCCTGGTCCATGTATTTTGTTATAAGCAACACAAATGGACTAATACAATACATGTATTCAGGAAGAGAAAGAGGAGGAGGAGGAAAAGATAGGCAAGAAGAGGGAGAAGGAGGAACATGAGAAGGAGGTTGAAGAAAAGTATGCACACACACACTCACACACAAAGATATATATATATATGTATACACACACACACACACATCCACGCACAGTTAATCAAATTCACTTGAATGTATATATTGAATAATAATAGTTTAATTTGAAGAAAGAAGGGCATGTCCAGGTTGACATTATCTTAATCAACCAGGAGACTCCTTCTAACATCTGTGTCCAACAGAGATTTTTCCAATACCACTGGGCATATAAAGACATAAGACCCAAGTAGTAGGGCATCTTGCCCTGTAGCCTGAAAATGCAGAGCCTTTTCTTACTCTGGATGCCACTCAAAAACTGGGTGCCTTATGTGCTCTTTGCTTAAAAGGTCAGACAAGTATGCTCAAACATGGTACAGGTTGCCTCCAAAATCCAAAGAGGCCTTTTCTTTGTAATGGGAGATACCAGATACAGCAACTGGTTTCTAACTTTTAGAGTGGATATCTTAACATGCCTCAGCTGAACTTTTCCTGGAATTTATCTTCTATCCTTTAGCATACATGTGTTTTACTAAGGCATTCAGGGTGCTTGCTACTTCCTGTTTACCAGGTACAGTTAGCATAATGTCACCAATATAATGGAACAGTGTGATAATCTGTGAGATATTAAAATAATCATTTTCCTTTGTATTCTCTTATGACAGAGGACAGGAGAGTTGACATACCCCTGAAATAAGACAATGATAGTGTACTGTGCTCCCTGCCATGTAAAGGTAAACTGCTTCTGATTACTTTTGCTAACAGAAACTGAAAAAAAGCATTTCTAGGTCACTATCTGCATATAAGGTGCCAGACTACAAATGACATCATTACCTAATTAGGCTTAAAAATATCCACATTCATTCACCAAGACCAGTTTGGCTTGTGCCACTGGCCAAATGAACAAGTTAAGCGGGAAAGTTTAGCTATTGGTAGGCTTCTAATTCAGGGGGAGTCTGATTCCCTCAGAGGAGGGGGGAGGCAAGGGAGGCTCAGGGGATGTGGGAATTCAAAGTTCTCAGCCCCATCACTTTTGCTCAGATGTCTCCACCACATGTCTTAGGTTCCTACTCCTTTCTTACCAATGCCTTAACTTAGCATAAGACACCTAATGGTGTTGTGCATTTAGCTGACACTGCTACTCCGCAACCCTTGAAATTAGGCTCTGTATTTAATTCTCAACCACGTCTGCCCTGTGCCTATAGGATCTAAGGGACTCCTTTAAAAATGCGATAGACATCTTCTGATTTTCTGCCAGTGCCCTGAGCTGGGCATTCAGTGCTTTAAATTTGTCCCTTTCTCTACCTATGCTCTCCAGGGTTATGAGACACGGACATTCCTAGTCACGCAATCTTTAAACTTACCATTGTTGCCATAGCTACTAAATGCCGTGGCCACCTCCCAGCGCCTTGCTTTTCATCTACATTCCGTCCCATACTGTGAATAGTCCATGTCCCAATGTGCCCCCTAGCAAGAAGGTTATCTACGTGTTCTGTTTCCTGGAGTCATCCTACTCCCTTTTTAAGTGCTCTATCAGTCAGGAGCCTGGCAGGAAAGAGATGGAACTCGTACAAGGGTGATTAAAGAAAGTTTAATGGCAGGACTACTTACAGACATGTGATAAGATATAGGGAAACCATAAGAGATGGTGGAGTCCACAGGGCTAGCAAGAGCAGAAGGCCATTACCATTTCTAACCTGGAAAGGCAAAGGAGAGGGAGGGGTTACTGAGACCACCGAGAGCTGTAGCAGCAGGAGAGGACTTCCCAGCGGGAACTGTGGCCTTGGCATTGGAATATATAACCTGTCACCAATCAGGGAGGCAACCAAGGGGATAAGCTCATCAGTCTTTTTCAGTCTTTCCATTTTCCAGTCTCTTGCCAATGCTTCCCATTGGCCAAATCCAATTGGAAACATAGTCAATGCTGTTGAAAAAGGTCAGGATCTTAGGGCACAGAGCAGAGTGTAAAAAAGATAGCAAAGGATCTGAAGGAGCAAATAAAGATATCGGCATCCACCTTTGTCCTTTATATCCAGAAGAAAAACTTATTTCTCCACTATAGGGTACACACAGAAAACCCCATCAGTTAGCATAGCATCCTTGGATATTATCAATCCATCTTCTTACCTGAAACCTAAGACATTAGCCACCAGCAGTGCTCTTTACATAAGGCTGCAGACCTTTAAAAAAGAAGAAGAAGAAAAAAAAAAAAAAAAAAACCAGTCAATAACATAAAATGCTGCTATTGTCTCACATGGACAATATCCAGCACAGTACAGTCCTCTGGCTCCTAGCCTCTATGTGACTCATAACTGGTGTCCTCTGCTATGAAGCAATGGAGCTCCCAGCAGGAAAACAGTTGTCAGGTAGAGATGAGGCTAAGAAAGAATTACATACCAAGCTAACAGGGGCAGAAGGGCTAACCAGGAGCTTCTGAGTTTGGTTGACTTTAGTATCAGGTCCAATTTCAGAGACATCTGTCCTTCTGAGCATGTTCTAGCCTATCTTCAGAGGAAAGTACCATCTAGCCCCAGAAAAGGGACCTAGTAAAAATGAGGCGAGGGGATGGTTAGAACTCCAACCTGATAGGCTGGTGCTCAGGGCTGGGGACTAATTCCATCTGGGAACAGTACAGAAGGTCAAGAACACTAGCTTCTCACAGCAGTGACTAGGCAGGGAGCAGTTCAGTGTGTGCGTGGCTTCCTGTTAATCAACAGATATTGAGCATTGCTATGTGCCAAGTATTTTCCTGAAACCTGAAGATGTGATGTTAAAAAAGAAAAAGAAAAAAATCCTTGTCTTTATGGAGCTTAGGTAGAAGTGAGGAAGGTAGAGTTCAGGTAAATTCATTCAAATAGTTAATTAATTATTATAATACTACGTTCCGGGGAGGAGAATGACGGGTGATATCAGAGCATACAACAGGGGATGCCACCTAATCTCGAGAGTCAGGAAGAAGTCGGGAGACAAACATGTCAGCATCGTCAGCCGGCAGGTGTGAGAACAGCAAGTCACTTCCAGATGCCACTCCCGGTCACTGTCCTAGGACAGAGCCAGACAGCAGACTGGCATCTAGAGGAGACAGACACTGCATCTGTAGGTGTGAGTGGTCACCTACGGTAGCTTCATTTCCATTTCTTCTACGAGTCTCCAATTTCTCTATGTGTGTGCGTGTGTTTGTGGCTGTGTGTGTGGAAAAGAGAAAGAACACTCTTATGTTTCTGTCTCCATTACTATTTCCTTGCTTGCTCCAACCTTTAAACCTGGAAACCAATCCCATTAAAACTGGCTCTCAGGTTCTTGAGGCAAATACTAACATCTCTCATTATTTCTGCCTGTGCTTTCTCGAGTCCAATGTCTGCTCAGCTTTTGACACTCTTTTTTGTGCTGTGGCTAAGAACTTGAGCTCTGAGGTTCCAATGCTAGCTTCCCCAGTTACTAGCTGTGTGACCTTGGCCAAGTTCCTTAATGTCTCTTAGCTTCATTTTCCCTAATTATAAAAGGAGCATAATAATAGTGCCTGTCTCATAGGGCTGTAGTGAGAATAAGAGGACAGACACCACTATAAATGGAAGCTCTAATTATTACTCATCTTCCCCTTTTCCCTCCTTGGATCTGAACAAAATCTCACTAAAGAACTTTAACACTCATCACTCACTAGGACACAGGTGACAGTTCCTTGCAGGTGTTTCTCATGTACAGCTACTTCACACCAATACCTCATCCCCCTGATTCCCTAGGACACCCTGCGAGGACCAGCCAGAAGGTCAGTGCCCTCCCCCGGGACTGTCAACTCCTCTTCATCCCCAATCCTCCCTCCTTCCCATCTCATTCCATAAACCATTCCTAATTTGAATAGAAGATTTGTGTGTGTGTTTTATGGGAAAAAATGTACGTAAACTCTTCTTAATCTTAAAGTCACATAAATGTAATGTTGCACTTTCTATCTCTAAAAAAAAAAAGAGTTGGCATTAAGTGGCTTTGTAGTACAGCTAACGTTTTTCTGTGAGTCTACAGCATGGATGAGAGTGAAATGGTTCCTCAGGCAGGAACTACGTGATTTCTTGAGGTTCTTTTAGAGATATGAAAAGCAAGCTAAGTGACGAAATAACAGGTCCTGGTCTCCCATGACTGCAGTCCGTGTTCCCAGCTTTGCTAATAGGTCTGAGATGGCGTATGGCCAGTATTTCAAGAAAAAAGAGCATAGTGGTCTACATATTTTTATATTTAAAAATATTTTAGGATTTATATATTTATGCTAGTATCTTACTTGATTTCCGGATCCAACGATAATGCTCCTGATTAGACACAAAGATTGTTTTAGTTTACACTAAGGACATTTTATCATAACATTTTCCTAAACTTCTTACTGTGAAACAATTTTCGATTTACAGAAAAGTTGCAAAGACAGTACGCAGAATTCTTGTATACCCTTTTACCCAGTTTCCCCTAGTGTTACCACTGTCGCTAAGAAATCCACATTGATATAACATTGTTAACTAAACTGCAGACTTTATTTGAATTTTCCCAGTTTTTCCATTCGTGCCCTTTTTTGTTCCAGGATTCAGTGGGATTGCATTTAGTCATCATGACTCCTTAGTCACCTCCAATCTGTGACCGTTTCTTAGCCTTCCCTTGTTTTTCAGGAACTTGACACTGTTGAATAGCAATGGTCAGATATTTTATGGCAAGTCCCTCAGTCTGTGTTTGTCTGATGTTTTCTCATGATTAGAAAGGAGTTACAGATGTTTTTTGGAAGAAAACCATAGAAACAAAGTGCCCTTCTCATTGCGTCAGGGATACATGATATCGACATTTACTGATCAGCTTATGACTGGTCATGTTAACCTCAGTCACCTTGTTAAGGTGACGTCTGCCAGGTTGCTCTACTATAAAATTACTAATTTTTTTCCTTTCTATGCTCTATTCATCAGAAGCAAGTTACCAAGTTTGGTTAACACTTAAGGGCTGGGGAAATAAATTAAACCTCCTGGAGGGAGAAGTATCAAAGAACTTATGGATATATGTTAAAATGGCCAAAGCATTTCATACATATTTTGAGGAGGATATTTTGAGGCTATACAACTATTCAGTTTCTCTTTAAAGTTCCACCTACTAATTTAGCATTCATCCCTGAGACTTACGCACAATAATTATTACTGAGATATTCAAATAGTGATTTTTTTATTGCCCTCATTCCTTCTTCCCCACTTTATTTATTCAATCATTATTTCTATCAATAGGGACTAATAGATATTTATTTTGTTCTTTGGGTTATAATCCAATACTAGAGGAGAAAGGGGATCTTTAGCCGAATGGTGCAGCAGGTCAGCTGGATGGTAGGTCTGAAGATCCAAGTCTCACTCAAGATCCCTACACTTCATTTGTGGAATAGAAGGAACCATGCAGGCTGGGACAATGACACTTTGGTCACAGCTGGTGTAGACAGATGATTAATAACTAGAGGGGGATCTCCATAATGCCTTAGAGAATATGAGACCCCAGAACTTTGACACAAGCCTCAATGGAGGAAAGCCTGGGAAGAGGGCTTTTTCATATTTAAATTTCATTCTAAAATGCAATAGGTTTAACAAATGGTGCTGGGACAACCGGATATCCACATGCAAATGAATGAAGTTGGACACCTACCTCACACCATATGCAAAAATCAACTCAAAATAGATCAACAACCTAAATGGAAGAGGTAAAACTGAAAAACCCGTAGAAGAAAACCTGGAGAGTAAATCTTCACGACCTTGGATTTGGCAATGGATTCTTAGGTATGACACCAAAAGCATAAGTTACAAAAGAAAAACATAAATAAATTAGATTCCATCAAAATTTAAATGTTTTGTGTTAAAAAAAAGCATTATTAAGAAAGTGAAAAGGCAAACTACAGAATGGGAGAAAATATTTGCAAATCATGTTTAATAAGGATTTAGTATCTAGAATATGTAAGCAACTCTCACAACTCAACAACAAAAACACAAACAACCCAATTTTTAGAGGGGCAAAAACATTGAGTAGATATTTCTCTAAAAAGATTTACAAATGGCAACAAAAACTTGAAATGATACTTAAAATCATTAGTCATTGGGGAAATGCAAATGAAGACCACAATGAGATATCGCTTCACACCCATTAAAATGGCTATAATAATAATGATAATAATAAACGGAAGACAACGAGTGTTGGCAAGGATGTGGAGAAATTATTATTATTTTTAATTTTAACTTTTATTGAAGCAAAATTGATTATACATATTTTGGCGTTTCAACATTGAGATATGTTGATCAAATCAATATTACTAGCATATATATTGTTACAAGTTGTAATTATTCTTTATGCCCCTTGTCCAGTCCTTCTTCATCCCCCTTTCCCTCCCTCCGCCCCCCTCTAATCACCCTACATTTCTTCTCACGCTCTGAAAGAATAATGGTTACTGTTGATTTGCTGCCCAAATGATCTGTCCAATGCTGAGAGGCATGATCAGGTCCCCCAATACTATCATAGAGCAGATGCCTCTTCCATCACTCTGAAATGGGCTCTGTGGAGACAGACATCCTCCTCCTTTCTCTGCTGGTGACTCTCCTTGTGTCAACTCACCCCAGTGGCTGGCGGACCATCTGCATGGTGGGTGTGGCATCTAGCTGCCTTCATGGCAGCCGTCATTATCGTAGTAGCTATGGTGGGCCACCCACACGGAGGAGATATTTTTGGCCTGCTCTGTGGTGCTGGCAGTGTGCCTGGTTGTGGAGAGTGTCTGATCCCCAGTTCCATGCCCTGGGTCACTGAGTGGGTCCCAAGGCACTGGCATAGTGTGCCTGGTTGTGGGATGGGGGTCTTGTCCCCATCTCCATGTCCCAGGTCCCTGGGCAGGCCCCAAGGTGATGGTATGGTGTGCCTGGTTGTGGGAGGGGGCTCCAGTCCCCTTCTCCATATCTCGGGCCCCTGGGTTGTGGGAGGGGGATCTGGTCCCTGGCTCCATACCCTGGGTCCCTTTGTGGGCCTTGGGGCACTAGTGCAGGGTGCCTGGTTGTGGGAGGGGGGTCTGGTCCCCAGCTCCATACCCTGGGTCCCTGGGCTGGCCCCAAGGTGCCGGCATTGGGTGCTTGGTTGTGGGAGGTGGGTCTGGTCCCCTTCTCCATGCCCCATGTCCCAGCACAGGCCCCAAGACGCTGGCATGGTGTGCCTGGTTATGAGACAGAGGTTTGGTCCCCTTCTCCATGCCCTGGGTCCCTTGGCAGGCCCCAAAGTGTTGGCATGGTGAGCCTGGTTGTGGGAGGTGGATCCAGTCCCCTTCACCATGCTCCAGGTCCCTGGCTGGGCCCTGAGGCGCTTGCATTCTGATGCCTGGTTGTGGGAGGGGTTCTGGTCCCCTTCTTCATGCCTTGTGTCCCCAGATGGGGCCCAGAGGCACTCTCACAGCATGCCTGTAGGAAGGGGGTCCAGTTGTTCCTCTCATCACGGGTATCTTTCAATACACCTGTGTTAATGATGCGTCTCATAAATAGATACGAATTCTTTCATATCTAGAAGAAATAAACGTAAGATGGAAATTTTAGCTGTGTGTGTGTTCACTGCTTCTCATCTTCCCCAATCTAAAGCTTCCAAAAGCCTCCAGTGTGCTTGCCTAAACAGGCTGCAAATGTTCCGGGTGTTTTATGGATGTGTTTATAAATAGGAAACAAAAACTTACAAACTCCTTCACTTCCATAGGCAAGCTTTGGGGGGATCTTCACCAAACGCCTCTCATTGAAACACATCCCGACCAGAGCTTGGTCCATCCCTGCAATCAGCTGTCCTTTCCCCACAAACATGTTGAAAGTGGAGTCTCTGTCATAGCTGAAGACCCAAATGGTAGGGAGAGAGACAGAAAAGTGTGAACAGTCCTTCCCTAGTGAAACCAACCTGTGATAATGCACCTATGGCCCGCACAAGGTCACAGCAAAGCAAAAGCCTGCAAGGAGTAACTGATACAGGAAATGTCTTCACTGGGGTACTTGTAGGGTTGGAATTTTTAGATTACCTTAAATACTGCCAGAAAATCCAGTTAGATAAGCATTACCATAAATCTCTCTAGAAAAAAATATATGTTAAGTTTGTCTTGTAAAATAGCTACCTATTTCTCCACCAAAAATTTGTTTACTCCATTTTCAATAAGAGTAGCATCACAGATATTAATGGCCCAAGTTAACACACACACACACACACACACACACACACACACACACACACACACACACACACACACACACACACACACACACATTTTAAGTCATCCAAGTAAATTAAACAAAGATGCAGCATGGTATAGCATAGAGTTAAACTCTCTTAACTTCAGTTGCCTCCATTGCAAAATGAGAGTAATAATAACAGCCATGCCAGGATCAATATATGTGGAATACACTATAAAGCATATGTACTTCACAGGGCCTGGGATTCCAAAGTCTTGCGGTTTCAAATATTGACCTCGCAGAGGACTGGAAATTTTCCTCAGGCTATTAGTCTCTGGTGAAAGACAAAGATTTGTGGCACGGCAAGGTTGCTGGCTCAAGGACAGACTAGTTACTGATTGTTATGCAAAGATACTGAGAAATTGCTGTTAGATCACTTAATTGTCTAAGGGAATGTCATCTAACTTGTTTCACTGAAAGTTACCAGCCTATATTGTTAAACTATAACCCCACCTATGTTCTCTTCCTGTAACTTCCTGGTCTGAAAAATAAATGCAGGAAGAGAAACCCAATTTGGAGTTAATTTCCCAAGGAAGGGTTGCCTCTTGCTGGAACGTTTCCAGGGAAGTAAACCACTTCGGGGCTTCTCACTGCTCAGAAGAGAGATGGGCTTTGAGTAATCCTTTGCATCTCCGTCACCCAGGGGAAGTGGGGTGACAAATCCATGGGGGGTGAAGCAACACAAAGCAACATATATAACAACGTGAAAAGTACTCTGAAAACCTAAGGGTTATGCCAGTATTACTATAATCATCACAGGCCATAGAAAATCTGATGTATTCTTGAAATCACTTATACAAGGGCACTTCAAAAAGTTCATGGAAAAATAGAATTGAAAGGTAATATGAATCTTTCCATGAATTTTTGAAGTACCTCATATATGTGTTTTAAAAGCTCATAGGTGTTGGCCTTAGGTTGGAAGATAAATAAAGAAATCATAGCTGTGACCCACACTCTCATCTTCTTCAAGGTCAAATTCAGCAACCAACAAGGGTTAGCCTATTAGGAGACTGTGCTAGGTGCTTTGGGGGCACCCATATAAAGGAAGTCAACGCATAGACCTTGCCTACAAATACCTTATTAACTGGTGGAGAGACCCACAGAGCTTCAGACACTGTGTTTAAGAAAAGAACTGGAGAGTTTGCTTTATAATACTGAACAGTGGAAATAATTTAGAAGTTCAAGCGTATAGCACTAATTGTATCTAAGGCAAAGACATACAACAACATGCTCTATGGCCATTTACTAATAACACAGATTTTTACTTACTGACACGCAAGGACATAAACAATAAGAGTAAGGAGTAGGTTACAGAGTCACAGTATAAAATAATCCTATATATACAGATGAATATGAAAAAATCCACAAGGCAAAACATGAAAACATTATCAATGGTAATCTATGGATAGAAGATTTCAGCTGACTGAATTAATTTTCTCTAATTCTTCCTTTTCAAAGTGATCATATAATTACTTGTGTAACAAAATGTTAAGAGCGGCTGCGATTTACTTCATTTTGTAAATCACTTCCACCTTTCCTCACGTTCCCCAATGAGTAGCTGGGGCGAGCAGCAGAGTCCACCTCACCACCCCAGTCAGGGCATCTTCTTCAGAACCACCCTCCTTCACTTTCTCCCCTTAGTTTTACAGCCTATTTTAACAGCTTTCCTTTCTTCAAGGTCAGTGAACAGTAACCAGGGTTTGAAGTTCAGGCCAACAAGCCACAGGACAAAAGCACATGGTTAATTTTGTGCCCCAGACAGCTTTACACTTCCACCCACTACCTACAGGTGGAAGCACACCCGCCCCCTGGAATGCCACCTCTTGAATTTTACTTCTGGCGAGTTTATAATAATGGACCAGAAAGCAGGGCTTCAAAGACTGCCAAGGCACAGCACATGCACAAACTACTTCAAAAATATATCTTTCATTCACAGAACCTGAATATACTTCCCAAATTTAATGGAAGTTTTTTTCCAAAAGTTTTTAGTAACTACTATTTACAGAGCATTTTTATGTGTCAGGCCCAGTAGCACACTAAGCTCTTCACGTGTACTACCTTGTTTAATCCTCATACAACAGTTTAAGGTGGGTGCTACTCAGACACCTCGGAGGTTAAAAAATTTCCCAAGCTCACTGTGGACCAAGTGGGAAAAAAAGCTAGAACCCAGGACTGTGCAACTCTTTTGTTCCAGGCACAGGGCCCCCCTAGATGGTGTATAAAAATTGTTGTTCCTCACAGTATTAAATCTTCTTCATTTGATGACTGCCTAAGCACATGAACGATTAAGTGGCAAAGTGCTTAGAACAAAAAACGCCAATACGAAAGAAAATGTGTACATTTATATACACAAGAAATTAACAATGCAAGACCAATCTTATCTACTACTTAAAATCCTGACCATCTGGAAAAATAAAGTTGTTTGGACGAAATTTATGCTGATCAGCACAACTGGCACAAATTCATGTGCAACATCAAGCCCAGAACTAGTCATGAAAATTATTTCTGCAAGCTCTGGAATAAGCACTTATACAGCTTGTCTCTGTGTCTGGCTTATTTACACCTTTTACAGATGTCCGACTCAGGGTCCTGCAGGAAACAAATGGCACCCCCAAACTAGGCAGCTCCAGGAAAGTTTAAAAAGGGCTGTGCATAGTTGACATCATACTCAATGGTAAAAACTGAAAGCTTTTCTCCTATCACCAGGAACAAGGCAAGGGTAGCTGCTTTTGCCACTTCTATTCAACACAATGCTGGCACTCCTAGCTAGAGCAATTAAGCAAGAAAAAGAAAAAGAAATACAAGGTATCCAAATTGGGAAGGAAGAAGTAAAAGTATCTCTGTTCACAAATGAAATGATCTTTCGTGTAGAAAACTCTGAAGAGTCCACACACACCAAAAAACCTGTTAGAACTAATAACTGAATTTGTCAAAGTTGTGGGAAACAAAACCAATGCTCAGAATCTGTTGCATTTTTATACAGTAACAATGAACAATATAAAAAGGAAATTAAGAAAACAATTCTATACACAGTAGCATCAAAAATAATAAAATACTTAGGAATAAACTTAACCAAGTTGGCAAAAGACTCCTATGCTGAAAACTAGAAAAACATTGCTGAAAGAAATTAAAGAAGACACAAAGAAATGGAAAGACATCATATTTTCATGGATTGGAAGATTTAATATTGTCAAAATGTCCATAATTCCCAAAGCGATCTATAGATTCAATGCAATCCCTATCAAAATCCCAACGACATTTTTTTGCAGAAATAGAAAACTATCCCAAAATTCATAAGGAATCTCGAAAGACTCCAAATAGCCAAAACAATCCTGAGAAAGAAGAACAAAGCTGGATGCCTCTGACTTCCTGATTTCAAAACATATTACAAAGCTACAATAATAAAAACAGTATGGTACTGGCATAAAGACAAATATATAGACCAATGGGACATAATAGAGAGCCCAGATGCATAAAGTTGTATGGTCAAGTGATCTTTGACAAGGGCACCAAGATTACACAATGGGAAAATGACAGTCTCTTCAATAAATAGTGCTGGGAGAACTGGATATCCACATGCAAAAGAATAAAGTTGGATCTTTACCTTATACCATATACAACAATCAACTAAAGATGGATTAAAGACATAAATGTAAGAGCTGAAACTATAAAATGCCTATAAGAAAACGCTGGGGAAAATCTTTATGACATTGGATTTGACAATAATTTCTTGGTCTAGGGACACAGCCCATGGTGACCTACAGGTAGGGAGCCAGAGGAATAAATATTTCCACCTCATTCTCCTTCCTCCTTCTATTTGCTGATGCCCCACTGGCTGAACCCAACCAAAGCCAGACAACAAGGGGGTCATTGATATAACCCAGCCTATGCACATGTAGTCCATACAGGTCAGCCTCCCAGAGCAGAGGGCAACTGGAACAGGTGGAGAGTGGGCCTAGAAAGGCAAACAGAAATCATCCAGCACACCCAACACCCCACCCTTTCCTCTCCACCAGCTTATTTTAGTGCCCTGCTCATTAACTGCTACAGACCCTTCAATCACTGCTGACACTTCTACCAACCCCTGCCCCAAGGCTAACAGGAGGTGTCTGCAGCTCCCTCTGGTGATGCTCTTCAAAATCACTGACCCAAGGACCACTAAGATAGGAGACATCAGCAAAACCTGTCACAGTCAACTCACTAAACTGCCTACACAGAAGCACACACTGTCTTGCAACACATTACGTAAGACAAATAACTACCCCTGTGGCTATATTCTTAAAGCATAAATAATGAGGCTCTACTTCTGAGTGTAGGTTTAAATCTGCAGGGAGAATGAACTTCTAAAAGAACAAAAGGCCATGTGAATGCACTCTCTCCCTGAAACCCCAAAGCCCATTCTTTCCCCAAGTCCCTAAGCTCCTCTATATAAAAATGTACTTAAAGAACTGGAAAGGAGGCCACTGCAGTCAAGGAATGGCACCAAAATTTGGGAAGACAGAAAGGGAATGGAGAAGCAGGAACTAATCTAGAAGGGAAAAAACAGCATCTAGGTGCAGGCAAAGGTGGATGTGGCCATGGGTGGACTCAGTGCCTCCCGGAGCCTGGAGAGGCTGCAGAGTGGTAGGTGCAGGGTGGTAGGGAGCTTGGAGCATAAGGGGGCCCTGGTTCACAGTCTGCTTCAAAACAGCTGCACCCACCCTGAGCCTGCTCCCCACTCCTAGCAGGCAACTATAATGTTAAACACTATAGAATCATCTAAGCGGTTTTTAAAACTCTGTACATGCCCTGAACTGGCCAGCCACCAGAAAAATAAAGAATGAAGAAATAAAATTCTGTACATGTGTATTACTTTTTAAAAATCAAATTAAGCTTTTTTTGCTTGTTGCTGAGGTTATTCTTGTCTCAGATCAAGAAACAAAGGAAAAACAGCCGCTCCAAAGGGGGAGAAAATTGCCCTTCAACAGCTGGCCCATTGGCTCAGTTGGTTACAGCGTGTGTTATAACACCAAGGTGAAAGGGTTCAGATCCCTGAACCGGCCAGCCACACACACACACAAAAAAAGCCCAACAAAAAAACCTGATGCTCTTCATTTCTGTTAGCAGAACTAAAGCACAGATCAGCTATGAGAAGAAAAGTCAGCTTGCTCTAAATGCTAGTACTAGATTCTGTTTAGACAATTAAAACCTGAATACAGGGTGCTCACTCGGGAGAGTGTGGTGCTAATAACCCCAAGGTCAAGTGTTTGGATCCCCATACAGGCCAACCACAAAAAGCAAACCAAAAAAACCCTGAATACATTACTCTTGAACATTAAAAAGACTGCCATATTTTGAGAACTCATAACAGGAGGGAAGCAAGATAGTAAGGAACAAGCCCACTGGGCATGGGAACCACCTTCTGGGTGCCTCAAAGTGGGTCCAGTCTCACTGCGGACTCACATGGGAGCTGCCTGATGTGAGGACTGTGGTCCTGCCCCAGCCTTTGGCGAATGGGACTGACACCTCCTCGCTGGCCCCTACCTCCCAAATGATCCAGCTGAGACACGCCCTCCCGTGGCTGAGTTCCGTGGGAAGCAGTGTCTGATTTCTCCACCTCCCACCTCTCTCTCCACACCACATACTCCCTAAAGTGACTTTGGGCTTCCCAGACCCTTTGCCCAAGAGGATTTCTCTCAACTAACCAACTCTGCCAGCAATGAATGAGACCTGGCAGGGGGAAAAGGCAAGCAGCTAGTGAACTGGCAAACTACCTGCCCGCCACCCAGATGGGGAAATGAGGCTGCAATGAGAGGAGAGAGAGAAGATGAGGGAGGGGAGAGGGAACAGGCAGGGCAGAGAGCAGGGAAGCGAGAGGGAACATGCCCATCACGTCTCCACAGGGGACAGGACCCCGAAATGTGAGTGGTTGGCTTGGACGGTCTTTAGTACTTTAAAATACCATGAAAAGAAAAACTTTTCAAAGCAAAGTAAAATCATTACATTGTTGTTGTGGATTTTTGTTGTTAAGCAACTTCACAAAGTAAAATGTCAGATCCAGGACTGGCTATTAGTTCGCTTGGATAGAGTGTGGTGCTGATAACACCGAGGTCACGGGTTCGGATCCCCATACCAGCCAGCCAGCAGCCAAGAAATAAAAAAAGCCAGATCCCTATATAATTCTTATTTTATACAGGTGCTCAGCCCCACAACATATAGCCAAATTAAATCATTAATATGAAAGCATAGTTGCTCACAGTGATCCACAAATGAAAATTAAAAGCCCTGCCAATAAGTTTTCATAGGGGGCTCTTAGCCAGCCTGCCGATGGCCTCAGGAGACCCTAGTCAGAAGAATCAGCCTGGAGGCTCTTTTCCCAAAGTTGGCAGAGACTCACAGGCTGACACATAACCAGCAGCTTCTCTCGCACCACTCCGCTTCCCATAGCAAGAGTCACTACGCAGATTCACACTCTTCCTGCCTAAGTGAGCATATCCTGACCTGCCCAGTCTCCCTGTCACCATTCACCTCCTCCAGGTCACCCTGACACCAGTCTGGGTGCTGCCCAGCCCCACTGGCTCTCCTCTGAGGCCCAGTCCTGCTGAAGGGGTGAGCCTGGCCTTCAACTGAGAACCACGTGATTTAACACCCCCCAGGGAGGATAACTGACCCAAATGTGACCAATCAGCCTCTCTCCTGGGAATCTGGAATTGCAACTGAGTCCTGTGAGTCAGCGTTGGTGCTGGATCCAAGAGGTCCTGTGTGCAGCATGGAGAACTTGCTGGAGCTCTCCTTTTAGGGAGGGGAAGAATGAAGCCCCCTGTGCAAGCCCTCAGGGGATGAAGAAACTAACCTCAGGTCATGACTCCGGAAGTGCAGGAGGAATCAGAGATCCTCCCAAAAAATTCCCTACCCTTTCTGCTTAAGCCAACTGGAACGGGTTTGTGTCCTCTCCCACATACCGATCTGAGGGCAAGGATTTTTGTCTGTTTTATTCCAGCACCTAGAACGTTAGAAGCTGAATGAATATGTAAAATGAGGCCCCACTTAAGCTGATTTCTAGGGTTCCTACCCACACTGTCAGTCAATCCACTGAACACCTCTTGGATTAATCTGCTTACTCCTCTGCACAAAAACCTTCAAAAGATACCTGACAAAATCCAAAATCTCCAGGCCAGCCATCAGGGCCTTCCATGGACTGGTGCTCCCACACCTTTCCCGTTCTGGGTTCCCATCTCCTAACGCAAATATTGGGGCCTCCTGCTGTTCCTCGAGCATGTGCTGCTCATGCCCAGGCCCTGGTCCACCTTACTTACTCAATCATACTCTGCACTTCAAGCAACGAAGTCCCATCCATGCTCAAGGCCCAACTCAAGCATCATCAGCTCCTCCCAAAGCCCTCTCTGTGGCTTCAGTAGGAAGAATACCTTTCTCCTTGCAACTAGTAGAGGTATCCATGTGTACTGCTCACACGGCACTCCACACGGGAGACAGCTTGTGTGACACATAAGAGGACACCCAGTCCAGAGTCCAGAAGTCAGTTGTTAGCTGGGTGACCTATGTCGTCTCATCCTTCTGGGCCTATTGCCTCAACCCCTCCAATCTTGCCCCCACTGCATTATTTTTCTCCATAGCCCTCACGACCTTGTACCATGTAACTTAGTGTGTCTGTGCTCATGCTAGAATGTAAGCTCCATGAGGGCAGGGATTTCTACTCATTTTGTTCACTGCCACATCCCCAGCACTGGAAGAGTAGGTACTCAATAAACATTTGTTGAATGAATAAATGGATACGTAAAACGAATCTGCCCTCTGGTGATGAGTCTATGATTTTTTTAGAGCAATGGTGATCAAAGTGTGATCCTCAGATCAGCAGCATCAGCTGGGAACTTGTCAGAAATGCAAATTCTTAGGCCCACTCCCGAGCAACTGAATCAGAAACTGTGTAACAAGCTCTCCAGGTGATTCTGATGAGGTACAGTTTGAACACCACTGTGCAGAGCATCTACCACTCTAGATACCCAGCAAGGCAAGTGGTAGGCACACAATGTGTAATGAATGGACCTTAAGGGTCTGTAGACAGGTCTGGAGCTGTTAATGAACCAACCAGACACTTGTTCTGCCTCCTTAAAGATAACAGGAACATGTTAAACTCAGTCCCTGAAATAAACAGAATGAGCACACAGAGTGATCATTCCCCTCACCCTTATTACTAAGAATGCTACGGACTGCTGAAGCTGAATCTAGAATGGCTGACGAAGAGCTCCCAAGAGTTGGAGCGTGAAAGCAGCAGCCCCCGCTGCAGGCTGTGGGTGGGAGGCTGCCACCGACTTCTTGCCTTCTGTCTGTAGCAGCAGCCCCAGAGGCACATTAGCAAGCTCAGAGGCTATGAAATAAAATGAAGCATGGGAAGACAGTGGCCGAGGGCTGAAGGTCTGCACCTCCTGGCAACCGTGAATGCCTGTAAGCTGGAAAAGTGCCACCTGCGCCCCTGGTGCCAGGCAGAGACACAGGAAGAAAGCTTTGTGGGAAGAAAGTCCCTTTGTGGTTTGTGACTCTGGTCTGGGCGACAGCTGCTGTTGTCTGCTGGGCAAAACCTCCAAATCAGCAGCAAAAGCCCAAAACACCTAGATTTCTCCCCCCTTAAGCACTTTATGCAGGAATAGCAAAGTCATGTCTTCACACTTCAAAAACCCCAAAGGAATAGAGACCTAAGAGGGAAACTCACATCAGTGAAGCAGCTCTTATGTGTCCTGCCCCTCTGCTCCATTCTCCACGTTGCAGCCACAGGGACCTTTGTATGCAAGTCTGATCCCTCACTCTGCTGGTTAGAACACTTCAGTGGCTTTCCACTGGCCCTGGACAACGTCCAAACTCCATAGCCAGGCAGTAAGATCTCTCAAGAGCTGGCCCAGCCTTCCTGTCTGGCTTCCTCTCTTACCTCTCCTTTCATCCCCTTTGTCACTAACCCACTCCCACTCCACGCTGGGGCCATAATGACCAGCCCTAACTTTCCCCAACACAACACACCCACCACAGGCCCCTCTACTAGCTTTACCATTTCTGCCCCAGCCCATGGCCCAGCCCTCAGCCCTCAACTCCACCCTGGTAAATTTAGTCATCCTCAGCTCTTGTCCCTACAATCCCAGGATTCCATCCTGACCACATCCCCCCAACACACACACACACACACACACACACACACACACACACACACACACACACACACACACACACACACGATAGTTAAGCCTTCTGTGTGTTTTCATAGCTTCTTGCCTTTCTTCCACCATATGCATAGGTAGACCATAGACCATAGATTATGGACCTATTTGCCTGGGTTCAAATGTCCACTCTGCCACCTAGAAGTCAGGTGCCTTGGGCAAGTCATTTGAACTTTCTGAACCTCAGCTTCTTCATCTGTAATGAAGCACCTACCTCACTGTCTTGTGAGATTAAATGAATTTTTTTGCAATTAAATGAATTAATATATGTGAAGGCATTTGGTAAGAACTGTGTGAACTCTACGTGAGAGACAGAGTGTGTGCTACTATTCTTACTACTCTTACCACACCATGTTGTAATTACCTAGGCTATAAGTGGCAGATAGGGGCAGGGGACATACTAGACTAGGACTAGTCTCTGTCTTGAGGGGCAAACACACTACATAAGTGTTTGATGATGGATGGCAACTCCTCCATGCTTGTGCCACTGTCCTGCACTGCCTCACAGTGGCTGTCATCCCTAGAGAGTAGAACAACTTGTTCTAGGGGGAATTATTAATTACCATCAGCTCAGGCAAGAAATTCTTCCCTATTTTTTAATGAAAGAAGCAAATGAAAGAAGATAAACAAAGGGCCAATAAACACATGAAAAGATGCTGAGCATCATGGGAAATGCAGTTCAAAACCACAATGAAATACCACTTCATACCCATTAGGATGACAGCAACTACAAGTGTTGTCAAGAATGTGAAGAACTAAGAACCCTCGTACGCTGCTGTTGGAAATGCAAAATGGTGCAGCCATTGTGGAAAACAGTTTGGTGGTTACTCAAAAAGTTAAAAATTACCATACAACCCACCAATTCCACTCCTAGGTATATATTGGAAAGAAATGAAAACATATGTCCACACAAAACCTTGTACTAGAACATTCATAACATCATTATTCATAATAGCCCCAAAATGTAAACAACCCAAATGTCCATCAACTAACGAATAGTTAAACAAAATGTGGTATATCTATAGGATAGAATATTACATTTACAGCCATAAAAAGGAATGAAATACTGATACATGCTACAACATGGATGAACCTTGAAAACACTATGCTAAATAAAAGTCAGACACAAAGCACCACAAATTGTATGATTCCATTTATATGAAATGTCCAGAAAAGGCAAATCCATAGAGACAGAAAGTAGATAAGTGGCTGCCAGGGGCTGGAAGGGAGGTAAATAGGGAGCAGGAAGTGACTGCTAATGGGCCCACTCTTTCTTTTCTGGAGTGATGAAAATGTTCTGGAATTAGATCATTAGGATGGCTGTGCAACTCTGTGAATATACTAAAACCCACCAAATTGTACACTCTAAATGTACAGTATATGAATTATGTGTATCTCAATAAAGCTAATTTTTAAAAAAGCAGCAACTAGACCGACAGTAAGAATGACCACTGCTATGTGCCACATAGTATGCTGAACAGCTGTTGTATATTCACTCATGTCTGGAATTTCAAAAAAGGCGAGAGAGGCTAGAGAATTCCAGAATGAGCCTAGCACAGCCTCGGGTACAAAGCAGAGGCTCCACAGCACTTTTGTCTAGTCTAGTGATTCACTAAGAAGTGCTGGCACAGACCAGGCTTGTTGGGGAGACCAGCCCGGAGCTGGAGGAAAGGAGGCCTGTTAACCCCATAGGTAAAGTGGAGAGGAACTGAGGGGAGGCATTGTGATCCTGGGACTCAGTTGAGGGGCCCCATAGCAAAGCTGAGGGACTACTCTGGATCCCGCCCCCCACCCAAGAGCAGGAAAGAGAGGGCGACGGTAGTCACATGCATAGACTCTGGACTGGACTGTCTGGGTTTCAGTCAGACTCAACTGTTTAAACAAGTTTCCTAGCCTCAGTGGCCTCAGTTACTGTGGAATATACTATAAAGCAAATGTACCTCACAGGGCCTGGTTTTCCAAAGCCTTGCAGTTTCAAATATTTACCTTGCAAAGGACAGGAAATTTTCCCCAGACTATTGAATCTCTGTTGCAAGCTAAGAATTGTAACACAGCAAAGCTGATGGTTCTAAGACAGACCATTACTAATTGATACGTAAAGTTACTAAAAAGCTGCTGGAGGGAAAAGGAATGTTTGCTAAATCAAGCCTTTGTTGCAAATTGCATTACAGAAGGTCACCTTGCTTGAATTACTGAATGTTACCAGCTTCTATTGTTAAACTTGTTAAACTGTACTTAGCAAAACCCCCACCTATGTCTCTTCCTATAACTTTTGTCTGGAGAAAATATGCAGGAAGAGAACCCCGATTCGTGGTTAATTTCTCAAACGGAAGAATTGCCTCACGCTTGAGGGTCCTGGGATATTAACCCCTTTCTGGGGCTGCTCACTGCTCAAAAGAGATGGGCTTTGAGTAATCTTTGGCGGCTCCGTCACCCAGGGGAAAAGGGGTGACAGATCCGTGGGAGGCAAAGCAACAAGTTACCTCACTGGAGAGATGAAGGTCATCCAGTCCTTACCTCACAGGATCACAGAGTTGTGAGAATTAAATGAGCTCACGACACCAAAAGCACTCAGAACTGCGCCTACACATGACAACAGCTCCATACGTGCCAGCGGCTGCTGCCGTGAGCTTCCTCCGCATGGTCACTACTGTGTGAGCGGCACCGTGTGACTACGTGCTCAACGGACCAGCGGGAGCCGTGCAGGGCGGCGGCAGACGGGCAGCCACGTCTACTCCGGGGTCTCTTGGCTCGAGGGCCTCGCACACAGACTGCGCGCGTGGTGCGCCGCCAGGGGCGGGAGGGCCGCGACCAGCCGGCCATAGGGGGATGAGGCTCTGGGAGCGGCGGGGCAGGGGCTGGGGCAGGGCGAGGGCGGAGCTAGGGGAGGGCCGCCGGGAGGGAAAGGCCTGCCCGGAGACGGGGCCCGGGAGCGCGGTACCTGGAGTCGAACTTCTGGCCCTCGGGGAACGTCCCCACGTAGTGGTAGCGCACGAAGTCGCCGCTGCGCACGGTGCGCGGGCACTCGTCGGGCACGAAGCGCCGCTCGATCTGCAGCTCCGCGTCGGAGTCCAGGCCCAGGCCCGCCACGGGCGCCGCCTGCCCGGTCACCCAGAGCAGCAGCAGGAGCAGCGGCGGCGGCGGGGGCCGCCCGCCCCGGGGCCCGAACGCCATTGGGGCGGCGAGGAGACGAGCGAGCGGGGCGGCGCGGAGCCGGGCGGCGCGGGTCGGGCCTGGGCGCGCGGCGGCGCTTGCGAACGTGGAGAAGGCTCGGGCTGTCCCAGCGGCGGCCACGCCTCCCTCCCGCCCTCGCCCCCTCCCGCCGCCCGCCCCCTCCCGCCGCCCGCCCCCTCCCGCCGCCCGCCCCCTCCCGCCGCCCGCCCCCGGCCGCAGCCGTGAGGGGAGGAGCCCGGCGCGCCCGGGCCGCCGGCCGCGGGGACGGGGTGGCGACTTGGGAAGGGACCCGGTCCGGGCCTAGGGAGCACGCGTCCCCGAGCGAGACAGCCTGAACTCTCCGGACCGGGCTTCGTCCCGAAGGCGGGAAAGAAAAGTGGTTGCTCCCAGGCCCACCGCCGGCCTCCGCCCGGCCCTGGAGACCGCGGATTTAGGGCGGCGGGAGGCGCCTACGTGGCCGCGGATCCGATTTCCCGTTGCTGCTCTGGGGAGGGAGGGAGGGAAACTTAGATTGTTGTTGTTGTTGTTTTTTTAACTTAGTTACAAGGGTGGAGTCCACATAAAACTATTCTTCAGCATTTACTTTTTTCATTGTCTTTATTTGTTATTACTTTTACCTAAGACAAAAGATACTGACTGCCCATTCATCGCATTTATTTTTGCTACTTAGAGAAAAGGGGAGGCATGTATTGCGAGACTCCCCTGACAGTTGTCCCGACTAAAGTCTGGAGTTGCTAACTGTGAGTGTCCTCCAAGCCACTAACGGATGCAGTGCAAGCTGATGCTTACTAGCAAACGTCCTGCAAGTTCCCACTCACGTGACTATGCCAGGTACAACTTCATCGCAGAGACCCAGATGCCACAAGAAATTCGTTAGAGTAGTTAAATGCATCCTCAGCTGAGAATTGGCTGTTATGATTTATTAAAACTTTGGAATAATAAAAGCAAATCACCAAAGGTTTCTCAGTTCGCTTTGGAAGCAAACATAAACCTGATGCCAAAACCTGGCAAGGATAGCAACAAAATTACAAAATACAAAAAAAAAAAAAAAAAAGCAACAAAAGAACAGAACAGAACAACAACAAAAAGAACCTGGGCACAATCTAATTTATAAATATATTTTAGGGATATATATTAATATCATATTCACTTAATATAAAAATATATTAAAGGAATAATACACATTATATGTGTATTATTAATACACTACCCAGGTGACCTTCTACAAGTTAATTAACAAAGTTGCAGTTATCCTCTGTAAGAACAAAAAACATGGTATTGATAAGATTGTTATAGATCTAATTATTAGATTCCAGGGATCTAATGAGAAACTAAACGTAGTACTCAAGAAATGTTCATTGTTCCTATTACAGTTTAATCTAGAAATAGAAAGTCTATTAATATAATTATAAGACAGAAGAGGGAACAAAACCCTAAGATCATATGGCCATAGACTGAAAAGGCATCAGATAAAATCAAACATCTACCTCTTATTTAAAAACAAACAGTAAACCCAGGAGCCACAGGTTACTTGTGTGTTGCAAAGAAAACCTGTGTGTCTCAAATTTAGTCTTCTTTCAGTCTCCCCATCTCAGTGAGAGGCATCACGCAACCAATAAAGAGCCTTCTTCCACTCTTTTACCCTCCATATCAAATCCATCACAAAGTCCTCTCAGTTTTCCACCTTAAATAGCTATCTACTCTGTCTATCCTATTTAACTCTTCCCCACCCTGGTCCAAGCCTCCTCATCTCCTGCTACTTCTATTTTAGCACATGAACTAATATGGAATTGAAAGTAAAAGTTAAATTATAAAAGTATAAAGGGAAATGCACAGGTATATTTATAATCCTGAGATGCAGACAGTCTTTCTAAGCATGATTCCAAGAGGGGGAAAGAAAAAAAAAAGAAAGAAAGAAAAAAAACTAATAAATCTGTCAGCCACACCAGCATAGGCAGCAAAATGTGAGTGAAGGAGCCTCCGGATTATGCCAGCCCCGACATGTCCAAGTCACCCCATCCATTTGGGCAGTCCAGCCAAGGCTCTAAAAATCATGGAGCAGAGACAAGCCATGCCTGCTGTACCCTGTCAAAATTCCTGACCCATGGAATTCATAAGCATAATAAAATTGTTGTTGTTTTACCCTGCTAAACTTTGGGGTGGAATATTATACAACAGACAACCAGAACACGATCTCCAATGATAATACCAACAAAACCAAAGCCAGAGTACATAAGCAAGGAATTCAGAAAAGAAGAAATATTAATAATATGAATAGATTATGAATAAATATATTCGCTCTCACTAGCATTCAATAAAATAAAATAAAAATAATAAAATACCTTTTTCACCTCTCAAATTAGTAAGATTAAAAAATAAATATAATAAACATTGTTGGTGAGGAGGTATAGAAAATGGATATTCTCACACACTGGCCGTGAGTACATAAATTAGTACAGAATTTGGAGAGATACATTGGTTTTTTGGTTCCGAGTGACAGAACTGCAAATTCACTCAGGGAATAAAGGAAATGTATTTGGGAAATACTAGAGGTTCTCAGTTGAAGAGTTCAGCATCCAACCTCAAGAAATGGCAGGTTTCCAGCTGCCAAGAGGAGTTTAAGAGTTACAAGAACCAAGGATACAGATGTTTCCTAATAATCTGTCTCCATTTCTAGTTTCTGCATCTTCTTGTGTATGGGCGTTGTTCTCTCTAAAATGCAGACTAGGGGCTGGCCGGTTAGCTCAGTTGGTTAGAGCATAGTGTTAGAACACCACGGATAACACTCTGTACTGGCTCAGCCATCAAAAATAAATAAATTTTACAAAATAATTTAAAAAATGCAGACTATCTTTTGCCACATATCAAAAAACAACACCCCTGACATCTCCCAAGTTTAACATCTTTCAGCTCCGTTACCAGAAAGAAACTAAGTCTTTCCCAGCATCAGCTTTTTAAATCACTATGTTGGGACTGGAACTTGGTCAGCCAATCAGCTGACCAAGGAGACCGAGGCTTTGCAGTGCAGTTATATCTACCGAGGCCCTCCCCTGCAGTTTGGAAACCATTCCCCAGAAGGGGAAACCACAGGGAGTTTAACAGTAACTTATAGGGAAATTTGGCAATATGTATCAAAAGCCCTAAAAATGGGTATACTCTTGACTCAGCAATAGCATTTCTACCAATTTATCCTTAAGGATGCATGCAAAGACTCAGCTACAAAAATGTTCATTACAGTATCATTAGTAATAAAGGAAAGTATGAGACTGTTTAAATTAATTATTATACATCCACATAGCCATTAAAAGTGGTGAGTAGAATTCTGTTTATTTAAAAACTAAATATGAAAGTATAGAAAAATTTCTGGAAGGAAATATATATATATATTAAAACATATATATATATGTAAAATAGTGGTTAAAATATCATAGTGGTGGGGTTATGGACAACTCTTTTTAAAATTTTCTTATACCTACCAAATATTCCAAGCTTTTGTAACAAACTTCTTATATAAAAAAATAATGTTTAATGGGCATTATTTGGGGAAATGATGTTTTTATAAGAATATGTAATGATAGGAAAAGGTACTCATGAAATAATACACAATATATTATGTGAAGAAGCTAGTTTCCAAACAATATTTATAGAAATATAAATACTGAAATTTTTAATTTTTAAAATATTTATTATTTTTTATATTTATTCAGTATATCAGTTGGTGGACATTTGGGTTGCTTTCACTTTTTGGTTATTGTGAATAATGCTACTATGAACATTTGTGCACAAGTTTTTTGTGTGGACATACGTTTTCATTTCTCTGAAATGAGGGTACAGTTGATCCTTATTTGCAAGGTCAATATTTGAAACTGCAAGGCTTTGGAAAACCAGGCCCTGTGAAGTACATTTGCTTTAAGAATCCTCTACGGACTTCTCAACAGACGCTCTATGGGCCAGAAGAAAAGGGATGATATACTCAAAACACTAAAAGAAAAAAACTGCCAGCCAAGAATAATATACCCAGCAAGGCTATCCTTCAGAAATGAGGGGAAAATAGTATATTTTCCAGACAAACAAAAACTGAAGGAGTTCACCACCACAAGACCAGCCCTACAAAAAAACCTCAAGGAAGTCCTGCATCAGGAATTCAAAAAGAAATAATCACTGCCATGGATACACAAGAAAGAACAAAACCCACTGGTAAAAATGCAAATGAGAAAGAGAAAGAAACTAAATCTTACCACTAGAAAAAAAGCATAATGACAATGTAGTAAAAATGTTTGCAAATTTTGTTAATCTTTAAAAGGAAAAAAAAGATTTATAGACAGAAAAAGGAAAGTGATATACAGAAAATGGAAGTGAGATACAGAAACAGCTGGATGTTTGCCTTATTTGAACATGATTTGAACAGTTGGCTGCCTGTGAATGGTTGAAGTATGGCTGCTGTGATTGGCTGAGACTCAAAGACTATTATAAAAGCATACTTCCAAGTTAGGTTTCCAATTTGTTTACATACTACGTTAGGTTTTGGTTCATATGTAAGAACTCAATTATGCAAGTATGAAGGCTTTCTCGGACCAAATTTTGGTTTGATTTATCATCTTGTATTCTTCTCTTTAGCCATGATATGAGGAAGCTGTCACCTTCCTTTCAAAATATACATGAGCTCTCCTAAAATTGACAGTGTAGAGGGAACATCTCCTCCAAATCTTGTCACCTTCCTCTTAGAAACGACCTCTCAGTAACAAGCACTTCACTGTCATGGTAGTCTCTCAGAAAGGAGGCACCTCTTTACCTTTATCAGAATTGTGGACACAGAATACTTTCCTTACAGTTACCCTGTTGCACAGAGGAGACAAAATAGGAATATCCTATTCCAGAAACCCAATCCCCATATAATATCATACATAAAATATCTACACTAACATGTTGTAGCAGATTGAATTATGTCCCCCAAAACTCACTGAGGCTTGAATAGTGTTCCCCAAGTTTATGTATTAGAAACGTGGCCCCCGCTGTGACTGTTAAGAGGGTGGGACATCCTATTACGGTAATCAAAAGGCAGAGCCTTGAAGAGGTGATTGGATTGTAGGACTGTGCAGTAGTGAACGGATTAAAAATGGTGGTCAGGGGCATTGGTTCTGAGGGCTTTAAAAGAAAGGGAGAGCCTGTCTTTCTCTCTCCCTGCTCTCTCTGCTTCCACCATCTTGCAATGTGAGACCCCTGGGTCACTGTCACCACCACCAGATGGACTTTGGACTTCCCAGCCTCAGAAACTATAAGTGATAAATTTCATTTTCTTTATAAATCACCCAGTTCCATGTATTTTGTTATAAGCAACATAAAAGGACTAATACACATGTATAAACTTTAAAAGTATTTACACATACATTTTATCTCTTGATCTGCCAATGACTCTGTGAAAAAGATATACCCACTCCCATTTTAATGATGAGAAAACTGAGGGAGGAAATGCCCCCTTAGCCAGTTGAGTCAAGACTTCTGGAACCACAGCTGCAGTGCCAAGAAAGAGATCTGCCTGTCCATCCTTCGGCCTGGCAACCACCTCCCATCATACATGCAACCAGTAGAGAAGTAAAATAATTGAAACAAAGTTGTTTGGCTGCTAAGCTCTCAAATCAGGGCTAGTCCCAGGTCAGTCTGACACCAGCATCTGACCATCTTACTATCCTGCCCTGTGAAGGTAGCATGTTTAAAGATGCTCAGAAATGTTCTTGTAGTTTCTTGCATAAGGTCTTTGGAAGAATTTCCAAGGGCTCCTCTCAGCCTCCCATGTTCCTGTGTGCCATTGGCCACAAAGTCACAGCACAACTCCACTTTAGAGTTTTGCAGGTCGCAAAGAGTAATTTGATGTCAAAGATCACCAGGGGAACAACATGTACCTGTTCCCCTTTCCCTACTCAACAGTCTCTCTCTAGGGCTACAATGACTTAGTGGCCAAGAAGAGTAAACACAGCATAAGAAGCAAACAAAACAAACAAAAACAGTCAAGGGATAAAAACAAAGGTGAGTAGATGTGGCTCCCCAGGACCTCCCTTGAGCTCACGGAGGAATGCTTAAAGTTCATGGTCTTGGCCACCTGCCCAGAGTGCGATAGTCACCTATTCTGGACTATCTATCTGTCCTCCTTTTTTGGTTTTAACTTTTTCTTATTTTCCTACCTCTTTTGGATTAATTCATATTTCTTCACATTACAAATCTAATAAGTTAATTACATTCAACAAAAAACATACTAGACAAGGCTGAAAAGCAAATTAGTAAATTAGTGGTATGGAAGACTTGAAATAATCATAGGAAGGCAAAGAAAAAAGATAAAGAAATCAAAACAAGTAGAGAAATGATAAATATGGAGTGACTAAGACTATCCAATTTACACATAATCGATGTACCTGAAGAAAATATCCAGGGACATGACACAGGAGAATATTCCTGAAATAAAAAAGAAAGAAAGAAAGCTAAATGTAAAGTTAAAGCAAATCTTAGCACGCCAAGAAAAAAATTCCTCATGTAAAATGATTAACATAAAAATTTCGTCCAAGCAAAGCAAATCATGTACAAGAGGAAAAATGCAAGTTGGGCTCCACCTTCTTGAACAGCGCCACTCAGTGTCACAAAACAATGGAGCCAAGGGTCCAAAGCTCTCCACCCAGATTATAGTTCATGTATAGAAGCAAAGGCAGAACTTCTCAAAATGAAACTATTCAAGGAATCTAGCACTGATAATCTTTGTTGAAAAACAATGTTCTCCAAGATAAATCAAAATAATGAACTTGGGAAATGAAAGGCTATGGTATAAAGACATGATGAGCATTAAGTTCATTTAAATATAGAGTACACAACTGTGTGAACTATGGTTTTAGACTCTAAATGCCATAAACCAAAGAAGAAGTAAGAATAATCCTAAGCAACAAAAATAAAGAGGTCCGTGAAGGGGAGCAGTAGGAAAGAGGATAGACGTGATAATGTCTTCGCAGACATTCTTTGAATTGGATTTCTGTAGCAATCTACCAACCAGAAAATTCTACCTTGTATATCAGGATGTCAAGGATGCTTTAAAAGTTGAAATGTGCAGTTAAAACACATAATGATTCCAATTCCTTAGAGGTTTTGTGTGTGTGTGTGTGTGTGTGTGTGTGTGTGTGTGTGTGTGTGCGCGCGCGTGTGTGTGTGAAATACGTCCATTTAGTGTTTTTTTGTAATCATAATAACCATTTTTCTTTTCTTTAGACGGCTTTTTTAGAAAGTAATATCTCTAGTGGTGAAAAAAAATTCCTTTAGCTTCACAATCGTGTCGTTTTTTTCTGTTGACTTTAAGTAAAATAAAATTCAGTACTTTCTACTTTAAGAGGCATGTATGGAGGGTCCCTTTCCATCTATGTATTACTCTATCTACCTATCCACGTCTTTATCCACCCTTTCATTGGTTTATAGGGACAGCGAGATATCTTATATGATGTTTACCAAACTGTAACACTGGTTATTTATAGGTGGTTGAATTTTTGGTGATGATTTGCTTTCTTTTATGTACTTTTTCGTAGCCCTTTATGGTTTTTAATGGCTATATCACATTTTTATTAAAAACAATAAAGTTTTATACAGAAACATACAAACAAAAGTCAGCCTGGGTTCTAGTCAGGAACCTTCTACTCCCCCTGTGACTGTGGACAACACATGCAGCGATCTGGGCCTCAATTTCTCACGTGAGAAATGAAGGGGTTGATAGCTAAGACTTCTCCAATTTTAAAATCCCATGATTCCGTGAGGGAGAAGACACTCAAGGACAGGAAAAACAAGACTAAAGTAGAAAGAGAGAGGCTGAGTGGTGACTGACACTTCCATTCTGCCTCTTCGGGCTTCTAAGTGTTTTAATCTCTTATCATTCCTTTTAAAATGTTATTATCTGATCAAACACTATGTGTGCTCTCCAATGTCTCTGTAAGTCCTCACAGACATTCTTTGAATTGGATTTCTGTAGCAATCTACGTAAGAGGAAATTTACCTCTTAGCTTCAGTGACAACATTATCCTAAGAACCAGTTAAAAATCAAGATGAAACTTTCAAACTTAAAAATATGATCTCCATTAAGTCTCTGGGGGTGACTTTGTGAAGACTCACCAGGACTAAAAGCTGTGAATCCAGTCGGGGAGAGTCCACAGTAGACTCTGGAACGTCAGAGGAGTAAAGGTGGGGGTGGAGGTGAGCAGGTGTGGGCAGGGACCAGGAAGAAGGGAAGGGTGTTGGAATAAAAGGGGGTGGGGGTGAGAGGGACAGACGGTAAGAAGAGAAAAATAGATGAGGATCAGTGAGAAGACAGAGAGCCAGGGACTAGAGGAGAACATGGCACAGTCCACGCCATGGCAGGATCCTAAAGGAGTCAGCTTGGGCTGCCCTCTCCGAGTTGGCAAGGCCCCTGGAGGGAGAGCTGCTGGCAAGGCCACAGCTACGAGCACTTGCTACAACCGGAAGGGCTGCCTGCCTCGGCTTCGTGGCTTTTGCCCTCTCTTTCGACAGTTTGGTTAGCGTGGCAGTTCTCTGAATTCCCAAAAGATTATAAAAATAACACAAATAATTATGCAGTCATCGAACTAAACATTCCCACAGAGGATCCGAGTAAATGGGACAATTTAAAATTATCCCCTTATGATAAATTGACGACAGCAACATATGTTCCAAAAGCACTGCTCATGACTAAATATGAGCTGCAGCCTAATGTAAGTTGGCAAACATCATTTACTGGAGATTATATTAATGGCAAGAGAATGGTTGGTATTAATGAGAAATTATATGATTGGGACAAATTAAGTATATGGGAATGAAACTGTAGAACCCCCTTTACTTGGTGGTATCCAGTTTTAAATAAATCATTAAGAATTAGATATTGGGATAAAAATAGATGCTGGAAAATTATTAAACCTGCAAAATTAGACCTAAGAGGCAAATGTAACTGGTTTTGTGAGGGACGGTGCTGTGCACAAGGACACTTTAACATTTAGATCAAGATTATAGGGCCACAGCGAATGCATAACCTCAAGATGTGCATGATAATGCTGCTCAAATATCCCCTGTTCTTTTTCCATATAAACAGTAGGTTCATTCCATTAGAACATAAGATCATTACACCCCCATTAGAATTTAAATGTTAGCATTTTTCCTTTTAGCAAATTTGTACTTAACATTTAGCAGTAGACATAGGTCATATGATAGTACTGTTTATCACTTTACAACTGCAATAGTCCCACCCTGTTAATAGGGTAGCTATTAACCACAGCTTGCCAACTGGAAGAGGTCACAGGTTAACTTCAAGGCAATGAGAAGATGGTCCTGATCTGATAACCTGATACCCAAAGGAGAAAGCATGATCTAATCACCTGAGACGTGCTAACGAAGGAAAAAAACTGGCTTCCCCTGTCCTTTTTAAATTATTAATTCAAGCTTGCTGATGGAATAAAAATGATACCCAAAAAACCCCTGCAGAGAAAAATCTAAATAAAAGGCATTGTCTCAGGCTCTCCTGTGCTCCAGCTGCAACACGCCGACAGCCTGCAGAGAGAGAACATGCATACTGATGCATTGAGGTCTCTGTCTGTGTTTTTTATTTTCACCGGCTTCCTCAGGCCTCCTTCAAGGACCCGCAACTTGACTGGAGCTGGTCTCCGGCAAGAACAGTAAAAATTGATCCGATTTTGCCAGCAGAATCAGAGAGAAGGACATAATGAGAGGAACATCTAAGCAATGTGAGGCCAGGATGGACTGGAGCAGCACAGGGCAGGGGAACGGGGCCTGAAGGAGGATGGGTCTGAGTGAAAGGCAGAAAACTAGGCTGTGTCCTGTGCCCCTCATGGCACACGGGAAGTTAACATGTTAGCAGTGAAATCTAACTTAATCCAGGAAGCGAGGCAGGGCACTAAAGGAAAGGTTCCACTTCCCACTGAGTCCCACATCAAGGGCTTGTGAATGAGAAGGTCCTCCGAGAGCAATAAGCCCTGGAAGTTAAGCTGTGTCCGCTGTTAACTTTGGCCTGGCACACAGTGAGCACGGCTACGGGATGACTGGCATCGAGAAAGCAGCCCCCAAATCCATCTGTGCCGACCCGAGGCGCGGGGAGTTAGGGAAATTTGTTCCAGGCAGCTCCCTCTTCCCACCCTTCCCAAAGACATTCCAAGAGGTTCTCCTACTCCCAGTACCAACAAGGTACCTGAATTCACCTCGACAATACACCTGAATGAGGAACACTGGACTAGAAACCAGACCATCTTGGTTGTAGCACCCCCCCCCCGCCCCAGCCTCAGTGTCCTTACCCATATGTCTTGCCTGTCCTCACTGGGCTTCCTGAAGATCAACCAAAGCGGTATACAGAGGTGGTGGGGGTCTGCACAGCACTACTTAAATGTGAGGAATCACAATTATCTAAGAGCAATAGAAGACCCAACTCGAAATTACTTAAACAATAAAGGAAATGACCCTCTCACCCCCACCCCCCTTTTATTCCAATATCCTTCCCTACTTCCTGGTCCCTGTCTCATACCTGCTCCCCTCCTAACCCCCACCTTTACTTTTCTGAATTTCAAGAGTCTACTGTTGACTCTCCTTGACTGGACATCTCAGGATGAGAAGTCTGGATGCGGGACAGCTCCGGGACTGGTTAATCAAAGATCTCTACAACATCCCCAAGGGCTCAGGGGTCCCCTTCTCTCCTCTGTTACCCCCCAACTGTTAATGGTTAGAAATAATTTTAATTCTCAAATGTTTCTACTGCACTGCAGAGGACTACAGACATGCACCCCTCACCCTGCGGACAGTGAGAATTCCTTGAAGACTGATATTTTGGACAGAAAAAAAGGGAAGATTTTGCAATGTATTTTCTAATCTATCCATATTTCTTTAATATACAATAGGATGTGATTTTTCCCTTTTACTCACTTTTTTCCTTTCCTTATCTCCCCAGTGCAGCAAAATAATGGCATCAAGGTTACATCGTGAAAGGTAGTCAAGATAAGCAGGAGACAGTCTAGTCTTTTTTTAGTTGCTCTATTCTGAAAGGTCTAAAATATGACCAGTAACACAGATCAAGGACCAGCTGTAGCTTCCCCACCATAATTGGGCCAATACCCAGGCAATTGTGCTGGCATCAAGAATGAAGCTGGTATCTTAGGAGGCAGCAGAAGAGTAGAAAAGACTGGGGAGATAATGGGCAGAGGGGTTGTTAGAGGGTGAACAGAACCAAGGCCATTTTGTGCCCTGCCAGCCATGTTGACTCCTGCTCAGCCTCACTCCTTTGTTTCACTGACCACCTTAACCTTAGGGCAAATGTAAAGGGAACATAGGCTTCAGGGAGTAAGTGATTTATTACAGCAAGTGGCATCTGTGGTCTAAGCACTAACTCACAAGACACCTCCCACCCCTCATGGATCACAAGACACCTGGTGAATGATGTACCAAGTTATCTCTCTTAAGATGTTTCCTTGAAGTTATTTTTAGAAATAGCGACTTTTACTATATAAACATTGTCTAACCTCATAGATCTAGAGCTCTCATTTGTAGACGTCTGATTCTTTGCTGCACACGGTTTTCTTGTAATGGAAGTAGCCCCCATTAATAAATATCTCTGATTACCAAATGGACCTGCCAACTTCCTTCATCAGTCTCAAAGTACCTTTTCAATCTGAAGGGCATTGTACTTTATCCCCCTCCTCACACAGGAGTACAACAAGGAGGGAGTACAAAAAAAGTATTTCTCTCTTGCTTGGGCTATGTGCCTCTGTACAAGTGAAGGGTGCTCCCACGTGTATTCATGGTTGGCTAATGATCATTTTAATCTCTCTCCCTCTCTGGAAACGAACTGTACCTGTACACCCCTCCAGCTGCTACAGACATCAACTAAAGGGTGATGGGTAAGAATAATGTTGTAGAATTATAACCACCAGGGAAAGAATTCCTGTTTGTCTCATTGGTTAATAGATGGGGTGTTATGGCACTGAGTCTATCACTCTCAGAAAACTGGGCTAGCTTCGAGAGATGGCCCTGTGTAATAAAGAGTCTGACTCCATTTGTGATGCTTGACCACTGACGACTTTCAAACTACATCTCCACTTTCGCCTGTGCCCCATATGTGGGCAAGCTGATAAGAAAGCGCATGCACTCCTTCCCTTAGCGTTAGAGGGGAAGTGCAAACCACACAAAGTGCTGGCCCTTGTGCAGGAACATTCATCCAGGTCCCACCCTCTAACCACAGTAAAACCCAGGGCCACTCATCATTCCTTTGCTGATGCCATTTTTGGACTGGCTTAGGTGACTGACCTGCTCTCCCAGAAAGCCTTAATATGTGAATAATAAATTTCTTCATACCCTCTTGGTGCATGTGTGGCATCACTAATCTTGACATTAAACCAATTTGGGGTGGGGGGGTCCATCATGCTTTCATAGAGTGAGTATGATACCCTGTACGTCACCTTGGATAAGTGATCAGAAACTTCTCAGTCTGTTGTCAAAATACGTAAAGAACCCAGACTCACAATTTTCACTACTTTATAAGCTTTAACTTACTAATCAAGGAGAGATGTTTAGATTGCAGCCCAGGAGTTGGTACCAAGTTACGCTGTCAGACCATTGAACTGCACATCTGTTATTTTTTCCTACCCAAGATCCCACACCTCTCCTCCCCCCTCTCTCTTTTTTCTCTCTCAGTAACAGCAACTTGATTTTCCTTTGGGGGACTACCCTTTTCCTACTATCAGTCTATGTGCCTTAGGTAAAGATGATCATACCCCTCGTAATTAGGGGTGACCTAGGCATGGCCAGTTAGAGTGCTGCATCTCCCTAGCCACAGTGATTGTTTCTATTACAGCTACATGACCCTCGCTAAGGCAATAAGGATAATACATGGAAGTCTTACTGGAACTGAAAAGGTGTCTTTCAATTGGGGCTGCTAAACTGGAGCCATCTTTGTCTTCTAGTATCCATCTTTGCCACCACAGTGGGAGAACCCACATGAGAATAAAGCAATACAAAGGAAATTGAAGCTGAGGGGAGAAGAAAATACTGATTATATCATTTCAGCACCTAGATTTAGCCATTCCTGAAGCTTCACCCTTGGACATTTCACATATGTGAACTAATAAATTCCTTTTATTTTCCTCTCCTTAAAACAGTTTGATTTGGATTTTGGTCCATTGCTATTTTCAAAAGAGTCTTGACTGATACTTGCTAAAGCAGAAATATCAATCCCTGGGTCTTTTTGCTGAGAGAGCAAATCATTATGTAAGTATCATATTCCTTGATTCATGATACTCTTTCATTTTTGGTTCATACATGGTTCTCTGTGATTTTTCATTTGTTTGTATTTTATATATATATGTAAAATACGTATATGTGTTTTATATATATGTGTGTGTGTGTTTGTGTATGTGAGTATATATATATATATATATAAAATATAGTAAATATCCATGAACCACCATCCAGGTCAAGACTAGAATATTACCTGTAACTTATATCAGCCTATGTGCAATTTACCTGTACCGTCTTCTGCCCTTCTGCAAGAGCTTACCATCATTAAATTTTATGTTTATCAATCTTTTGACTTTTAAAATCATATAATATTTTTATTCTGCTTTGTTTTGAAGTTTATAAAAAAGTAACAAAGTGTTTATAAATAAACTTACTATCACATATATTATCTTACAGGTCTTAATTTAAAAAAATTATCCATGAGATAAAGAAGAAATCCAAAAGCAATTAGAAAAAAAAAAAGCCATTAGAAAGTATTTTGAACTGAATGTAAATTTTAAAATAATACATAAAATTTTTTAAAAAAATCTGTGGGGAGAGAGAATTCTGGGAAGATGGTAGAGAGGAAGCACCAGGAATCTGCCTCTCCATCTAGACAACAAATGCACTGACAGAATCTGTCTGATGGAATTATTTCGGAACTCTGGAGTCGACTGATGTTAACGTTGGTCAATTTCAGATCTCAGCACAGTAGTAGCTACCCATATCTCATCTCCAGCCATGTGGCAGGCATCGGAGCATGAGTTCCTGGAGCAGCCTGTACACAGCTTGCAGGAGCCAGGGTGGGCAAAAAAGAACCTATCCTCCAAATATTAGGGATCTGTGCTTAGGAAGTGCTTACGAAAAGGTCTGAAGCCATTGTTGTTGCACCTCTCCCCACTGCTGCAAGCCCCTCCACCTTTGGCTGAAGCACAGCGGATTTAAAGGCCAATGCCCACTCCCCCCCCCCGTTATTCATTTTTCTCTTTTTCTGCTTATGGGGCCAAACATTAAAGACTAGAACATTAAAAAACAACTACACATATTGGGAAAATTAGAAAATGACCACGCATACTCAGAGACAGGCACAGGCTCACAAAAGACCTGCAAACACTTTACATTTACACCTCAGGCTGATCCCTGGCACACAGACAGCCTACCACAATTTTTAAAAACCCAGAAAATACTGGGAAAGGGGGGGAAAGTGAGTTCTGGAGTTACCACATCATTATATTAAATGCCCAGTTTAAAAAAAAATCACGAGGCATAGAAAGAAAGAGGAAAATATGGTGCATTCAAGGGAAAAACTAAATAAATGAACAGAAACTGTCCCTGAAAATGGTCTACCCAACAAAAACTTCAAAATAAATCTTTTAAAGATGATCAAAGAACCAAAAAAAAAAAAAAAAACAAAGGGCTGGTTGGTTAGCTCACTTGAGATAGCATGGTGCTAGTAATGCCAAGGTCACCTTGGTACAGATCCCAGTACCAACCTGTTGCCTTGCCTCACAATGATTTGTCACCCCTTTCCCCCTGGGTGATGGTGCCATCAAAGATTACTCAAAGCCCATCTCTTTTGAGCAGTGAGAAGCCTCAGAAAGGGGTTAATCTCCCATAGCCCTTAACAGCAAGGCGTTGCTTCCATTTGGGAAATCAACCACGAACTGGGGTTCTCTTCCTGCATTTATTCTCCAGACCAGCAAGTTACAGGAAGAGACATCAGTGGGGTTTTGCTAAGCACAGTTTAACAAGTTTTAACAATAGAAGCTTGTAACATGCAATTAAGTGATCCACTAATAAAAGCTTGAGCTAGCAAACATTCCTTCTCCCTCTAGCAGCTTTTTAGTAATTTTACATACCAATTAGTAACTTGTCTGTCTTTGAGCCAGCACCCTTGCTGTGTTACAGTTCTTATCTTACAACAGAGACTCGATAGCCTGGGGAAAATTTTCTGTCCTTTGCAAGATCAATATTTGAAACTGCAAGGCTTTGAAACACCAGGCCCTGTGAGGTACATTTGCTTTATGAATCCTCTACACCAACCAGCTGCCTGCCAAAAAAAAAAAAAAAAAAAAAAAAGGATAACTAAAATAAGATGTGGAGAAAGTCAAGAAAATGATGTATGAAACACATGGCATTATCAATAGATAGAAAACCTTAAAAATCAGAAAGAAATTCTGAAGCTGAAAAGCACAATAATGAAAATGAAAAACTCACTAGAATGATTCAAAGGCAGATTTGAGCACAGAGAAGAAATCAGTGAATTTCAAGAGAAGACAATGAAAAGCAAGTCTGAGGAACTGAAAGAACAAAGACAAAAGGAAAGTGAACACAGCCTAAAGGACCTATAAGACACCATCAAGTGGATGAACTTATGCCTTGTAGAAGTCCAGGAAGAAGAGAAAGAGGCAGAGACAATATTTGAATAAATAACAGCTGAAAACCCCAAATTTGATGAAAGACATGAATATAAAAATCCAAGAAGCTCAACAAACTCCACATAAGATGAACTCAAAGAGATCAACAACAGGACACATTATAATCAAACTTTTGAAAGGCAACAAGAGAATCTTTAAAGCAGCAGTAGAGAAGCAACTCATCACATATAAGGGATCCCTAATAGATTATGCACAGATTTTTCATCAGAAACTATAGAGGCCATAAGACAGTGGGCTGATATATTTAAATTGCTAAAAGAAAAAAAAAACTATCAATCAAGTGTACTAGTCCATTTCTGTTGCTTATACCAGAATACCTGAAACTGGGTAATTTATAAGGAAGTGACATTTATTACAGTTTTGGAGGCTGGGATATCCATGGTCCAGTGGGGTGCAACTGGTGAGGGCCTCCTTCTTGGTGGTGACTCTCTACAGCAACACAGAATGCCCAATGGTGAGAATATGGCGAGAGCAAGAGAGATAACCTTCTCACTTCCTCTTCTCACAAAGCCATCGGAACCATGTCCATGAGAACCCATTTAACTATCAATCCATTACTCCATGAATGGATCAGTTCATTCAGGAGGGCACAGTTCTCATGATCCAATCACCTCTTAAATGCTCCACCTTTTGAATGCCACAATAGGATTTCCCACTCTCTTTTTTTGTTTTTGTTTTTGGCAGCTGGCTGGTATGGGGATCTGAACACCTGAGACCCTGGTGTTACAACACCACACTCTAACCAAGTGAGCTAACCAGACAGCCCAGATTTTCCACTCTCTTAACACTGTGATAGGGTTTGGATGTGTTGTCCCTGCCAAAACTCATGTGGAAATCTGATCCCCAATGTGGCAGTGCTGGGAGCTGTCTGAGCCATGGGGGCAGATGCCTCATGAATGGATTAATGAGTGAGTTTTTGCTCTATTAGTTCCTGCAAGAGCTTGTTGTTTAAAAGACCCTCCCTCTCTCTCTCTTGCTTCCTCTTGCCATGTGATCTGCTTGTACCTGCCAGCTGTTTGCTGCTTTCCGCCATGAGTAGAAGCAGCCTAAGTCCCGTGTCAGATGCAGCTATCCCGAATCATAAGCGAAATAAACCTCTGTTCTTTATAAATTACCCAATCTCAGGTATTTCTGTTATGGCAACACAAATGGACTAATACACATTGTTACAATGGGGGTCAAGTTTCTAATACATGAACTTTTAAAGGTGAAACATCTAACCCGCACCACCAAGAATCCTCTATTGACCAAACTGTCCTTCAAAAGTTAGGGATAAATTAAGACATTCCCAGATAAGCAAAAGGTAAGGGAGTTCAGATCAAAGAAGAAATCAAAAGGGAAATTAGAGAATACTTAAAGACCAATGCAAATGAAAAGCTTATGGGAGGCAGCTAAAATAGGGCTAAGGGGAAAATTTATAGCTATACATGCTTACGTTAAAAACCAGAAAAGATCTCAAATCAACAACCTGACTTTACAACTTAAGGAACTAAAAAAGAAGAACTAAACCCAAAGCTAGAAGAAGAAAGGAAATAGTAAAGATATCAATAAAACCAAAATTTGGTTCTTTGGAAAGGTCAGCAAAATTGACAAACCTGTAGTTAGATGAACTAAGAAAAAAAGAGAGAAGACTTAAATTACTAAAATAAAAAATGAAAATGGAGATATTACTACCCATTCTACAGAAATAAAAAAGATTATACAGCAAGTATCATGAACAATTATACACTGATAAATTAGATAACCTAGGTAAAACGTATGAATTACTAGAAACACCAAAACTAAGACTAAATCATGAAGAAATAGAAAGTCTGAATAGTCATACAACTAGTAAGAAGATTAAATCAGTACTCACAAATCTTCCAACAAAAAAAGCTCTGGAACTAATAGCTTCACTGGTGAATTCTATTAAACATTAAAAGAACTAACACCAATGCTTCTCAATCTTTTCCAAATAATTGAAGAGGAAGGAAAACTTCCTAACTCATTCTGAGGTCAGCATTGCCCTGATGCAAAAGCCAGACAAGGACGCTACAAGAAAATAAAACTATAGCCCAATATCCCTTAATACTGATGCAAAAATCGTCAACAAAATACTGGCAAAATGAATTCAGCGCCATATTAACAGGATTATACACAATGACCAGTGAGATTTATTCCTGGAACTTAAGGATGATTCAACATATGAAAATCAATAAACGTGAACTGCCACATTAACAGAATGATGGGAAAGGAAACCCACAAGATCATCTCAACTGATGCAGGAAAAGGATTTGACAAAATCTGATATCCTTTCTTGATTAAAAACACTCAATAAACTAGAAATAAAAGGAGACTATCTCCACATACTAAAAGTCATAGATTAAAAACCCACAGCAAACTTCATACTCAATGGTAAAAGACTGAAAGCTTTGCTTCTACGATAAGTAATAAGGCAAGGACATCTGTTTTTGCCACTTCTATTTAACATATTACTGGAAGACCCATTAAGCAAGAAAAACAAATATAAGACATGTAAATTGGACAGTGTATTGTTTTGTTTCTGTTAATTATAACAAATACCTGAAACTGGGTAATTTATAAAGAAATGAGATTTATTGCTTAGTTTTGGAGGCTGGGAAGTCCAAAGTCCAGGGAACACATCCAGTGACAGCCTTGGTGTTGGGTAATGACTCTTCATAGCAAAGCAAGGTGTCACATGGCAGATGGCAGAAGCAGAGAAAGAGCTAACTTCTCACTCCTCTTTTTGAAGCCCTCAGAACCATGCCCATGACCACCATTAAACCATCAATTAATCCATTTATTGGGGCATGGTCCTCACAGTCTAATCACCTCTTCAAGACCCCACCTTTCAATGACCATAATTTCCTGCTCCCTACAGTTACAGTGCGGATTAAGCTTCAGTGAATTTGGGGGGACATTCAATCCACAGAAGACAGGTAGAAGTAAAATCATCTCTGTTTGCAGATGATATGATGTTGTACGTAGAAACCCTAGAGTTCACACAAAAAAACAGAACTAATAAACAGATTTGGCAAAGTTGAAGTATACAAAATTAACACACAAAATTCAGTTGCATTTCTATACACTAACAATAAATAATCTGAAAAAGAAATTACAAAATCAATTCCATTTACAACAGCATCTAAAAGAATAAAATACTGAGGAATAAACTTAATCAAGGAGGCGAAATACTTATACAATGAAAACTATAAAACTTTGCTGAAACAAACTAAAGAAGACATGAATAAATGAAAACGCATCTCATTTTCATGGGTTGAAAGACTTGGTATTGTTAAGATGTCAATACTACCCAAAGTGAGCTACAGATTCAATGCAATCCCTGTCAAAATCCCAATGACGTTTTTCCAGAAATAAAAATGCCGATCTTAAAGTTCATATGGAATTTCACGGGAAAGCAAATAGCCAAAACAATACTGAAAAACAACAGAGTTGACTAGCACCACACTTCCTGATTTCAAAACTTACTACAAAGCTACAGTAATCAAAATAGTATGGTACTGACACAGAGACAGACATACAGACCAATGGAATAGAAGAGACGGCCCCACAATAAACCCTCACATATATGATCAAATAATTGTTGACTAGAGTGCCAAGACATGTTTTGCAGGGCATTTATAGTAGTCTTACTGGCCTAGGAAATTTCCATCAGTAGTTAATGCACCAATCCCCTCTCAGAGGGAAGCCTGATTTCCAAGATTTGAGACTCATCAGTGTAACTTCACATGAGTGTTCACAGTCTTTATGTATCTTTTTTGGATTTTTTTATAATAAATTTGAAAGAGCTCGTCATTATTTTAGGTCTCAATCACACTGAATGCCACACTTAAGGCAAATATTTCCCTATGCTACTGTTTTCTTTCACTGTGGATTCTTCCATTTTATCAAAGCTAACACAATTATAATGACTGGAGATATCAGATACATTTTCTAAATTCAACCTGCTTAAGCACCTACCACTTTTGAATCCTAGCTCTAGGACTTAGTATTTCTGCATCCTCGGGCATGTTGCGGAGCTCTCTGGGCCTTCTATAAACTAAGTGTAGTAACAGAACTTATTGCGGTTTTTAACATTAAATCCATTATTATTATTATTTTTTTTTGGTTACCGGTAAGGGGATCGTAACCCTGGGCTTGGTGTCGCCCGCACCACGCTCAGCCAGTGAGCGCACCAGCCATCCCTATATAGGATCCGAACCGCGCGGCCTCAGCGCTCCCAGCGCCGCACTTTCCGGAGTGAGCCACGGGTCCAGTCCACATTAAATCCATTCTTATTTAGGGCTTAGCTCAATAATTGGCACATAACAAGTACACACTGTGTATTAGCTTATTTAGATTTCCAGAACCCAAATGTTGGTAAATACAATATATGTTGATTATGCTCCAATGATGATTTTCCAGATCACATGCTCTGGAAAATTGGAGACTTGAGATGGAGAGTCTTGCTCCCTTCCCCAAATGGGTGAATCCTACTATGTCCTGAGCAGCTCCCGGGCGTCTAGGCACTGGGGGGATGGATGCAAACGTGACTTGCACCCGTTTCCGGGCCTCCGGGGATGGGGACCACGAAGGTCTTGGCCCAGCGGTGGCGGTGGCCGGCCAGGGACGGCTGGCGCTCCAGGTGGCGCTCTCCGGCTCCCGCCCAGGCCCCCTCCCGGCCGCGGCGCCCGATAGCCGCCAGGGGGCGCGCCGCGACCTCCGGCACAGGCGGGCCTGGCGACTCCGAGCGCGGGCTTGTGGGGCCGGCCGCCGGGAGGCGGGGTCGGGCGGCCTAGGCTGGAACGCGGTCCCGCGGCCGGGTGGGCCCGGGCGGCGGCGGCGGCGGCGGGCGGGCGCCGCGCGGAGGAGGTGTCTCCGCAGCCGCATCCTCAGCTGCGCCGCGGGGCCTCGATGTCGTCCCGGGCGGGGCGCGACGACGCGGGCGCGGGGGCCGCGCGGCGGCCGCGGGAGCCGCCCGAGCAGGAACTGCAGCGGCGCCGGGAGCAGAAGCGGCGGCGGCACGACGCGCAGCAGCTGCAGCAGCTCAAGCACCTGGAGTCCTTGTGAGTCCCCGGCCCGGCGGCCCGGGCGCCCCCGCTGCGGGAGGAAAGGCCGGGGCCGGCGGCCGATGGCGGGCGGCGCGGGCCGGGAGCGAACGGTCGCGGGGCCTCGGCCTGGGCGCCGGCGGGCGCACGCTCGGGGCTCGGCTGTCCCGAGGAGGGCGGTCCCCGCGGTCGCGGGCGCTCGGCCGGTTTCCGTGGGCGAAAGCAAAGTTGAGCGCAGCCCTTGTGACGGGCCTCTGGGGTCCGGGTGGAGGAGGACGGAGACTGGGCCGGGGCCAGCCACGCGGCCGTGCGTAAACCCCGGGCAGGCTGGCCGCGCGGGCGACAGCGCGGACTTGCCCTCCCGTCCTCGGCTCTGCACCGGTCCGCGGGGCCGACTGACGAGGGCTCGGGGGAGCGCAGGCAGCCTGGAGAGAGGGAGGTGCAGAGGAGACTCCGACCAGGGAGGGGAATGGCCTCCCTCCACCCGGCCAGGCCCTTTGGCTGGGCTACAAATTAAATGCACGTAAAACGGAGTAACAGAGAAAACCACTGTCAGTTCCTACCATGGCAACGCCACAAACAAGAGGCTCAAAGACGTGCCAGGGAAAAGGGCCTGGGGCTCCTGGGGGCGGGGAGACAAGTGGGAGGGGAGGGGAGGAATGAGCGGTGAGTAAGGCGGCCTTGTTAGGCAGGTGTGTCTCTCAGGTGACAAAAGGCGTCCCCAAGCCGCTCTCTTCCTGATGCAGATCCCTTTACTAATAATTTCCTTTAGGAAAGGGGAAGCTTATACTTTATTGTAGGCAATTGAAGGGGAGGTGAAAACGTTGTCCTGTGTTGGCTGGCTTGCTCTCGATTTCTTTTAGCTCGAAGTAATCAATATCCCGGGGTGGCACATATTGGGGTGGTGTATCCGATCTCCTCCAGTCATACATAATTCGGGGTGGTGTCCTGAGTCCCAACACAAAAGTCAGTTGCATTAGTAACCCTTTCCTTTCCTGTCTGTGATTCTATAATTAGCCATAGAAGTCAAACTTAGACTTAAAAGTCTGGTGTTCACTCAGTAACTCAACAATTCGCTTCTGTTTCAGGCCCTTCTAGTTACCTATGATAAGTAGGTCATGTAAGGAAAGTTCTTCAGAGAGTTAAAATTCTTTATAAGTTGTCTTCTGGTAGCTGTGATTCAGAATGTTTCCTTTCCTTTGCTGAGGCCTGGCCTGCCGTTTTCCGTGTGGCCCAAGAGCTGAATGACTTTTCACCTCAGCAGGGCAGTGGGTGCAGGATACAGGCCCCGCATTGACGGCATGCACATTACCAGGCAGTCCTGGCCCTTTCAAGTCACTCTGTGGCGCCCTCAGTCTCCCAGGGAAGTCAGATGTTTTCAATAAAAGGATGTTTTTGACACCTTACCCCTCTCGCACACACGTCCTTTCTTGCCATTCCACCTTCCACCGTAGGATGACGCAGTCATGAGGCCCTCACCAGATGCGTCCCCTTAATCTTGGACTTTCCAGCCTCCGGAAGTGTAAGAAATAAATCTATTCTTAATAAATTACCCAGCCTTAGGTTTTCTGTTATAGCAGCATTAAACTGACTAAGGTTCCCAAACCAGTGCACTTTTCCAGTTTCAGAGATTTAAAACCGGCTGGGCTGTTCACATGTTTCCTTGGGCTAGTTCAGGGGCTTGTTTGCTTTGTTAAAAGAAAAACTTTAGACATATTAAACTTAACAGATTAATTGAGCAAAGAATGATTCAGTATGAGGCAGCTGCCAGAACCAGAATACGTTCAGAGCAGGCTGGGCTGCCTTATGGTAGGCTAAGAGTTATGCACAGAGAAGAGAAACTGAACTGCAGAAGACGGACGTGAGGTGCGGAACAGTTGGGTGCCTGTGAGTGGCTGAGACTCGCTGCTTGTTACAAGAGAACCTTTAGGCCAAACTTAATTTACACTTTTAAATCAAATTCTATTTATTCTAGAGTAACATTTCATGCAGTTTGAACATCAAATAGTACACTAAAAGGCTAATTTCAAAAAATAGTGGTTTGAGGCCCTACTCTGCAGTGATTCCTTCCACACACTCCCTATACCTCTCCCTCCCACAATCTTTCCACGAGGAAACTCTTAGCTTTTTCATCTGGAATTTAACTGCTTATTTCAAAGTCATATGCTTATACTATTTTTTTTGATTCCACAGTAGACATTACCTGGCTAAGGGAAGAACGTTTTTTCTCTCTCCACTTTTCTAAGGTCTGGTGCCCTTGTAACAAAAGACAGACTAATAAGAAAACAAATAGAAGCTTATTAACATGTTAATTTCATATATAAGTGGGGGATACCCAGGGGAATGAGAAGATCTCAAAAAGGTGGCTTAGAATTCAGGCTTAAATACAGTCTTCAGCTAAATCAAAGAAGGGTGTGGAGGATTTGAGTTACGGGATGGTGACCAGGAAAAGTGTGTGACTAAGGTGAGGTTTGTTAGACACTTAAGTCTGTTCCTTCTCCATTGTTAAGATTCTCTCGTGATTGAGAGACACGCTTCTCTTCCTGGTACAGGGAGGCTGACAGCTTACAAATGGAGATTTCCTTTATGGATGTGTATTTCCCTTACAGAAAAGGTAGTTTCATTTTGTTTCAGAGCTTTTCCTGTGTCTGTTGTTTTCCAAAATAATCCTTAGGCCAAAAAGGCATATTTGGGGTGGCATATTCTGGTCTCATTCACCTATTAATGTCAGGACATAGTAGATAAAGTTTTAGTTGTTTTCCTACCCTTCTCTCCATCCTTATAATGCAGCTACATGATAAGAATTTTTGCTAAATTAATAGTTAGTGTTAACGTTATTGTTACTATGCAGTATTATTCACTTTTGCACCAAATAGTGTTCTCTGACATCTTTTGCTTTCTAGTACAACTGCTATTTTTCAAGTAAATAAGGGCCTCATTTTTTCATTTGCTTAATTTTCTATTTCTTGCTAATTTTTTCCCAAAGGCTCCAAAAGCTAAGAGTACTTTTTCTACATTCCTACATATCAGATACTCTATCAGTTCATTTTTAACCTAGAATCTTCCTTCTGCTTTCCTCCAGTACACTATGGTTACTATGGTACCTCTTAAGCCTGATTATATAATAATTGTCCTGGGACTTCTTTCACCAGGCTTCTGTCTTGGATCCCATTTCATGCAGCCTCTGTCTTTCTTTTTCTGTCTTTTTCTCATTTAGCTGAAGCACATTCTGTAATTTCTATCGCAGAGTACATTAGAGACACTTTTTTTTTTTTGAGTCCTTGCATATGTGAAAATGTCTAACCTCAAATATGATGGGTAGTTTGGCTAAGTGTAGAATTTTAGGGTAAAATTTATTTTCACTCAGCTTCAAAGGTGGTATGCCACAATTTTCCATTTCCCAGTGTTGCTAAGAAGTCTGATGCTCCCCTGATTCTCTTTGCATATAAGTTCCTTCTTCTACGTCATCCCACCTTTGGAAGCTTTAAAGAACTATTATCTCTGATATTCTGCAGTTTTATGATAATGTTTCAGTTAGCATATTTTTAACTTTCAAGAGCTTTTTCTTGTTCTGAGAATTTTTTTTTCCAAAGCAGCTTGTCTTGTTCTGTCAGTAACATATCTTCTTTCATCTTTGAGGATACCCATTAGTTTTTCTTTTTTGGTTTTCTTTTCCCTCCATTGCCTCTGTTTCTTCCTTGCCTTTTCTTTTGATTTTTTTATTTGGAGATTTTTTTCTGATGTGTAGGGATCTTTGGGTCTCTTTTAAAGTGAGACCCTATTAAGCTATTTTGAACAGGGGCTGTTGAGGAAGAGAGAAAGAGCAAAACAAGTCCTGGGTTGCTGACTGGTGAGTTTCCCTGTAGGGAGACCAGACTGATCGGCCCTTTTTATGGGGGAGACTTCCACCTATCAGTAGGTGGCATTTTCTGGGAAGGCCCATTCAGTTTATCCAAAGAAGAAACTTCCCGCCTCAGGCCTGAGTGCCAGAAATATGGCTGGCTGCCAGTGCTCTGGACTGGGATGGAAGGGGAAGGAGCAGCGCTCTCGAGTTCAGACTAGGGCTCAGCAACCTTGCTCACCCTCATCCCCATCCTCAGCTCTGCCAGCGTTCCCAGGCAGCTGGGCATCTGCACTTAACCTTCACAGGGGACGAAGCCTGCGGTCTCTGTCAAGGGTGAGGACAGACAGAGCCTCCTGGGCTGTGGGAGGAGGAGAGGACTGGCGGCTTCAGCTTCTTGGCGTCCATACTCCCAGCCCCCCATCTTTCAAAGATTGTGATAACTTCCCGCACGTAGAGAAGTCAATTACTACTTTCTTCCACTTTCCGTGGTCTTCCCAGACTTTGCTCATAAGTGTTCTCTGCCGTTATTGCCTCTCCCGGTGTCTTTGTGGCTCTTTACCTTTTTCGTTCCCTTACTGTCATGTTTAAGGGAGTCTGGGGAGAGAAGTCAGGTAAGCAAGTTGGTAAGTTGGCCATGCTAAACGGAAAGCCTCATAGTGGTTTTTTACAAATTGCGTTCCAGTCTTTTTCCCCCTGATGTGTCCTCTTTAGGCCTTCTCAGTCTCCTCTGGCCGTTTTCTTACACTTGATCTTAACTTTGCTTACTCTTTGACGATTCCTGCTAGGCCCCAGAAGGCATGAGAGTCTTTCACCCATATTTCAGCTCTCTGCTGGACATAAAAGAATGGAGACTCTTGGGCATGTGTGGCAGTTTCCTCTGTGCCTTCTATAGGAGACAGCTGCAGAACGATTGGGTGGAATGGAATATGTTTATGTGAAGGACCCTTCTGAAAGAAATCACACCCCAGCACTCGAAAACACAAACAGTATTTTTAAATGTTTGATTGCTTGCCTCATACCCACACAGGAAGATAACATTTTTTTTCTCTTATGTAATATTAAGTCTTCGTACTGCTCAGAGCTACTTACTACAGTCTTAACGATTTAATAGCAAGGCTTCACAAATGGTGCAAAATAATGGACCTCTGCTAACTTTTTAAAAAAAGTTTGAGAGTTGACTAAAACGATAATGCAAACTTCTCACCTGTCACAGTCAGAAGCCAAACAGTACAATAAACACAACTCCCGTTCCCATCTCCAAATCTGATATATTTGGTAGTTAAATATAACTTTAAACTTTGAGAAATCTCTCTTTTAACATGCTATATATAGTAATGAATTGTTTAGCCCTAGGGAAGAAAGCATCAGCCATCTTCCTTTAAACTTGTGGAAACAGTTGCAAAATGGACTTTTTAAGGAATGCCATTGTTAATGATAATAGAATTCAAATGTGCAGTTGTTGCTTTGCATTGCTTCACCCCCCATGGATTTGTCACCCCACTTCCCCTGGGTGACAGAGATGAAAGGATTACTCAGAGCCTATCTCTACAGAGCAGTGAGAGGCCCTGAAGTGGTTAATCTCCCTGGGAACGCTCAAGCAAGAGCCAACCCTTCAATTTGAGAAATTAACGCTGAACTGGGTTCTCTTCCTGCATTGATTTTCCAGACCAGGAAGTTACAGGAAGAGACATAGGTGGGGTTATAGTTTAACAATATAGGCTGGTAACTTTCAGTGAAACAAGACAGATGACATTCCAGTAAGGCGATTAACAAAAGCTTGGTCTTAGCAAACATTCCTTCTTACAGCAATTTCTCAGTATCTTTACATAACAGTCAGTAACTAGTCTGTCTTTGAGCCAGCAACCTGCTGTGCCAAAATTCTTATCTTGCAACAGAGACTTATAGCCTGAGGAAAATTTCCTGTCCTTCCAAGGTCAATATTTGAAACTGCAAGGCTTTGGAAAACCAGGCCCTGTGAAGTACATGTGCTTTATAGTATGTTCCACATGCAGTTCCATCACACTCCTTTTCCTTCTAGGCAAAAACAATTACATATTTTTCAAGAATTTGAAACTTTGTTTGGTCATATGTTGTTTGTATAACTCCTGTAGCAAAAATAACTTATTATTGGATATTTACATAGACTTTACCACCTCCTCTCTTAAAACAACTCCACCAAACTCTCTTAGGCCCCTATGCATACAGCATAGTATTAATATTCCAAATGCATGGCTACAGATAGACTGTATCATCTTCCCATTGTTCTTGCCTATGACATGCCACAGATTTCCATTAGAAAATACTTTAAGTATTTGCTTTGAAAAAGTACTGTATCATACTTAAAAAGCTAATTCTGCATATATCCAGTTGTTTACTAGGTACTCTTCAGGGGGTAATTCTTCCTCTGTCCCTTAGAGCAGCTCTGGATTAGTGATGGTGAGGGTGATAGCATTCTTTGGAAGGGTCCACAGATGGAGCCAAAGGGAAGTCTTTCTCACCGTAGTGACTCATGGCATTTCTCATCCATCAATCCTGCAAAGTCCTTTTCTCCCACCCCTTGGAGATGGGCTTTTGGAAAAACATTTCACTTTTCCCTTAGTTGATTCTCCCTAATTTTCCCTACTCCCAATATTTACTCTGTTCCTAAGGGTCTTTAAAGTCAGTGCATAAGAAGTGGGTTAAGATGTAGAAAACATTAAATCATTAAGTGTTTCTATATTTTGTAGCCATTCTGAAGTATTAAAACAAGTACTTCCTTGGAGGTTTAGAGGGTTAAGGCACATATCTGTGCTAAAAATGTTTATGTGTTATTCTTTGTAGAGAAGGTAAGAATTCCTTTAAGAGTCTGAGAGCTGTATTGAGTATATGGACACCTGGACTCCACAATTTCTTTCTCGTGTTGCTGCCTGTCCCAAAGGCAGACTTGCAGGCTCAGCCTTCTGGGGGCTCTCTGGAGTTCAGTCTCTGGATGGAAATAAGGAAGGCCTGGCCGGTCTCTGGTGGCTGGTGCAGCTCAGCACTGGCAGGAGAAGCTTCTGCTCATCCCAGGTTATTCTTGGTCTTGTGTAGAGGAGGGAGACCCTTCTAGGGTTTTTGGCTAGGTGATGAATTCAATTGACATAAGACAGATCAATAGGAGAAAAAAAAGTTAATTTTATGTGCACACACGGGATTCCTGCAAAGATATGAGACTCAGAGAAGGACCAGATAGTGAACCTAATATAGACCCTGAGCTACAGAAAGGAATAGGGGCTTGGGGCTTGTGGGAGATGATGGAGACAAATTATGGAGGGGGAAGGGTGAGGGGAGGAAATGTATGATGAATAAAGGTCATCTTGTTATGCAGATGAAAGTCTCTCAGGTAATAAAGGTGGTCTTGAAGCAGCTGTCTTCCTGATACAAATACCTTTATTACTAATGTAAATTTCCTTTATAGATGTAAATTTCCTTTACAAAACAGTGGCTTTTCAGAGCTACTCCTGTATCTATGTTTTCTCAAAATAACCAGCTCAAAATAATCAATATGACAATGAGGTATATTTTGGGGTGGCATATTCTGGTCTCCCGCAGTCATATTTTCGGGTGGTGTGTCTTGAGCTTCAACATCTGCAAATCAGATGATGAAAGCTTATTATGTCTAAAATTTCTGATTAAAAACCCAACAGCTCTGTTTTGCATTAATTTGATGTGTTATGTTCCCATTAACATGGTTGATGGAGTCTTATTGTTTTTTGTTTTTCAGTTATGAGAAACCTCCTCCTGGGCTTATCAAGGTTAGTACTAACTTTGTAGTGTTGGTTATTCCATTAGACATACTTGCAGACCCAGTAGCTTGTTATGAAAAATGGTTGCATAAGGTTTTAAACCTCCTTTTATGAAAACCCTGTTTCTTCCCTGTGGATGCCAGAAGGGTCATAAAGTTTGGCTCTGCTGCAAGCCTGTGCCTTTGTGGAAATTTCATCAGCCCTGTGTTCCTTCCCCATGTAGCCAGTGCAGCACACAGGATTCTTGACCCTGGCTCCCCTTTTCTCGCTCCTGACTGTACCATCTCTAAGCTCTGCTACCTGTTCTCCTTGTCTGCCTCACCAGCTCAGCCCCTTACTCCACCCTGTGAGTCTCATCAACTCAGAGACCAGTAGACTCTGAGGCCTGAGAACTCCCCGGTGCAGGGGTCCTGCCTCCAACTCCCTGGCCATGGGATCAGGGGGTTTCTGCATGAGGGAGGCTTAGAGTAGCAGGCAAAGGCTGAAACAATGTGTTGTGTTTGGTAACTTTCAGTTAGAATTAAAAACATTCTTCTATTATAAGTTTAATATTCATGGAAGCTCGAAAAAAAATAGAAATTAAAAAACCCAAAGCACCTTAATTGTAAATGCAATGATTCAGTGGTGAACGTGCATATCAGATATACGGCATGTGGCTGTGAAACATGACGCTGGCCTTTAAGGTATATTATAATAAGCTATTTTATTATAACATGCCATTTTTGTTATTCCAGAAAATCTTGTTTACTTTAATTCTTACACTTGCCTCATCCCACACATTTTGAGATAGAGAAATCTTTGTTATTGATCTGAGAATCTAATTTACATCAGAATTTGGAGCTCACAAATCATTCCTAAATGAAGGATAGACTACTTTTCTGCCTCACCAGTAACTTTTCTCTAAGAACTGCATTGTGTCTGTGGTATAAGTTCTTCTGGTAAATTTATTGCCTGTTTCCTGTTGGGCATAACTGGCCTTTCTGTCTAGGTTTTGAAAGGGGATAATTGAGGATGAGAGGGGTTCTAAAGCAGGCTGGAGAGAATTCCAGTGCTCTTTTGCCATGTCATTGGTATGTTGTTTCCTTCATTTAGGAAGATGAGACTAAGCCAGAAGACTGTATACCAGATGTACCAGGCAACGAACATGCCAGGGAATTTTTGGCTCATGCGCCAACTAAAGGACTTTGGATGCCCCTGGGGAAAGAAGTCAAAGTTATGCAGTGTAAGTGTGGATTACTCCTAATCCATGCACGTTACAAAGTGTGTTTACTTCTTTTATTTAATTTGTCCTCACCAAGTCCTCTTAACGTTGTGGCATGGTTTCCATTTTCGAGGTGAGGAAGCAGACTTGCATATGTTAGTAAGTGGTCCAAGGGAAAAGGTGGAACAACACTTTGACCCCAGGGCTTCTGACTGCAAGTCCAGCAGTCTTTCCTGAGGACTGTCGCTGCCTTGCAAGTACACTCTTCAGTCATATTCCTGTAACAAAAAGAACATTCCATGGTAGAAATGCCATGGGAGTGAGCCATGCCTTGGAGGGGAGGTCTCTTTGGGTCTTGCCTCCGTGGGCCACCTCCTTCAGTGGGTGTTAAGTGATGTTTTATCCATGTAACCCGAGAGGAGCCACTGCAGGCCACAGAGGGTTGGTCTGGACAGGTAGTGCTCTCTGCACAGCTCCTGCCTTACCTGAGCATAACACCTTTTAGGGTGTAAAAAAACACTCTTCAAAAGAGAAAAACTGTTTTAGTTGGTTGTTTTGATGTTTATCTCTACATGTCTTAAGATCATGCCTGCATTGTTGCTCCTTGATTTTTCAGGTTTAGGCATTATCTATTGACTTTGTACATGAAAATGAGAATTAGTTCACTCCCCTCTTCTCACCACACAGGTGTACCCTTGTTCTATCTCATTTTCCCAGTACTAATTGCATCGTAACTTTAGTTAGGTCTTTGGTGTCCCTTATTTTTAGAGATGAGTCATGCAGTAAACTGGTTACGTGCATCCTGCATAATTGGCCTCCCGCTGTCAAATCAATGGATTGTTGTTTTCAAGTGTTGTTTTGTTGCTGTTGTTATTGTTTTTGCTTTCCATGTACTGATGTCTAATTTCAACTCCAAATTGTTCCCAAGCTTGAATCAGAAGACATTCAATTCAGATACTAGAGGTGTTCTATCCATTTTATCTTCCGAGGGTGGCTGCCCCCATGTTTATCATCTAGCAGTCTCCCTTCCCCAGCTATTAGGGACTGAATGTCTGCCCTTTTCCAAGAGGCTGTATGTGTGTTGGAGTATACCTTCAACGCTCACGCAGCTTACATGTCTGCCTTAGCTTCCACCGCCTGCTTGCACAAGGCCTCAAGGTCAGCCAGAAGTGAGAGAATAGGGCCTTCTCAAGCCGTTACTGTGTGTGTGCACAGCCTTGCACACGTACACAGCCTTCTTGATGCCCAGAACCCTTTTTTCCTTCCCTGCTCTGTGGGCTATGTCAGAACTTTTGAAAGTCTCCTTTGGATATCTCTTTTCCCAGATCTTACTCTTAAATTTTTGGCTAGGGCTTCATTTTCCCAACTGATATTGCAGCCTTGGGCAGTTGTGATGTTAAACAATTGCAGTTAATTGTTTTCAAAAAATATCCTGAGGGGAAGGCTTTTCCTGTAGAATGAATAGCATAACTGGTCAGATAAGGACAACACCCTATATAAGTGCTTTTCCAGGGAGCTGTGAGACAGGTCAAACAGTGACAGTGCTCTGTGGTTAGGGCTTTTTGAGGAGTTTAAAACCCAGTCTTCCCCTTTGGGTGGCTGAAACTGCTGATTTTCAAGACTATTGCAGAACTGGGAGAGAGGGTTGGGAGTAGGCGTAGTTAAAATACCAGAAATCTTGCTGTTCTTATTGAGGTTCAGTAGTTTTCCTTGAACTAATGGTCCTCAGATTGTGTCAAGACTTTGGTTAACTTCCAGCATTTTAAGGAAGCTGATTTGGGCAAATTTGCAATTATTTTCATTGTTTTTATGGAGGTTGTCACTTGGCTATTATTGAGGTGCCTTCTGGTTTCTGATTTTTTTTTAAAAGGCATTCCTTTTTTTTTTTTTGGTGGCCAGTACGGGGATCCAAACCCTTGACCTTGGTGTTATAACACCACACTCTCACCAACCGAGCTATCCAGCCAGCCCCTAAAGGAATTCCCTTTGTTATCATTTTCATGGAATCTCAGGATGGGAGTGATGGCAAATCAGTGTGTTTAGTTTTCCATGTTCTCAAAAAACCTTGAAAACCACTGTTCTGTTTGATGAAGTGGCTAATTGCATTTCACTTATGGTTTTACGTTTCTTTTCATTCACTTGGAAAATAAGAGGGTTTGGTTTGGGACCAGAGCCAGTTTATGAAGAAGTTAAAGAAGCTTAAGCTTTAGTTCCCCAACTTGTGCCTTTCAAAGGCCTGTACGGATCCCAGCAATGTGTTCATATGGTCCTATGTTGTAAAAATTTCCAAGGCAAAAATATATTTTTGTATTTCTTTTCCTTAACGGCTTTTCTTCCTGCTGTCTCTTCCAGGAGATATAAGCTTCAGGCCCCACAAAGCTTGGACCCATCCCAGAGGGGAAAAAAAAGACACACACACCTAGACAAACTTTCACTGAGTTTATTTATTCTATTGTTAACTAGAAAAGTGGTTCTCAAACTTCGCTATGTCTACAAATATCAATACATCTTTAAATGTAGGTTGTATATCAGTTTTTGAGGGGTAGGGCCTGATTCTGTGATTTCTAATAATCTCCCTCTTGTTGTCAATTTGCTGGCAATTTTGCTTTGAGGATTACCTTTCCTTTAATGGTAAGAGAATATTGAGCAGAAACAGTATCTTCTAGATACCTACACGTCAGTCCATGTTTCATTGCATTTATGTCCCCTGACTTTAGCCAGTGAGGCAGTATAGTCCTTTCCCTAAACTTTAAGTAGTGGGGTAGAGGAGGATGGGGCAGCTCAGAGACAGTCAATAAAAAAACTTCAATTTTATCAATGGTTTCCTATATCAAATCCTCGAATAAAAATAAACTTTCTTTCCCTTTCACTACATATTTTCTGCAGGTGTCAGCCTGGAGCAAAATTGGCTCATCTCACCTGTTATCCCTCTTCATGCTTTCTGACCTCCTTGGTTGGAGTTGCTCATAATACCCAAAGGCAGGGTCTCACTTAGCTCACCACTGCCATGTAATTTCCTGTTTTGCCTCAAGCCCGGGTGGTTCTGAGAGGATGAAAACAGATGAGAGAAGTAACAAGGGTCTCATCCATTCCAGCTTTCCTCACCACTTCCTTGTTCCCGGATCTCAATGCCTGAGCAAAGTCCATAATCGCTGAAATTCCACCAAGATGTACGTTTCCCTTTGTTGCCTTGGAACATGTATATGCATTCCCTAGTTATGTCTCCTCCTAGTTCCCCATCAGGACCTTCTGCGGCTTCTAATAACAAACCTCTTTAAGCAGGACAGTTTCCCTGTTCTACAGGTAAAGTTATACTAGGGCTCAGAGGACATTAACATTTTAAGAGAACTTATTTAAGATTTACTTGGAAAAATATAGTGAGACACCCTAAAAACAATTCGGCTGTTGAAGTGCTTTTGTATTGGGTTGCTTCATAAATACTTGGTGATCGAATATTCATTCCTGAAGCTACAAGATTAAAGGATACTTGTGGACGCCATTAATTTATCTTTGTTTTCTGGGATCTTACATGGTTTATCCACTGATTGCATTTGCTTTTACAACTGGAGTTTAATGAAGAAAAACTTGAATGTAATCTACTGATTCTTTATCTCAATTAGGTGAAACTGTGTTACCTTACAGAAATATTTTCCTTTTTCTTTGTTTTTAGGTTGGCGTTGCAAACGGTACGGTCACCGAACAGGGGACAAAGAATGCCCTTTCTTTATCAAAGGCAACCAGAAGTTAGAACAGTTCAGAGTGGTAAGTAAAACTCCACAATGTCAATTTACATTTATCAGAGATGGTGAATATCAATGAATCAGGTAGTCACCGGTGACCTCAATGTTCACATAAAATACACTCCCAGAAGCCTTTTTTTTTTTTTTTTAAAGATGCCCGGTAAGGGGATCTTAACCCTTGACTTGGTGTTGTCAGCACCACGCTCACCCAGTGAGCAACCGGCCATCCCTATATGGGATCCAAACCCGCAGCCTTGGTGTTGTGAGCACCGCACTCTCCCGAGTGAGCCACGGGCCGGCCCTCCCAGAAGCCTTTTGACCAAAGTGTCTGCTCTTCACTACACCTCTGTTAAACTGCATTTGTGTGACAGATTAGCTCTTTCACAGAAAACTAACTCCTTACTAAAGTGTTCTTTACTTATACCTGGGGAACAGTGATTCTTTTTCTGAAGCAGACATTGTTATCTTTTCAACCCCCTTTTTTAACTTATTATATATAAAAGTCATGTTTTATAACTAAAATCAGGTTTTAGTTTTCCAGTTTTTATCTAAAGATATCTTTCTACTTTAAGCTAGAGGTATGTGTATATTTCCTCTTTAGGTGATAGTAAGACATACCCTGCATTTCCTCACTTTATTTTAACAGAGTTACCTCGCAGAACTGTTAGTTCACAATTCAGTACCTGCTTCTGCCAAGGGAATTATGCTACAGTGTAGCTATAATGGGGTTATCAGCATATATCAAACTGGGGTCAACAGAAATTCTCCAAACTTTTTAAAACAGTTAAAGTTTTTTATAATATGAAAAAAGTATTCTGGATCAAACCCTTCTAGGTGAACTGTCGATTTTTATGGATACTAGAAAACACAGCTCATTAATAAATTCAAGAACTTGAAACTTTTTTTTTTAACTCAATAATCCAACTTCTAAGAATTTACCCTAGGGATATAAGAACATCCGTATAGCATAACATTCATAATTATTTATAAGGTTTTAAAAAATGGAAATTAAAATTATAGGAAACAACTTAACAGTCCTATATACCAACATAAATTACTGTAATATAGAAATTAGATATTAGAAAGTATGTTTTAACTTCAGACAGAACTGCCATATGATCCAGCAATCCCACTTCTGGGTATATACCCAAAGGAATGGAAATCATCCTGTCAAAGAAACACCTGCACTCCCATGTTTATCACAGCTCTATTTACAGTAGCCAAGAGTTGGAACCAACCTAAATGTCCATCATCAGATGACTGGATAAGGAAAATGGGGTATATATACACAATGGAATATTATTCAGTTATAAAAAAGAATGAAATAATGCCGTTCGCAATAAAATGGATGAACTTAGAGAAAATCATAGTAAGTGAAATAAGCCAGGCACAGAAAGGGAAATACCACTTATTTATAAGTGGGAGCTAACATAATGAACATGTAAATGAAAGAAAGAAAGATACATCATTCACAATAACGGATTGAACTTTCAAAAGGACAACTGAGGTTACTAGAGTGGGAAGAGAGTAGGGAGGGAGGAATGGGTAAAGGGCCACAGCAGTGATACTGTATATTGTTGCATATATAGTTATTCTGATGTGTGAGCATCACATGTTGCACACAAGTATTGAGGTTCAACTCTGTACCCTAGAGATACATGCAATTAACTTTGTTATAATAAAAATAGATAAGTTAATGAATAAATAAAAACAAACAAAAAAGGGAATTATGTTTTAGGCTGTCCAGATAGCTCAGTTGGTTAGAGCATGTTACTGATAACACCAAGGTCAAGGGTTTGTATTCCCATACCTGCCAGACCCACACAAAAAAAGAAAAACAGGGAATTATGTTTTAGAAGAATGTGTAATGTTATGAGAAATGTGTATGAAAACATAAGTGGAAAACAACAGAATTTTGTGTTTAATATGATTATAATTTTTCATGAATTGTGAAAAAGTGTCTAGAAGAAACACTCCAAATATTAACAGTAATTATTCCTGGCTGATGAAATAATAGATTTTTTTAAATTAACTTTTGTAATATCTAAAAGTTATATAAAAACATGTACTCTTTCTTAAAATTAAAATAATTCACTTACCATAATATTTCTACTATGTATACTCCTATTTTTAAGTACTTTAAGTCATTTTAAATTATTTAAATAATACAAGAATACGTTTATCTTATTAAATAAAATGGGAAACTCAGGAAGGTTTTCACCACCAATACCAATCTTGCTTCCCTCTCGCCAGATTGGGTTTACAGCAAGTAGTCTGAGGCATGTATTTCCAGACTTCTTTGGGGCATGTAACATGTATTTTTCTGTACTTAGAAATGGGTCATTCTTCTATATCATTTTGAAACTCATTTGTTTTGCTTAAGACTATCTCATGGTCATCTATCCATGCAGAACAGAGAGAATAACCTCAGCATTTCTAAACTTGAGTATGCCGTTATGGTTTATGCAGTTATTTCCTCATGAAGAATATTTAATGACCTATTTTTCTAATTGTAAAACTCTTTCTGTAGTCTTAATGAATTTTCAGCGATGTGACCTTTCAAAAGGATTAGAAAATGTTGCACATAAAGCTACATCAAACAGTAAAAAAATAACTTTTTAGTAACACAGGGGTTTAATTTTTGTTTAACAAGCGGTCCATGAAGCCTAATCAAACCGTAACCTTCTCTGACCCTTAAGGCACATGAAGACCCCATGTATGACATCATTCGAGAGAATAAAAGACATGAAAAGGATATAAGGTGAGGTCATCCTGATGATAACAATATCCTCTTACAGATTAAAATTATATAAAGTTAGAAACAACCATTCAAATATTAAGGGGACGGTTTAGCAAACATGGTACTTAGATTGGGAGGTGTTTGGAGGGCAGCAGTCATGGCTCGGCCAGTGCTGGGGAGTGGCCAGGCCTCCTCCTTTCTGCTTGGGTCAGCATGAAGCAGTGGGCTCGGTCAGCCCACTCACGCCACTGCAGTTGGTTCACGTGGAGTCTGCTGTACTTGTGCTGTGTGACAGACCCTTGCACATGATTTAGTTTGTCTTCTCCAGTGTCTTTAAGAGATCTGAGCTTTTGTTAAAAATTATTCTTAGACATGATTAAAGAGAGGGTGAAAAAACAGGAGACTTTTTTTTTTCAAATTGGTTGCACTGAATTATAATTGTTGAGGAAGGAGATTATCTCCTGTGAAATTGAGCAGTGAGTGAATGGCTTAGTAAAGTGTGCGTCTGTTAGAAGTTACAGTAGTAAGGGCTGAGGGGACGTGAGAAGTGTGCAGGACAGTGAAAAGAACACAGCGTGGCTTCTACGTTGGCTACAGTCACGTAAAATAGACATTCATGTGGACTAGTACGGGGAAAACATAAAAACAAAAATAAGCACTGCCTTTAGTGAAGTGGTTGTTGGTGACCACGCCCCATACGCTGATAAATCATATATTAACCTCAGAAAACTGTTTGAAATTAAAGTTAAAAACCACAGTTCTTTGATCAATCTTCCACGTTTAGGATACAGCAGTTAAAACAGTTACTGGAGGATTCCACGTCCGATGGAGACGGGAGCAGCTCCAGTTCCTCGGAATGTGAAGAGAAGCACAAGAAAAAGAAGAAGAAAGAAAAGCATAAGAAAAGGAAGAAGGAAAAGAAAAAGAAGAAAAAACGGAAGCACAAGTCTCCCAGGTCACATGAGAGTTCCGACCTAGAGTGACAAGGACTTGACGTGTTCAGCAGTGTCTTCTCAGAAATCACACACGGTGGCCGGAGCCCAGAGGAAGATGCAGGCAGAGCGGAACAGACGGAGACACCCAGAGGAGGGTGTTTGTTGTCGCAGCTGTGACTTCTCACCCACCCGCAGGACAGGGGCCAGTGTCCTCCCAGGTGCCAGCTCTGGACTGTGGCCAATTTCAGGCAGGAAACTTACTGGGCGCCCTCCTCCCTGCTGGTCGCCTGAGTTTGTCATTGCTGTAAGATGCCGCCTGCACGGTGGCAGGACGAGGAGGGCATCTCTGGGGAAGCTCTTGCAGGTGCTGCCACAGCTTCTGCCCTCCATAGTGGGTGACTCAGTTCCCACAGACCTCAGGCTTGACTCTTCTCTGTTGTTGAGGATAATAAAAGCTCATTATCTATATTTGCAATGTATTTTTTACATGTATTTATGAATGACACATGCATGTGGTCCAAATTTAAAATCATGAAAACACTTCATTCCTTTCTACCCGTTCCCTTCCCCAGTGGTTACCAATGTTCCCAGTTTCTCGTGACGTCTTCCAGAAATATTTTGTGTGTGACAAACAAATTAAATACAATGCAGCCTCACAAGGTTTATTCTTGTTATAGGAATCTCTCTCCCCAATTAACAAATTATGTCAGGTGACTATAAATGCACACCTTTTATATGACAGCAAGGCCAAATGTGCTGTATATTAAAATGGTCATTTTTATACTCAAGTTTAAAATGTAACAATGTGCAGGTGAGTGTGTATAGTATTTGTGTAAAGAAAGCAGCCAGTACACTATTACAAATGGTTACTGGCCTGACTGCCCAGGAGTCTGGAAGCTTCTTGATTGCAGAGACTTTCTAATATATTGCATGCTCAGCTTCTAACATGATGCAAGACAGTGGTGTTCAATACAAATTTATTGAATATATACATAAATTCTCCAGTTGGAACATGATTTGAAAGTTGAAGGGGATGCTATGTTTTCCCACCCATATCTAACCCCACCCTACCCCTACTTTTGCGTGGAAGTATTTACTCTCCCAACAGCTAACAGTTGCATGGGCTTCCCCTCTCCAGGGATTGCCCTTGCCTGTGGAGGGCTGCCCCACCCAAACTCATATTACCTTCCCAGGGACATCCTACATTTCAGTGACTGGCCAAGACAGGTATAAAATGTGGCCCCTTACCACAAAAAGTGACGATTCATCAGGGTGATCATAGCTAGGAAGAAGTCCTCAGTGGGAGTGGCTGAGGCCTTTGTTGTGATTGCATTAAGCAATCATGTTTCCTTTGCCCCTTCAGAGATGTTATTCCTAAGAACACCAACAGGAAATTTCCAGCACACAAATCTCCATCTCAGAGTCTTGTCCCAAGAAACTAACCTGCCACAGGGTGAAATAGCCTCTTGGGAGAATGATAGGTTTGTTCAGAAGTGACCCTTCATTTGGTCCCCATTTTCCACAGAACCTCACTTTTTATCTAGTCCCTAGGGTAAGGTCAGACTCTAGGCAGAATTACAAAGTAGGAGAAACTATACATAGATTGCTTCTCTTCCATCTACTGTCATTTTCCCCCTACCCTCTGTGGTCTTGACATTTTCCTACCATCCAGAGAGCCCTAGTCCATTAAAATGCCTGGAGTCAGTACTTCCACAAGACTACAAAGTCCTATTGTGGAAGTGTTTAAAAGGCAATTAGATTTAACTCATTCACACTAGCACACTAATGAAAGCCTGCTTCCTTGAATCTTCCCACAGAACTAAAAGGAGTAAGAATTGGATGGTTTCAATACAAAGTGGAATGTCTTTCCAGATCCCACAATAGAAGGATGTTGGGTCACCTGGAATCAGGAAGTCTTCAAGCAGATCTCAGTATGGTCTTCCTACCCCAGCCTGTGTTACTCCAGCCAGCTCGCTCAATCTCTGCCTCTCCCCCTCACTTACATTCTGTTGGGTTTGGAATACTGGTTGAATCAGTGACCACAGATCAAATGTGTTCATCTAAGTTGAGACTAAGCTATTCAGCCCATAAATACTTGGATGTATACTATACATCAGGCTCTGTACAAACTACTTCGTGGCGATACCACAGGGAATACAATAATCCATGGCCCTAAGGAATACATATAGTCTGGTGGAGAATTAAGGTTGCAATTCTCAGGAGTTGTATCATGAAATGGGCTATGAAAGTGATAACACAGGTGCTACAGGGACATAAAGGAGGGTCATCGGGTCCAGCCTTGGGTGGGGATAAGGGTCGGAGTTTTCCTTGAGTATCTAAATCAGGTTCTGAGCTAGGGGTTAGTTAGGCACAAAAGCAGACTTCTATGGTTTGGGTGTGGTTTTTCCCTGCCAAAACTCATCTTAAAGCTTTAACTGCCAGTGGCTCAGTGTTTGGAGGTGGAGCCTAGTGGGAGGCGTTTGAGTCACGGGGGTAGATCCCTCATGAATAGACTGATGCCATCTCTCAGGAGTGGGTTCTCTTCACTGGATTAGTTCCCAAGAAAGCAAGTTGTTATAAAGCCCGGCTTGTGTTTGGTCTCTTTGCACATACTCACTCACCTTTCTGCTTCTCCACCATGTCTTGATGCAGCACATGGCCCTCACCAGAAGCCAAGAAGATGCCCACACCATCGTCTTGGAGTTCCAGTCACCAGAACCACGAGCTAAATAAACCTCTTTTCTTTATAAATTACTCAGCCTCACGTATTCTGTTACAGCAACACTAAATGGACTAAGACAGAGACCTCATGAGAGCAGCTTTGGAAAAGCTATCTTTTGCTTGCCTTTTTGGATCTCATGTGGCAGCACTATTACTACTTTTTACCATCTCCTTAAACCACGCTGAAAGGTGCTTGGCTACTACAGTGAGTGAAAAATGTAGCGGAAACGTTTTCTTCACAGCTTAGAAGCAACACTGAGTGGCCCCATCCGTATGTATCACTGTACTGTCCATACTATCATCCTCAGAGACTTTCTGGGAGGCACCTCTGTCCTCTCCCACATCCACAGCACCGTGAATCCAACCATCTGATATTCTCCCAAATAACCTTGGTAAAACCTTCAACTACACCTAAACCTTTTGGCACCTAGTTGCCATCTTAAGCTGTACTTTTTTTTTTTTTTTTTAAAGATGACCGGTAAGGGAATCTTAACCCTTGACTTGGTGTTGTCAGCACCACGCTCACCCAGTGAGCTAACCGGTCATCCCTATATAGGATCCGAACCCATGGCCTTGGTGTTAACAACACCACATTCTCCCAAGTGAGCCACAGCTGGCCCTCAGAGTTTCTGATTCTTTTTTTTTTTTTTAAAGATGACCAGTAAGGGGGTCTTAATCCTTGACTTGGTGTTGTCAGTACCACGCTCACCCAGTGAGCTAACCAGCCATCCATATATGGGATCCGAACCCGTGGCCTTGGTGTTATCAGCACCACACTCCCCGTGTGAGCCATGGGCCGGCCCTTAAGCTGTACTATTAATTGGGAGAAGGTTAGGTTACCTAGGTCCTAGGTTCTGGGTGTAATGAAATTATGTTTGCCTAAAGCTTCCAAATCTTTGTTTCTAAAAGTGTGCAATGGTTAAAGTGGATATGTGATACTACAGCCCATTGCTGCACACATATGTCAGTTTTATTATCAAGGCTATGTGCAGAGACTATAAAAACAAAAAGGATGCAGACCCCATCCCAACCGTAGTTCCTGTCTGTCAGCATTCAATCCATTTACTGTACTCAGCTTCATCATTTCCCCCTTATCTAAGACTCTCTGGAGATGAGTCAGAAGTACATGTGGCAAACTGAATGGTGCATATTAATTTGGTATTGGTGTAAGCCACTTTGGGTGCGAAGGGAAAATGCTCTGACTCTAGCTCAGGATCTTCGTCGTGCTCTGGCTCTGGCTTGGGCTCTGGATCTTGCTCTGCCTCTGGATCTAGCTCTTCCTCTGGTTCTGGCTCTGGCTCTGGCAGTGGAGGTGGAGCTGGAGCTGGAGCTGGAGCTGAACGTGGCAGTAGGTCTTGGGACTGTTGTTCAGCCTGGGCAGAAACTGGAACTGGAGTGAGAATAATTGAAAATGTCAACGTGAGTTTCTGTGTCTCTTCCAATGACACTGTCTTTCTGAGAAGCCCAAGTCCAGAGACCCAGCCTCAGGAAGTCTCCCCACACTGCAGAACACTGCATGATTGTTCTGAGTACTCAGTGCCCCTGTCCCCAGCCTGCTTCTGGAAACTCTGCTCTGTGTGGCCCAGCCCAGCCCTCTCCCCAACCCTCACAGGCACCCACCCTCTTCCTCCTCACCCTCAGTCTCCGCCTCACTGGGCTCCAGGTGCTCCAGCTTCTTCAGGTTTGCGAGAAGAAGATCAGCCTTGCGCTCCACCTCCGAACCCAGCATGTTGATGTGTATGTAGGCCAGCAGGGACTTCAAACAATAAAATGCAGGAGGCTCGTAGAAATCAACGGAATAGAAATCCAGCCAGATCTTTAAGATGGAGGACATGGCACTGGGGGAGACAGGTGGGTAGCAGCGTCAGAGGCCTGGCCTATCCCTCTATGCTGCCCTCCCAGGGCTCCCCTGAGTGAGCTGCAGTCTTGTACCCTCTGCCGCTGCCTGTCCATAGACCAGCCCCTCCAATGTCCATCCCCAGTCTGGCAGCCCTGGCAGAGATGGGCCTCGCGACCAAGGAGGGGCTGGCAAAAGCTTCCATGGGAGGAGCCTTCAACCACTGGTGTGACCACCTTTCCCTTCTTCAGGGAAACCTGACACCCTCCTCTGTCTGTGTCACTGCCCCATCCCTGCTGGAATGACATGTCCACCCCAGGAGGGTGCTGTCTGCTCTGGGCATTACTCACTGACACACAGGAGGTGTCCAGCAATATGTGATAAATGAGGAAACAGAGGGAGGCTCTGCTCCCCTGGCCTACCCAGGGCTCTTGGAAAAGCCCAAACTTGAGCTCACACGTGGATGTACTGCCCAAGTGTCTGCGTGAAAATCTGCATCTCCTCTTCGCACTGACACCGATCTCTTGGCCCTGACCACACTCTGTGCCCCCAGCACCAGCTGAGTATCGCCATGGAGGCTCCAGCCCCGAGTGTGAGCGGGATGCTCTGCACACCTCCTGCTCTGGCTCAGCACAGGCTCTGAGGGTGTGGGCAGGGCTGGGGGGAGGGGGTGGGGATGGATTCTCTCTGGGCTCACTCTGCTCTCCAGCCTCTCACACCCTACAGTGCCTGGGGCCCCATCCCCAGCTCATCTTGACTCCTTTTCCTGAAGGGAAACCCTGAGCCCTCAGCCCTGTAGCAGGAATCATAAGATGTGTGGGAGCCAGAGTTCTGCCAGCTCCCCAATCCACAGGCCCCTGCAGACCACACACAGTTGTGTGGAGATGGGAGCCCCTCCATCTGCACCCAAACCCCCCTTACCATTTTAGCTGCTCCAAGGATTCGCCATCCCCGTGACAATCATGAACCATGCGTCCATACCTAGAGGAGGGCAGGAGGGTGTCAAATCTACCACATGGTGGCACTACCTGCTTCTCATGTCTACTGTGACTGTCTCACCTCTGACTAGAATGGAAGCCCAGGAGGGCAGGGCATGTAGTCTCCTCGGTTCATTGGATTATGGTCAGTGCCCAGAAAGTGACTGCACATAGTGTGGCTTCACATATGTTTGTTGAAGGAATGAACCCCAACCAACTCCTCCCAAGAGAGCTGGGTGCACCTGAAGCTGCTCTGCCCGCCCCTGGTCTCCCTGCTTTGAACACACCCAGGAGCCTGCAGATAGAATCTCAAATTTCCTGTAAAAATGTGAAAACAGTGAAGCCCAAGTCAACGAGGTCAGTGAGGGGGTGACAGAGACTTCCTCGTGGGGGGGCAGGAATCCTGAATGAGGACGACCGTGGCCCCTCCAGCAGACCTTCCACAGGGCTGGACTCAGGAGCAGCACTTTCCATGGGGGACCCACTGGAGCTTGTTCCTGTGACCACCCACTGAACACAAGTGGAAACTGAGGCTCAGAGGGGTGTGGTGACAGTCCCAAGACTCACAGACGGGAGGCGGCCTAGTGACACTGTGCGATCGAGGGCCAGAGTGCTCACCTGAGGAAAAGCAGGTGCACCATCTGCAGGGGACTGGTAAAGTCCCTGTAACTAAGCAGAAACATGTGCACATAGGAGCAGTTGCCAGCCAGGGCAGCGGGCACCAGGTGCTTCAACCGCTTCTTCAGAGTGCCTGCCGGGAGACGCCACACCCTATGGGTGGCATCCGGACTCATGGAAGTCTCGTCTTCATTCTAGGACAGGACAGGGGAGAGATACACAGTGACAGCACCGTGAACCCACAGGAGGGAAGAGGCTGGAGGCCAGTCTTAAGCCCAGGGAGGACATGAGAAGACAGCCTGAGGGCCCAGGGTTAATGCACAGGGTGGTGGTTGCGACCACAGCAGTCCCCTTTCACCCTGCAGCCATGACCTGAGGTGTGAACACACCAGGACCAGCAGGTTTATAAACCCCCCACCCTCTGCCCCTGCCCAGGGAGGGTGTCCCATGTCCCCATTCCTCACACACTCAGGAGGAGGGTGTGGTCACCTAGGGAGGCTCACAGTGCTGGCCTGGCTTGGCGTAGCCAGCCCTCCCCTGGGCCACCTGACATTACCTTTGGGGACCTCCTCCCAAACAGCCACAGGGGTCGAGGGCGAGGGCTGAACCAGCGCCTGAAGCATTGGCCAAGCCTCTCAGCACAGGGCTGCCTGGGGCTACGGCCCCGGGACCTCGGGACACAGCACAACATCTCACTCTGCCTGTGGCCAAGTGAACTGGGGAAGGGGCTGTGTATAGAATGTGGGTGCCAGGTTACCGAGTTCCGAGTTCTGTTGGGGTCTGTCATCAAGGAAGTGAGGTATCTTCCTGGTACCTCATTTCCTGGGCCCCTCCTCTGTGTACAAGACTGCAAATGTCCCTCTGGGTACCTGACTGCTGACCCTCCATCCCCATGAACTCTCTCTATTGCCCACACTTCCACCAACACTGCCTGACCACACCCCTGTGCAAGGCCTGGGTGCAGCCAGCATCACAGCTCAAAGGAGATACACGTAGGCTCAGCCCCAGCTCCTGCTTCTTATCACTTATGTGACCCTGGACAAGCCACTGTGACTCTCAGGACCTCCCCACTCTCCCCTTCTGCACAGTGGTGATCATTCTAGCATCTTCTTCCCAGGGATGGCATCAGGCATGTGTGAGAAAACATCTCTAAAACCTATGGCCGGTGTCACATGCAGCTAATAAACAAGACTAGAGATAAAATCCATGACGGTGTGGAAGGTAGCATGGAATACGACTAACGAGAGGTCTGGTTCCTGTCATATAATCTTGAAAATGTCACTTTTGCTCTTGGTCTGTTTTCCCTGTCTGCACCATGCAACAGTTGAAATTTCATGCATTCACATACTGCTGTCCTCCATAAAACCTCACAATGGCTTCATGTGTATTTAGGTTTGGACTCAAGTGCCACATCTCTGTCTCTGTGGTGGGCGACTCCTCAGGGGCTCCCAGTGGTCCCCACCATCTGCTGCAGACATCCTCACGTAATCCTCTGCCCTGCAGTGTGGACTCGACTTCGTGACTCACTTCTAACCAATAGAGTATCAAAAGTGAGAAGGTGTCACTTTCTAAATGTCATTGTAACACGCCTGTCACTAGAGTCTTGTGCTCTGTCTCCTCTGCTCTCTCTGTGTGTATCTACCATATGCCAAGCATGGTGCTGAGAGCTGGACAAAGAGCTGATTCAGCTGCACCCTGGCTTGGGAGAGGATCCCAGTATAAGGAAGAAGAGAGGACGTGCTATCGGGTGGCTGCCATTCTAAGAGAGGAAAGGGTAAAGTGATCCAGGAGGCCATCAGAATATTCTAGATTAGGAAGCTCCCTGTAGATGGTAGGAAATGAACACCATTTGCAAAGAACCAGAGGCGTTTGGTCCACTAAGATGACGGCAACATGTAACTGATGTGTAAGATGTAAGTAAGTAAGAAATACTATACACAAATTCAAATCCTATTTTCAAAATCATTAAATGGCAGGGACAAGTGCTCGTGTTAAATGCAAACATAACTAGAATTGAGGAAGATTCCATTTTTGGAATAACTTTATATCTCCATTAGATGAAAGTATGCAGATATGTTCAGCAATTCTTTTCAAATTGTATAAAATATCCATTGTTGACATAATCAGGATTCCACCCCCATACTCTGGCTTCACACCCCATTTCCTTTACACCAGACACACATCGCTGTGATGTAGATCCATTGGTCTCAACACTTTCCCAGCCCACAGCCTACTGGTCCTGGGAGACAGCAACCATGTCACTATGTTGTGCCCAGAATCCAGGGCCTGACACAGGGGCTCCATAAATACTCCCTGAAATGCTGCACTTGAGAAGAGGCTGATTTTATTACCTAGTGCTCTGCCTACACATGTTATCACTCTGCATTATGTCATGATCCTTAGTCCCCCTCACTTGACAGTCAGCAACCCAGGGGCAGAGTCTGCACCTTGGTCTGCCCATATCCCAGGCCCCCCGCCCAGCACCTGGCAAAGAATAGGTGCCAAGTACTGATGAATGAATTATCTTGAAAATGTGATCTGACAGGTAACTACTGTATTGAAGCCCAGGATTCATCTAGAACACCCAGATGGGAGGTCACCATGAACATGCTGCCTGATAAACTGCCAGGCCTTTAATTTAGTCTGTCCACGACTTCCTTCAGCCAGAAACTGCCAGGGCACAAAGGTTTCCCAGAGTCACCATCCTGTCCTGACTTCTTGACATCTTAGCTAGAAGATGATTACAAATTTCTTAAACATTAGTAGAAAATTGCGGTTCATTTGTCCTGGCATGCAACTGAATGATAAAAATGTGTGAAAACTTCTGATACCAATGACAAAAGAAATGATCCAAACAATATGACCATAGAGGTGCTTTTCTTTTATGCTTAGGACTATTGTTTAAAAATGTGGTATTAAGGAGAATGTCAACAATATTGGGGGAGGCTCTGGAATGTTTCTGAGTAGAAAATGGACTATAGATTACTTTTTTGAGAATTGAGAGAAGCTATTTTGCTGAAAGTGGCAAATGAGCTTGACTTTTAAAAACAAAGAGCATTAAAGCAAGTAAGTTTAGTGGAAAGTAGATGATATTTGGGGGAGGGGTGATGTGTTAAGTTACAAGAGGCAAAGAAATAGAAAGAACACATCTTTTGCAAAGGGAAAAATCATTCCTGTAAAACATAAGAATTTGAGATTTCTTGCTGTTTTTTTGTGCCTACGTAGTATCTTCTTTCTGCTGTAACTTCCAACTAGGGTTCTAGGTACTCTGTGTACTTGTGTGTTTAAAAGAGAGACACTGATAAACCTTAGTAAGCCCTAGAAAATTCTAAAGGTCTGAAATAAACAGGTATTTTTTTAAGTTCATTTAATTAAAAAGCAAAACAAAACAAAAACAGTGTCATCTGCTCCTATTAGGTCAATAAATACATGATCATATTGGAATCTTTTTTTGTGTGTGTGTGGCTGGCCAATATAGGGATCCACACCCTTGACCTTGGTGATACGAGGCTGTGCTCTAACCAGCTGAGCTACCAGCCAGCCTATACATGATCATATTGGAATAATATGCAACAGAGAGATACTCTGCTGCTATGGAGAATAAGCTGATTGCAAGGAAAAAAGATGCTCACAGATAAGGCAAGGGTAGGCTTTTTGTCCCCCATTGTGGAATAGTACAGGGAACAATGCAAATGTATTGAGGCTCGTAATTCCAAGTCATGGGAGGGAAATTAAAATGATGACTCTGGAAGAATAGTTTCAAATGTCAAGGAGTTTGAGGCAGGTGATCAATTTAGTGAAATGACAATTGCTTTAGGAGAGGCTGTTTCTTTGAAAGGATTGATACATACAGCAAGGCAAGGTAGGTGACTGTGCTTTAAGTTTTTAATATTGCTATGCGTTTTAACTTTAAATATATTTGTGACTTTGCATGTAGCTCTGAATTTTGAGTGTCATAATTATTTAAGAATCTTTCATTGATTTGATTATTATAGCTATCACTGTAATTTGATAAGGTTTTAGAACTACATTCCATTTCTAATTTTGATTTCATTATTTCCAAGTGCCGAAATACTTGAACACAGAACCACCTCTTATTCTATAATAAAAAGCAATAGAGACAAGTTATTCAGTTGAAAAAAATTACTTTTTTTTCTTTTCAAAGATGACCGGTAAGGGGATCCGATCCCTTGATGTGGTGTTGTCAGCACCACGCTCTCCCAAGTGGGCCAATCAGCCATCCCTCCGTAGGGATCCGAACCCGTGGCCCTGGTGCTGTCAGCACCGCACTCTCCAAGTGCGCACGGGCCGGCCCTGCTCCATGGTAGTTTTAGCTGCTTCCCTCCTTTCTTCTCAGAATTTTCATTTTCCCATGTTCTCCTGGACAACTGCAACCCTGCTAACAATTAAAACCCATCACATCTGTCTGTCGTGGTGTGGACTGGCTCCCACGCAGAAGACTCAGGGCCTCTTTGAACTAGGACTTGCATTGGCTGCAACTCAACCAAGCCGAGGCGCCGATCTTGTGTTTGCACTTAGCATGTGCTATGAATGGAGAGAAATGAAGTGAAAAGTGCCTATGAGATGCGAAGTCAAACTTGTCACGTTCCTAGTCCCCTCTCTGGGCTTCTCTCCATCTTCAGCTCCACCTCACTGTTTACCCCTTAAAGAAGCCAGATGCTCTCTAATTCGTATGTGCACGAAACACTTTGTTTCAAATAACGGGTATTAAATGACTATTTGTTGGAAGTTCTGTACCCTAAATTTGTAGGTGTCCTTTATGTGACTGGCGATGGCATGAATACCTAGTGTTAACAGTCTTTGGTGTGCTCAGCATTAAGATACGTTAGGAATTGTCATGGACACTTGTAAAATTAAAACAAATGCAAATGCATGTCATCTGGCCTTGGAGTCCAGTTCTTCAGTACACACTCTGCTGATTTGGGCACCTCAGTCAAGAACCCAGTCAAAGAACCTCACAGAGTCACCCACAGGCCACGAAGCCACAGCACACGAGCAAGACTGTCCCGTGCTGCCCTGTTAACCATGAGCAGATGCCAAGGGCCCCAGATGTTTCAGCAAATCCTCCAGTTTCAGCAAATCCTCTAATATGAAACAGGCCAAAGCAAACAAACAAAAAAGGAAAAAGCGAATTGGAAGAAATAGAGATCATGCAAGGGAAACAGAAAATACCATTAACTTCCTCAGAGTTATAGGAGAGAAACTGTTGGACTTACTGACGAAGAACAGACATTGTTAAAGTAGAAGAGGGAGAAGATGAATCAAATAACCACGAGGTCATTTAGAAATTAAAAATATAACTGTTGAAATTTTTGTTTGTTTGTTTTGTGTGTGTGTGTGACAGGTAAGGGGGTTGCAACCCTAGGCGTGGTGTCGCCCGCACCGCGCTCAGCCAGTGAGCGCACCGGCCATCCCTATGTGGGATCCGAACCCGCGGCAGCGCCCCTGCGCTCCCAGCGCCGCTCTCTCCCGGGTGCGCAATGGGGCGGCCCATAAGTGTTGAAATTTAACTTAGAAAACAACTCACTAGAAAGATGAGAAAATAACACAGGGGAAGCCTGATTAGATCAAAAAGACAAAAGGATAACGAGAAAGATACAATTGAAAAAAAGCATAAAAAAGTAAAAGGAGTAAAAGGGAAAGAGAGAGAGAAACGGAAGTGCGTGTCCGCAGAGCCAGAGTCTGAACAACACGCGCTCCAGGAAGAGCCACGGAGATGGGCAGGAGGAGAGAACCGTGGGAGAAAGGAGGAAGGGACAGGTCCCGGAGGTCCCCAGAGGTCCCCACGTGGAGAGTGACGATGGGTCCACACGCCGCCCCGCACTGGGGAAGCACAGGGGACACCGTGTCACTCTGGGTGTGGGGGTCCAGGGGACGGACCCTGCGGAGGAGCCTCAAGACGGAGACGACAGGGGAGTCCGGCCTTCAGCGTCTCGTGCAGAGTCGGTTCCAGTCTCCGCTTTTCCTCGTCAAACGTGAGTCCGACAAGGCGAGGACGGGCCTCTGGACGTTGAGCAGCCCAAGACCGTTTTCTTAGCAGTCTATGGGGGGGCGTCTCCCACTACGGAGAAGACAGAAACCCAGACAGGGGACAGGGCCCTGGTGACGGCCACGGGGGATCGTGCCGACCCCGACTGCTCGGAGGCTGCAGTGTAGACATCGGCTCCCAGGAGGTGTCGTCCAGAGCACCACATGGGTCCCTGAGGCGTTCACCTGTGGTGACAGCAGCTGCCCTAACCGGGACAGTGCGCGTGCGCAGACGCCACCGCGCACAGAGGACACGCGGCCCGCGCCGGGCTGTCAGCCGCGTCCCCGCAGCCGCCGGTGCGCGGCGCTCAGAGCCGCCGACGGGAAGCCGCGGTCGCGGGGTGCGCTCTCCGTGGCGCCTCCTGGTGGCCCTGCCTGCAGCTGCCGCCCCCAGGCCGCCCGTCCCGCCCGGGGACAGGAGCGCACGACCGGCCGCTCTCCACTCCCTGCTCCCGCCCCTCTGCGGCCGATGACAGCGGGTTCCAGCGACACGACGGATTCCCACGGGCGCTCCAGGTCGGTGCAAGGGGTCCGCGCTGACGAGGCGCCGAGCACAGCCGTGAGGGGGACCCGCGTGGGCTGTCGTCGGCCGACGGTCCTGGCGGTTCCTCGGCCCCAGGCTGGCAGGCACAGTCCGCGGCGTGACAGTCCTGACCGCGGAGCCGTGTGCTATGAAAGCCACACGGTCACCACGAGCGACGGGTGAGAACAAAGAGCGCGGGGAGCGCTGATCACACGACGCAGGTCGTCAGTTTTGTTATCTTTTTGAAGAACTGTCTTGGTTCTTAATTTTGTTGATTTTCTCTATTTTTTAAAATTTTTATTGCGTTTGTTTTGGCTTTTATCTTTTTTTTTTTTGGTCTACTAGTTTTGGGCTTAGTTTGCTCTATTTTTCTAATTCCTTAAAGTGTAGTTGGTGTTGTTGATTTGAGATCCTTTTTTTTAAATGTGAGTGTTTACAACCGTAAATTTCCGTCTTTGAACTGCTTTCACTGTGTGTTTTACTTCTCTTGAGACTTCCTCTTTGAGTCATGAATTACGTAAATGTGCGTTTTAAGTTTCCAAGTGTCTGGAGACTTTCTTTTTAACTTTATGTTTCTGGAGAACGTACTTAGTGTGATTTCCAATCCTTTTACATTTGTTTAGGTTTGTTTTATGGCCCAGGATATAGCCTATCTTGGTATATGTCCCACAGGTACTTGAAAAGAATGTGCGTTCTGCTGCTGTTGAGAGCAATGTTCTACCCATGTCTGTTAGATCTTTTCGGTTGAGGATGTCGAGTTCTTCCACATCCGTGATGATTTTCTGTCTAGGTGTTCCATCAATTGTTGAGAGGGCTGTTGATGTTTCCCCTGTAATTGTAGATCTATTTCTCCTGTCGATTCTATCTCTTTTTGTTTCATGTATTTTGTAGCTCTTATGTGTGTGCCTGTGTTTGTTTTAATGTGCTGACTGTGAAGAGAGGCTTAGTGAAGGTAAAGGCATGAACTTTGTCCCATGGGGTGACAAGCTGATATCATTGTGCCAGGCACTGTAAAGCACAGGCACTGCAAGTGCCAAGGGTGAGAGCTTGCTTCACTAGGTAAATCATCAGACGCTTCTCAACATCACTGTTTTCTGACTGACATCTCTGAAATGTATCTTTTATAACAGACGTCTCCAAGTTCTCTAGTGTCCTTTACTGTCACGACTATCTTGAAACAAAGCCAGCCCTGAGTTCTTGTCAGCCAATTATTTCACCATTGTAATTTACAAAACAAAAACTAATTAAAAATCTGTCATGCATAGTCATTGTTCTATGTTCTATATAACTTTTTTCCTATACTCCCTCCTCTATTTCCACATAAGGATATTGTCAGTTACATTGAGAGAAGTGTAATCCTAAAGGTGCGCCCACCTTTCAAAAGAGTGGCTTTCCTTCCTTTTCGTGATCATGACACAATAAATGTCTTTAATGCAAATGTGTATATACCATGTGGTATCTTTGCTTTCTCATTTATTGTAATATTTTTTAGAAAATAAGTTTAAACTGTATAGAGTATTTGTAATGAGGTGAGAGGAAAGCTCTGGGTAGTAAGAATGGAGGGTGTTAGGAGTCTTCACTTAGTGGGGGTCTCTCTCCCTAACTGTCTTTGAGAGAACCCATCTCTCTGGGCTTACTGCGGTTAGGAGCCTGATTGGAATAAGAGGAGCAGACACCATTGTCTCAGACACGTCTCATACACAGTTTCACGTCCTCCTGGCATTGTACCAACTGTGCCGGTGTGACCAAGGCCTCTCAGTGTCAACCAGCTCTGCCAGGGCTTCTCTGATGCTGGCACAAGAGGCTGCCCTGGGGACCTGCTCCCTGAGGAGTAGTTAAGTCTCCAAGTAACAATCTTGGCCCCCAAAAGGACAAGAACCTGTGGATAAATGCTTCCCTCTTTCTTCCCCTGAGGGGATAGTTTTGAGACATATTTCATTATAAATTTCAAAAGATTTTCAAAAGCAACTGGTCACCATAGAGGTAAACTACCCATGGCAGGAATGCTTTCCTGGATTGGTTTTCTGTCCTTCCCTTTCCACCCTCATTGTTCATTCCATACTCACAGAACATACATTCCCCAAACAACTTACCATTCAGGTTAACTCTCAGAGGAACTGGCTAAAGACCCATTACTTTCCAGCACTCACCTTTAGTCCTGCTGCAGAGTGGCTATTAGACTGGTAGTGGTGACGATACTTATAGGTCTGCTCTTATCTATCGAAGTAATCTCAGCTACTTTTTCTTCAGATGAATTCATCCTATTCTTAGCAAAGTTTCAATAGATTCCCATCCACAATCATTGTGCATTTTTATTGCATTTCTCTACCTTGTGTTTTATATACCTCTTAGACTGAAGAACTCTCCAGAAATGGAATAAGTAGCATAAAAAAGGTCTAAGTAATGCCTGGTGCGGTGGGTTTGTTCCTTCAGGGACATTATGTGTGGAAATCCATGGATGTGGATACAGGAAATTAGAGGTGACAGGCTGTGTGGAGACGACCTTGGGGGCAGCAGGCCCTCGGGGACCCACATTATGGGGCTTCGCCAACCTTACTCCAGCGACTCCCCACTTTGCTCCTCTCGGGGTCTAGCTGTTTCTGCTCCTCGCTTATCTGTGTGCTTTCTCTGTCTCTTCTCTGTCTTTTACTTATGGTGTCTGCTTGCTCACAGTTTTCATTTTATGATAATAGCTGGGACTTGTCCTGATTTGCTCAAGGCCTCCACTCTCACCTCCTCCTGTGTGGTCCTGACAGTTGCTACATCGTGGCTACTGTGAACTTTCACCTCTGCTGTGCTGACAACCTTTTGTTACTATTTCCCAACCAGACTTCAGAGAGAGGTGGAGGGGCAGAGAGAGAGAAGGAGAGACAGTGGGAAACAGAGAGAAGGAGACAGAGCAGGAGAGAACGGGCTCATTTCATCTTTCTGTGCCAAGTCATATCATAAACTTCTGATCAGCCCCTAAATAAGCCCTCCTTGATAACGTGGAGAAGACCCAAACGTATTTGCAATTCTTATTATGATCTCAAAGGACTCAGAAAACATAGAAAGTTATTATAGGCCTCTACAGTACTTTTCAATTGTAGTAAAATACACATGACATAAAATGTACCGTTTTAGCCATTTTTAAGCATGCAGTTCAGCGGCACCAAGTGCACTCTCAGTGTTGTTTAACCATCACAACCATCCATCTCCAGAACTTTCTCATCCTCCCACATCAAAATCCTGCACCCATTCAATGACAGCTCCACATTGCCTCTGTCCCCGAGCATTGTGGCTGCCTTTGCTCAGCTGCTCATATTCTAGGGACAGCATTAGTCAGTCACTAAGCTTTTTTTAACGCAATTGCCTGAATATTCTCCCTTCAGTAGCTGGACTTTAGTGAGACAAGCCGGCTGGGTTAGATTGGGGTGTGGGTCTCTCAGTAGGCGGGTAGGTGGTTCTTCCAGGTAAAAATGTCTAAGCTGAGGAGTCATGGGCTGAAAAAGAAAAAGAATGCAAGCAGGCATCTTTATTCTCAATAACAGGCATTGTGATTTCCATTTTTCAAATAAGCATACTGACGTCTAGAAAGTTTAAATAACTTGCTGGTCATTATACCGAGCCAGGGACTCATCTCTTCTTCACTGCAGACAGTCCCTCCTGTGGTTCCATGCCATGCAGGAGACCACATTTTGAAAGTCTGGGGTAACTGCTTTGTGCTAGACTCAGAGGAAGACATAGAAAAGGGCGAGGTTTTGTTTTCAAGGAGCTTACAATCTTAAAGCCTCCGCGCACGGCCACTTGAATGCTAGCAACTCTAGGCAAGCTCTTAACTACTCTAGTCACCTTCACGGACTCAGACCTCAGCAGGCAGAATCACATGGGGAGGTAAAACAGTGACGAAAATGGATTGTGATTAGTGTTGATGGATGATCGTGAAATATACAGTGAGGAAACAGGGACAGCCTGGAATCCACTGAACTTAAAAAGAAATGATGTGTTTCTGTAAATAGCCAGTCCTTCTAGGCACTTGAAATGTCATTTGATTAAAAACTTAAATGTAGAACAGGTTTTGGGGGAAGTGTATATTCAGCCTTTAAAACCCTTTAATCCATGTACCCAGTCAATGGCCAGTTTTAAGGTAGCCCAGTGCTGACAGGGCTGTTCCCTGCTGAGCAGGCTGTGGGCAGGTGCTTGGTGAGCTGTTTGCCTTACTTTTTAAGCAGCTGTTTTGCTTGGCACATGATCTCCCTTGTGGAAAATGTCTGGTCCTGCAGGACCTTATATAACCTTTGCTCTCAAAGCAAGGCCCATCCCCGCTCTCTCACATGTTGGCTCCTGTAGCCCATGGCCTATCCAAATCTTCCGTGGTCCTTATGGCACAAAACTGGAGCTGAAGCCTCCATGCAGAGCCCTTATTCCAATGCAAACTGTGGGCATTTCCTCATCCTTACAACTCATAGTTACCCACAAGTCTCACCCAAAAGTACAGGGACAGCAGAGCAGAATGGTTAAGACTTCGGGCTCTTGACTGAGGCCTCTGGATTCAAATTTGTCACTTACTGGGCCAGTTCTTTAGTCTACCTCAGCCTCTTTCTTCATCTGAAAATAGGGATAATAATAACCTCAAAGGTTAAGTTAATTCTTATAGAAGTTCTAGGAACAACCCAAATGTCCATCAATAGATGAGATGAGTGGATAAACAAAATTGTGTGTGTGTGTGTGTATCTATATAAACATTTTGTTTGTGTATGTGTATATATAGATATGTACATAAGGGGGTCTTCAAAATGTTCATGGAAAGATTCATATTATCTTTTTTTTGTTCAAAAGATGACCGGTAAGGGGATCTTAACCCTTGACTTGGTGTTGTCAGCACCACGCTCACCCAATGAGCTAACCGGCCATCCTTATATGGGATCCGAACCTGGGGCCATGGTGTTATCAGCACCGCACCACACTCTCCTGAGTGAGCCACGGGCCGGCCCCATATTATCTTTCAATTCCACTTTTCCACAAACTTTTTGAGATACCCTCGTATGTGACATTTTATTTATCCATTTATCCACTGATAAATTCCTTCCTAAAAAGGAATGAGATTCTGACACACGCTACATCATGGATGACCCTGAAGACATTATGTCAAGTGAAATAAGCCAGACACGAAAGAACTGACGTTGTGTGATTCCACCTATGCGATGTATCTAGAACAGTCAAACACATAGAGACAGAAAGTAGGACAGTGGCTAGCTAAGGCTGGAGGAAAGGGAAAATTGGGAGTTATGTTTTTAATGTGTACAGAGTTTCAGTATGGTATGATAAAAAATGTTCAGCAGGTGATTAGTGGTCATGGTTGCACAACACTAGGAATGTACTTAATTCCATGGAATTGTACACTTAAAAATGGTAAGTTTTATGTTATATATATTTTACCATCAAAAAAGTGCTTGGAACAGGGTCAATGCATAGTGAAGTCTCTGTATTCCTGATGGCATCTCTTGCACTGCTGCATGATGTTGTCCTTTAACTCTGGCATTTTTGTGCAGCATGCAGTTTGATGTCATCTCTCTAACTTAGGGCAAGGACAATTTCATATGATGCTTTGGCTGTCCCTTCACTGACCTGGCAACTTGCTTTGCACCTAGTTGGGCTCTATAAATCATTGACTGATTAGTTCAGATTCCAAATAACCTGCTTTATAATAACATGACTCGTGCTTTTACTCCAGTGAGTGGGTCTCAGTGTTTGCTCTGTGGGAGGCTGTTGGCACGGTGACTGAGAGCCAGCGTTTGGAGTCAGGCACACTAAGGTCTGCATTTCAGTTTTGCCACTTACTAGTCATGTGCCTCTGGGGAGGTCAATATGCCTCAGCTTCTTGTCACCTGTGATTAGGATAAACAATACCTTACGCATGGTTGCTGTCATGATTAAAATGAAATAACATTTTTTTGAGAACATGGCCTATCATGGGGGCTCAATAAATCGTAGACAATAAAAACATTTTCTATCCTAAGCAGCACTGCCACTTAACTTCCTCATTCTGAAAGTCAGTTTCTGAAACTGACCTTTTACTTAAAGCAGATGCCAATTCCTGCATCACCGTGGATGCTTCTACAACAAAGGGTGATGTCTTGAAGCCGTAACTGCTCAGGACGACGATGGCAATTATTCTGCTTCCCAAACCCAGCAGTCTCAGGTGTACCAGGAAGACTGTACATGCCCTCGCAGAGTGAAAGAAGGCTTTGTCAACCCGGAGGGGATTCCCACTTAGTGCAGACAACCATTGCTCTTAGGCACGAGTTGCTGCTCAGAGCCCCTCAGGGAGGCAATGCTGAGCCAACCTAGAGCCAAGCCCCTGGGCCTCGCTCTAGATGCCAGCAGCTGGGCCGATGAGCAGAACGATGAGCCATTCAGCCCTAAAGGTCAGTGACCACGTGAAGACCAGATCCATGACTCAGAGGCTGAACTTTGTTAAAAACAAACAACAACAGTGGCCACTACGGATGACTTTGACAGCGCCAGGAACAGGAAGCAGAGTGGCAGCCACAGGGATGAAACCCTGACAGCTAAGCTGTTCCTGCAGCAGGAGCCTGATTCGGGCAGATTAACTCTTGCTCTCTGTGAAACATCTCAGGGGACTTGTTCCAGAGTGGAGCAGTGGAAAATCTCTCAGCCCAGGGAGAGAGCGAGTGACCCTACTTACAGGTGAGTGCTGGAGAACGAAGGAGACTCTGCTGGAATTGGAATTCCAGGAAATTCAATAGAAGGACCCTTGAGCAAACAGAGTCCAATCGTGAGCTGGAATAAGAACTTGGAAGTCACAGCACCTTGATGTCACCACACCTGAGGTGACTCCAGAATACACAGCAAAGAGAAAGAGAACAAGCCGGGGAGGGGAGAGCAAACATGTCAAGAGACCCCCTCGATGTGGAGCAGTCAAGAGGAAGGGGAGGCCAGAGACTGTCAACTGGCTGCTGCACAAAGCACGTATCGCCTGATGGGCAGCTGCTGTCACCCTCCTCTGCCACCTGTTGACTTTTTGGGGTGTCATGCACCTGATGGCACAAAAGTACTCTGTATGTATCAGTCACTGCCTCAAACGTGAATGAATTCTATTTTCCTGCCCATGGAAATACGTGTCACTAATCTTCCAAAGAACTTTACATTTCCCAGCTCCTGTGTCTAACTTATGAATCTGCTGTTAGTCGTTACCCACAACTTGAGAAATGTCACCTTAATCTAACTTCAGGAGATATTTATCTATGTCACTAAGGACTTGACTTGAATTCTCATAAATGGTGGGGAAATGTATATAGATATGGGGATATATATATATAGCAGGATACCAGAGAGAATATACAGTGTGTAATATTAATTATGAAAAAAATGCCCAGGAAAAAAAAAGATTGGAAGGATTTTAACCAAAATGTTTACAGGGGATATATTCATTTTCTTCTTTATGTTTAATACATATCTGTAGTTTCCAAATTTTTGAAGTGAATAGATTATTTTACAATTTCTCTCTAAATACAATTTAGATATAGTTTTTAAAGAAACAGAGAAACTCCCCAGAGCTGCAGGAGCTGCTTCTCCGGTCTCAGCAAGACTAGCCGCCAAAAGCACCTCTCTCTGGGCCAGGAGTGGGTAGGAGGTTTGTGGGACTGCAATGGCTGTCTGTTACTCCAATGGGGGCCTGAGGCCATGGTGAGCAGAAGAAAGGTGTGATGTCAATTCAGGTCATCCTAAACTATACTTTAATTTCATAACAAATTATAAATATAGAGTTTTTCATAAACACTTTCTTATCCATTTCAAAGCAAGTGTTAAAATATTAAGATAACTTAGGTTTTATTCTCTTCTTCTATACATTATTAGTACCAGTTATACTGTCAATTCAATTCAGCAAAACAGACTAATCAAGAGCAAAGGCCATGGCAAGTTTTTAGGGATGCTCAAGGCATTTTGCTATTCACTGCTTACTATTTACAAAATGGTTTAAAGGAATGCAAAGATGAACTTTAATCCAGTGGAAGGGAAATACAAGTACATAAATAACAATATCACAGGTTAGCATATACAATAAATCCACCAAAAGGCAATAAAAATGCTATAATGCTCATAATAATTTTTTATCCTTTCTGAGTCCTTTGGGGTCAATACAAGGATCATAAATATAACTGGATTTTCTAAGCAGTCAATTGAATATTTCATGACTACAGAAATTCACTGGATCAATTAAGATTTTGATGAGCAACATTTCCTTTATTCTATTCAATTTTCAGAGGTGTGTCTCAGAGAGACTATAATGATTATTTTGAGCTGCTGTAATAAGTTTAGCTCCTTGATTTGCTGACATTTTCTCTTAAGTAGATGTGCTCAGATATATTATTTACCTTTAGTCCTGTATTTGCAAACTGTCTTCTATGCAAAATTTATTCTGCAGATATACTTGAACCTCCATTTCACAATTTAAGGAAAGTCTGATGACCTCCCCAATGTTTCTGTCAAGCACCAGGGTGACACAGCCTGGATGTGTGTTCTGACACTGCCACCTCCCACTCTGCCATCTTAGATGGGTTACTGCACTTTTCTGAGCCTCTCTTTAACAACAGGGCTTGAGTAGTTTGAGTTAGTCCATGTCATCTATTACTTACTGTTGGTTTTGTGGAGATTAGAAGCAGTGGTGGTGGCCTCACTGGGGCATTTTTTAAAAAAGACACTGGACGTTAACTGTTTCTATTTCTGCAAGTTCTTCGAGGCCCATGCTGCACCCAATCTGGCACCAGGCTACTCACAACGTTGCTGTCTCTCCTCTCGCATTCTTATTCCTCCCGTCTTTCCTCCTTACCCCGACTCCTTCTCTTCTGGATGGCCAGAACTTCAAACTCTCCTATTCCATTTCTTAAGCCCTTTTTATAAACTCATTTTTGGGCTTACTGCAAAACCAAACCCATTATGATACTTAACAAAAGAAAAGTATTCCAACACATGATCAGGCATCCATAAAACAGTTGTAGGAGAAAAATGGCAACTTTTACTCTGCATGGATGAAAGATGTCAAGTGGACATTGTCAAGGTTCTGTGATAACCATTTTTTATAGCTAATTCTTGTTCATATAAGGATATCCACACAATAATTACTAAGCTACTTGTCCTGAATATCCTCTAAATTTTTCTAAAGTTGCTTTTATTTTAAAATAATTTTATAGAAAGAACAACTTATTATTAGAAGTTCTCTTATTCATTAAGGATATGTTGGTAAATACTTTTCTACAAAACTTTTCCCAGATTTTTATGAGAAAAGAGTGAGTTAAATGACTTTACCTAACTTCACCTCTTGCAGATGACCGTGTTCTTTTGAAAGTACTTTTTAGGTACAGAACCAGAATTTGATTTCAGGTATTACTCAGTCAGCATTTCCTCATTTGATGACACGGGTTTCTCTTTGATTAATCTAGTTCCACAGTTTCAACTGCATCCTCCATACGAATCACGCACAAGTATATATATTCCAGCTTCGGTCTGCAGTGCCTCCGACACACGGCTGCTCTCACAGATTCAATGACTGATTTCTTTGCGATGCTCAGATGGCTTCCTATCACACGTGGACTAAGGTTCAAACCAAGCCTAGTATTTTCAGCCCTTTAAATCTTGACCCCAGCCATATTCCTAGACTCATCTTTAGTCAATTTATTTCACAAATATTCATTAAGTCAGCCATGTGCCAGGTGTGTGCGGGGCCTGAGGATATGACCGTGGGCAACCCCAGACCCAGTCACTGGCCCCGCTGAGCTTCATCTGGGACATGCTTTCTTGCCCCTCTGTATTCTGTAGCCAAACCACGCACCACTCTCCAGATGTGCTTTGTGCTTTCTTATCTATAGGCTTGTCCTCTGCCTGGAATGTTGTGACCGAGAGCAAGAGTGTTAATGAAGCCCTGGGGTAAAATGATGAATTTGTACTGCTGTACTTTCCGAACTGTTTTTGATCCTCCATAGCGATGGAGACTGAGAAAAAAAAAAACTCACCAGGTCAGTAGTAGAATACCAAGTGCCAAAGTCTACCTTGCTTTTTGTCTATAAGATACCACACGGCGGACATGATTTAAAGTACCACTTGGTTAAGTTCACCTTCATTACCATAATCCATATAGTTTTTATGGGGGCCACATAGATGATTGGTCGGGAACATAATGGATGTCAATGCTCCTGCACTTTTCAAGTCTTTAACGGTGTTGCTCATCTCTGCATTTCCTCCCAGCATGTATTGTTACTTTGACATGTTAACTTGGCTGAGGGGAAGAACAGTTTCAAGTTTCTTACCATGATGGTTCTTACTCCACAGGGGGGAGAACCAATGTGAGGGTTCTCCCAGCCACTAGCAATACGTATTCCAATTCTGTATTCAGAAACCACAGGAATAACCAAAGAATGTTCCTAACAGATCCACCACACCCATTGTGAGACATACTGGAGCAAGAACTCCGTTTATCACGTGGCTGCTCTGTGCACTCGTTCTAACCGGACGTTAATGAAGGTATTTCAGGTCTCTTGATTCAGTACCAGCACAGAGCCTGGTTCTTATATTCAACAGTTCTTGAAAAATCTGAGGATTTCCTTTATGCCAGAGCAAATTTTCTCTGATGAATAGTCTTAGATCCTTTTGGGAAAGGTTCATGGGACTGTTCATCGTATAGACTTATGCTAGCATCGCATCGTCCCTCCTCAAGGGGACCATCTCTTGTGAAATGAGTAGGCTGTAAAATGTCTCATCTGGAAACTGGGTGTGGGACTCTTTTTCCCTGAAGTGAAAACTGGAGAAGGTTTCTGTTCATCAGCTCTTGATATTTTCTTTTTATTATACAAGCAAATTACATTCTGTTTGAACCCCCCAGAATGCAATGATTTTGTTAAGTATTGCTACAGATTCCCCAGGGTCTAAGCATGCTGCATACTATTCTAGCCCTGCCACTCGCTGTGGCAATTATGTCCCCTTTATTCTAACAGTTAAGTCCTACCATTTGGCCTCTGCCACTCCAGAGTCCTGTCATTCCCTTGATACTAGGAATCTCAGTTCCATGGCAGCATCTTCTCCTGTCAAACCCGGCCTATCGAAGGCATTTATCACAGAGCTTCTCAAATTAACTGGTGCCCCTCAGCAATGTATTCCTCATGGCTTTAGTGAAAGAGATGTCCTCTGGGTCCTCCTAAGGAGCACTGCCAAGTGCCAGCTTCTCTGATCACACATAATAAACTCATTCTAATATTTTTATATCCTTGAATCTTTGGACCCCTTCCTCAATACTAGGCCAAGGCAGTTCCAGCATCTCCACCTCATTTGCAGTGGGCTATCATTGTGCAGAAGCTCCTAAGAGCCATCTCAGCAGCATGTTAGACAGAATCCAGGTGTCCTTACCAGGACATTGAACTTAAGTCATAGAGCAGGCTCCCATGTCAATAAACTATATCCCATCTGGGTTTATTTCCACTTTTCCCACCAGCATTCCTGATCTTCAAGATCACCATACATATGTGTTCTCCTGATTCCTGAAATATGCATATTAATCAGGTTCTGCACTTTCTTTGGCATGTAAACTACTTCCTCCCAGAACTGGAACTGTGTTTCCTCTTTGGGGCTATGCTAAGATCTTACCATACTTATCAGGATGCAAGGCAGGTCACATCTTGAGAAAACAAGGCCAAGGGAGGTTAAATAAATTGAACAAAATCAGGTAACAGGTTAGCTTTAGAGTCAGAATTACAACCTAAGTCTCCTTGCTCCTGGTGCTGTACGTTTCTACTACACTCTAGAACAGTGTGTCTTTGTCTTAGTCTGTTTGTGTTGCTATAACAGAAATACCTGAGACTGGATAATTTATGAAGAAAAGAGGTTTATTTGGCTTACAATTCTGGGACAGCTGCATCTGGCATGGGCCTCAGGCTGCTTCTACTCATGGCAGAAAATGGCAGGCAGCCGGCAGGTACAAGCAGATCACATGGTGAGAGGAAAGCAAGAGAGAGAGAAGGGAGGTTCCAGGGTCTTTTTAAACAACCAGCTCTCATGGGAACTAATAGAGTGAGAACTCACTCAGGCGCCTGCTCCCAGGGAGAGCATTAATCCATTCATGAGGGATCCACCCCCATGACTCAATCTGTTTCCAACACTACCACATTGGGGATCAAATTTCCACATGAGTTTTGGAGGGGACGACACATCCAAACTCCATCAGTCTTGGTGGTGGTAGTGCATAGATGCTTTGCTGGCAATAAAGACAGAAGCTGAAAATAGCACTTCCTCCACACTTCCTAATGTATTCTCAAATGGAATAGCATTTTATTACTGTCCATAACTTATTCATTTTACATTGAAAGTTAAAAAAATGTGGAGTTTTAAAATTCATTAATATATAGTCACTGTAACATTTTACCTATTTCTTTTGCCTCTGACCATAGATGCATGTATCAACACAGATGCAATGTTAAATATTGATCTTTTCACTTCATAAATGATAAACATCTTCTGTATGCTATTACAGTATCTCAAATATAACTTAAACAATTATGTCTATTGCTTTTTTCCATTATAAAAGATGCTACTTTGTCACTCAAGAAAATTTATAATTCTGAAAAGCCAAATATTAGAGAAAAACAAAGCACCAATATCTTCACCACATAAATACAACCACATAAGTATTTTGGGTTTTTTTTTTTGTCTTTTTCATGACCGGCACTCAGCCAGTGAGTGCACCGGCCAGTCCTATATAGGATCCGAACCCACGGCGGGAGCGTCGCCGCGCTCCCAGCGCTGCACTCTCCTGAGTGCGCCACAGGCTCGGCCCAACCGCATATGTATTTTGGAATCATTATTATAATATTTAATGATTGAACAAATTTTTATCTTGACAAATACATTTTTTCATTATAATAATATAAAATTTAGGTGATTATATAGGGATTTCCGGAGGTAAATAGGGATTGAATGGGTAGGTAGAATTAGTTTGTGATGGTGATTATTGCTGGGCAACAACATTTCTGTTGCTCCTTTATTGTGTGTGCGATTGTTGTATCTTTTTTCTTTTCTCATTTATTTGTTTATTTACTTATTTTTTTATTAGCTCCCATATATAAGTGAGGACGTGCAGTATTTCTATTTCCTTGCCTGGCTTATTTCACTTAACATAATTTTCTCTAAGTTTAACCATGTTGCTGCAAATGGCAGAATTTCTTTCTTTTTTTATGGCAGAATGGTATTCCATTGTATAAATATACCACATTTTCCTTATCCACTAATCCGATGGTTGGCATTTAGGTTGGTTCCAACTCTTTGCTGTTGTAAATAGAGCTGTAATAAACATGGGAATATGGGTGTCCTTTCGAAATGATGATTTCCATTCCTTTGGGTATACACCCAGCAATGGAATTGCTAGGTCATATGGCAGTTTTATCTGTGGTTGTTTGGGGAACCTCCGTACCATTTTCCATAATGGCTGCACTAATTTACAGTGCCACCAACAGTGTAGGAGTGTTCCCCTTTCTCTGCATCCTCGCCAGCATTTTTATTCTATGTCTCTCCTTTGAAGCACGTGGTAGAATGGTACTTCCCCATCCCCTTGAAGTCGACCATGGCTTTAACTAGTGGGGTATGAGTGGAAATGACATGTTTTCATTCCAGGGGGAAGCTTTTAAAAGCCAGTGCACAATTTTCCATGTTTCCTTCCTTCTGCCAAGGTGACGTGAAAAGTTCCAGATGAAGTTCCATCAGCTTGATTCCTTGTGTGAGGATGACACAGAATGGTTCCCACAGCAGATCAACAAAAAATATATGTACCATGAGCAAGAAATTGTTGTTTTAGGTTAATGAGGTATTTGGAGTTGTTTATTACTGCAACATAACCCTAGTCTATCCTGTATGTTTTGCTTTACTTTTGAAGTATTCTATCCATCATACATTGAAATAGTTGCTCGTTATAAGGGTGATCTGACTTGGACATCTGCCATCCCATTGAACACCAGAGGTCATATGACTGTACCTTTCATCTCTCCCTGTTCCATTTAAATATCCTTCCCAAAGGTGAGAATTCAATGGAAGAGGATTACCCTCTCAGAATACAACTATTTTTAATCCAAAGTGTTAAAAATACCTGTGCTAGGGCCGCCCCGTGGCGCACTCGGGAGAGTGCAGCGCGTGGGAGCGCAGTGGCGCTCCCGCCGCAGGTTCGGATCCTATATAGGAATGGCTGGTGCGCTCACTGGCTGAGTGCGGTGCGGGAGAGACCACGCCAAGGGTTGCGATCCCCTTACCGGTCACAAAAAGACAAAAAAAAAAAAAAAAAAAAAATACCTGTGCTCTTTTCTAAAATCTGAAAACAAGGCAAATTTGGTTCTTTAAAAAGAGACTTGTGCCATTTTTAAGAAAATTGTCTAGAAAAGTCTTATTGTGGATGGCTGTGATAATCCCTTGATTGAAGAACTCAAGGAATAGGATGTTTAGCACAATCCCTGGCATGTCATAGATGTTCAATATACATGCAGTGGATTGAATTATGAAAAAATTTAGAAAATTTCACCAGCGTGTAGAGGAGGAGGAGGTAGAACACGGAGTCAAGGTACCTGATCCACCAGCTTTGAGACTTAATGCCTGCCCTGCTGGGTTTCAGACTTGTTTGGGACCCGTTTTTCATTTCTTTTGGCCTATTTCTCCCTTTTGGAAAGGGAAAATATACCCTATGTTCATCCCACTGTTGTATCTTGCAAGTAGATAACTTGTATTGATTTCACAGATGGGAATTTGAACTTTGGACTTTTGAGCTGAAACAAGTTAAGACTTTGGGAATAAAATGAATGTATTTGCATATTAAAAGACATGAGATTTGGGGGGCCAGGGGTAGAATGTAGTGGATTGAATTATGTCCCCCCAAAACTCATTGAAATTTGAATTGTGCCTCTCAAGTTTTATGTATTAGAAACTTAGCCCCCACTGTGACTAAGAGGGTGGGAAATTCTATTATGGTAATTGAAAGTCAGAGCTTTGAAGAAGTGATTGGATTATGGGACTGTGCAGTAGTGAATGGATTAAAAATGGTGGTCAGGGGAGTGGTTCTGAGGGCTTTAAAGGAAGAGGAGAGTCTGTCTTTCTCTCTTTCTCTGCTCTCTCTCTGCTTCCACCATCTTGCAATGTGAGACCCCTGGGTCACTGTTCCCACCACCAGATGGACTTTGGACTTCCCAGCCTCAGAAACTGTAAGCAATAAATTTTATTTTTCTTTATAAAATGCCCTGGTCCATGTATTTTGTTATAAGCAACACAAATGGACTAATACAATACATGTATTCAGGAAGAGAAAGAGGAGGAGGAGGAAAAGATAGGCAAGAAGAGGGAGAAGGAGGAACATGAGAAGGAGGTTGAAGAAAAGTATGCACACACACACTCACACACAAAGATATATATATATATATGTATACACACACACACACACATCCACGCACAGTTAATCAAATTCACTTGAATGTATATATTGAATAATAATAGTTTAATGTGAAGAAAGAAGGGCATGTCCAGGTTGACATTATCTTAATCAACCAGGAGACTCCTTCTAACATCTGTGTCCAACAGAGATTTTTCCAATACCACTGGGCATATAAAGACATAAGACCCAAGTAGTAGGGCATCTTGCCCTGTAGCCTGAAAATGCAGAGCCTTTTCTTACTCTGGATGCCACTCAAAAACTGGGTGCCTTATGTGCTGTTTGCTTAAAAGGTCAGACAAGTATGCTCAAACATGGTACAGGTTGCCTCCAAAATCCAAAGAGGCCTTTTCTTTGTAATGGGAGATACCAGATACAGCAACTGGTTTCTAACTTTTAGAGTGGATAGCTTAACATGCCTCAGCTGAACTTTTCCTGGAATTTATCTTCTATCCTTTAGCATACATGTGTTTTACTAAGGCATTCAGGGTGCTTGCTACTTCCTGTTTACCAGGTACAGTTAGCATAATGTCACCAATATAATGGAACAGTGTGATAATCTGTGAGATATTAAAATAATCATTTTCCTTTGTATTCTCTTATGACAGAGGACAGGAGAGTTGACATACCCCTGAAATAAGACAATGATAGTGTACTGTGCTCCCTGCCATGTAAAGGTAAACTGCTTCTGATTACTTTTGCTAACAGAAACTGAAAAAAAGCATTTCTAGGTCACTATCTGCATATAAGGTGCCAGACTACAGATGACATCATTACCTAATTAGGCTTAAAAATATCCACATTCATTCACCAAGACCAGTTTGGCTTGTGCCACTAGCCAAATGAACAAGTTCAGCGGGAAAGTTTAGCTATTGGTAGGCTTCTAATTCAGGGGGAGTCTGATTCCCTCAGAGGAGGGGGGAGGCAAGGGAGGCTCAGGGGATGTGGGAATTCAAAGTTCTCAGCCCCATCACTTTTGCTCAGATGTCTCCACCACATGTCTTAGGTTCCTACTCCTTTCTTACCAATGGCTTAACTTAGCGTAAGAGACCTAATGGTGTTGTGCATTTAGCTGACACTGCTACTCCGCAACCCTTGAAATTAGGCTCTGTATTTAATTCTCAACCACGTCTGCCCTGTGCCTATAGGATCTAAGGGACTCCTTTAAAAATGCGATAGACATCTTCTGATTTTCTGCCAGTGCCCTGAGCTGGGCATTCAGTGCTTTAAATTTGTCCCTTTCTCTACCTATGCTCTCCAGGGTTATGAGACACGGACATTCCTAGTCACGCAATCTTTAAACTTACCATTGTTGCCATAGCTACTAAATGCCATGGCCACCTCCCAGCGCCTTGCTTTTCATCTACATTCCGTCCCATACTGTGAATAGTCCATGTCCCAATGTGCCCCCTAGCAAGAAGGTTATCTACGTGTTCTGTTTCCTGGAGTCATCCTACTCCCTTTTTAAGTGCTCTATCAGTCAGGAGCCTGGCAGGAAAGAGATGGAACTCGTACAAGGGTGATTAAAGAAAGTTTAATGGCAGGACTACTTACAGACATGTGATAAGATATAGGGAAACCATAAGAGATGGTGGAGTCCACAGGGCTAGCAAGAGCAGAAGGCCATTACCATTTCTAACCTGGAAAGGCAAAGGAGAGGGAGGGGTTACTGAGACCACCGAGAGCTGTAGCAGCAGGAGAGGACTTCCCAGCGGGAACTGTGGCCTTGGCATTGGAATATATAACCTGTCACCAATCAGGGAGGCAACCAAGGGGATAAGCTCATCAGTCTTTTTCAGTCTTTCCATTTTCCAGTCTCTTGCCAATGCTTCCCATTGGCCAAATCCAATTGGAAACATAGTCAATGCTGTTGAAAAAGGTCAGGATCTTAGGGCACAGAGCAGAGTGTAAAAAAGATAGCAAAGGATCTGAAGGAGCAAATAAAGATATCGGCATCCACCTTTGTCCTTTATATCCAGAAGAAAAACTTATTTCTCCACTATAGGGTACACACAGAAAACCCCATCAGTTAGCATAGCATCCTTGGATATTATCAATCCATCTTCTTACCTGAAACCTAAGACATTAGCCACCAGCAGTGCTCTTTACATAAGGCTGCAGACCTTTAAAAAAGAAGAAGAAGAAGAAAAAAAAAACAAAACAGTCAATAACATAAAATGCTGCTATTGTCTCACATGGACAATATCCAGCACAGTACAGTCCTCTGGCTCCTAGCCTCTATGTGACTCATAACTGGTGTCCTCTGCTATGAAGCAATGGAGCTCCCAGCAGGAAAATAGTTGTCAGGTAGAGATGAGGCTAAGAAAGAATTACATACCAAGCTAACAGGGGCAGAAGGGCTAACCAGGAGCTTCTGAGTTTGGTTGACTTTAGTATCAGGTCCAATTTCAGAGACATCTGTCCTTCTGAGCATGTTCTAGCCTATCTTCAGAGGAAAGTACCATCTAGCCCCAGAAAAGGGACCTAGTAAAAATGAGGCGAGGGGATGGTTAGAACTCCAACCTGATAGGCTGGTGCTCAGGGCTGGGGACTAATTCCATCTGGGAACAGTACAGAAGGTCAAGAACACTAGCTTCTCACAGCAGTGACTAGGCAGGGAGCAGTTCAGTGTGTGCGTGGCTTCCTGTTAATCAACAGATATTGAGCATTGCTATGTGCCAAGTATTTTCCTGAAACCTGAAGATGTGATGTTAAAAAAGAAAAAGAAAAAAATCCTTGTCTTTATGGAGCTTAGGTAGAAGTGAGGAAGGTAGAGTTCAGGTAAATTCATTCAAATAGTTAATTAATTATTATAATACTACGTTCCGGGGAGGAGAATGACGGGTGATATCAGCGCATACAACAGGGGATGCCACCTAATCTCGAGAGTCAGGAAGAAGTCGGGAGACAAACATGTCAGCATCGTCAGCCGGCAGGTGTGAGAACAGCAAGTCACTTCCAGATGCCACTCCCGGCCACTGTCCTAGGACAGAGCCAGACAGCAGACTGGCATCTAGAGGAGACAGACACTGCATCTGTAGGTGTGAGTGGTCACCTACGGTAGCTTCATTTCCATTTCTTCTACGAGTCTCCAATTTCTCTATGTGTGTGCGTGTGTTTGTGGCTGTGTGTGTGGAAAAGAGAAAGAACACTCTTATGTTTCTGTCTCCATTACTATTTCCTTGCTTGCTCCAACCTTTAAACCTGGAAACCAATCCCATTAAAACTGGCTCTCAGGTTCTTGAGGCAAATACTAACCTCTCTCATTATTTCTGCCTGTGCTTTCTCGAGTCCAATGTCTGCTCAGCTTTTGACACTCTTTTTTGTGCTGTGGCTAAGAACTTGAGCTCTGAGGTTCCAATGCTAGCTTCCCCAGTTACTAGCTGTGTGACCTTGGCCAAGTTCCTTAATGTCTCTTAGCTTCATTTTCCCTAATTATAAAAGGAGCATAATAATAGTGCCTGTCTCATAGGGCTGTAGTGAGAATAAGAGGACAGACACCACTATAAATGGAAGCTCTAATTATTACTCATTTTCCCCTTTTCCCTCCTTGGATCTGAACAAAATCTCACTAAAGAACTTTAACACTCATCACTCACTAGGACACAGGTGACGGTTCCTTGCAGGTGTTTCTCACGTACAGCTACTTCACACCAATACCTCATCCCCCTGATTCCCTAGGACACCCTGCGAGGACCAGCCAGAAGGTCAGTGCCCTCCCCCGGGACTGTCAACTCCTCTTCATCCCCAATCCTCCCTCCTTCCCGTCTCATTCCATAAACCATTCCTAATTTGAATAGAAGATTTGTGTGTGTGTGTTTTATGGGAAAAAATGTACGTAAACTCTTCTTAATTTTAAAGTCACATAAATGTAATGTTGCACTTTCTATCTCTAAAAAAAAAAAAAAGAGTTGGCATTAAGTGGCTTTGTAGTACAGCTAACGTTTTTCTGTGAGTCTACAGCATGGATGAGAGTGAAATGGTTCCTCAGGCAGGAACTACGTGATTTCTTGAGGTTCTTTTAGAGATATGAAAAGCAAGCTAAGTGACGAAATAACAGGTCCTGGTCTCCCATGACTGCAGTCCGTGTTCCCAGCTTTGCTAATAGGTCTGAGATGGCGTATGGCCAGTATTTCAAGAAAAAAGAGCATAGTGGTCTACATATTTTTATATTTAAAAATATTTTAGGATTTATATATTTATGCTAGTATCTTACTTGATTTCCGGATCCAACGATAATGCTCCTGATTAGACACAAAGATTGTTTTACTTTACACTAAGGACATTTTATCATAACATTTTCCTAAACTTCTTACTGTGAAACAATTTTCGATTTACAGAAAAGTTGCAAAGACAGTACGCAGAATTCTTGTATACCCTTTTACCCAGTTTCCCCTAGTGTTACCACTGTCGCTAAGAAATCCACATTGATATAACATTGTTAACTAAACTGCAGACTTTATTTGAATTTTCCCAGTTTTTCCATTCGTGCCCTTTTTTGTTCCAGGATTCAGTGGGATTGCATTTAGTCATCATGACTCCTTAGTCACCTCCAATCTGTGACCGTTTCTTAGCCTTCCCTTGTTTTTCAGGAACTTGACACTGTTGAATAGCAATGGTCAGATATTTTATGGCAAGTCCCTCAGTCTGTGTTTGTCTGATGTTTTCTCATGATTAGAAAGGAGTTACAGATGTTTTTTGGAAGAAAACCATAGAAACAAAGTGCCCTTCTCATTGCGTCAGGGATACATGATGTCGACATTTACTGATCAGCTTATGACTGGTCATGTTAACCTCAGTCACCTTGTTAAGGTGACGTCTGCCAGGTTGCTCTACTATAAAATTACTAATTTTTTTCCTTTCTATGCTCTATTCATCAGAAGCAAGTTACCAAGTTTGGTTAACACTTAAGGGCTGGGGAAATAAATTAAACCTCCTGGAGGGAGAAGTATCAAAGAACTTATGGATATATGTTAAAATGGCCAAAGCATTTCATACATATTTTGAGGAGGATATTTTGAGGCTATACAACTATTCAGTTTCTCTTTAAAGTTCCACCTACTAATTTAGCATTCATCCCTGAGACTTACGCACAATAATTATTACTGAGATATTCAAATAGTGATTTTTTTATTGCCCTCATTCCTTCTTCCCCACTTTATTTATTCAATCATTATTTCTATCAATAGGGACTAATAGATATTTATTTTGTTCTTTGGGTTATAATCCAATACTAGAGGAGAGAGGGGATCTTTAGCCGAATGGTGCAGCAGGTCAGCTGGATGGTAGGTCTGAAGATCCAAGTCTCACTCAAGATCCCTACACTTCATTTGTGGAATAGAAGGAACCATGCAGGCTGGGACAATGACACTTTGGTCACAGCTGGTGTAGACAGATGATTAATAACTAGAGGGGGATCTCCATAATGCCTTAGAGAATATGAGACCCCAGAACTTTGACACAAGCCTCAATGGAGGAAAGCCTCGGAAGGGTGCTTTTTCATATTTAAATTTCATTCTAAAATGCAATAGGTTTAACAAATGGTGCTGGGACAACCGGATATCCACATGCAAATGAATGAAGTTGGACACCTACCTCACACCATATGCAAAAATCAACTCAAAATAGATCAACAACCTAAATGGAAGAGGTAAAACTGAAAAACCCGTAGAAGAAAACCTGGAGAGTAAATCTTCACGACCTTGGATTTGGCAATGGATTCTTAGGTATGACACCAAAAGCATAAGTTACAAAAGAAAAACATAAATAAATTTGATTCCATCAAAATTTAAATGTTTTGTGTTAAAAAAAAAGCATTATTAAGAAAGTGAAAAGGCAAACTACAGAATGGGAGAAAATATTTGCAAATCATGTTTAATAAGGATTTAGTATCTAGAATATGTAAGCAACTCTCACAACTCAACAACAAAAACACAAACAACCCAATTTTTAGAGGGGCAAAAACATTGAGTAGATATTTCTCTAAAAAGATTTACAAATGGCAACAAAAACTTGAAATGATACTTAAAATCATTAGTCATTGGGGAAATGCAAATGAAGACCACAATGAGATATCACTTCACACCCATTAAAATGGCTATAATAATAATGATAATAATAAATGTAAGACAACGAGTGTTGGCAAGGATGTGGAGAAATTATTATTATTTTTAATTTTAACTTTTATTGAAGCAAAATTGATTATACATATTTTGGCGTTTCAACATTGAGATATGTTGATCAAATCAATATTACTAGCATATATATTGTTACAAATTGTAATTATTCTTTATGCCCCTTGTCCAGTCCCTCTTCATCCCCCTTTCCCTCCCTCTGCCCCCCTCTAATCACCCTACATTTCTTCTCACGCTCTGAAAGAATAATGGTTACTGTTGATTTGCTGCCCAAATGATCTGTCCAGTGCTGAGAGGCATGATCAGGTCCCCCAATACTATCATAGAGCAGATGCCTCTTCCATCACTCTGAAATGGGCTCTGTGGAGACAGACATCCTCCTCCTTTCTCTGCTGGTGACTCTCGTTGTGTCAACTCACCCCAGTGGCTGGCGGACCATCTGCATGGTGGGTGTGGCATCTAGCTGCCTTCATGGCAGCCGTCATTATCGTAGTAGCTATGGTGGGCCACCCACACGGAGGAGATATTTTTGGCCTGCTCTGTGGTGCTGGCAGTGTGCCTGGTTGTGGAGAGTGTCTGATCCCCAGTTCCATGCCCTGGGTCACTGAGTGGGTCCCAAGGCACTGGCATAGTGTGCCTGGTTGTGGGATGGGGGTCTTGTCCCCATCTCCATGTCCCAGGTCCCTGGGCAGGCCCCAAGGTGATGGTATGGTGTGCCTGGTTGTGGGAGGGGGCTCCAGTCCCCTTCTCCATATCTCGGGCCCCTGGGTTGTGGGAGGGGGATCTGGTCCCTGGCTCCATACCCTGGGTCCCTTTGTGGGCCTTGGGGCACTGGTGCAGGGTGCCTGGTTGTGGGAGGGGGGTCTGGTCCCCAGCTCCATACCCTGGGTCCCTGGGCTGGCCCCAAGGTGCCGGCATTGGGTGCTTGGTTGTGGGAGGTGGGTCTGGTCCCCTTCTCCATGCCCCATGTCCCAGCACAGGCCCCAAGACGCTGGCATGGTGTGCCTGGTTATGAGACAGAGGTTTGGTCCCCTTCTCCATGCCCTGGGTCCCTTGGCAGGCCCCAAAGTGTTGGCATGGTGAGCCTGGTTGTGGGAGGTGGATCCAGTCCCCTTCACCATGCTCCAGGTCCCTGGGTGGGCCCTGAGGCGCTTACATTCTGATGCCTGGTTGTGGGAGGGGTTCTGGTCCCCTTCTTCATGCCTTGTGTCCCCAGATGGGGCCCAGAGGCACTATCACAGCATGCCTGTGGGAAGGGGGTCCAGTCCCTGGCTGCTAGCCCCAGGTCCCCAGGCAGGCCCCTAGGCATTGGTGGTATGCTGGTATGTGGGAGTGGGGTCCAGTCCGTGACTCCAATCCTCAGGTTCTGGGCGGAGCCCTGAGGTGCTGGCAGTGTGAGGGCTTGTGGGCACGGGTCCTGCCCCTGGCTTCATGCCTCAAGTCCCCTGGTGGGCCCCAAGGCATTCATGGTGTGCCTGGGCCGGAACTAAGATTTTGTCCTTTCTTGCTTCTAAAACAGGGGAACTTCCTGTGGGAGCCTGTGCTTGAGCTGTGTGGTTGAGGGAAATTGCTACTTTGCTGCCGTTTCCCTAGGGAAGAATTTTGTGCAGCTCAGGGTTTAATGGTTGACCTTATAGGTACTTTTAACTCTCCACATACTCGGTGCACCTGTGTTGTGCAGAAACTCTGATCTGGGCTGGAGTTTTTTCATCAAACTGCACCCCATGAAATTCTGTATACCCGACCAGTCTCCTCTGGAGATCGAGGATCAGCTGTCCATGCTGTGTCCCAGTGTTCTGCCGGTGGGCCTGTCTCCTCCACCGCCCGTGCTCCAAACACTTCCCATGGGACAGGCCCTGTGCTGGTCCCCTGTGATGACTCACTGGCCTCTGAGTGGCTCCCTTTTGTCAGCTGTTCTGGCTCCTCGCTCCTGTGTGGGTCCACAGGAACCCTGTTAGTGGTCTTGCTGTCCTGGAAGCCACCAAAGTCCTCTTCTCCTCTGCCGCCTCCACGTAACTCCATCTAAAGGGCACAGTTGTGGCTTCTGCCGGCTCCTGCTCCATGTGCTCCAGCATTAAAGTGGCTGCAGCCCAAATGCTGAGAGCAGTTTTTTCTTTCTCTATTCGTGGTTTCTCTCGCCTTCATGAGTTCCATAGGTCTCTCCTCCTCTTCACCTGAGCTCCAGCGGCCCCAGCTTGACTGGTTACATTTTTATAGTTGTAAATTCGTTGATTTGTGGGAGAGAGTGACACTGGGGACTGTCTATTGTGCCATCTTGACCGGAAGTCAGATGTGGAGAAATTAGAACCCTTATTTATTGTTGGTGAGGATGTAGAATGGGCCATCTGCTGTGGAAAATATTGCCAGTTTCTCAAAAAGTTAAACATAGAACTTAAAAAGTTTAAGTAAAAAGTTAAACATATAATTACTATGTGACCTAGCAATCCTACTCCTAGTTGTATACTCAGGTATATACTTTTGTTTACTCAGATACTCAAATGAATACTTGCACATGCATGTTCACATGTTCATTGCAGCATTAGTCACAATGGCCAAAAGGTGGAAACAACCCAAGTGTGCCTCAGCTGATGAATGGATAAAAAATGTAGTCTTTCTACATGATGAAATATTACTCATCCATAAAAGGGAATAAAACATTAATAAATGCTACAGCATGGATGAACCACACAAACATTATGCTAAATGAAAGAAGCAAGACACAAAAGGTCACATACTGTATAAACTAATTTATATGAAATATCCAGAATAGGTAAATCCATAGAGACAGAAAGCAGATTGATGGTTGCCAGGGATTGGGGATAGGGAAGAAGAGTGACTGCTTAATGGGTACAGGGTTTTTGTTGACAGTGATGAAAATGCTTTAGATCTAGGAAGAGGTGGGAGTTGCCCAACATTGTAAACGTACTAAATGCCATCGAATTGTTCACTTTAAAATAGTTAATTTTATGTTACGTGAATGATAGAGTTTGGATGTGTTGTCCTCTCCAGAACTCATGTGGAAATCTGATGCCCAATGTGGCAGTGTTGGAAACTGATTGAGTCATGGGGGCAGATCCCTCAAGAATGGATTAGTGCTCTCCCTAGGTGGGTGGAGTAATGAGTGAGTGTTTGTTCTGTTAGTTCCTGCAAGAGCTGGTTGTTTATAGGACCCTGGCACCTCCTCTCTCTCTCTCTCTTGCTTCCTCTCGCCATGTGATCTGCTTGTGCCCGCCGGCTGCCTGTCACTTTCCACCATGAGTAGAAGCAGCCTGAGGCCCGTGTCAGATGCAGCCCTCCCAGGACTGTAAGCCAAATAAACCTCTGTTCTTTATAAATTACCCAGTCTCAGGTAATTCTGTTATCGCAACACAAAAGGGACTAATACAGTGAATGTCACCTAATTACAAAAAAGTTTTAAATGTAATAGGTGATGTATTCACCTGGTTAAAAGCTGAAAAGATACAAACTTATTCAGTGGAAAGTCTTCTTCTTACCCCACACTTGGTTACCCTTCCTGAAGTCAACCAATATTATCAACTTCATGAGTATCTTTCCATAGATATTTCATTCTTCCACAAACAAATAAATATATATTACCCTCTGCTCCTGCACCACACTCCTTTTGTGAATGGTAACACACCCTTCTGCACCTGGCTTTTTTTTTTTGCTTAACATTATATTTGGAAATAATTCCACGTTAGTAGATACAGAATTGCTTCATTCTTTTAATAGATGTGTAATAGTCCATTACATTTATTTATCCAGTCTTCCACTAATGGACATTGAGAAAAGTTCCCAATTCTTTGCTTTTACAAAGATACATTATACGTGTGAAATTTCACTTATATGAGAGTACATCCGCAGAATCAATTCCCTGAAGTAGAATTGCTGAGTCGGAGCATATATGCATTTGTATCTATTTTTTAAGCCATTGCTCAATTGATTTCTAGACTTTATACTCATTTACTTGTCTCTCAGAAACATTAATCAAAAATTACAGTGTGTTATCAAACTTCGGGATCTTTGCCAATCTGGCAGAGGAAGATTGTATTTCAGTGTAATTTCATTTTGTATCTCTTATTTGTGATGAAAATAAAGTTGACAATATCTTCTATATTTAAGAGCCATTTTAACTTTTTCTTCTGTAAACTATTTCAAATTCTTTACCCATTTTTCTATTCAGCTTTTGGCCTTTCCTCAATGATTTCATGGTACTTTTAGGAAAATGAACCACTTATTTATGAAATGAAGTGCAATTTTCCCCTACAGTTTACTTTCTATTCTATTTACAGTTTTGGGTTTTTTTTGTCATTATGAAATTATTTTTAAGTAGTCAAACTTATCAATTTTTATCTTCTCTGACTTCTGGATTTTAATACTTAGAAAGGTCTTCCTCATGCAAGATTACAAAATAATTATTTCATAAAGAATTCTTTTATGTTTTCTTGTAATATTTTTATGGTTTCTTTATTAATTCATTCTTTGAGCAATTTTGAATTTATTCTTTTTATTCTGTTTGGAGTATGAGGTATGGGTACAATTTTTATTTTTTTATTTTTTCAGATTACAGGGGATTAAAGAAAAATAAGATTTGGCTTCTCTCACAAAGGTTCCTGCTGTTTAAATAAATAAACATTACAGACACTGTGACAGGAGTCTGAACAGGGTTCAGTAGGGACATGAAGGAGAGGAAAAGGAGCACAGAAACAGTTTCACTGAGACATACATTTCCAGTACTTACTGATAATCTGAATTAACATTCCCAGACCCTTCTGCACACTCTCTTCATCGTGACTCTGGAACTCTGGAATCTGCAGGCCTCCAGGGTCCCATATTATCTTTTTAATTGTTCTCACTCTCCTTCTGGCTTCTTTTCCTTCTTTCATCCCTCGACTGTGGATGTTTCCTAGGATTATATCCCCTTTCTCACCTGCTCATTCTTCTTTTTAAAAATCTTGCTCATTTCCCAGAATTCATCTATTTTGCATATGGGAGACCTCTAAATCTATACGTATTTTTTCTAAATCTATATTTGAAATTCATCATATTGGAATTTTATATTGTTTATTTAATGTCTGTTCCCCTTCTAGACTATTCTGGGTGAGGACTGTTCTATTTTTCTTACAACTGGTCCTAGTTCTTGGCACATAGTAAGATGTTAATAAATATTTTTATGTGAATAAATGTTTAGCACTGATTTTTTTTTCCAGGCACTGGATCTTAATTTTCTGATTACCTTTTGGGATTTTCCACTGGACAGTACTCATAGAACCTCAAAGTCAGTTTGTATAGTCAACAAATATTTACTGAGCACCTGTTATGTGGCAACACTGCATCAAGGTCCAAGGATATACCTACTCTAAAGAAACAAAAAGTACAATTGTGACGTATATGTGTTTTAAACTGGTATGACCTACTTCCTAAGTCTGGGGTAAAAAATCACGTGTATTTTTTCCAACTAATTGTCCAATTTCGGCCCTTATTAGGAAATTTTGAGGCTGCCTCTCTCACTTAATTTACCAAAAACTATGGGAGCTACTCACCCCAAAGATGTTAGATTTGTTTTAGACAAAAGGAAGAACTGAAGCCTCCTAGTTGTCTTTTGACCAGATTTTTGGCTACCAAAAACCTTTGGCTGCTAGATGTGTTGCCATTTCAAGGTGGCTTTCCTCAGTCCCAAGTCTCTTTGTTCCCCTGTTATGATGTTTTATTTGAACAGATTGTAGAAGGGCTGAAAGCATGGACTCCTAAGTTTTCCCTATGCTTGGATGTTGCTCTCCAAAAACATGGGTAGTTCCCAGGTGACTGAATTGGGATGGCCTTCAAGGCTTAGCCATGTACTGTGTAGGAACCAGCTCTTCCTGTGGCCACTAGGCTCTGTTGTTGCAGCCCAAACCTCCCGTTCTTCCTGAAAAGTTCCTCTTTAGAACCATGAGTCGGCAAGACAGGACCATCTCAGTCTATCAGAAAGTCTAATAATGTTGAACGTCAAAAGAGGAGGTTGAAGGCACACTGCACCAGTACCTTGGGGCCCATCTGGGGACCCGAGGCATGGATAAGAAGACCGAACCTCTCTCCTACAACCAGGCACATCAAGCCAGCACCTTGGGGCCTGCCCAGGGACCCGGAGCATGGAGAAGGGGACCGGACCACCCTCCCTAACCAGGCACAGCATGCCAGCACCTCAGAGCCCACTCAGGGACCCAGGGCATGGAGAAAGGGACTGGACCTCTCTCCTACAACCAGGCACACCAAGCCAGTGCCTTGGGGCCCACCTAGGAACCCGAGGCATGGAGACGGGGACCAGATCCCCCTCCCACAATGAGGAACATCAAGCCAGTGCCTTGGGTCCCATCCAGTGACCCGAGGCATGGAGCCAGGAACCGGAACCTCCTCCCACAACCAGGCACATGGTTTGGGGCCTGCCCAGAGATCCAGGGCATGGAGAAGGGGATTAGACCACCCTCCCTCAACCAGCCATACCGCTCTAGCAGCTAGGGGCCTGCCCAGGGACCCGGGGCATGGAGAAAGGGACCAGACTCCTCTCCCACAACAGGCACACCAAGCCAGCTCCTTGGGTCTTGCCTGGTGATCTGAGGCATGGAGAAGGGGACCAGCCACCCCTCCCATAGCCAGGCACATGGCACCAGTGGCTTGGGGCCTGACCAAGGACCAGAGGCATGGAGAAGGGGACCAAACACACCCCTCAACCAGGCATATCACCAGTGCCAAGGAGCATACCAAAAACAGCACCACCAGAGCCACCACAATAACCATGGCTGCTGCAAAAGTTGCTAGATGCCACAACCATCACACATATGGTCCGCCAGCCACTGGAGTGCATTCACACAAGAAGAGTCACCAGCAGAGACAAAGAAAAGAAGAGGATTTGTCTTTCCACAAAACTCATTTCAGAGTGACAGAAGAAGCATCTGCTCTGTGATACTATTGGGGGACCTGATCACATCTCTCAGCATTGGACATATCATCTAGGCAACAAATTAACAGAGTAACCTTTATTCTTTCAGAAGGAGAGAAGAAATCTAGGACAATTAGAGGGGGGAGGGGGAGGGAATGGGGGAAGGGGAGAGGTTAGACAAGGGGCATAAAGAATAATTATGGTTTGTAACAATATATATGCTAGTAATATTGATTTTATCAACATATCTCAATGTTCAACCCCCAGAATATGTATAATCAATTTTGATTCAATAAATAAAATAAATTTTTAAAAAATGAGGGGGTTGAGGTCTCAATCTCTTTCCTCCTGGGAGGCTCTCCTGTAAGAACTTTCCCAATACCAGTTTGGGCTGACTAAGCCTATTTAGAAGCATGGTCTTCTCAAGATGTCCAATTACATACTTTCCCTGGTGCAATGGGCACCTACTCTCCTTCCATTTGCATCAGTGTAAGGAAGGTGCTTCTCGAGTGAATATTTTCTGAGCAAAGATGATCTTCTCCTGCTGACTTAAGGAGTTTACTTTGCCAGATTGGCAGTTTCTCTTGAAAAGAAGTTTTAAGATCTGCCTCCTGCTCTTCTGTTCAGAAGCAAACTAGAGAGCACACCCAGGGTCCTAGGCAAGGAGCCATGGGCTGCAGCCCCCTCTGCCCAGAAGCAGGCAAGAGAATATGCACAGCATCCTAGGCAAAGAGTTGAGGGCAGTATCCCCTGCCTGAAAGCAGGCAAGAGAACATGCCAAAAATGCCACTTCTATGTAGGTGGGCCACCACGGCCACTGTCATAGTCATAGCTGTTGAAAAAGTGACTCAACACCACAGCACCAGCCACAGCCACAGCCACTGTGCAGGTAGTCCGCTGGACACTTGACTGCACTGACACAAGGGGAGTCACCAGCAGAGGCTGGAAGAAGAAGAAGACATCTCTCTCCTCAAAGCCCACTCCAGAGTAACAGAAGAAGTAACTGCTCTACCAGATGACCAGACATGAACATAGAGATACTAGAAATATGAAAACCCTAGAAAATATGACACCACCAAAAGAATACAGTAATTCTCAAATACCAGACCCAGTAAAGCAGGAAACTCAGGAAATGATTAAGAAGGAATTCCAAGCAACAATCTTAAGGAAACTCACTGAGATACAGATGACTGAGTTAGACAACATAATGAACCAAGAAAAAAAATCCAAGATATGAAGGAGGAAATTGAAAAAGAGATTAATACTTTAAAAAAAGAATGTAGCAGAACTCATGGAACTGAAAGATTCACTCAACAAAATAAAAAATACAGTATATAGCTTAAGCAGCATGCTAGGCCAAGCAGATGAAAAAACAAGGAAAAAAAGAATTTTAAAAAATGAACAAAATCTAAGAGAGCTATCAGACAACTTTAAGTACACAAACTTCTGAATCATGGGTGTTCCAGAAGAGGAGAATGAAAGAAAAGGCACGGAAAACCTATTCAATGAAATAGTAACAGAAAACTTTCCAGGTATAGGCAGAGACATGGACCTTCAGATCCAGGAGGCTCAAAGGTCCCCAAACAGATTCAACTTGAAAAGATCCTTTCTAAGACACATTATAATGAAACTGGCAAAGCTCATAAACAAAGACAAAATCTTAAAAGAAGCAAGAGAAAAGCATCAAGTCACCTATAAGGGACCCCCTATCAGACTAACAGCAGACTTTTCAACAGAAACTCTACAGGCCAGAAGAAAATGGGATGGTATATTCAAAATACTAAAAAAAAAAACCTTGCCAGTCAAGAATACTATACTCAGCAAGGCTATCCTTCAGAAACAAGGGGAAAATAGTGCATTTTCCAGACAAACAAAAACTATGGGAGTTCACCATGTGACCAGCCCTACGAGGAATCTTTAAGGAAGTCCTGCATCTGGGAATCTGAAAAATGATAATCACTATCACAAATATACAAGAAAGAACAAAATCCACTGGTGGGACAAAAATGCAAATGAGAAAGAGAAACTAAATCTTACCACCACAAAAAGCCATAGTGACGATGTACTAATGCCCTTACTTTAGTTCTAATTTTAGTAATTTTGTTTTTTTCTCTTTTTTCTTGGTCAGTCTAGATAACGGTTTGCAAATTTTGTTGATCTTTTTAGAGATTCAACTTTTGGTTTTGTTGATTTTCTGTATTGTTTATTAATTCCATGTTTCATATATTCCTGTTGTAAACTTTCTTATTTCCTACTTATATTTGCTTTTGGTTTAGTTTTCTCTTTTTTTTCTATTTTCTTACAGTAGAAGTTTACATTACCAATTTGAGATATTTTTTATTTTTAATATAGCTGTTTACAAGTATAAATTTTCTTCTCAGCACTGCAGGAGCCCTGCATCCTGTAAATTTTGACACATTGCACTTTGATCTTTATTTCAAAGTACTCTCTAATTTCCCTGTTTATTATTTTAATTTACCCATTGTTTATTTAGGAGAGTGTTGTTTAATTTCCACCCATTTGTGAGTTTTCTAAATTTCCTTCTGTTATTGTGGTCAGAGAGCATACTTTCTATGATATTAGTCTTTTTTTAAAAAAGAAAAGGAAAAATTTAACCAAATCAAAAAAAGAAAGAAAGAAAGAAAGTGGGTTTCTTGTAGATACCATATAATTGCTTTTTAATCCAATCTGGAAATCTGTTTTTTAATTTATGTGTTTAGGTCCTTTATGTTTAGTATAATTATTGATGTGGTTTGCTTAAAATCTATCATCTTGCTATATATATTTCATTTGTATCTCTTATTTTTACCTCTATTCCTCATTTTTTTTTACTGCTCTTGGGTAACTTTTTAATATATTTTTATTTTTACTATTGGGGGGGAAAAAGATCTGCCTCCTCAGGACCCTACCATATATTCATAGAATTATATATGAAACAATACAAAGAGGGAGTGATTAACTTGGTAAGGGGTAGAGGGTTAGGGGGGCACTGGTCAGTGAAGACTGTTTGGAGTCAAACCATCAAAGCTTTGTTTTAAAAAATGAACTGAATTGGAAGTGAGGATGTTAGGAAAGAAGGATGAACTGAGTTGGGAGTGAGGATGTTAGGTTAGGAGGAGATTGGTATTTCAGGTAGAAGGAATAGCATATCCAAAGGAAGACCACAGAAGTGAATAGCAGTGGGCATTTATCTCCTGGGGCAGGGGTAGAACATATCTGTTAGAGGGGAGGAGTGCCAAAACAGGAGTTTAGAGGGGAGGCAGAACTTGGGTCAGGCTTTGTGTGAGATTCTAAGGATCTTGCAGTTTATCTTGTTGATGAGAAACCACTGAGGAATTCATTCATTTGCATCTCACTATCTTCCCTGACAAGCATGTATCACTTCTGTGCCTCCTGATCTCAGGTAAATATTATCATCCTCTCAGGCACTCAGCCAGGAAATACCACAGTCAAATTAAAAGTTCTCTTCCCATTAATTAGTAATCTCCCCATCCAACCTGAATCCACAAAGCCTTTTTATTCCTATTTTGTCAGTGCTACCCTGACTCAGTTTCTCAATATCTTTTACCTAGATTATTTCAAGAGTGTCCAAACAGGTCTCTCTGCTTGATGCTTCCTCCTTTAATTCATCCTACACACTGCCAATAGCATGATCATTCTTACATAAAAGCTGAGGTCACTACCCTTCCCCCAAGCCTGTAATACTCCCTCTTGCATGCAAAATAAAATCCCACCTGGTTAACTCTACAATTTGACTCCAATGAAACATTTTAACCTTTTCTCTCATTTCATACCCCTCCCTGAACCAGATTTCTCACCAGATTTAGTCATCTTCCTTAATCTGCTTTGTATCTTTGCTCCTATTACATCTTCTCCTAAATCCCCTTTCTTTCATCTGTTTTTCAAGGCCTGGTCTAAATCACATCGGCTGCATAACAAATTATGCCAAGATTCAGTGGCTTAACACAATAAACATTTATTATCTCGCACAGTTTCTGTGAATCAGGGATTTAGGAGCATCTTGCTTGAGTTGTTTGGCTAGGGATTGCTCATGAGATTGCAGTCATCTTAAGTCTTGATTGGGGACAGACGACCTACTTGTAAGGCTCACTCACATGGCTGGCAAGCTGGTGCTGGCTGCTGGTGGGAGGCCTCAATTTCTCTCCGGGGCTGCTTGGGGGTTCTCTGTGGCAGCTGGCTTCCCTAAGTGCAAGCAATCAAAGTGACCATGGCAGAAGCCACATGCTTTTTATAGTCTGGCCTCAGAAGTCACATATCATCACCCTCACCATACTCTTGGTCACACAGACCAACTCTGATGTGAGGGAAATTACACAAGGACATGAATATCAGGAAGAAAGGATCATTAGGGACAATCTTGGAGGCTGGCTAATACAATATTTCTTTAAGAGGTTTTCTAGATTCCCTAACTCCACATGACCTACTCTTCCTTGTTCTCAATATCTCAAATTTTTTAAAAATCAGAGCTCCTGGAGATCTCCCAATAGAACTACATTTTCTCTTTTTTATAATTATTTAGTATTATTTAAAGTGTGAATCTGAAAAATTGTTTTGGTTAATTATCAAAGGACATAGTGTGGAATAACCTTGTTCTCTAAAATCCTGGTCTGTCAGAAACTGTTCTGGGATCATATCAGTGAAAACATATCATCCCTTTCTTGCCTGGGGGATTTGAATTCTCTGAGTCTATTTGAATTAGAAAAGTGACCTCAACTTAACAGTGCACAGGTTCAGATAAGGAGCATTCAAACACAATATTCTATGTTAATCTTAAATTTATGTTTCCCAGGAAATAGAACCTTGAGTCTGCTTCTCAACCCAGGATTGATATCACATACAGATCTGATTTGCTTTGAGCCTACCAATGCCTGCTTCATTTAGATTTTACTACAATCCTTTCTTCCCCTAATAACGGCCCCTCATTTCTTCCTGTTTCTGGAGACATGCCCAAAGTTCTTCTGCTGTGTACTGTTCTTTGCTGTAGTAAGTTAATAAACCTAACTTTGTTGGGTTATAGGGTTGTCCCTGGTGATCTTTATCATATTGGCTTTATCAACAACTAAAATTATTTGAGCTCATATAACTAATTTTATGTTTTTGAACTTCACATGCTTCTTGAACAAGGGTACCTTTTAGAGTATCTTGTCAATGGGTCCTATCTTTCCTCTGTTTTGAAATCTATTTCCTAAATAGACTATATTTTTGATTAACCTTGATTGTATTTCTGTCATTGTTACAAACTCCAAAATAATGGAAACCTTTCTCTCAAGGTTTCCAGCACTTTTCCTACATCATTCTGAAATTTATTAGTGAATTAGTAACATTCCCTCTTGTCTTCCTGAGCTATTCCTTCTCTGGTCCTTTGGAATTCAGCCACAAAATCATCTTTGTCAATCCTTAACTGAAAGCTATAGACAAAACTAAATATTTTCTCATTTAAACTCTCATAGTGCCTCGTTCGTAACTTTAATATGGCACTTACCACATTTATAATTTATAATTTTGTTTTATGCTCTCTTCTCTGGACAATAGTGATTCCAACCTGTTCATCCTTGTATTCTCTGTGCTCGGCATACCTAATTACCTAAATGTTATATGAGGCAATGAACATGTCCACAAGGCAAACAGAGAATTTAGCAGAAGCGCCACGTTTGCACAACTTAGAATCGACTCTGAAGCATCCGTACGCACATGTCATTACTGTATCTGGTCTCTGTGATTTTCCTAATCTGTATTAGGCAACCACCAATTCATACCGAGAAAATACCTAGGGCACCACTGTTTCGTAGGTTACTTTAAAGTGTAGACTACCTTAATAGTGCGTGTATTTTGCGAGGTTTGATGAACTTATTTTCTGACTGACACACTTGATTTTCTCGTTTCCTCAACTGAAAACAGCAGTTCTTTAAGTGACCGTATATATGCTAGGCTAAAGGCTAGACTAACACTTTCTGCATCATAGGGTCAGACAGGAGAAGAATGCTGTCATCTGTAAAGCCTTTCTGATTCTGGGAGTAAGGCCAGCATTAATGCAACGCACCATTGTTACTTCTGAATGTCCTTTTGCAAAGAACAGTGTTTCTCAAAGTTTTTGTTTGAGCAGACCTACATAGAGAATACATTTTATGTCCACACCCGTGATACCTACATCCAAAAAACTGGAATAAAAACAAGTCCTTTACTATGTGATTCACTGAGATTTTTCTATTCTTCTCAATTTCATTAAAAAAAAAAAAAAAAAAAGTGGTGGTCCCTATCTACTAAACCGATTTCATGATACTCTAGAGATTATAGCCCACGGTTCTGGAAAACACTGGTTTGGAGAAAGGCATTTGATCCGCAGTCACTGTTCTCACATCTCCCTCCACCTCCCTACAAGTTCTTGACTCTTCCGTTTTCATCCACATAACTGCCGTGCCCCAATGTTGGGTGTAAACGCCTGTGATGGGGCCGTCCCCCTGTTTCCTGGGCTCCTTGAAGAGGGTGGTGACGGACCCCACAGCGGGGGGGACAGGCAGGGCCCACGAAGTCCTCCGTGCAGGCCGGGCCGCCCTTCCAGTTGCTGTGAAGCCAGCGTGCATGGGCGGAGGGTGGATGGTGAAAGGCAGCGGTGAGGCTGCGGCAGCAGCGAGACCTCTCGGGTACGAAGAGCAGAAGGGAGACCTCCCGCATCTCGGCGCCGCGACCCCGGCGACCTGCGGGGTCCGCGCGTGCGCAGCGCGCGTCCCGGGACGGTCGGGCCCCGAGGTGCTCGCGCGCGCTCCCGCCGCGCCACAGTCCGCGGTGGGCTCAGTCGCGCGGCCGGCGCCGCCCCCGCCCCGCGCGCTCCTCTCCTCCCAGGCTTCTCCGGCTTCCTGCGCTGAGGGAGTCGTCGCCGCGTCCCCTTCGCCGGCTTGCTCGCCCTGGCGGCGCCGTGGCGGCCTTCGGCACGTAGCGGACGGCGCGAAGCTCCTCGCTGGCGGGGCCGCGCTCCTGCTGCTCTGCCTGCTCCGCCAGCGGCGCCGCGGCCTCGCCTGCCCGGGTAAGAAGGGCCCTGGCCGCGTCGCCTTCCTGGACACAGGCCGGCGCCCCGCACGCTCTCCCGCCCCGCCCGGCGCCTTTGCCCAGCGGGCTCAGGCGGAGAGAGAGCCGGCCGCGGCTGCTGCCAGGCTCCGGGCTCAGCGTGTCCCGCTGTCCCCGCGGCGCCGGCGTCCCTGCGCTCTCTGCGCCCCAGCCCCGAGGCAGTGGTCTCCTGTCGAGGGCGGCGGGAGGGGGAAGCGACGTGTCCCCTCCCTTTTCCCCACACCGCCTCCTTTCTGTGTCAACTTGCCGGGTGTGTCCTAGTGTTGCCGTCTCTTCTCCAGACAGACCGTGGAAGTGTTTGTGGATGTGTGGTCTGAGGGTGGGGATTGCCCTAGCCAGACTGGGCGTTGTTGTCCCCAGTCACTTGGTCGAGGTTTGGGCTCAGTGACCGAATTCAGAGTCGCGGGCGGGTCATGGGAATAGTCCCGGGTGCACGGGGCAGGAGTGCCTGCTAAAGTGGCGCCCCCGTGGCGGTGGGCGGTGGACGCCCTGGCATTTCATCTGGAAAGGCTGGATCGGCGTTTGGGGGGCGACGTTCCCTGCCTCCAAAGGAAGGTGGACGGTGAAAGTGTGTTTAGGTGACGACCAAAATCCGTCTAAACTACACTCCCCTGCTCCCACCGCGAGAGAATTTTAATGTTTATATTTACCTTTGGGAGGTTACAAGATTAGAGGAACGAAGAGAGAGCATTGAGTGACGGTTGTGGGATTACAGGCGTAACAGTTTTTATTTGCTGGGCGGCACTTGCCTTCAGCAAGTGCGTGAGAATTGGTTACTTCCAAACATTTTTTTCAGTCATTGGATATTTCATGTTAAATCTCGGCATACTGCTTTCATGCATTTTATTTCGTTCATCCGTCTGGGCCGGTACTGTTCCCTCCTGTTTTCGATTAGCCAAAAATACCTAATTAGTAGTAAAATTTGGACTAAAACACTGGCAGGTGGACTTCAAGGTCATAGTCCCCTCTCCACAAAGTTTTTTCTAGCCTTCTCCTATCTTCTTTATCCCACTAAAGTCTGAAGCGATGGTCTTTCTTTTCCTTCCTAAATCCACATAACAAAGTTGAAAGTAGTACATCATAGTACAAACAGTGCCGTACCTATTGACTTGTCTTCTATTCAGTTTGCTTTTAAAAGGATTAATCCTGGAAAATATAAAACCAAAATTTTCTATTGGACTGTATGCTTTCTGAGCTCCCAGTTGCAAATAGAAGTCATCTGGGAATATGCAAATAGAAAGTGTGTAACGCTTTAACTTGAATTACATTTTTGCAGAGAAGTGTTTCAGTGCGTAGAACAGGAGTTTTAATATGGGGGAGGGGACTCGAGGACAGCCCTAACAGCTCTGGCTTACTTTTATGATATTTTAAAAAACTTTAGTGGAGTATTACATACATATATAAAAGTACACATGTTAAAGTGTAAAACTTGAAGAATTTTCACAAGTAGAACACGCCCGTGGTATCGGCTCCCGGATCAACAAATTATTAGCATCCTAGAAACTCTCCTCATGTCCCAGTCACACTCTAAGGTAACTGATATACCGATTTATAAGGCATAGATTATCGAGAAAAGGACATTTTAAACATAACCTAATGAGAAATAGTAGCAATAGCTGTAAAGCAGTATAATAGAGTTTGCCTTATAGTTTTAGCTGTTCATTTCCCATTGGAAAATGATTAAGTATCTTTTTGAGGAACTTTGTGAACTTTTTGGAGAATTAAATTATGAAACAGGTATTTACTTAACAAAAGATTGTTTTTAATCTTTTGCATTGGGATGAGTAGGGACAACCTTTATTTCACACTTTAAATATTTTGTGGGAGGAGAATGCAGATTATGAGCCGATGAGCATGAAGTTTAAATTGCTGAGATAAAATGATTGAACTATTTTGAGATCATGAAGAATGGTATTAAGTCTATCTTTGTAGATGTTATACTTCCAGAATCTTATGAATATGTTTCAGTCACTGCCTTTGGTATCACAGTTTGAAGATTAGAAAATTCTAATGGCCTTTTAGATATCTTTGGTAACAGGACTAATTAATTTCAATATCTGGTGCTTAATTAAGGAACCTGTGGCTGCTTAGCCTTCTTTTGTCTTATGTTGTTCACAGTAGGTTTCCTTTAGAATTTGGATGGGTAATAGAGCTAGTAAACCACTTTAAAAGTCACAGAGTAACATTATTCCATACATTAGGAAATGAGTAACCTGATGTTCTAGGTTATTTTGAATTTTTATTGATGCAGGGTTTTGTTATTGTGGAAAATTTCACACAAGTAGAATAATATAATGATCCCCCCTGTACCCTTTACCCAAGAGGTACCAACAATATTCTGCTGTTCTTGTTTCATCTATGAGTTTGTCTGCTCCTCATCTCTTCTTTCACAGGTTTTTAGGAAAAATTTATTTATTATTGCTATTACTATTATTATTATTATTATTATTATTGGCTGCTTTGGATTTATTTCACTCTTCTCTTTCTAGGTTCTTACAGTGGAAATTTGGATGATTGATTTGAGACTTTCTCCTTTTTAATATGTGTATTTGATGCTATCAACTTTCCTCTCAGTACTGCTTTTAACTATATGATACAAATTTTGATATGCTGTATTTTTATTTTCATTCAGTTCGATGACTGTATTTCATAAGTTTTGGTGTGTTTTTATTTTCATCTGTCACAAGATTTTTTTTTTAAGTTTATTTATTTATTTATTTATAAATTTTATTTTGTCGATATACATTGTGGGGGAGGGCGGAGAGGGAGGAGGGAGGGAGGTTTTGGTAAGGGCAACAATAATCAACCACAATGTCACAAGATATTTTTAATATCCTTTGTGATTTCTTCTATGACCAATTGGTTGTTTAAGAGTGTACTGTTTCAGTCTGGGGGCTGACTGATCAACTGAAAGGAAATCCCTAAACAAGTAGTTATTTCTTTGGTAGGGTACTCTTAATTCAGCAGGAGATAATATAACAGCACAAAAAGCATCCTGCTTTGGACTTTTTAGGCCAACATCACATTCTTTGGCTTTGCTGAGATTTTGACATAAGGGATATATTTTTATCCAGATGTCAGGCTGTGAATCTTTTTCTTTTTCTTTTTTTTCTTTGGGGAGATAAATAACTTTTCTTGGAAATGTATTCTAGAGGAGAGAGAAGACTGGTGTCTGCACTTTTGGAATCACTTTCTGGCTTTCTTTCTTTTTTTGAACAGTGTGACCTCAGACAAAACTTGTTTCTTTCTATGAGTTACTGTACTCAAATCCAGTCACCTGATTTTTCAATTACAATGTAACTGATCATGTGATTAAGTGATAAAGATATGTTTGTGGCTGTGATAGTGGAACTGCATTAAAGGAGAATTTATAAAGGACCAAGAAAATTTAGAGAGAATATCTGTCTCTATACAAGCGTCCTTCAAAAAGCTTGTGGACAATAGAATTAAGATTGTACCGATCTTCCTGGGAACATTTTGAAGTACCCTCATGTAATATGGGTATAGTAATAAAAATAAAAATATACTTATTGAGCATCTACTCTGAGCAAGTCTGTAGGTCTCTTCTTGGCTATCAAGTGACAATCTTCATAAAGTTCTCTGTAATTTTGCAACATCCAGCATTTCCCCGTGGACCAAATATTAGCCGAAGTTCCCAGAGTTGTTACTGCGATGAAATAATAGGCATAGCTGGGATTTAGCACAGCATAAATAATTAATTCTTACTTTGATGAGAACAAAGTGAGAAAATGGATTTTGCATAAGAGGTTTCAAGTAAACTTTGTCAGGTAGTATGATGAGAAAGACGAATTAGGCAAAATGTATAGAAGTATGCCCTTGTATATTACATAGAATAAATGCCTAATTATGTATGCTATTACTGTAGTTATGGATTAAACATATATTCCTACCTTATTTCAGATGTCAACTTTTTATTTATAACCTAGCTATTTATAAGACATTTTATCACAGAAGCTCAAATATACCTGATTTAACATTTTTTCCTTAATAAAAATAGGCTTAGGGAAACCAAAAAAAAAAAATTAAGAATCTCCAACACAAGCAAGGAAACTCAGCTTGTAAATAGCATGGAGAAAAACAATATCTGGCAAAGACATAACAAACAGTAAAGAAGATTGACTCAGAAAATGAGTCTGGTGTTTATATAGAGTGTGCTGTTATAATGTTTAAAGCATTATGGAATTTATATTGGTGTTCATGGCAACATCTAATCTACCTTGGAAACTTATGTTGACATTGTTTTGTACTCAGGATGCATGTCAAAGAGGTTTGGCTACTGTAAGTAGCAGAATTCTTGTATACCCTTTTACCCAGTTTCCCCTAGTGTTACCACTGTCGCTAAGAAATCCACATTGATATAACATTGTTAACTAAACTGCAGACTTTATTTGAATTTTCCCAGTTTTTCCATTCGTGCCCTTTTTTGTTCCAGGATTCAGTGGGGTTGCATTTAGTCATCATGACTCCTTATTCGCCTCCAATCTGTGACCGTTTCTTAGCCTTCCCTTGTTTTTCAAGAACTTGACACTGTTGAAGAGCAATGGTCAGATATTTTATGAAAAGTCCCTCAGTCTGTGTTTGTCTGATGTTTTCTCATGATTAGAAAGGAGTTACAGATTTTTTTTGGAAGAAAACCATAGAAACAAAGTGCCCTTCTCATTGCGTCAGAGATACATGATGTCGACATTTACTGATCAGCTTATGACTGGTCATGTTAACCTCAGTCACTTTGTTAAGGTGACGTCTGCCAGGTTTCTCTACTATAAAATTACTAATTTTTTTCCTTTCTATGCTCTGTTCATCAGAAGCTAGTTACCTATTAATTTTTAGCTCCGACCAATAAGTGAGAACATGTGGTATTTCTCTTTCTGTGCCTGACTTATTTCACTTAATATAATTCTCTCATTCACACACACACACACACACACACACACACACGCACGCAAAAAAAACCGGGGGGGGGGGGAAGAAGATATAACAACCACAATTACTTGAAGTTGATACGACAAGCAAACAGAAAGGACATTGTTGAGGGGGAGGGGGGGAGGGAGAAGGGAGGGAGGTTTTGGTGATGGGGAGCAATAATCAGCCACAATTTATATCGACAAAATAAAATTTAAAAATAAATAAATAAATAAATAAAATAAATTAAAAAAAAAAAAAAAAAAAAGCAAGTTACCAAGTTTGGTAAACACTTAAGGGCTGGGGAAATAAATTAAACCTCCTGGAGGGAGAAGTATCAAAGAACTTATGGATATATGTTAAAATCACCAAAGCATTTCATACATATTTTGAGGAGGATATTTTGAGGATATAGAACTATTCAATTTCTCTTTAAAGTTCCACCTACTAATTTAGCATTCATTCCTGAGACTTACGCACAATAATTATTACTGAGATATTCAAATAGTGATTTTTTTATTGCCCTCATTCCTTCTTCCCCACTTTATTTATTCAATCATTATTTCTATCAATAGGGACTAATAGATATTTATTTTGTTCTTTGAGTTATAATCCAATACTAGAGGAGAAAGGGGTTCTTTAGCCGAATGGTGCAGCAGGTCAGCTGGATGGTAGGTCTGAAGATCCAAGTCTCACTCAAGATCTCTACACTTCATTTGTGGAATAGAAGGAACCATGCAGGCTGGGACAATGACACTTTAGTCACAGCTGGTGTAGACAGATGATTAATAACTAGAGGGGGTCTCCATAATGCCTTAGAGAATATGAGACCCCAGAACTTTGACACAAGCCTCAATGGAGGAAAGCCTGGGAAGAGGGCTTTTTCATATTTAAATTTCATTCTAAAATGCAATAGGTTTAACAAATGGTGCTGGGACAACCGGATATCCACATGCAAATGAATGAAGTTGGACACCTACCTCACACCATATGCAAAAATTAACTCAAAATAGATCAACAACCTAAATGGAAGAGGTAAAACTGAAAACCCCCTAGAAGAAAACCTGGAGAGTAAATCTTCACGACCTTGGATTTGGCAATGGATTCTTAGGTATGACACCAAAAGCATAAGTTACAAAAGAAAAACATAAATAAATTTGATTCCATCAAAATTTAAATGTTTTGTGTTAAAAAAAAAAACATTATTAAGAAAGTGAAAAGGCAAAATACAGAATGGGAGAAAATATTTGCAAATCATGTTTAATAAGGATTTAGTATCTAGAATATGTAAGGAACACTCACAACTCAACAACAAAAAGACAAACAACCCAATTTTTAGAAGGGCAAAAACATTGAGTAGATATTTCTCCAAAGAAGATTAACAAATGGCAACAAAAACTTGAAATGGTACTCAAAATCATTAGTCATTGGGGAAATGCAAATGAAGACCACAATGAGATATCACTTCACACCCATTAAAATGGCTATAATAATAATGATAATAATAAATGTAAGACAACGAGTGTTGGCAAGGATGTGGAGAAATTATTATTATTTTTAATTTTAACTTTTATTGAAGTAAAATTGATTATACATATTTTGGCGTTTCAACATTGAGATATGTTGATCAAATCAATATTACTAGCATATATATTGTTACAAATTGTAATTATTCTTTATGCCCCTTGTCCAGTCCGTCTTCATCCCCCTTTCCCTCCCTCCGCCCCCCTCTAATCACCCTACATTTCTTCTCACGCTCTGAAAGAATAATGGTTACTGTTGATTTGCTGCCCAAATGATCTGTCCAATGCTGAGAGGCATGATCAGGTCCCCCAATACTATCATAGAGCAGATGCCTCTTCCATCACTCTGAAATGGGCTCTGTGGAGACAGACATCCTCCTCCTTTCTCTGCTGGTGACTCTCGTTGTGTCAACTCACCCCAGTGGCTGGCGGACCATCTGCATGGTGGGTGTGGCATCTAGCTGCCTTCATGGCAGCCGTCATTATCGTAGTAGCTATGGTGGGCCACCCACACGGAGGAGATATTTTTGGCCTGCTCTGTGGTGCTGGCAGTGTGCCTGGTTGTGGAGAGTGTCTGATCCTCAGTTCCATGCCCTGGGTCACTGAGTGGGTCCCAAGGCACTGGCATAGTGTGCCTGATTGTGGGAGGGCGGTCCAGTCCCCTTCTCCATGCCCCAGATACCTGGGTGGGCCCTGGGGCGCTGGCACAGGGTGCCTGGTTGTGGGATGGGGGTCTTGTCCCCATCTCCATGCCCCAGGTCCCTGAGCAGGCCCCAAGGTGATGGTATGGTGTACCTGGTTGTGGGAGGGGGGTCTGGTCCCCTTTACCTTCCCCTGGATCCCTGAGTGGGACCCAAAACATTGGTGTAGGGTGCCTGGTTGTAGGAAGGGGATCTGGTCCCCTTCTCCATGTCCTGGGTCCCTGGGAAGGCCCCAAGGCACTGGCATGGTGTGCCTGGTTATGAGACAGAGGTTTGGTCCCCTTCTCCATGCCCTGGGTCCCTTGGCAGGCCCCAAAGTGTTGGCATGGTGAGCCTGGTTGTGGGAGGTGGATCCAGTCCCCTTCACCATGCTCCAGGTCCCTGGGTGGGCCCTGAGGCGCTTGCATTCTGATGCCTGGTTGTGGGAGGGGTTCTGGTCCCCTTCTTCATGCCTTGTGTCCCCAGATGGGGCCCAGAGGCACTATCACTGCATGCCTGTGGGAAGGGGGTCCAGTCCCTGGCTGCTAGCCCCAGGTCCCCAGGCAGGCCCCTAGGCATTGGTGGTATGCTGGTATGTGGGAGTGGGGTCCAGTCCGTGACTCCAATCCTCAGGTTCTGGGCGGAGCCCTGAGGTGCTGGCAGTGTGAGGGCTTGTGGGCACGGGTCCTGCCCCTGGCTTCATGCCTCAAGTCCCCTGGTGGGCCCCAAGGCATTCATGGTGTGCCTGGGCCGGAACTAAGATTTTGTCCTTTCTTGCTTCTAAAACAGGGGAACTTCCTGTGGGAGCCTGTGCTTGAGCTGTGTGGTTGAGGGAAATTGCTACTTTGCTGCCGTTTCCCTAGGGAAGACTTTTTGTGCAGCTCAGGGTTTAATGGTTGACCTTATAGGTACTTTTGGCTCTCCACATACTCGGTGCACCTGTGTTGTGCAGAAACTGATCTGGGCTGGAGTTTTTTCATCAAACTGCACCCCATGAAATTCTGTATACCCGACCAGTCTCCTCTTGAGATCCAGGATCAGCTGTCCATGCTGTGTCCCAGTGTTCTGCCGGTGGGCCTGTCTCCTCCACCGCCCATGCTCCAAACACTTCCCATGGGACAGGCCCTGTGCTGGTCCCCTGTGATGACTCACTGGCCTCTGAGTGGCTCCCTTTTGTCAGCTGTTCTGGCTCCTCGCTCCTGTGTGGGTCCACAGGAACCCTGTTAGTGGTCTTGCTGTCCTGGAAGCCACCAAAGTCCTCTTCTCCTCTGCCGCCTCCACGTAACTCCATCTAAAGGGCACAGTTGTGGCTTCTGCCGGCTCCTGCTCCATGTGCTCCAGCATTAAAGTGGCTGCAGCCCAAATGCTGAGAGCAGTTTTTTCTTTCTCTATTCGTGGTTTCTCTCGCCTTCATGAGTTCCATAGGTCTCTCCTCCTCTTCACCTGAGCTCCAGCGGCCCCAGCTTGACTGGTTACATTTTTATAGTTGTAAATTTGTTGATTTGTGGGAGAGAGTGACACTGGGGACTGTCTATTGTGACATCTTGACCGGAAGTCAGATGTGGAGAAATTAGAACCCTTATTTATTGTTGGTGATTGCAGCCCTCCCAGGACTGTAAGCCAAATAAACCTCTGTTCTTTATAAATTACCCAGTCTCAGGTAATTCTGTTATCGCAACACTAAAGGGATTAATACAGTGAATGTCACCTAATTACAAAAAAGTTTTAAATGTAGTAGGTGATGTATTCACCTGGTTAAAAGCTGAAAAGATACAAACTTATTCAGTGAAAAGTCTTCTTCTTTCCCCACACTTGGTTACCCTTCCTGAAGTCAACCAATATTATCAACTTCATGAGTATCTTTCCATAGATATTTCATTCTTCCACAAACAAATAAATATATATTACCCTCTGCTCTTGCACCACACTCCTTTTATGAATGGTAACATACTCTTCTGCACCTGGCTTATTTTTTTGCTTACCATTATATTTGGAAATAATTCTATGTTAGTAGATACAGAATTGCTTCATTCTTTTAATAGATGTGTAATAGTCCATTACATTTATTTATCCAGTCTTCCACTAATGGACATTGAGAAAAGTTCCCAATTCTTTGCTTTTACAAAGATACATTATACGTTTGAAATTTCACTTATATGAGAGTACATCCGCAGAATCAATTCCCTGAAGTAGAATTGCTGAGTCAGAGCATATATGCATTTGTAGCCTGAGATTAGGGTCAGGGCTAGGGTTAGGGTTAGGGTTAGGGTTAGGGTTTGGGCTAGGTTTAAGGTTAGGGATAGGGTTAGGGTTAGGGTGAGGTTTAGGTTTAGGGCTAGGTTTAGGGCTAGGGTTAGGGCTAGGGTTTGGGCTTGGACTGGGGTTAGGTTTAGGGTTAGTGTTATGGTTAGGGTTAGGGTAAGGGTTAGGGCTAGGCTTAGGGTTAGCGTTAGGTGTAGTACTAGGGTTAGGGCTAGTATTAGGGTTAGGGTTTGGGATAAAGAGATGGTTAGTGTTAGGAATAGGGTTATTGTAAAGGTTATGCCTAGGATTTGGGGTAGGGATAGGCTTAGGGACAGGGATAGGCTTAATGTTAGGGTTAGGGTTCGGTTTAGGATTAGGGTTCTTGCTAGGGTTAGGGCGAGGGTTAGGCCTAAGATTAGGTCTAAACCTAGTGTGAATTTCTAAAGCCATTATACACAGGCAGCCCTCAACTTGGCTGTCACTGGGTCCCAGGGTAAAGCGGCAGAGTCAGGTCAGGTGCATTGAATGCACGCTTGTCTGAGTGAACTTGGTGGAACAGCACACCTGGGATGGGAGGGTCTTGACTGTGAGGCCTTAAAAACATTTTGCCTCTTTTTCAGCAGAAACAGTTTCTTATTCTACAGTATTCTCTGTACCAAGGATCTGCAATTGTTTGCTATAAAAAGCCAGAGAGTAAATAGTTTTGGCTTTGCCGTCTATAAAGTTCTGGGACAACTGCTAATCTCTGTCTAGATACTGACAACATGTAAGTGACATGAAAATAAAGAACTTTATTTACAAAAACAGGCAGTGGGTGCAATGGAATGTTATTTAGCCTTGAAACAAAAGGAAATTCTGACACACGCGACAACGTGGATGACCCTTGAGGGCATTATGCTAAATGTACGAAGCCAGCCACATTTATATCAGGTAGTAGAGTAGTCCAGTTCATAGAGATAGAAAGTAGAACGGGGCTGCCAGGGGCTGGGGGAGGGAGGATTTGGGAGATGTTGTTTAATGAACACAAAGTTTCAATTTGGGAAGGTGAAGAGGTTCGGGTGATGGCTGGTGTGGCTGGTAGCATAGCACTGTGGGTGGACTTAATGCCACGAAAACGTACACCTGGGTTACGTTTTGGGTTGTGTTAGGGTTAGGGTTAAGATTATTGTTAGGGTTAGGGTTACGGCTAGGGTTAGGCTTAGGGTTAGGGTTAGAGTTAGGGTTAGGGTTAGGGTTATGGTTGGGGCTAGGTTTGGGTTAGGTTTAGGGTTAGGGTTAGGTTTACGATTAGGGTTAGTGGTAGGGTTAGGGCTAGGGTTAGGCGTAGGGTTAAGGTTAGGGTTAGGGTTAGGGTTAGGGTTAGGGTAAGGGTTAGATTTAGGTTTCCGGTTTGGGTTAGGGTTCATGCTAGGGTTAGGGCTAGGTTTAGGCCTAGGGCGAGGCTTAGGTTTAAGGCTAGCGTTAGGGTTAGTGTTAGGGTTAGGGTTAGGGTTAGATTTAGGGGTAGGATTATGTTTAGGTTTAGGGTTAGGGCTAGGGTTAGGGTTAGGTTTAGGGTTTTGGTTAGGCTTAGTGCTGGAGGTAGGGCTAGGTTTGAGCCTAGGGCTAGGTTTAGGTTTAGGGCAAGGTTAAGGGTTAGGTTTAGGCTAAGCGTTATTGTTAGGGTTAGAGTTATGGTTAGGGCTAGGGTTAGGGTTAGTGCTAGGGTTAGGGCAAGAGTTAGTGTTAGGGCTAGGGTTAGGGTTTGGGTTAGGCTTCGCGCTAGGGCTGGGGTTAGGGTTAGGGTTTGTGTTATGGTTTGGGTTAGAGTTAGAGTTAGGGCTAGGCTTAGGTTTAGGGTTAGTGTTAGGCTTAGGATTAGGGTTCGTGCTAGGGTTAGGGCTAGGGCTAGGCCTAGGCCTAGGCTTAGGTTTAGGGCTACGAATAGGGCTAGAGTTAGGGGCAGGGTTAAGGTTAGGTTTACGGAGATGGTTAGTGTTAGGGATAGCTTTATTGTTAGAGTTAAGGCTATCGTTCGGGGTATGGTTAGAATTAGGTTTAGGGTTAGGGTTAGGTTTTGGGTTGGGCTAGGGTTAGGGTTAGGCTTAGGGTAAGTGTTAGGGTTAGGGTTATGGCTAGTGCTAGGGCTATGTCTAGGGGTTACGGCTAGGGTTAGGGTTAGTTTAGGGTTAGGGTTAGGGTTAGCACTAGGGCTGCAGCTAGGCTTAGGGTTAGGGTTAGGGTTAGGTGTAGGACTAGAGTTAGGGTAGGGTTAGGGTTAGGGTTAGGGTTAAGGAGATGGTTAGTGTTAGGAATAGGTTTATTGTTAGGGTTTTGGCTAGGATTTGGTGTAGGGTCAGGCTTAAGGATAGGGTTAGGATTAATGTTAGGGTTAGGGTTTGGTTTAGGATTAGGGTTAGTGCTAGGGTCAGGGGTAGGGTTAGGCCTAGGATTAGGTCTAACCCTAATGTGAATTCCTAAAGCCATTATACACAGGCAGCCCTCAACTTGGCTGTCACTGGGTCCCAGGGTAAAGCGGCAGAGCCAGGTCAGGTGCATTGAATGCACGCTTGTCTGAGCGAACTTGGTGGAACAGCACACTGGGGATGCGGGGTGGTCTTGAGTGTGAGGCCTTGAAAACCTTTTGCCTCTTTTTCAGCAGCAACAGTTTCTTATTCTACCGTATTCTCTGTAACATGGATCTGCAATTGTTTGCTATAAAAAGCCAGAGAGTAAATAGTTTTGGCTTGGCCGTCTGTAAAGTTCTAGGACAACTGCTAATCTCTGTCTAGATACTGACAACATGTAAGTGACCTGAAAATAAAGAACTTTATTTACAAAAACAGGCAGTGGGTGCAATGGAATGTTATTTAGCCTTGAAACAGAAGGAAATTCTGACACACGCCACAACGTGGATGACCCTTGAGGGCATTATGCTAAATGTACGAAGCCAGCCACATTTATATCAGGTAGTAGAGTAGTCCAGTTCATAGAGATAGAAAGTAGAACGGGGCTGCCAGGGGCTGGGGGAGGGAGGAGTGGGGAGATGTTGTTTAATGAACACAAAGTTTCAATTTGGGAAGGTGAAGAGGTTCGGGTGATGGCTGGTGTGGCTGGTTGCATAGCACTGTGGGTGGACTTAATGCCACGAAAACGTACACCTGGGTTACGTTTTGGGATGTGTTAGGGTTAGGGTTAAGATTATTGTTAGGGTTAGGGTTAAGGCTAGGGTTAGAGTTAGGGTAAGGGTTAGGGTTAGGGTTGGAGCTAGGCTTAGGGTTAGGTTTAGGGTTAGGGTTAGGTTTACGATTAGGGTTAGTGGTAGGGTTAGGGCTAGGGTTAGGCCTAGGCCTAGGGTTAGGCTTAGTGTTAGGGTTAGGGTAAGGGTTAGATTTAGGTTTCCGTTTTGGGTTAGGGTTAATGCTAGGGTTAGGGCTAGGTTTAGGCCTCGGGCGAGGCTTAGGTTTAAGGCTAGCGTTAGGGTTAGTGTTAGTGTTAGGGTTAGGGTTAGATTTAGGGGTAGGATTATGTTTAGGTTTAGGGTTAGGGCTAGGGTTAGGGTTAGGTTTAGGGTTTTGGTTAGGCTTAGTTTTAGGGTTAGGTTTAGGGTTACGTTTAGGATTAGGGTTAGTGCTGGAGGTAGGGCTAGGTTTGAGCCTAGGGCTAGGTTTAGGTTTAGGGCAAGGTTAAGGGTTAGGTTCAGGCTAAGCGTTATTGTTAGGGTTAGAGTTATGGTTAGTGCTAGGGTTAGGGTTAGGGCTAGGCTTAGGGCAAGAGTTAGTGTTAGGGCTAGGGTTAGAGTTTGGGTAAGGCTTTGCGCTAGGGCTGGGGTTAGGGTTAGGGTTTGTGTTATGGTTTGGGTTAGGGTTAGAGTTAGGGCTAGGCTTAGGTTTAGGGTTAGTGTTAGGCTTAGGATTAGTGTTAGTGCTAGGGTTAGGGCTAGGGCTAGGCCTAGGCCTAGGCTTAGGTTTAGGGCTACGGATAGGGCTAGAGTTAGGGTCAGGGTTAAGGTTAGGTTTACGGAGATGGTTAGTGTTAGGGATAGGGTTATTGTTAGAGTTAAGGCTATCGTTCGGGGTATGGTTAGAGTTAGGTTTAGGGTTAGGGTTAGGTTTTGGGTTGGGGTAGGGTTAGGGTTAGGATTACTGTTATGGTTAGGGTTAGGCTTAGGGTAAGTGTTAGGGTTAGGGTTATGGCTAGTGCTAGGGCTATGGCTAGGGTTAGGGCTAGGGTTAGGGTTAGTTTAGGGTTAGGGTTAGGGTTAGCACTAGGGCTGCGGCTAGGCTTAGGGTTAGGGTTAGGGTTAGGTGTAGGACTAGAGTTAGGGTTAGGGTTAGGGTTAGGGTTAAGGAGATGGTTAGTTGTAGGAATAGGGTTATTGTTAGGGTTTTGGCTAGGATTTGGTGTAGGGTCAGGCTTAAGAATAGGGTTAGGATTAATGTTAGGGTTAGGGTTTGGTTTAGGATTAGGGTTAGTGCTAGGGTTAGGGGTAGGGTTAGGCCTAGGATTAGGTCTAACCCTAATGTGAATTCCTAAAGCCATTATACACAGGCAGCCCTCAACTTGGCTGTCACTGGGTCCCAGGGTAAAGCGGCAGAGCCAGGTCAGGTGCATTGAATGCACGCTTGTCTGAGCGAACTTGGTGGAACAGCACACTGGGGATGCGGGGTGGTCTTGACTGTGAGGCCTTAAAAACATTTTGCCTCTTTTTCAGCAGAAACAGTTTCTTATTCTACAGTATTCTCTGTACCAAGGATCTGCAATTGTTTGCTATAAAAAGCCAGAGAGTAAATAGTTTTGGCTTTGCCGTCTATAAAGTTCTGGGACAACTGCTAATCTCTGTCTAGATACTGACAACATGTAAGTGACATGAAAATAAAGAACTTTATTTACAAAAACAGGCAGTGGGTGCAATGGAATGTTATTTAGCCTTGAAACAAAAGGAAATTCTGACACACGCGACAACGTGGATGACCCTTGAGGGCATTATGCTAAATGTACGAAGCCAGCCACATTTATATCAGGTAGTAGAGTAGTCCAGTTCATAGAGATAGAAAGTAGAACGGGGCTGCCAGGGGCTGGGGGAGGGAGGATTTGGGAGATGTTGTTTAATGAACACAAAGTTTCAATTTGGGAAGGTGAAGAGGTTCGGGTGATGGCTGGTGTGGCTGGTAGCATAGCACTGTGGGTGGACTTAATGCCACGAAAACGTACACCTGGGTTACGTTTTGGGTTGTGTTAGGGTTAGGGTTAAGATTATTGTTAGGGTTAGGGTTACGGCTAGGGTTAGGCTTAGGGTTAGGGTTAGAGTTAGGGTTAGGGTTAGGGTTATGGTTGGGGCTAGGTTTGGGTTAGGTTTAGGGTTAGGGTTAGGTTTACGATTAGGGTTAGTGGTAGGGTTAGGGCTAGGGTTAGGCGTAGGGTTAAGGTTAGGGTTAGGGTTAGGGTTAGGGTTAGGGTTAGGGTTAGGGTAAGGGTTAGATTTAGGTTTCCGGTTTGGGTTAGGGTTCATGCTAGGGTTAGGGCTAGGTTTAGGCCTAGGGCGAGGCTTAGGTTTAAGGCTAGCGTTAGGGTTAGTGTTAGGGTTAGGGTTAGGGTTAGATTTAGGGGTAGGGTTATGTTTAGGTTTAGGGTTAGGGCTAGGGTTAGGGTTAGGTTTAGGGTTTTGGTTAGGCTTAGTGCTGGAGGTAGGGCTAGGTTTGAGCCTAGGGCTAGGTTTAGGTTTAGGGCAAGGTTAAGGGTTAGGTTTAGGCTAAGCGTTATTGTTAGGGTTAGAGTTATGGTTAGGGCTAGGGTTAGGGTTAGTGCTAGGGTTAGGGCAAGAGTTAGTGTTAGGGCTAGGGTTAGGGTTTGGGTTAGGCTTCGCGCTAGGGCTGGGGTTAGGGTTAGGGTTTGTGTTATGGTTAGGGTTAGGGTTAGAGTTAGGGCTAGGCTTAGGTTTAGGGTTAGTGTTAGGCTTAGGATTAGGGTTCGTGCTAGGGTTAGGGCTAGGGCTAGGCCTAGGCCTAGGCTTAGGTTTAGGGCTACGAATAGGGCTAGAGTTAGGGGCAGGGTTAAGGTTAGGTTTACGGAGATGGTTAGTGTTAGGGATAGCTTTATTGTTAGAGTTAAGGCTATCGTTCGGGGTATGGTTAGGGTTAGGTTTAGGGTTAGGGTTAGGATTTGGGTTGGGCTAGGGTTAGGGTTAGGCTTAGGGTAAGTGTTAGGGTTAGGGTTATGGCTAGTGCTAGGGCTATGTCTAGGGGTTACGGCTAGGGTTAGGGTTAGTTTAGGGTTAGGGTTAGGGTTAGCACTAGGGCTGCAGCTAGGCTTAGGGTTAGGGTTAGGGTTAGGTGTAGGACTAGAGTTAGGGTAGGGTTAGGGTTAGGGTTAGGGTTAAGGAGATGGTTAGTGTTAGGAATAGGTTTATTGTTAGGGTTTTGGCTAGGATTTGGTGTAGGGTCAGGCTCAAGGATAGGGTTAGGATTAATGTTAGGGTTAGGGTTTGGTTTAGGATTAGGGTTAGTGCTAGGGTCAGGGGTAGGGTTAGGCCTAGGATTAGGTCTAACCCTAATGTGAATTCCTAAAGCCATTATACACAGGCAGCCCTCAACTTGGCTGTCACTGGGTCCCAGGGTAAAGCGGCAGAGCCAGGTCAGGTGCATTGAATGCACGCTTGTCTGAGCGAACTTGGTGGAACAGCACACTGGGGATGCGGGGTGGTCTTGAGTGTGAGGCCTTGAAAACCTTTTGCCTCTTTTTCAGCAGCAACAGTTTCTTATTCTACCGTATTCTCTGTAACATGGATCTGCAATTGTTTGCTATAAAAAGCCAGAGAGTAAATAGTTTTGGCTTGGCCGTCTGTAAAGTTCTAGGACAACTGCTAATCTCTGTCTAGATACTGACAACATGTAAGTGACCTGAAAATAAAGAACTTTATTTACAAAAACAGGCAGTGGGTGCAATGGAATGTTATTTAGCCTTGAAACAGAAGGAAATTCTGACACACGCCACAACGTGGATGACCCTTGAGGGCATTATGCTAAATGTACGAAGCCAGCCACATTTATATCAGGTAGTAGAGTAGTCCAGTTCATAGAGATAGAAAGTAGAACGGGGCTGCCAGGGGCTGGGGGAGGGAGGAGTGGGGAGATGTTGTTTAATGAACACAAAGTTTCAATTTGGGAAGGTGAAGAGGTTCGGGTGATGGCTGGTGTGGCTGGTTGCATAGCACTGTGGGTGGACTTAATGCCACGAAAACGTACACCTGGGTTACGTTTTGGGATGTGTTAGGGTTAGGGTTAAGATTATTGTTAGGGTTAGGGTTAAGGCTAGGGTTAGAGTTAGGGTAAGGGTTAGGGTTAGGGTTGGAGCTAGGCTTAGGGTTAGGTTTAGGGTTAGGGTTAGGTTTACGATTAGGGTTAGTGGTAGGGTTAGGGCTAGGGTTAGGCCTAGGCCTAGGGTTAGGCTTAGGGTTAGGGTTAGGGTAAGGGTTAGATTTAGGTTTCCGTTTTGGGTTAGGGTTAATGCTAGGGTTAGGGCTAGGTTTAGGCCTCGGGCGAGGCTTAGGTTTAAGGCTAGCGTTAGGGTTAGTGTTAGTGTTAGGGTTAGGGTTAGATTTAGGGGTAGGATTATGTTTAGGTTTAGGGTTAGGGCTAGGGTTAGGGTTAGGTTTAGGGTTTTGGTTAGGCTTAGTTTTAGGGTTAGGTTTAGGGTTACGTTTAGGATTAGGGTTAGTGCTGGAGGTAGGGCTAGGTTTGAGCCTAGGGCTAGGTTTAGGTTTAGGGCAAGGTTAAGGGTTAGGTTCAGGCTAAGCATTATTGTTAGGGTTAGAGTTATGGTTAGTGCTAGGGTTAGGGTTAGGGCTAGGCTTAGGGCAAGAGTTAGTGTTAGGGCTAGGGTTAGGGTTTGGGTAAGGCTTCGCGCTAGGGCTGGGGTTAGGGTTAGGGTTTGTGTTATGGTTTGGGTTAGGGTTAGAGTTAGGGCTAGGCTTAGGTTTAGGGTTAGTGTTAGGCTTAGGATTAGTGTTAGTGCTAGGGTTAGGGCTAGGGCTAGGCCTAGGCCTAGGCTTAGGTTTAGGGCTACGGATAGGGCTAGAGTTAGAGTCAGGGTTAAGGTTAGGTTTACGGAGATGGTTAGTGTTAGGGATAGGGTTATTGTTAGAGTTAAGGCTATCGTTCGGGGTATGGTTAGAGTTAGGTTTAGGGTTAGGGTTAGGTTTTGGGTTGGGGTAGGGTTAGGGTTAGGATTACTGTTATGGTTAGGGTTAGGCTTAGGGTAAGTGTTAGGGTTAGGGTTATGGCTAGTGCTAGGGCTATGGCTAGGGTTAGGGCTAGGGTTAGGGTTAGTTTAGGGTTAGGGTTAGGGTTAGCACTAGGGCTGCGGCTAGGCTTAGGGTTAGGGTTAGGGTTAGGTGTAGGACTAGAGTTAGGGTTAGGGTTAGGGTTAAGGAGATGGTTAGTTGTAGGAATAGGGTTATTGTTAGGGTTTTGGCTAGGATTTGGTGTAGGGTCAGGCTTAAGAATAGGGTTAGGATTAATGTTAGGGTTAGGGTTTGGTTTAGGATTAGGGTTAGTGCTAGGGTTAGGGGTAGGGTTAGGCCTAGGATTAGGTCTAACCCTAATGTGAATTCCTAAAGCCATTATACACAGGCAGCCCTCAACTTGGCTGTCACTGGGTCCCAGGGTAAAGCGGCAGAGCCAGGTCAGGTGCATTGAATGCACGCTTGTCTGAGCGAACTTGGTGGAACAGCACACTGGGGATGCGGGGTGGTCTTGACTGTGAGGCCTTAAAAACATTTTGCCTCTTTTTCAGCAGAAACAGTTTCTTATTCTACAGTATTCTCTGTACCAAGGATCTGCAATTGTTTGCTATAAAAAGCCAGAGAGTAAATAGTTTTGGCTTTGCCGTCTATAAAGTTCTGGGACAACTGCTAATCTCTGTCTAGATACTGACAACATGTAAGTGACATGAAAATAAAGAACTTTATTTACAAAAACAGGCAGTGGGTGCAATGGAATGTTATTTAGCCTTGAAACAAAAGGAAATTCTGACACACGCGACAACGTGGATGACCCTTGAGGGCATTATGCTAAATGTACGAAGCCAGCCACATTTATATCAGGTAGTAGAGTAGTCCAGTTCATGGAGATAGAAAGTAGAACGGGGCTGCCAGGGGCTGGGGGAGGGAGGATTTGGGAGATGTTGTTTAATGAACACAAAGTTTCAATTTGGGAAGGTGAAGAGGTTCGGGTGATGGCTGGTGTGGCTGGTAGCATAGCACTGTGGGTGGACTTAATGCCACGAAAACGTACACCTGGGTTACGTTTTGGGTTGTGTTAGGGTTAGGGTTAAGATTATTGTTAGGGTTAGGGTTACGGCTAGGGTTAGGCTTAGGGTTAGGGTTAGAGTTAGGGTTAGGGTTAGGGTTATGGTTGGGGCTAGGTTTGGGTTAGGTTTAGGGTTAGGGTTAGGTTTACGATTAGGGTTAGTGGTAGGGTTAGGGCTAGGGTTAGGCGTAGGGTTAAGGTTAGGGTTAGGGTTAGGGTTAGGGTTAGGGTAAGGGTTAGATTTAGGTTTCCGGTTTGGGTTAGGGTTCATGCTAGGGTTAGGGCTAGGTTTAGGCCTAGGGCGAGGCTTAGGTTTAAGGCTAGCGTTAGGGTTAGTGTTAGGGTTAGGGTTAGGGTTAGATTTAGGGGTAGGGTTATGTTTAGGTTTAGGGTTAGGGCTAGGGTTAGGGTTAGGTTTAGGGTTTTGGTTAGGCTTAGTGCTGGAGGTAGGGCTAGGTTTGAGCCTAGGGCTAGGTTTAGGTTTAGGGCAAGGTTAAGGGTTAGGTTTAGGCTAAGCGTTATTGTTAGGGTTAGAGTTATGGTTAGGGCTAGGGTTAGGGTTAGTGCTAGGGTTAGGGCAAGAGTTAGTGTTAGGGCTAGGGTTAGGGTTTGGGTTAGGCTTCGCGCTAGGGCTGGGGTTAGGGTTAGGGTTTGTGTTATGGTTAGGGTTAGGGTTAGAGTTAGGGCTAGGCTTAGGTTTAGGGTTAGTGTTAGGCTTAGGATTAGGGTTCGTGCTAGGGTTAGGGCTAGGGCTAGGCCTAGGCCTAGGCTTAGGTTTAGGGCTACGAATAGGGCTAGAGTTAGGGGCAGGGTTAAGGTTAGGTTTACGGAGATGGTTAGTGTTAGGGATAGCTTTATTGTTAGAGTTAAGGCTATCGTTCGGGGTATGGTTAGAGTTAGGTTTAGGGTTAGGGTTAGGTTTTGGGTTGGGCTAGGGTTAGGGTTAGGCTTAGGGTAAGTGTTAGGGTTAGGGTTATGGCTAGTGCTAGGGCTATGTCTAGGGGTTACGGCTAGGGTTAGGGTTAGTTTAGGGTTAGGGTTAGGGTTAGCACTAGGGCTGCAGCTAGGCTTAGGGTTAGGGTTAGGGTTAGGTGTAGGACTAGAGTTAGGGTAGGGTTAGGGTTAGGGTTAGGGTTAAGGAGATGGTTAGTGTTAGGAATAGGTTTATTGTTAGGGTTTTGGCTAGGATTTGGTGTAGGGTCAGGCTTAAGGATAGGGTTAGGATTAATGTTAGGGTTAGGGTTTGGTTTAGGATTAGGGTTAGTGCTAGGGTCAGGGGTAGGGTTAGGCCTAGGATTAGGTCTAACCCTAATGTGAATTCCTAAAGCCATTATACACAGGCAGCCCTCAACTTGGCTGTCACTGGGTCCCAGGGTAAAGCGGCAGAGCCAGGTCAGGTGCATTGAATGCACGCTTGTCTGAGCGAACTTGGTGGAACAGCACACTGGGGATGCGGGGTGGTCTTGAGTGTGAGGCCTTGAAAACCTTTTGCCTCTTTTTCAGCAGCAACAGTTTCTTATTCTACCGTATTCTCTGTAACATGGATCTGCAATTGTTTGCTATAAAAAGCCAGAGAGTAAATAGTTTTGGCTTGGCCGTCTGTAAAGTTCTAGGACAACTGCTAATCTCTGTCTAGATACTGACAACATGTAAGTGACCTGAAAATAAAGAACTTTATTTACAAAAACAGGCAGTGGGTGCAATGGAATGTTATTTAGCCTTGAAACAGAAGGAAATTCTGACACACGCCACAACGTGGATGACCCTTGAGGGCATTATGCTAAATGTACGAAGCCAGCCACATTTATATCAGGTAGTAGAGTAGTCCAGTTCATAGAGATAGAAAGTAGAACGGGGCTGCCAGGGGCTGGGGGAGGGAGGAGTGGGGAGATGTTGTTTAATGAACACAAAGTTTCAATTTGGGAAGGTGAAGAGGTTCGGGTGATGGCTGGTGTGGCTGGTTGCATAGCACTGTGGGTGGACTTAATGCCACGAAAACGTACACCTGGGTTACGTTTTGGGATGTGTTAGGGTTAGGGTTAAGATTATTGTTAGGGTTAGGGTTAAGGCTAGGGTTAGAGTTAGGGTAAGGGTTAGGGTTAGGGTTGGAGCTAGGCTTAGGGTTAGGTTTAGGGTTAGGGTTAGGTTTACGATTAGGGTTAGTGGTAGGGTTAGGGCTAGGGTTAGGCCTAGGCCTAGGGTTAGGCTTAGGGTTAGGGTTAGGGTAAGGGTTAGATTTAGGTTTCCGTTTTGGGTTAGGGTTAATGCTAGGGTTAGGGCTAGGTTTAGGCCTCGGGCGAGGCTTAGGTTTAAGGCTAGCGTTAGGGTTAGTGTTAGTGTTAGGGTTAGGGTTAGATTTAGGGGTAGGATTATGTTTAGGTTTAGGGTTAGGGCTAGGGTTAGGGTTAGGTTTAGGGTTTTGGTTAGGCTTAGTTTTAGGGTTAGGTTTAGGGTTACGTTTAGGATTAGGGTTAGTGCTGGAGGTAGGGCTAGGTTTGAGCCTAGGGCTAGGTTTAGGTTTAGGGCAAGGTTAAGGGTTAGGTTCAGGCTAAGCATTATTGTTAGGGTTAGAGTTATGGTTAGTGCTAGGGTTAGGGTTAGGGCTAGGCTTAGGGCAAGAGTTAGTGTTAGGGCTAGGGTTAGGGTTTGGGTAAGGCTTCGCGCTAGGGCTGGGGTTAGGGTTAGGGTTTGTGTTATGGTTTGGGTTAGGGTTAGAGTTAGGGCTAGGCTTAGGTTTAGGGTTAGTGTTAGGCTTAGGATTAGTGTTAGTGCTAGGGTTAGGGCTAGGGCTAGGCCTAGGCCTAGGCTTAGGTTTAGGGCTACGGATAGGGCTAGAGTTAGAGTCAGGGTTAAGGTTAGGTTTACGGAGATGGTTAGTGTTAGGGATAGGGTTATTGTTAGAGTTAAGGCTATCGTTCGGGGTATGGTTAGAGTTAGGTTTAGGGTTAGGGTTAGGTTTTGGGTTGGGGTAGGGTTAGGGTTAGGATTACTGTTATGGTTAGGGTTAGGCTTAGGGTAAGTGTTAGGGTTAGGGTTATGGCTAGTGCTAGGGCTATGGCTAGGGTTAGGGCTAGGGTTAGGGTTAGTTTAGGGTTAGGGTTAGGGTTAGCACTAGGGCTGCGGCTAGGCTTAGGGTTAGGGTTAGGGTTAGGTGTAGGACTAGAGTTAGGGTTAGGGTTAGGGTTAGGGTTAAGGAGATGGTTAGTTGTAGGAATAGGGTTATTGTTAGGGTTTTGGCTAGGATTTGGTGTAGGGTCAGGCTTAAGAATAGGGTTAGGATTAATGTTAGGGTTAGGGTTTGGTTTAGGATTAGGGTTAGTGCTAGGGTTAGGGGTAGGGTTAGGCCTAGGATTAGGTCTAACCCTAATGTGAATTCCTAAAGCCATTATACACAGGCAGCCCTCAACTTGGCTGTCACTGGGTCCCAGGGTAAAGCGGCAGAGCCAGGTCAGGTGCATTGAATGCACGCTTGTCTGAGCGAACTTGGTGGAACAGCACACTGGGGATGCGGGGTGGTCTTGACTGTGAGGCCTTAAAAACATTTTGCCTCTTTTTCAGCAGAAACAGTTTCTTATTCTACAGTATTCTCTGTACCAAGGATCTGCAATTGTTTGCTATAAAAAGCCAGAGAGTAAATAGTTTTGGCTTTGCCGTCTATAAAGTTCTGGGACAACTGCTAATCTCTGTCTAGATACTGACAACATGTAAGTGACATGAAAATAAAGAACTTTATTTACAAAAACAGGCAGTGGGTGCAATGGAATGTTATTTAGCCTTGAAACAAAAGGAAATTCTGACACACGCGACAACGTGGATGACCCTTGAGGGCATTATGCTAAATGTACGAAGCCAGCCACATTTATATCAGGTAGTAGAGTAGTCCAGTTCATGGAGATAGAAAGTAGAACGGGGCTGCCAGGGGCTGGGGGAGGGAGGATTTGGGAGATGTTGTTTAATGAACACAAAGTTTCAATTTGGGAAGGTGAAGAGGTTCGGGTGATGGCTGGTGTGGCTGGTAGCATAGCACTGTGGGTGGACTTAATGCCACGAAAACGTACACCTGGGTTACGTTTTGGGTTGTGTTAGGGTTAGGGTTAAGATTATTGTTAGGGTTAGGGTTACGGCTAGGGTTAGGCTTAGGGTTAGGGTTAGAGTTAGGGTTAGGGTTAGGGTTATGGTTGGGGCTAGGTTTGGGTTAGGTTTAGGGTTAGGGTTAGGTTTACGATTAGGGTTAGTGGTAGGGTTAGGGCTAGGGTTAGGCGTAGGGTTAAGGTTAGGGTTAGGGTTAGGGTTAGGGTTAGGGTAAGGGTTAGATTTAGGTTTCCGGTTTGGGTTAGGGTTCATGCTAGGGTTAGGGCTAGGTTTAGGCCTAGGGCGAGGCTTAGGTTTAAGGCTAGCGTTAGGGTTAGTGTTAGGGTTAGGGTTAGGGTTAGATTTAGGGGTAGGGTTATGTTTAGGTTTAGGGTTAGGGCTAGGGTTAGGGTTAGGTTTAGGGTTTTGGTTAGGCTTAGTGCTGGAGGTAGGGCTAGGTTTGAGCCTAGGGCTAGGTTTAGGTTTAGGGCAAGGTTAAGGGTTAGGTTTAGGCTAAGCGTTATTGTTAGGGTTAGAGTTATGGTTAGGGCTAGGGTTAGGGTTAGTGCTAGGGTTAGGGCAAGAGTTAGTGTTAGGGCTAGGGTTAGGGTTTGGGTTAGGCTTCGCGCTAGGGCTGGGGTTAGGGTTAGGGTTTGTGTTATGGTTAGGGTTAGGGTTAGAGTTAGGGCTAGGCTTAGGTTTAGGGTTAGTGTTAGGCTTAGGATTAGGGTTCGTGCTAGGGTTAGGGCTAGGGCTAGGCCTAGGCCTAGGCTTAGGTTTAGGGCTACGAATAGGGCTAGAGTTAGGGGCAGGGTTAAGGTTAGGTTTATGGAGATGGTTAGTGTTAGGGATAGCTTTATTGTTAGAGTTAAGGCTATCGTTCGGGGTATGGTTAGAGTTAGGTTTAGGGTTAGGGTTAGGTTTTGGGTTGGGCTAGGGTTAGGGTTAGGCTTAGGGTAAGTGTTAGGGTTAGGGTTATGGCTAGTGCTAGGGCTATGTCTAGGGGTTACGGCTAGGGTTAGGGTTAGTTTAGGGTTAGGGTTAGGGTTAGCACTAGGGCTGCAGCTAGGCTTAGGGTTAGGGTTAGGGTTAGGTGTAGGACTAGAGTTAGGGTAGGGTTAGGGTTAGGGTTAGGGTTAAGGAGATGGTTAGTGTTAGGAATAGGTTTATTGTTAGGGTTTTGGCTAGGATTTGGTGTAGGGTCAGGCTTAAGGATAGGGTTAGGATTAATGTTAGGGTTAGGGTTTGGTTTAGGATTAGGGTTAGTGCTAGGGTCAGGGGTAGGGTTAGGCCTAGGATTAGGTCTAACCCTAATGTGAATTCCTAAAGCCATTATACACAGGCAGCCCTCAACTTGGCTGTCACTGGGTCCCAGGGTAAAGTGGCAGAGCCAGGTCAGGTGCATTGAATGCACGCTTGTCTGAGCGAACTTGGTGGAACAGCACACTGGGGATGCGGGGTGGTCTTGAGTGTGAGGCCTTGAAAACCTTTTGCCTCTTTTTCAGCAGCAACAGTTTCTTATTCTACCGTATTCTCTGTAACATGGATCTGCAATTGTTTGCTATAAAAAGCCAGAGAGTAAATAGTTTTGGCTTGGCCGTCTGTAAAGTTATGTCACAACTGCTAATCTCTGTCTAGATACTGACAACATGTAAGTGACCTGAAAATAAAGAACTTTATTTACAAAAACAGGCAGTGGGTGCAATGGAATGTTATTTAGCCTTGAAACAGAAGGAAATTCTGACACACGCCACAACGTGGATGACCCTTGAGGGCATTATGCTAAATGTACGAAGCCAGCCACATTTATATCAGGTAGTAGAGTAGTCCAGTTCATAGAGATAGAAAGTAGAACGGGGCTGCCAGGGGCTGGGGGAGGGAGGAGTGGGGAGATGTTGTTTAATGAACACAAAGTTTCAATTTGGGAAGGTGAAGAGGTTCGGGTGATGGCTGGTGTGGCTGGTTGCATAGCACTGTGGGTGGACTTAATGCCACGAAAACGTACACCTGGGTTACGTTTTGGGATGTGTTAGGGTTAGGGTTAAGATTATTGTTAGGGTTAGGGTTAAGGCTAGGGTTAGAGTTAGGGTAAGGGTTAGGGTTAGGGTTGGAGCTAGGCTTAGGGTTAGGTTTAGGGTTAGGGTTAGGTTTACGATTAGGGTTAGTGGTAGGGTTAGGGCTAGGGTTAGGCCTAGGCCTAGGGTTAGGCTTAGGGTTAGGGTTAGGGTAAGGGTTAGATTTAGGTTTCCGTTTTGGGTTAGGGTTAATGCTAGGGTTAGGGCTAGGTTTAGGCCTCGGGCGAGGCTTAGGTTTAAGGCTAGCGTTAGGGTTAGTGTTAGTGTTAGGGTTAGGGTTAGATTTAGGGGTAGGATTATGTTTAGGTTTAGGGTTAGGGCTAGGGTTAGGGTTAGGTTTAGGGTTTTGGTTAGGCTTAGTTTTAGGGTTAGGTTTAGGGTTACGTTTAGGATTAGGGTTAGTGCTGGAGGTAGGGCTAGGTTTGAGCCTAGGGCTAGGTTTAGGTTTAGGGCAAGGTTAAGGGTTAGGTTCAGGCTAAGCGTTATTGTTAGGGTTAGAGTTATGGTTAGTGCTAGGGTTAGGGTTAGGGCTAGGCTTAGGGCAAGAGTTAGTGTTAGGGCTAGGGTTAGGGTTTGGGTAAGGCTTCGCGCTAGGGCTGGGGTTAGGGTTAGGGTTTGTGTTATGGTTTGGGTTAGGGTTAGAGTTAGGGCTAGGCTTAGGTTTAGGGTTAGTGTTAGGCTTAGGATTAGTGTTAGTGCTAGGGTTAGGGCTAGGGCTAGGCCTAGGCCTAGGCTTAGGTTTAGGGCTACGGATAGGGCTAGAGTTAGGGTCAGGGTTAAGGGTAGGTTTACGGAGATGGTTAGTGTTAGGGATAGGGTTATTGTTAGAGTTAAGGCTATCGTTCGGGGTATGGTTAGAGTTAGGTTTAGGGTTAGGGTTAGGTTTTGGGTTGGGGTAGGGTTAGGGTTAGGATTACTGTTATGGTTAGGGTTAGGCTTAGGGTAAGTGTTAGGGTTAGGGTTATGGCTAGTGCTAGGGCTATGGCTAGGGTTAGGGCTAGGGTTAGGGTTAGTTTAGGGTTAGGGTTAGGGTTAGCACTAGGGCTGCGGCTAGGCTTAGGGTTAGGGTTAGGGTTAGGTGTAGGACTAGAGTTAGGGTTAGGGTTAGGGTTAGGGTTAAGGAGATGGTTAGTTGTAGGAATAGGGTTATTGTTAGGGTTTTGGCTAGGATTTGGTGTAGGGTCAGGCTTAAGAATAGGGTTAGGATTAATGTTAGGGTTAGGGTTTGGTTTAGGATTAGGGTTAGTGCTAGGGTTAGGGGTAAGGTTAGGCCTAGGATTAGGTCTAACCCTAATGTGAATTCCTAAAGCCATTATACACAGGCAGCCCTCAACTTGGCTGTCACTGGGTCCCAGGGTAAAGCGGCAGAGGCAGGTCAGGTGCATTGAATGCACGCTTGTCTGAGCGAACTTGGTGGAACAGCACACTGGGGATGCGGGGTGGTCTTGACTGTGAGGCCTTAAAAACATTTTGCCTCTTTTTCAGCAGAAACAGTTTCTTATTCTACAGTATTCTCTGTACCAAGGATCTGCAATTGTTTGCTATAAAAAGCCAGAGAGTAAATAGTTTTGGCTTTGCCGTCTATAAAGTTCTGGGACAACTGCTAATCTCTGTCTAGATACTGACAACATGTAAGTGACATGAAAATAAAGAACTTTATTTACAAAAACAGGCAGTGGGTGCAATGGAATGTTATTTAGCCTTGAAACAAAAGGAAATTCTGACACACGCGACAACGTGGATGACCCTTGAGGGCATTATGCTAAATGTACGAAGCCAGCCACATTTATATCAGGTAGTAGAGTAGTCCAGTTCATAGAGATAGAAAGTAGAACGGGGCTGCCAGGGGCTGGGGGAGGGAGGATTTGGGAGATGTTGTTTAATGAACACAAAGTTTCAATTTGGGAAGGTGAAGAGGTTCGGGTGATGGCTGGTGTGGCTGGTTGCATAGCACTGTGGGTGGACTTAATGCCACGAAAACGTACACCTGGGTTACGTTTTGGGATGTGTTAGGGTTAGGGTTAAGATTATTGTTAGGGTTAGGGTTAAGGCTAGGGTTAGAGTTAGGGTAAGGGTTAGGGTTAGGGTTGGAGCTAGGCTTAGGGTTAGGTTTAGGGTTAGGGTTAGGTTTACGATTAGGGTTAGTGGTAGGGTTAGGGCTAGGGTTAGGCCTAGGCCTAGGGTTAGGCTTAGGGTTAGGGTTAGGGTAAGGGTTAGATTTAGGTTTCCGTTTTGGGTTAGGGTTAATGCTAGGGTTAGGGCTAGGTTTAGGCCTCGGGCGAGGCTTAGGTTTAAGGCTAGCGTTAGGGTTAGTGTTAGTGTTAGGGTTAGGGTTAGATTTAGGGGTAGGATTATGTTTAGGTTTAGGGTTAGGGCTAGGGTTAGGGTTAGGTTTAGGGTTTTGGTTAGGCTTAGTTTTAGGGTTAGGTTTAGGGTTACGTTTAGGATTAGGGTTAGTGCTGGAGGTAGGGCTAGGTTTGAGCCTAGGGCTAGGTTTAGGTTTAGGGCAAGGTTAAGGGTTAGGTTCAGGCTAAGCATTATTGTTAGGGTTAGAGTTATGGTTAGTGCTAGGGTTAGGGTTAGGGCTAGGCTTAGGGCAAGAGTTAGTGTTAGGGCTAGGGTTAGGGTTTGGGTAAGGCTTCGCGCTAGGGCTGGGGTTAGGGTTAGGGTTTGTGTTATGGTTTGGGTTAGGGTTAGAGTTAGGGCTAGGCTTAGGTTTAGGGTTAGTGTTAGGCTTAGGATTAGTGTTAGTGCTAGGGTTAGGGCTAGGGCTAGGCCTAGGCCTAGGCTTAGGTTTAGGGCTACGGATAGGGCTAGAGTTAGAGTCAGGGTTAAGGTTAGGTTTACGGAGATGGTTAGTGTTAGGGATAGGGTTATTGTTAGAGTTAAGGCTATCGTTCGGGGTATGGTTAGAGTTAGGTTTAGGGTTAGGGTTAGGTTTTGGGTTGGGGTAGGGTTAGGGTTAGGATTACTGTTATGGTTAGGGTTAGGCTTAGGGTAAGTGTTAGGGTTAGGGTTATGGCTAGTGCTAGGGCTATGGCTAGGGTTAGGGCTAGGGTTAGGGTTAGTTTAGGGTTAGGGTTAGGGTTAGCACTAGGGCTGCGGCTAGGCTTAGGGTTAGGGTTAGGGTTAGGTGTAGGACTAGAGTTAGGGTTAGGGTTAGGGTTAGGGTTAAGGAGATGGTTAGTTGTAGGAATAGGGTTATTGTTAGGGTTTTGGCTAGGATTTGGTGTAGGGTCAGGCTTAAGAATAGGGTTAGGATTAATGTTAGGGTTAGGGTTTGGTTTAGGATTAGGGTTAGTGCTAGGGTTAGGGGTAGGGTTAGGCCTAGGATTAGGTCTAACCCTAATGTGAATTCCTAAAGCCATTATACACAGGCAGCCCTCAACTTGGCTGTCACTGGGTCCCAGGGTAAAGCGGCAGAGCCAGGTCAGGTGCATTGAATGCACGCTTGTCTGAGCGAACTTGGTGGAACAGCACACTGGGGATGCGGGGTGGTCTTGACTGTGAGGCCTTAAAAACATTTTGCCTCTTTTTCAGCAGAAACAGTTTCTTATTCTACAGTATTCTCTGTACCAAGGATCTGCAATTGTTTGCTATAAAAAGCCAGAGAGTAAATAGTTTTGGCTTTGCCGTCTATAAAGTTCTGGGACAACTGCTAATCTCTGTCTAGATACTGACAACATGTAAGTGACATGAAAATAAAGAACTTTATTTACAAAAACAGGCAGTGGGTGCAATGGAATGTTATTTAGCCTTGAAACAAAAGGAAATTCTGACACACGCGACAACGTGGATGACCCTTGAGGGCATTATGCTAAATGTACGAAGCCAGCCACATTTATATCAGGTAGTAGAGTAGTCCAGTTCATGGAGATAGAAAGTAGAACGGGGCTGCCAGGGGCTGGGGGAGGGAGGATTTGGGAGATGTTGTTTAATGAACACAAAGTTTCAATTTGGGAAGGTGAAGAGGTTCGGGTGATGGCTGGTGTGGCTGGTAGCATAGCACTGTGGGTGGACTTAATGCCACGAAAACGTACACCTGGGTTACGTTTTGGGTTGTGTTAGGGTTAGGGTTAAGATTATTGTTAGGGTTAGGGTTACGGCTAGGGTTAGGCTTAGGGTTAGGGTTAGAGTTAGGGTTAGGGTTAGGGTTATGGTTGGGGCTAGGTTTGGGTTAGGTTTAGGGTTAGGGTTAGGTTTACGATTAGGGTTAGTGGTAGGGTTAGGGCTAGGGTTAGGCGTAGGGTTAAGGTTAGGGTTAGGGTTAGGGTTAGGGTTAGGGTAAGGGTTAGATTTAGGTTTCCGGTTTGGGTTAGGGTTCATGCTAGGGTTAGGGCTAGGTTTAGGCCTAGGGCGAGGCTTAGGTTTAAGGCTAGCGTTAGGGTTAGTGTTAGGGTTAGGGTTAGGGTTAGATTTAGGGGTAGGGTTATGTTTAGGTTTAGGGTTAGGGCTAGGGTTAGGGTTAGGTTTAGGGTTTTGGTTAGGCTTAGTGCTGGAGGTAGGGCTAGGTTTGAGCCTAGGGCTAGGTTTAGGTTTAGGGCAAGGTTAAGGGTTAGGTTTAGGCTAAGCGTTATTGTTAGGGTTAGAGTTATGGTTAGGGCTAGGGTTAGGGTTAGTGCTAGGGTTAGGGCAAGAGTTAGTGTTAGGGCTAGGGTTAGGGTTTGGGTTAGGCTTCGCGCTAGGGCTGGGGTTAGGGTTAGGGTTTGTGTTATGGTTAGGGTTAGGGTTAGAGTTAGGGCTAGGCTTAGGTTTAGGGTTAGTGTTAGGCTTAGGATTAGGGTTCGTGCTAGGGTTAGGGCTAGGGCTAGGCCTAGGCCTAGGCTTAGGTTTAGGGCTACGAATAGGGCTAGAGTTAGGGGCAGGGTTAAGGTTAGGTTTATGGAGATGGTTAGTGTTAGGGATAGCTTTATTGTTAGAGTTAAGGCTATCGTTCGGGGTATGGTTAGAGTTAGGTTTAGGGTTAGGGTTAGGTTTTGGGTTGGGCTAGGGTTAGGGTTAGGCTTAGGGTAAGTGTTAGGGTTAGGGTTATGGCTAGTGCTAGGGCTATGTCTAGGGGTTACGGCTAGGGTTAGGGTTAGTTTAGGGTTAGGGTTAGGGTTAGCACTAGGGCTGCAGCTAGGCTTAGGGTTAGGGTTAGGGTTAGGTGTAGGACTAGAGTTAGGGTAGGGTTAGGGTTAGGGTTAGGGTTAAGGAGATGGTTAGTGTTAGGAATAGGTTTATTGTTAGGGTTTTGGCTAGGATTTGGTGTAGGGTCAGGCTTAAGGATAGGGTTAGGATTAATGTTAGGGTTAGGGTTTGGTTTAGGATTAGGGTTAGTGCTAGGGTCAGGGGTAGGGTTAGGCCTAGGATTAGGTCTAACCCTAATGTGAATTCCTAAAGCCATTATACACAGGCAGCCCTCAACTTGGCTGTCACTGGGTCCCAGGGTAAAGTGGCAGAGCCAGGTCAGGTGCATTGAATGCACGCTTGTCTGAGCGAACTTGGTGGAACAGCACACTGGGGATGCGGGGTGGTCTTGAGTGTGAGGCCTTGAAAACCTTTTGCCTCTTTTTCAGCAGCAACAGTTTCTTATTCTACCGTATTCTCTGTAACATGGATCTGCAATTGTTTGCTATAAAAAGCCAGAGAGTAAATAGTTTTGGCTTGGCCGTCTGTAAAGTTATGTCACAACTGCTAATCTCTGTCTAGATACTGACAACATGTAAGTGACCTGAAAATAAAGAACTTTATTTACAAAAACAGGCAGTGGGTGCAATGGAATGTTATTTAGCCTTGAAACAGAAGGAAATTCTGACACACGCCACAACGTGGATGACCCTTGAGGGCATTATGCTAAATGTACGAAGCCAGCCACATTTATATCAGGTAGTAGAGTAGTCCAGTTCATAGAGATAGAAAGTAGAACGGGGCTGCCAGGGGCTGGGGGAGGGAGGAGTGGGGAGATGTTGTTTAATGAACACAAAGTTTCAATTTGGGAAGGTGAAGAGGTTCGGGTGATGGCTGGTGTGGCTGGTTGCATAGCACTGTGGGTGGACTTAATGCCACGAAAACGTACACCTGGGTTACGTTTTGGGATGTGTTAGGGTTAGGGTTAAGATTATTGTTAGGGTTAGGGTTAAGGCTAGGGTTAGAGTTAGGGTAAGGGTTAGGGTTAGGGTTGGAGCTAGGCTTAGGGTTAGGTTTAGGGTTAGGGTTAGGTTTACGATTAGGGTTAGTGGTAGGGTTAGGGCTAGGGTTAGGCCTAGGCCTAGGGTTAGGCTTAGGGTTAGGGTTAGGGTAAGGGTTAGATTTAGGTTTCCGTTTTGGGTTAGGGTTAATGCTAGGGTTAGGGCTAGGTTTAGGCCTCGGGCGAGGCTTAGGTTTAAGGCTAGCGTTAGGGTTAGTGTTAGTGTTAGGGTTAGGGTTAGATTTAGGGGTAGGATTATGTTTAGGTTTAGGGTTAGGGCTAGGGTTAGGGTTAGGTTTAGGGTTTTGGTTAGGCTTAGTTTTAGGGTTAGGTTTAGGGTTACGTTTAGGATTAGGGTTAGTGCTGGAGGTAGGGCTAGGTTTGAGCCTAGGGCTAGGTTTAGGTTTAGGGCAAGGTTAAGGGTTAGGTTCAGGCTAAGCGTTATTGTTAGGGTTAGAGTTATGGTTAGTGCTAGGGTTAGGGTTAGGGCTAGGCTTAGGGCAAGAGTTAGTGTTAGGGCTAGGGTTAGGGTTTGGGTAAGGCTTCGCGCTAGGGCTGGGGTTAGGGTTAGGGTTTGTGTTATGGTTTGGGTTAGGGTTAGAGTTAGGGCTAGGCTTAGGTTTAGGGTTAGTGTTAGGCTTAGGATTAGTGTTAGTGCTAGGGTTAGGGCTAGGGCTAGGCCTAGGCCTAGGCTTAGGTTTAGGGCTACGGATAGGGCTAGAGTTAGGGTCAGGGTTAAGGGTAGGTTTACGGAGATGGTTAGTGTTAGGGATAGGGTTATTGTTAGAGTTAAGGCTATCGTTCGGGGTATGGTTAGAGTTAGGTTTAGGGTTAGGGTTAGGTTTTGGGTTGGGGTAGGGTTAGGGTTAGGATTACTGTTATGGTTAGGGTTAGGCTTAGGGTAAGTGTTAGGGTTAGGGTTATGGCTAGTGCTAGGGCTATGGCTAGGGTTAGGGCTAGGGTTAGGGTTAGTTTAGGGTTAGGGTTAGGGTTAGCACTAGGGCTGCGGCTAGGCTTAGGGTTAGGGTTAGGGTTAGGTGTAGGACTAGAGTTAGGGTTAGGGTTAGGGTTAGGGTTAAGGAGATGGTTAGTTGTAGGAATAGGGTTATTGTTAGGGTTTTGGCTAGGATTTGGTGTAGGGTCAGGCTTAAGAATAGGGTTAGGATTAATGTTAGGGTTAGGGTTTGGTTTAGGATTAGGGTTAGTGCTAGGGTTAGGGGTAAGGTTAGGCCTAGGATTAGGTCTAACCCTAATGTGAATTCCTAAAGCCATTATACACAGGCAGCCCTCAACTTGGCTGTCACTGGGTCCCAGGGTAAAGCGGCAGAGGCAGGTCAGGTGCATTGAATGCACGCTTGTCTGAGCGAACTTGGTGGAACAGCACACTGGGGATGCGGGGTGGTCTTGACTGTGAGGCCTTAAAAACATTTTGCCTCTTTTTCAGCAGAAACAGTTTCTTATTCTACAGTATTCTCTGTACCAAGGATCTGCAATTGTTTGCTATAAAAAGCCAGAGAGTAAATAGTTTTGGCTTTGCCGTCTATAAAGTTCTGGGACAACTGCTAATCTCTGTCTAGATACTGACAACATGTAAGTGACATGAAAATAAAGAACTTTATTTACAAAAACAGGCAGTGGGTGCAATGGAATGTTATTTAGCCTTGAAACAAAAGGAAATTCTGACACACGCGACAACGTGGATGACCCTTGAGGGCATTATGCTAAATGTACGAAGCCAGCCACATTTATATCAGGTAGTAGAGTAGTCCAGTTCATAGAGATAGAAAGTAGAACGGGGCTGCCAGGGGCTGGGGGAGGGAGGATTTGGGAGATGTTGTTTAATGAACACAAAGTTTCAATTTGGGAAGGTGAAGAGGTTCGGGTGATGGCTGGTGTGGCTGGTAGCATAGCACTGTGGGTGGACTTAATGCCACGAAAACGTACACCTGGGTTACGTTTTGGGTTGTGTTAGGGTTAGGGTTAAGATTATTGTTAGGGTTAGGGTTACGGCTAGGGTTAGGCTTAGGGTTAGGGTTAGAGTTAGGGTTAGGGTTAGGGTTATGGTTGGGGCTAGGTTTGGGTTAGGTTTAGGGTTAGGGTTAGGTTTACGATTAGGGTTAGTGGTAGGGTTAGGGCTAGGGTTAGGCGTAGGGTTAAGGTTAGGGTTAGGGTTAGGGTTAGGGTTAGGGTAAGGGTTAGATTTAGGTTTCCGGTTTGGGTTAGGGTTCATGCTAGGGTTAGGGCTAGGTTTAGGCCTAGGGCGAGGCTTAGGTTTAAGGCTAGCGTTAGGGTTAGTGTTAGGGTTAGGGTTAGGGTTAGATTTAGGGGTAGGGTTATGTTTAGGTTTAGGGTTAGGGCTAGGGTTAGGGTTAGGTTTAGGGTTTTGGTTAGGCTTAGTGCTGGAGGTAGGGCTAGGTTTGAGCCTAGGGCTAGGTTTAGGTTTAGGGCAAGGTTAAGGGTTAGGTTTAGGCTAAGCGTTATTGTTAGGGTTAGAGTTATGGTTAGGGCTAGGGTTAGGGTTAGTGCTAGGGTTAGGGCAAGAGTTAGTGTTAGGGCTAGGGTTAGGGTTTGGGTTAGGCTTCGCGCTAGGGCTGGGGTTAGGGTTAGGGTTTGTGTTATGGTTAGGGTTAGGGTTAGAGTTAGGGCTAGGCTTAGGTTTAGGGTTAGTGTTAGGCTTAGGATTAGGGTTCGTGCTAGGGTTAGGGCTAGGGCTAGGCCTAGGCCTAGGCTTAGGTTTAGGGCTACGAATAGGGCTAGAGTTAGGGGCAGGGTTAAGGTTAGGTTTACGGAGATGGTTAGTGTTAGGGATAGCTTTATTGTTAGAGTTAAGGCTATCGTTCGGGGTATGGTTAGAGTTAGGTTTAGGGTTAGGGTTAGGTTTTGGGTTGGGCTAGGGTTAGGGTTAGGCTTAGGGTAAGTGTTAGGGTTAGGGTTATGGCTAGTGCTAGGGCTATGTCTAGGGGTTACGGCTAGGGTTAGGGTTAGTTTAGGGTTAGGGTTAGGGTTAGCACTAGGGCTGCAGCTAGGCTTAGGGTTAGGGTTAGGGTTAGGTGTAGGACTAGAGTTAGGGTAGGGTTAGGGTTAGGGTTAGGGTTAAGGAGATGGTTAGTGTTAGGAATAGGTTTATTGTTAGGGTTTTGGCTAGGATTTGGTGTAGGGTCAGGCTCAAGGATAGGGTTAGGATTAATGTTAGGGTTAGGGTTTGGTTTAGGATTAGGGTTAGTGCTAGGGTCAGGGGTAGGGTTAGGCCTAGGATTAGGTCTAACCCTAATGTGAATTCCTAAAGCCATTATACACAGGCAGCCCTCAACTTGGCTGTCACTGGGTCCCAGGGTAAAGCGGCAGAGCCAGGTCAGGTGCATTGAATGCACGCTTGTCTGAGCGAACTTGGTGGAACAGCACACTGGGGATGCGGGGTGGTCTTGAGTGTGAGGCCTTGAAAACCTTTTGCCTCTTTTTCAGCAGCAACAGTTTCTTATTCTACCGTATTCTCTGTAACATGGATCTGCAATTGTTTGCTATAAAAAGCCAGAGAGTAAATAGTTTTGGCTTGGCCGTCTGTAAAGTTATGTCACAACTGCTAATCTCTGTCTAGATACTGACAACATGTAAGTGACCTGAAAATAAAGAACTTTATTTACAAAAACAGGCAGTGGGTGCAATGGAATGTTATTTAGCCTTGAAACAGAAGGAAATTCTGACACACGCCACAACGTGGATGACCCTTGAGGGCATTATGCTAAATGTACGAAGCCAGCCACATTTATATCAGGTAGTAGAGTAGTCCAGTTCATAGAGATAGAAAGTAGAACGGGGCTGCCAGGGGCTGGGGGAGGGAGGAGTGGGGAGATGTTGTTTAATGAACACAAAGTTTCAATTTGGGAAGGTGAAGAGGTTCGGGTGATGGCTGGTGTGGCTGGTTGCATAGCACTGTGGGTGGACTTAATGCCACGAAAACGTACACCTGGGTTACGTTTTGGGATGTGTTAGGGTTAGGGTTAAGATTATTGTTAGGGTTAGGGTTAAGGCTAGGGTTAGAGTTAGGGTAAGGGTTAGGGTTAGGGTTGGAGCTAGGCTTAGGGTTAGGTTTAGGGTTAGGGTTAGGTTTACGATTAGGGTTAGTGGTAGGGTTAGGGCTAGGGTTAGGCCTAGGCCTAGGGTTAGGCTTAGGGTTAGGGTTAGGGTAAGGGTTAGATTTAGGTTTCCGTTTTGGGTTAGGGTTAATGCTAGGGTTAGGGCTAGGTTTAGGCCTCGGGCGAGGCTTAGGTTTAAGGCTAGCGTTAGGGTTAGTGTTAGTGTTAGGGTTAGGGTTAGATTTAGGGGTAGGATTATGTTTAGGTTTAGGGTTAGGGCTAGGGTTAGGGTTAGGTTTAGGGTTTTGGTTAGGCTTAGTTTTAGGGTTAGGTTTAGGGTTACGTTTAGGATTAGGGTTAGTGCTGGAGGTAGGGCTAGGTTTGAGCCTAGGGCTAGGTTTAGGTTTAGGGCAAGGTTAAGGGTTAGGTTCAGGCTAAGCGTTATTGTTAGGGTTAGAGTTATGGTTAGTGCTAGGGTTAGGGTTAGGGCTAGGCTTAGGGCAAGAGTTAGTGTTAGGGCTAGGGTTAGGGTTTGGGTAAGGCTTCGCGCTAGGGCTGGGGTTAGGGTTAGGGTTTGTGTTATGGTTTGGGTTAGGGTTAGAGTTAGGGCTAGGCTTAGGTTTAGGGTTAGTGTTAGGCTTAGGATTAGTGTTAGTGCTAGGGTTAGGGCTAGGGCTAGGCCTAGGCCTAAGCTTAGGTTTAGGGCTACGGATAGGGCTAGAGTTAGGGTCAGGGTTAAGGGTAGGTTTACGGAGATGGTTAGTGTTAGGGATAGGGTTATTGTTAGAGTTAAGGCTATCGTTCGGGGTATGGTTAGAGTTAGGTTTAGGGTTAGGGTTAGGTTTTGGGTTGGGGTAGGGTTAGGGTTAGGATTACTGTTATGGTTAGGGTTAGGCTTAGGGTAAGTGTTAGGGTTAGGGTTATGGCTAGTGCTAGGGCTATGGCTAGGGTTAGGGCTAGGGTTAGGGTTAGTTTAGGGTTAGGGTTAGGGTTAGCACTAGGGCTGCGGCTAGGCTTAGGGTTAGGGTTAGGGTTAGGTGTAGGACTAGAGTTAGGGTTAGGGTTAGGGTTAGGGTTAAGGAGATGGTTAGTTGTAGGAATAGGGTTATTGTTAGGGTTTTGGCTAGGATTTGGTGTAGGGTCAGGCTTAAGAATAGGGTTAGGATTAATGTTAGGGTTAGGGTTTGGTTTAGGATTAGGGTTAGTGCTAGGGTTAGGGGTAAGGTTAGGCCTAGGATTAGGTCTAACCCTAATGTGAATTCCTAAAGCCATTATACACAGGCAGCCCTCAACTTGGCTGTCACTGGGTCCCAGGGTAAAGCGGCTGAGGCAGGTCAGGTGCATTGAATGCACGCTTGTCTGAGCGAACTTGGTGGAACAGCACACTGGGGATGCGGGGTGGTCTTGACTGTGAGGCCTTAAAAACATTTTGCCTCTTTTTCAGCAGAAACAGTTTCTTATTCTACAGTATTCTCTGTACCAAGGATCTGCAATTGTTTGCTATAAAAAGCCAGAGAGTAAATAGTTTTGGCTTTGCCGTCTATAAAGTTCTGGGACAACTGCTAATCTCTGTCTAGATACTGACAACATGTAAGTGACATGAAAATAAAGAACTTTATTTACAAAAACAGGCAGTGGGTGCAATGGAATGTTATTTAGCCTTGAAACAAAAGGAAATTCTGACACACGCGACAACGTGGATGACCCTTGAGGGCATTATGCTAAATGTACGAAGCCAGCCACATTTATATCAGGTAGTAGAGTAGTCCAGTTCATAGAGATAGAAAGTAGGACGGGGCTGCCAGGGGCTGGGGGAGGGAGGATTTGGGAGATGTTGTTTAATGAACACAAAGTTTCAATTTGGGAAGGTGAAGAGGTTCGGGTGATGGCTGGTGTGGCTGGTAGCATAGCACTGTGGGTGGACTTAATGCCACGAAAACGTACACCTGGGTTACGTTTTGGGTTGTGTTAGGGTTAGGGTTAAGATTATTGTTAGGGTTAGGGTTACGGCTAGGGTTAGGCTTAGGGTTAGGGTTAGAGTTAGGGTTAGGGTTAGGGTTATGGTTGGGGCTAGGTTTGGGTTAGGTTTAGGGTTAGGGTTAGGTTTACGATTAGGGTTAGTGGTAGGGTTAGGGCTAGGGTTAGGCGTAGGGTTAAGGTTAGGGTTAGGGTTAGGGTTAGGGTTAGGGTAAGGGTTAGATTTAGGTTTCCGGTTTGGGTTAGGGTTCATGCTAGGGTTAGGGCTAGGTTTAGGCCTAGGGCGAGGCTTAGGTTTAAGGCTAGCGTTAGGGTTAGTGTTAGGGTTAGGGTTAGGGTTAGATTTAGGGGTAGGGTTATGTTTAGGTTTAGGGTTAGGGCTAGGGTTAGGGTTAGGTTTAGGGTTTTGGTTAGGCTTAGTGCTGGAGGTAGGGCTAGGTTTGAGCCTAGGGCTAGGTTTAGGTTTAGGGCAAGGTTAAGGGTTAGGTTTAGGCTAAGCGTTATTGTTAGGGTTAGAGTTATGGTTAGGGCTAGGGTTAGGGTTAGTGCTAGGGTTAGGGCAAGAGTTAGTGTTAGGGCTAGGGTTAGGGTTTGGGTTAGGCTTCGCGCTAGGGCTGGGGTTAGGGTTAGGGTTTGTGTTATGGTTAGGGTTAGGGTTAGAGTTAGGGCTAGGCTTAGGTTTAGGGTTAGTGTTAGGCTTAGGATTAGGGTTCGTGCTAGGGTTAGGGCTAGGGCTAGGCCTAGGCCTAGGCTTAGGTTTAGGGCTACGAATAGCTCTAGAGTTAGGGGCAGGGTTAAGGTTAGGTTTACGGAGATGGTTAGTGTTAGGGATAGCTTTATTGTTAGAGTTAAGGCTATCGTTCGGGGTATGGTTAGAGTTAGGTTTAGGGTTAGGGTTAGGTTTTGGGTTGGGCTAGGGTTAGGGTTAGGCTTAGGGTAAGTGTTAGGGTTAGGGTTATGGCTAGTGCTAGGGCTATGTCTAGGGGTTACGGCTAGGGTTAGGGTTAGTTTAGGGTTAGGGTTAGGGTTAGCACTAGGGCTGCAGCTAGGCTTAGGGTTAGGGTTAGGGTTAGGTGTAGGACTAGAGTTAGGGTAGGGTTAGGGTTAGGGTTAGGGTTAAGGAGATGGTTAGTGTTAGGAATAGGTTTATTGTTAGGGTTTTGGCTAGGATTTGGTGTAGGGTCAGGCTCAAGGATAGGGTTAGGATTAATGTTAGGGTTAGGGTTTGGTTTAGGATTAGGGTTAGTGCTAGGGTCAGGGGTAGGGTTAGGCCTAGGATTAGGTCTAACCCTAATGTGAATTCCTAAAGCCATTATACACAGGCAGCCCTCAACTTGGCTGTCACTGGGTCCCAGGGTAAAGCGGCAGAGCCAGGTCAGGTGCATTGAATGCACGCTTGTCTGAGCGAACTTGGTGGAACAGCACACTGGGGATGCGGGGTGGTCTTGAGTGTGAGGCCTTGAAAACCTTTTGCCTCTTTTTCAGCAGCAACAGTTTCTTATTCTACCGTATTCTCTGTAACATGGATCTGCAATTGTTTGCTATAAAAAGCCAGAGAGTAAATAGTTTTGGCTTGGCCGTCTGTAAAGTTATGTCACAACTGCTAATCTCTGTCTAGATACTGACAACATGTAAGTGACCTGAAAATAAAGAACTTTATTTACAAAAACAGGCAGTGGGTGCAATGGAATGTTATTTAGCCTTGAAACAAAAGGAAATTCTGACACACGCGACAACGTGGATGACCCTTGAGGGCATTATGCTAAATGTACGAAGCCAGCCACATTTATATCAGGTAGTAGAGTAGTCCAGTTCATAGAGATAGAAAGTAGAACGGGGCTGCCAGGGGCTGGGGGAGGGAGGATTTGGGAGATGTTGTTTAATGAACACAAAGTTTCAATTTGGGAAGGTGAAGAGGTTCGGGTGATGGCTGGTGTGGCTGGTTGTATAGCACTGTGGGTGGACTTAATGCCACGAAAACGTACACCTGGGTTACGTTTTGGGATGTGTTAGGGTTAGGGTTAAGATTATTGTTAGGGTTAGGGTTAAGGCTAGGGTTAGAGTTAGGGTAAGGGTTAGGGTTAGGGTTGGAGCTAGGCTTAGGGTTAGGTTTAGGGTTAGGGTTAGGTTTACGATTAGGGTTAGTGGTAGGGTTAGGGCTAGGGTTAGGCCTAGGCCTAGGGTTAGGCTTAGGGTTAGGGTTAGGGTAAGGGTTAGATTTAGGTTTCCGTTTTGGGTTATGGTTAATGCTAGGGTTAGGGCTAGGTTTAGGCCTCGGGCGAGGCTTAGGTTTAAGGCTAGCGTTAGGGTTAGTGTTAGTGTTAGGGTTAGGGTTAGATTTAGGGGTAGGATTATGTTTAGGTTTAGGGTTAGGGCTAGGGTTAGGGTTAGGTTTAGGGTTTTGGTTAGGCTTAGTTTTAGGGTTAGGTTTAGGGTTACGTTTAGGATTAGGGTTAGTGCTGGAGGTAGGGCTAGGTTTGAGCCTAGGGCTAGGTTTAGGTTTAGGGCAAGGTTAAGGGTTAGGTTCAGGCTAAGCGTTATTGTTAGGGTTAGAGTTATGGTTAGTGCTAGGGTTAGGGTTAGGGCTAGGCTTAGGGCAAGAGTTAGTGTTAGGGCTAGGGTTAGGGTTTGGGTAAGGCTTCGCGCTAGGGCTGGGGTTAGGGTTAGGGTTTGTGTTATGGTTTGGGTTAGGGTTAGAGTTAGGGCTAGGCTTAGGTTTAGGGTTAGTGTTAGGCTTAGGATTAGTGTTAGTGCTAGGGTTAGGGCTAGGGCTAGGCCTAGGCCTAGGCTTAGGTTTAGGGCTACGGATAGGGCTAGAGTTAGGGTCAGGGTTAAGGTTAGGTTTACCGAGATGGTTAGTGTTAGGGATAGGGTTATTGTTAGAGTTAAGGCTATCGTTCGGGGTATGGTTAGAGTTAGGTTTAGGGTTAGGGTTAGGTTTTGGGTTGGGGTAGGGTTAGGGTTAGGATTACTGTTATGGTTAGGGTTAGGCTTAGGGTAAGTGTTAGGGTTAGGGTTATGGCTAGTGCTAGGGCTATGGCTAGGGTTAGGGCTAGGGTTAGGGTTAGTTTAGGGTTAGGGTTAGGGTTAGCACTATGGCTGCGGCTAGGCTTAGGGTTAGGGTTAGGGTTAGGTGTAGGACTAGAGTTAGGGTTAGGGTTAGGGTTAGGGTTAAGGAGATGGTTAGTTGTAGGAATAGGGTTATTGTTAGGGTTTTGGCTAGGATTTGGTGTAGGGTCAGGCTTAAGAATAGGGTTAGGATTAATGTTAGGGTTAGGGTTTGGTTTAGGATTAGGGTTAGTGCTAGGGTTAGGGGTAGGGTTAGGCCTAGGATTAGGTCTAACCCTAATGTGAATTCCTAAAGCCATTATACACAGGCAGCCCTCAACTTGGCTGTCACTGGGTCCCAGGGTAAAGCGGCAGAGCCAGGTCAGGTGCATTGAATGCACGCTTGTCTGAGCGAACTTGGTGGAACAGCACACTGGGGATGCGGGGTGGTCTTGACTGTGAGGCCTTGAAAACCTTTTGCCTCCTTTTCAGCAGCAACAGTTTCTTATTCTACCGTATTCTCTGTAACATGGATCTGCAATTGTTTGCTATAAAAAGCCAGAGAGTAGTTTTGGCTTTGCCTTCTATAAAGTTCTGTCACAACTGCTAATCTCTATCTAGATACTGAGAACATGTAAGTGACCTGAAAATAAAGAACTTTATTTACAAAAACAGGCAGTGGGTGCAATGGAATGTTATTTAGCCTTGAAACAGAAGGAAATTCTGACACACGCGACAACGTGGATGACCCTTGAGGGCATTATGCTAAATGTACGAAGCCAGCCACATTTATATCAGGTAGTAGAGTAGTCCAGTTCATGGAGATAGAAAGTAGAACGGGGCTGCCAGGGGCTGGGGGAGGGAGGATTTGGGAGATGTTGTTTAATGAACACAAAGTTTCAATTTGGGAAGGTGAAGAGGTTCGGGTGATGGCTGGTGGGGCTGGTTGCACAGCACTGTGGGAGGACTTAATGCCACTAAACCGTACACCTGGGTTACGTTTTGGGTTGTGTTAGGGTTAGGGTTAAGATTATTGTTAGGGTTAGGGTTACGGCTAGGGTTAGGGTTAGGGTTAGGGTTATGGTTGAGGCTAGGCTTAGGGTTAGGTTTAGGGTTAGGGTTAGGTTTACGATTAGGGTTAGTGGTAGGGTTAGGGCTAGGGTTAGGCCTAGGGTTAGGGTTAGGGTTAGGGTAAGTTTATTTAGGTTTAGGGTTAGGGTTAGGGTTAATGCTAGGATTTGGGCTAGGTTTAGGCCTAGGGCGAGGCTTAGGTTTAAGGCTAGCGTTAGGGTTAGAGTTAGGGTTAGGGTTAGGGTTAGATTTAGGGCTAGGATTATGTTTAGGTTTAGGGTTAGGGCTAGGGTTAGGGTTAGGTTTAGGGTTATGATTAGTCTTAGTTTTAGGGTTAGGTTTAGGGTTAGGGTTAGGGTTAGGGTTAGGGTTGGGCTAGGGTTAGGGTTAGGATTACTGTTATGGTTAGGGTTAGGCTTAGGGTAAGTGTTAGGGTTAGGGTTATGGCTAGTGCTAGGGCTATGTCTTGGGGTTAGGGCTAGGGTTAGGGTTAGTTTAGGGTTAGGGTTAGGGTTAGCACTAGGGCTGCAGCTAGGCTTAGGGTTAGGGTTAGGGTTAGGTGTAGGACTAGAGTTAGGGTAGGGTTAGGGTTAAGGAGATGGTTAGTGTTAGGAATAGGGTTATTGTTAGGGTTTTGGCTAGGATTTGTTGTAGGGTCAGGCTTAAGGATAGGGTTACGATTAATGTTGGGGTTAGGGTTTGGTTTAGGATTAGGGTTAGTGCTAGGGTTAGCGGTAGGGTTAGGCCTAGGATTAGGTCTAACCCTAATGTGAATTCCTAAAGCCATTATACACAGGCAGCTCTCAACTTGGCTGTCACTGGGTCCCAGGGTAAAGTGGCAGAGCCAGGTCAGGTGCATTGAATGCACGCTTGTCTGAGCGAACTTGGTGGAACAGCACACTGGGCATGGGGGGCGGTCTTGACTGTGAGGCCTTGAAAACATTTGGCCTCTTTTTCAGCAGCAACAGTTTCTTATTCTACCGTATTCTGTGTAACATGGATCTGCAATTGTTTGCTATAAAAAGCCAGAGAGTAAATAGTTTTGGCTTTGCCTTCTATAAAGTTCTGTCACAACTGCTAATCTCTATCTAGTTACTGAGAACATGTAAGTGACCTGAAAATAAAGAACTTTATTTACAAAAACAGGCAGTGGGTGCAATGGAATGTTATTTAGCCTTGAAATAGAAGGAAATTCTGACACACGCGACAACGTGGATGACCCTTGAGGGCATTATGCTAAATGTACGAAGCCAGCCACATTCATATCAGGTAGTAGAGTAGTCCAGTTCATGGAGATAGAAAGTAGAATGGGGCTGCCAGGGGCTGGGGGAGGGAGGATTTGGGAGATGTTGTTTAATGATCAGAAAGTTTCAATTTGGGAAGGTGAAGAGGTTCGGGAGATGGCTGGTGGGGCTGGTTGCACAGCACTGTGGGTGGACTTAATGCCACTAAAATGTACACCTGGGTTACGTTTTGGGTTGTGTTAGGGTTAGGGTTAAGATTATTGTTAGGGTTAGGGTTACGGCTAGGGTTAGGGTTAGGGTTATGGTTGAGGCTAGGCTTAGGGTTAGGTTTAGGGTTAGGGTTAGGTTTACGATTAGGGTTAGTGGTAGGGTTAGGGCTAGGGTTAGGCCTAGGGTTAGACCTAGGGTTAGGGTTAGGGTTAGGGCAAGTTTATTTAGGTTTAGGGTTAGGGTTAGGGTTAATGCTGGGATTAGGGCTAGGTTTAGGCCTAGGGCGAGGCTTAGGTTTAAGGCTAGTGTTAGGGTTAGAGTTAGGGTTAGGGTTAGGGTTAGATTTAGGGCTAGGATTATGTTTAGGTTTAGGGTTAGGGCTAGGGTTAGGGTTAGGTTTAGGGTTTTGGTTAGGCTTAGTTTTAGGGTTAGGTTTAGGGTTATGTTTAGGATTAGGGTTAGTGCTGGAGGTAGAGCTAGGGTTGAGCCTAGGGTTAGGTTTAGGTTTAGGGCAAGGTTAAGGGTTAGGTTTAGGCTAAGCGTTATTGTTAGGGTTAGAGTTATGGTTAGGGCTAGGGTTAGGGTTAGTGCTAGGGTTAGGGCAAGAGTTAGTGTTAGGGCTAGGGTTAGGGTTTGGTTTAGGCTTCGTGCTAGGGCTGGGGTTAGGGTTAGGGTTTGTGTTATGGTTTGGGTTAGGGTTAGAGTTAGGGCTAGGCTTAGGTTTAGGGTTAGTGTTAGGCTTAGGATTAGGGTTAGTGCTACGGTTAGGTGTAGGACTAGAGTTAGGGTAGGGTTTGGTTTAAGGAGATGGTTAGTGTTAGGAATAGGTTCATTGTTAGGGTTTTGGCTAGGATTTGTTGTAGGGTCTGGCTTAAGGATAGGGTTAGGATTAATGTTAGGGTTAGGGTTTGGTTTAGGATTAGGGTTAGTGGTAGGGTAAGGGGTAGGGTTAGGCCTAGGATTAGGTCTAACCCTAATGTGAATTCCTAAAGCCATTATACACAGGCAGCCCTCAACTTGGCTGTCACTGGGTCCCAGGGTAAAGCAGCAGAGCCAGGTCAGGTGCATTGAATGCACGCTTGTCTGAGCGAACTTGGTGGAACAGCACACTGGGGATGCGGGGTGGTCTTGAGTGTGAGGCCTTGAAAACCTTTTGCCTCTTTTTCAGCAGCAACAGTTTCTTATTCTACCGTATTCTCTGTAACATGGATCTGCAATTGTTTGCTATAAAACGCCAGAGAGTAAATAGTTTTGCCTTGGCTGTCTGTATAGTTATGTCACAACTGCTAATCTCTGTCTAGATACTGACAACATGTAAGTGACCTGAAAATAAAGAACTTTATTTACAAAAACAGGCAGTGGGTGCAATGGAATGTTATTTAGCCTTGAAACAGATGGAAATTCTGACACACGCGACAACGTGGATGACCCTTGAGGGCATTATGCTAAATGTACGAAGCCAGCCACATTTATATCAGGTAGTAGAGTAGTCCAGTTCATAGAGATAGAAAGTAGAACGGGGCTGCCAGGGGCTGGGGGAGGGAGGATTTGGGAGATGTTGTTTAATGAACACAAAGTTTCAATTTGGGAAGGTGAAGAGGTTCGGGTGATGGCTGGTGTGGCTGGTAGCATAGCACTGTGGGTGGACTTAATGCCACGAAAACGTACACCTGGGTTACGTTTTGGGATGTGTTAGGGTTAGGGTTAAGATTATTGTTAGGGTTAGGGTTTTGGCTAGGGTTATGGTTAGGGTAAGGGTTAGGGTTAGGGTTGGAGCTAGGCTTAGGTTTAGGTTTAGGGTTAGGGTTAGGTTTACGATTAGGGTTAGTGGTAGGGTTAGGGCTAGGGTTAGGCCTAGGCCTAGGCCTAGGGTTAGGCTTAGGGTTAGGTTTAGGGTTACGGATAGGGTTAGGGTTAGGGTTAGGTTTACGATTAGGGTTAGTGGTAGGGTTAGGGCTAGGGTTAGGCGTAGGGTTAGGGTTAGGGTTCGGGTTAGGGTTAGGGTAAGGGTTAGATTTAGGTTTCCGGTTTGGGTTAGGGTTAATGCTAGGGTTAGGGCTAGGTTTAGGCCTAGGGTGAGGCTTAGGTTTAAGGCTAGCGTTAGGGTTAGTGTTAGGGTTAGGGTTAGGGTTAGAGTTAGGGTTAGGGTTAGGGTTATGGTTGGGGCTAGGCTTAGGGTTAGGTTTAGTGTTCGGGTTAGGTTTACGATTAGGGTTAGTGGTAGTGTTAGGGCTAGGGTTAGGTCTAGGGTTAGGGTTAGGGTTATGGTTAGGGTTAGGGTTAGTTTTAGGGTTAGGTTTAGGGTTAGATTTAGGGCTAGGGTTATGTTTAGGTTTAGGGTTAGGGCTAGGGTTAGGGTTAGGTTTAGGGTTATATTTAGGGTTAGTTTTAGGGTTAGGTTTAAGGTTAGGTTTAGGGTTAGGGTTAGTGCTGGAGGTAGGGCTAGGTTTGAGCCTAGGGCTAGGTTTAGGTTTAGGGCAAGGTTAGAGTTATGTTTAGGGTTAGCGTTATTGTTAGTGTTAGGGTTATGGTTAGGGCTCGGGTTAGGGTTAGGGCTAGGGTTAGGGCTAGATTTAGTGTTAGGGCTAGGGTAAGCATTTGGGATAGGTTTCGCGCTAGGGCTGGGGTTAGGGTTAGGGTTTGTGTTATGGTTTTGGTTAGGGTTAGGTTTAGGGCTTGACTTAGGTTTTGGGTAATGGTTTTGTTTAGGATTATGGTTAGTGCTAGGGTTAGTGTTAGGTTTCGGCCTAGGGCTAGAGATAGGTTTTGGGCTAGGTTTAGGGTAGGGTTAGGGTATGGGTTAGGGTTAGAGAGATGGTTAGTGTTAGGTTTAGGGTTACTGTTAAGGTTAAGGCTAGGGTTTGGGGTAGGTTTAGGGTTAGGTTTAGGGTTAGGCTTTGGGTTGGTTTAGGGTTATGTTTAGGGTTACTGTTAAGGTTAGTGTTAGGCTTAGGATTAGGGTTAGTGCTAGGATTAGGGCTAGGGCTAGGCCTAGGTCTAGCGTTAGGTTTACAGCTACAGATAGTGCTAGCGTTAGGGTTAGGGTTAGGGTTACAAAGATGGTTAGTGTTAAGGATAGGGTTATTGTTAGAGTTAAGGCTATCGTTCGGGGTATGGTTAGAGGTAGGTTTAGGGTTAGGGTTAGGTTTTGGGTCGGATTAGGGATAGTGTTAGGGTTACTGTTATGGTTAGGGTCAGGCTTAGGGTTAGGGTTAGAGTTAGGGCTAGGGCTAGGGCTAAGGCTAGGGTTAGGGTTCGGGTTAGGGTTAGGGATAGGGTTTAGGGTGACATCTCCCCAACCAGTTGTTCTGTCAGCCATGCTGTACGGTGACCTCACTGTTCCCGGGGACTCTCCCCACTGAGCGGCCTGACACAGCATGCTACTTCCTGCAGCCTCTTCTGTGCACTGAGCCCTGGAGGAGATTGCGTTCACTGCACACAGTCTGTGCTGCCCTGGGGCTGTGTCCTTTTCCTCCTGTGTGCTGCCCAGTTCCTGGTAGAAGGTGGACACATGCAGAGATGCATCCAGGGTGGCAGAGGTGGCAGCCACTCACTGTGCTGGGCATGTTCTACTTCCATGCAGTGGCGAAGTGGTGTAGTCACACCTGTAGGCAGCCGCAGCTGAGCTGGAACCATGCTGCATCACTCTGCTGTTCTGTCACTGTGGTAAGTATCTTCCCCAGTGTGACCTTAAGGCTCATTGTTTATAAAGTTGGGGACAACCAGTGATGGCCACCTCTTCCCAGGCTGTGCTGAGTGTGATCACATGGTGCAGAGCAGGCTGGGAGCTGTAAAGGACTGCACAAAGGAAGTGATGTTTTGACAGAAGAAGATGGCCTGCCAAGTGTTGCAAAGGGTCCTGGCCTTGGATTCAGGAAACTGGGGTGGTGATGCTGCTGATGGCACATGCATATCCCCTCGGCATGCCTGAGTTCACCTGACACTGGGGCAGCAGGTCTTCTGCAGGCCTACAGCACCGTCTCCCCAGAAAAGTGTGCATGTGCACACACATGCACACCTGCACACAAACACATGCACACACCTGCACTCAGCGCAAGAACAAAGAAGAGGAAGATCGCATGACACACACACTGGTCTCCTGGGTGGAAGGACTGGATTTTAAATGGTATTCTCCATTCAGACTGAACTACCGATTTACTTATAAGCATTATAACTTTGGCTTCATAATACATGCCTATAAAATGGGAAACTAGGTAATGTACTTAGTAGGTGAGTGTTCAGTGGATAGTATTTAACATGTTAATGTTTTTGTAAATATAAAATAATCTGCAAATTATACAACATTTAAATATCACTTCAATGAGAATAAAAGGTTTTGAAAGTCCCACCCAGCAGAGCTGGTCCACGTTCATGGCCTGGTCATGTCTTCCGGGCTGTCGCTCCCATTCGATTCCCTCTGCCTCTGTGTCTGTCTCACTCTCTCACACAGATTCACTTACATATAGGTGTGTAGCACAGTGACAACACATAAACATTGTTTTTCCACCTGAGTTCCTGGATACAGACTGGCCTTCATGACCTGTTTATGTGACAATTTATGTAACGTCTCTGCACACGGGAAGCTCAGCAGCTGCTCAAAGTTCCCTGGTCTGTGTGGACCATATTTTAACACCCAGTCGTTCTGCAGGGATATCAGTGATGTGGCCAGCCCCTTTCAATCTTGAAAACCTGGGCAGCTGTGGTGTGGCGTAACTTCCTAGCATCACCGCTGCCTGGCACGTGGACACACGTGGGCACTTTGGTAGGAGCTGCTGAGTGGCTTCTGCGACAGGGGTATCTATGAACACATTTCCCGGAGCATCCGCGGGGACCTCTTCTTCCCACATTCTCACCGGAGCTGGTCATCACCGGACATACAGACCTGCCCATCTGATGGGGCAAATGCCATCTGAATAGTGAATAAATTTCTGTGCATAATCATAAGGGAGGCCGCGGATGTCTGACATTTACTGGCCATATGAATTGCTTCCCTTTGGGACTGCAGGAATATGTGCTTTGTCCCTATGGATAAATGAGAACTCTTTGTACCACTAGGATGCATACTACCCTTTCTCTGCCCATGAAGAATTTTCCAGTCTGGGGTTTGTCTTTTCAGCTTTTGACATTATTCTGGTTTTTGTTTTGACCAGGAAAAGTCAGCATTTTCCTCTGTGGCTTCTGGCTCTCTGGTCATTCAAAAGTAGTTCCTATTTCAAGATTATGGCTATAATAACTATCAGGGCTTTGTGTTTCTACATAGAGTCTTTGATTTTTCTGTAATTTTCCTCTTACTAAAAACATAAAATGAAAATTATTCAGATCTTTCTCATATTATGCGGCCAGATACAAAAGGCCACATAACATATAACTGTACTGATAGGAACAATCAACGATAGGTAAATTCACACACACAGAAAATGGAGTGGTTGTCAGGGACTGGGAGAGGCGGGATGGGGAGTGACAGCTTAATGGCTACAGAGTCGATGAAGCTGTTCGATCACTAGATGGTGGTAAGGGTTGCACCATATTAAAAATGTACTTAATGCCACTGAATGGTAATTTTGAAAATATTAAAACACTTTATTTTATATAAGGGATATTATTGAAAATAAAAGATGAAAAAATTTGAGGAGATGCAGGACACAGACAAAAATGAGGAGAAACAGAACATCAAGGAAGGGCAAGAACAGATCTGGAGTGGGGACTGGTGAGGGTGTTTGTGGGAGCTCTGGAGCCAGGGCTCCCCTGGGTGCTGGTGTTTCTTCTAATTCTTTTGATGTTTCAGGAGCGGTTATGTCAGCTTGCTCTAGCTCTACCTCTGGATCTTGATCTTTCTCCTGATCTTTCTCTTGATCTTTCTGTTGCTCCTGCTCTGGATCTTGCATCTGCTCTACCTCTTGCTCTGGATCTTGGTCCCACTCTACCTCTTGCTCGGGCTTGGGCTCTGGATCTTGCTCTCGCTCTGCCTCTGGCAGTGGAGGTGGAGCTGGGGCTGGAACTCGAGTCGAACATGGCAGCAGCTCTTGGGAGAGTTGTTCAGCCTGGGCGGAAGCTGGAACTGGAGAGACAACAATTGAAAATATAAATGTGAGTTTCTATGTCTCGTCCAATGACACTGTCTTTCTAGAAGCACAAGTCCAGAGACCCAGCCTCAGGAAGTCTCCCTACACTGCAGAACACTGCATGATTGTTTTGAGTACTCAGTGCCCGTGTCCCCAGCCTGCTTCTGGAAACTCTGCTCTGTGTGGCCCAGCCCAGCCCCCTCCGCAAACACACACAGGCACCCACCCTCTTCCTCCTCACCCTCAGTCTCCGCCTCACTAGGCTCCAGGTGCTCCAGCTTCTCCAGCTGCGCCAGAAGATGATCAGCCATGTGCTCCACCTCTGATCCTGGCATACTGGCATTTACATAGGCCCACAGAAACTTCAAGGAATGGAATTCAGGAGGCTCATGGAAATGAGTGGAATAGAATTCCATCCAGATCTTTAAGACAGAGGACATGGCACTGGGGGAGACAGGTGGGCAACAGCATCAGAGGCCTGGCCTATCCCTCTATGCTGCCCTCCCAGGGCTCCCCTGAGTGAGCTGCAGTCTTGGACCCTCTGCCCCTGCCTGTCCATAGACCAGCCCGTTCAATGTCCACCCCAAGTATGGCAGTTCTGGCACAGATGGGCCTGGCAGCCAAGGAGGGGCTGGCAAAAGCCTCCATGGGAGGAGCCTTCAACCACTGATGTGACCACATTTCCCTTCTTCAGGGAAACCTGACACCCTCCTATGTCTGTGTCACTGCTCCGCCCCTGCTGGAATGACCTGTCCACACCAGGAGGGTGCTGTCTGCTCTGGGCATTACTCTCTGGCACACAGGAGGTGTCCAGGAATATCTGATAAATGAGGAAACAGAGGGAGGCTCTGCTCCCCTGGCCTACCCAGGGCTCTTGGAAAAGCCCAAACTTGAGCTCACACGTGAATGTACTGCCCAAGTGTCTGCATGAAAATCTGCATCTCCTTTTCCCACTGACACCGATCTCTTGGCCCTGACCACACTCTGCGTCCCCAGCACCAGATGAGCCTGCCCATGGAGTCTCCAGCCCCGAGTGTGAGCGGGATGCTCTGCACACCTCCTGCTCTGGCTCAGCACGGGCTCTGAGGGTGTGGGCAGGGCTGGGTGGGAGGGGGTGGGGATGGATTCTCTCTGGGCTCACTCTGCTCTCCAGCCTCTCACACACCCTACGGTGCCTGGGACCCCATCCCCAGCCGTCTTGACTCCTTTCCCTGCAGGGAAAGCCTTGAGCCCTCAGCCCTGTAGCAGGAATCATAAGATGTGTGAGAGCCAGAGTTCTGCCAGCCCCCGACCCACAGGCCCCCGCAGACCACACGCAGTTGTGTGCAGATGGGAGCCCCTCCTTCTGCACCCAAACCCCACTTACCATTTTAGCTGCTCCAGGGATTCGCCATCCCCGTCACAATCGGAAATCATGTTTCCATACCTAGAGGAGGTCAGGAGTGTGTCAAATCTACCACATGGTGGCACTACCTGCTTCTCCTGTCTACTGTGACTGTCTCACCTCTGACTAGAATGGAAGCCCAGGAGGGCAGGGAATGTAGTCTCCTCGGTTTATTGGATTATGGTCAGTGCCCAGAAAGTGACTGCACATAGTGTGGCTTCACATATGTTTGTTGAAGGAATGAACCCCAACCAACTCCTCCCAAGATATCTGGGTGCACCTGAAGCCGCTCTGCCCGCCCCTGGTCTCCCTGCTTTGAACACACCCAGCGGCCTGCAGATAGAATCCCAAATTTCCTGTAAAAATGTGAAAACAGTGAAGCCCAAGTCAACGAGGTCAGTGAGGGGGTGACAGAGACTTCCTTGTGGGGGGGCAGGAATCCTGAATGAGGACGACCCGTGGCCCCTCCAGCAGACCTTCCACAGGGCTGGACTCAGGAGCAGCACTTTCCATGGGGGACCCACTGGAGCTTGTTCCTGTTACCACCCACTGAACACAAGTGGAAACTGAGGCTCAGAGGGGTGTGGTGACAGTCCCAAGACTCACAGCTGGGAGGCGGCCTAGTGATACTGTGCAATCGACGACCAGACTGCTCACCTGAGGAAAAGCAGGTGCAGCACATGCCGGGGACTGGCAAAGTTCCTGTACGTTGACAGAAACAGGTGGACATAAGATTGGTCACCACCCAAGACAGCAGGCACCAGGTGCTCCACCCGATGCTTCAGGGAGCGTGCCGGGACAGGCCACACCCTGTGGGTGGCATCCGAGCTCAATGAAGATGTGTCTTCACTCTAGGACAGGACAGGGGAGAGATACACAGTGACAGCACCGTGAACCCCAAGGAGGGAAGGGGCTGGAGGCCAGTCTTAACCCCAGGGAGGACATGAGAAGACAGCCTGAGGGCCCAGGGTTAATGTACAGGGTGGTGGTTGCCACCCCGGCAGTCCCCTTTCACCCTCCAGCCATGACCTGAGGTGTGAACACACCAGGACCAGCAGGTTTATAAATCCCCCACCCTCTGCCCCTGCCCAGGGAGGGTGTCCCATGTCCCCATTCCCCACACACTCAGGAGGAGGGGGTGTGGTCACCCAGGGAGGCTCATAGTGCTGGCCTGACCTTGCCCAGACTCCTGTGGGCCACCTGACATTACCTTTGGGGACCTCCTCCCAGACGGCCACAGGGGTCGAGGGCGAGGGCTGAACCAGCGCCGGAAGCATTGGCCAAGTCTCTCAGCACAGGGCTTCCTGGGGCTACGGCCCCGGGACCTTGGGAAACAGCACAACATCTCACTCTGCCTGTGGCCAAGTGAGCTGGGGAAGGGGCTGTGTATAGAATGTGGGTGCCAGGTTACCGAGTTCCGAGTTCTGTTGGGGTCTGTTGTCAAGGAAGTGAAGTCAGTTCCTGATACCTCATTTCCTGGGCCCCTCCTCTGTGTACAAGACTGCAAGTGCCCCTCTGGGTACATGACTGCTGACCCTCCATCCCCATGAACTCTCTCTATTGCCCACACTTCCACCAACACTGCCTGACCACACCCCTGTGCAAGGCCTGGGTGCAGCCAGCATCACAGCTCGGAGGAGATACACGTAGGTTCATCCCCAGCTCCTGCTTCTTATCACTTATGTGACCCTGGACAAGCCATTGTCACTCTCATGACCTCCCCAGTCTCCCCTTTTGCACACTGGGGATCATTCTAGCATCTTCCTCCTAGGGATGGCATCAGGCATGTGTGAGAAAACATCTCTGAAACCTATGACCGGTGTCACATGCAGCTAATAAACAAGACTAGAGATAAAATCCATGACGGTGTGGAAGGTAGCATGGAATACGAATAACGACAGGTCTGGTTCCTGTCATATAATCTTGAAAATGTCACTTTTGCTCTTGGTCTACTTTCCCTGTCTGCACCATGCGACAGTTGGAATTTCCTGCATTCACATACTGCTTTCCTCTATAAAACCTCACAATGGCTTCGTGTGTATTTAGGTTAGGACTCAAGTGCCACATCTCTGTCTGTGTGGTTGGTGACTCCTCAGGGGTTCCCAGTGGTCCCCACCACCTGCTGCACACATCCTCACGTCATCCCCTGCCCTGCAGTGTGGACTGGACTTAGTGACTCACTTCTAACCAATAGAGTATCAAAAGTGAGAAGGTGTCACTTTCTAAATGTCATTGTAACACGCCTGTCTCTAGAGTCTTGTGTTCTGTCTCCTCTGCCCTCTCTGTGTGTATCTACCATATGCCAAGCATGGTCCCGAGAGCTGGAGAAAGAGCTGATTCAGCTGCACCCTGGCTTGGGAGATGATCCCAGCATAAGGAAAATGAGAAGACGTGCTATTGGGTGGCTGCCATTCTAAGAGAGGAAAGGGTAAAGTGATCCAGGAGGCCATCAGAATATTCTAGATTACGAAGCTCCCTGAAGATGGTAGGAAATGAACACCATGTGCAGAGAAGAACCAGAGGCGTTTGGTCCATTAAGATGACAGCAACATGTAACTGATGTGTAAGATGTAAGTAAGTAAGAAATATTATTCACAAATTCAAATCCTATTTTCAAAATCATTGAATGGCAGGGACAAGTGCTCATGTTAAATGCAAACATAACTAGAATTGAGGAAGGTTCCATTTTTGGAATAACTTTATATCTCCATTAGATGAAAGTATGCAGATATGTTCAGCAATTCCTTTCAAATTGTATAAAATATCCATTTTTGACATAATCAGGATTCCACCCCCATACTTTGGCTTCACACCCCATTTTCTTTACACCAGACACACATCCATTGCTGTGATTTAGATCCATTGCTGTCAACACTATCCCAGCCCACAGCCTACTGGTCCTGGGAGACAGCAACTCTATCACTATATTGTGTGCAGAATCCAGGAAGGGCCTAACACGGGGACTCCATAAATACTCCCTGAAATGCTGCACTTGAGAAGAGGCTATGATTTTATTACCTGGTGCTCTGCCTACACATGTTATCACTCTGCATTATGTCATGATCCTTAGTCCCCCTCACCTGACAGTCAGCAACCCAGGAGCAGAGTCTACACCTCGGTCTGCCCATATCCCAGACCCACAGCCCAGCACCTGGCAAGTAATAGGTGCCAAGTACTGATGAATGAATTATCTGGAAACATGTGAAACAGGATTCATCAAGAATACCCAGATGGAAGGTCACCATGAACATGCTGCTTGATAACCTGCCAGCCCTTTAATTCTGTCTGCCCACCACTTCCTTCAGCCGGGAACTGCCTGGGCACAAAGGTTTCTCAGAGTCACCATCCTGCCTTGACTTCTGCCGTTCATTTTAGCCTCCTTGATTGTCCTACTTACTGTGGGTTTCTTCACTCTCAGTCTCAGGGGACACCTCTGAACCCCTAAGGTAGCCCACTGGTTCTTCCTTCTCTGTCCAACACATTCCTCTTGCTTCTGTGCATGGCCTTGATAGCAGTGTCACAGGCAATCCCAGGAAACTGACACCCCAGCATGCTGACCTTGGGCACCCACACTAGTCAAGGGAGCCTTCTCACCTCAACTCCTGCAGAATCCCCCTAGGAATAGGGGAAGCAGATGTGTACACATGTGTAGGGAGGAAAGGGGGGTCTCATGACATCTTAGTTAGAAGATGATTACAAATTTCTTAAACATTAGTAGAAAATTGTGGTTCATTTGTCCTGGCATGCAACTGAATGATCAAAAATCTGTGAAAAATTCTGATACCAATGACCAAAAACATGATCCAAACAATATGACCATAGAGGTGCTTTTCTTTTATGCTTAGGACTATTGTTTAAAAATGTGGTATTAAGGAGAATGTCAACAATATTGGGGGAGGCTCTGGAATGATGCTGAGTAGAAAATGGACAATAGATTACTTTTTTTGAGAATTGAGAGAAGCTATTTTGCAGAAAGTGGCAAGTGAGCTTGACTTTTAAAAATGAAGAGCATTAAAGCAAGTAAGTTTAGTGGAAAGTAGATGATATTTGGGGGAGGGGTGACGTGTTAAGTTACAAGAGGCAAAGAAATGGAAAGAACACATGTTTTGCAAAGGGAAAAATCATTCCTGTAAAACATCAGAATTGGCGTTTTCTTGCTGTTCTTTTTGTGCCTATGTAGTATCTTCTTTCTGCTGTAACTTCCAACTTGGGTTCTAGGTACTCTGTGTATGTGTGTGTTTACAAGAGAGAAATTGATAAAACTTAGTAAGCCCTAGAAAATTCTAGAGGTCTGAAATAAACAGCTATTTTTCAAGTTTATGTAGTTAAAAAGCAAAACAAAACAAAAACAGTGTCATCTGCTCCTATTAGGTAAATAAATATATGATCATATTGGAATCTTTGTGTGTGTGTGTGGCTGGCCAATATAGGGATCCACACCCTTGACCTTGGTGATACGAGGCTGTGCTCTAACCAGCTGAGCTACCAGCCAGCCTATACATGATCATATTGGAATAATATGCAACAGAGATATACTCTGCTGCTATGGAGAATAAGCTGATTGCAAGGAAAAAAGATGCTCACAGATAAGGCAAGGGTAGGCTTTTTGTCCCCCATTGTGGAATAGTACAGGGAACAATGCAAATGTATTGAGGCTGGTAATTCCAAGTCATGGGAGGGAAATAAAAATGATGACTCTGGAAGAATAGTTTCAAATGTCAAGGAGTTTGAGGCAGGTGATCAATTTAGTGAAATGACAATTGCTTTAGGAGAGGCTGTTTCTTTGAAAGGATTGATACATACAGCAAGGCAAGGTAGGTGACTGTGCTGTTAAGTTTTTAATATTGCTATGCGTTTTAACTTTAAATATATTTGTGACTTTGCATGTAGCTCTGAATTTTGAGTGTCACAATTATTTAAGAATCTTTTATGGATTTGATTACTATAGCTATCACTGTAATTCGATGAGGTTTTAGAACTACATTCCATTTCTAAATTTGGTTTTATTATTTCCAAGTGCCAAAAAACTTGAACACAGAACCATCTCTTATTCTATAATAAAAAGCAATAGAGACAAGTTATTCAGTTGAAAAAAATTACTTTTTTTTTTCTTTTCAAAGATGGCCGGTAAGGGGATCCTATCCCTTGATGTGGTGTTGTCAGCACCACGCTCTTCCAAGTGAGCCAATCAGCCATCCCTCCGTAGGGATCCGAACCCGTGGCCCTGGTGCTGTCAGCACCGCACTCTCCAAGTGCGCACGGGCCGGCCCTGCTCCAGGGTAGTTTTGGATGCTTCCCTCCTTTCTTCTCAGAATTTTCATTTTCCCATGTTCTCCTGGACAACTTCAACCCTGCTAACAATTAAAACCCATCAGATCTGTCTGTCATGGTGTGGACTGGCTCCCACGCAGAAGACTCAGGGCCTCTTTGAACTAGGACTTGCATTGGCTGCAACTCAACCAAGCCGAGGTGCCGATCTTGTGATTGCACTTAGCATGTGCTATGAATGGAGAGAAATGAAGTGAAAAGTGCCTATGAGATGCGAAGTCAAACTTGTCACGTTCCTAGTCCCCTCTCTGGGCTTCTCTCCATCTTCAGCTCCACCTCACTGTTTACCCCTTAAAGAAGCCAGATGCTCTCTAATTCGTATGTGCACGAAACACTTTGTTTCAAATAACGGGTATTAAATGACTATTTGTTGGAAGTTCTGTACCCTAAATTTGTAGGTGTCCTTTATGTGACTGGCGATGGCATGAATACCTAGTGTTAACAGTCTTTGGTGTGCTCAGCATTAATATCCTTTAGGAATTGTCATGGAAACTTGTAAAATTAAAAAAAAATCCAAATGCATGTCATCTGGCCTTGGAGTCCAGTTCTTCAGTACACACTCTGCTGATTTGGGCACTTCAGTCAAGAACCCAGTCAAAGAACCTCACAGAGTCACCCACAGGCCACGAAGACACAGCACACGAGCAAGACTGTCCCGTGCTGCCCTGTTAACCATGAGCAGATGCCAAGGGCCCCAGATGTTTCAGCAAATCCTCTAGTTTCAGCAAATCCTCTAATATGAAACAGGCCAAAGCAAACAAACAAAAAAGGAAAAAGCGAATTGGAAGAAATAGAGATCATGCAAGGGAAACAGAAAATACCATTGACTTCCTCAGAGTTATAGGAGAGAAACTGTTGGACTTACTGAAGAAGAACAGACATTGTTAAAGTAGAAGAGGGAGAAGATGAATCAAATAACCATGAGGTCATTTAGAAATTAAAAATATAACTGTTGAAATTTTTGTTTGTTTGTTTTGTGTGTGTGTGTGTGACAGGTAAGGGGGTTGCAACCCTAGGCGTGGTGTCGCCCGCACCGCGCTCAGCCAGTGAGCGCACCGGCCATCCCTATGTGGTATCCGAACCCGCGGCAGCGCCCCTGCGCTCCCAGCGCCGCTCTCTCCCGAGTGCGCCACGGGGCGGCCCATAAGTGTTGAAATTTAAATTAGAAAACAACTCACTAGAAAGATGAGAAAATAACACACAGGAAGCCTGATTAGATCAAAAAGACAAAAGGATAACGAGAAAGATACAATTGAAAAAAAGCATAAAAAAGTAAAAGGAGTAAAAGGAAAGAGAGAGAAACCGGAAGTGCGTGTCCGCAGAGCCAGAGTCTGAACAACACGCGCTCCAGGAAGAGCCGCGGAGATGGGCAGGAGGAGAGAACCGTGGGAGAAAGGAGGAAGGGACAGGTCCCGGAGGTCCCCAGAGGTCCCCACGTGGAGAGTGACGATGGGTCCACACGCCACCCCGCACTGGGGAAGCACAGGGGACACCGTGTCCACTCTGGGTGTGGGGGTCCAGGGGACGGACCCTGCGGAGGAGCCTCAAGACGGAGACGACAGGGGAGTCCGGCCTTCAGCGTCTCGTGCAGAGTCGGTTCCGATCTCCGCTTTTCCTCGTCAAACGTGAGTCCGACAAGGCGAGGACGGGCCTCTGGACGTTGAGCAGCCCAAGACCGTTTTCTTAGCAGTCTATGGGGGGGCGTCTCCCACTACGGAGAAGACATAAACCCGGACAGGCGACAGGGCCCTGGTGACGGCCACGGGGGATCGTACCGACCCCGACTGCTCGGAGGCTGCAGTGTAGACATCGGCTCCCAGGAGGTGTCGTCCAGAGCACCACATGGGTCCCTGAGGCGTTCACCTGTGGTGACAGCAGCTGCCCTAACCGGGACAGTGCGCGTGCGCAGACGCCACCGCGCACAGAGGACACGCGGTCCGCGCCGGGCTGTCAGCCGCGTCCCCGCAGCCGCCGGTGCGCGGCGCTCAGAGCCGCCGACGGGAAGCCGCGGTCGCGGGGTGCGCTCTCCGTGGCGCCTCCTGGTGGCCCTGCCTGCAGCTGCCGCCCCCAGGCCGCCCGTCCCGGGGACAGGGGCGCACGACCGGCCGCTCTCCACTCCCTGCTCCCGCCCCTCTGCGGCCGATGACAGCGGGTTCCAGCGACACGACGGATTCCCACGGGCGCTCCAGGTCGGTGCAAGGGGTCCGCGCTGACGAGGCGCGAGCACAGCCGTGGGGGGGACCCGCGTGGGCTGTCGTCGGCCGACGGTCCTGGCGGTTCCTCGGCCCCAGGCTGGCAGGCACAGTCCGCCGCGTGACAGTCCTGTCCGCGGAGCCGTGTGCTATGAAAGCCACACGGTCACCACGAGCGACGGGTGAGAACAAAGAGCGCGGGGAGCGCTGATCACAGGACACAGACCGGCGACGAGTGAACTCGCTCAGTCGTCTGCACCAGACATTTTGACATTTTGACACTGGAAAAATTCAGGCTTGGTAAAGGCCTTTCCTATGGCCTGGCTACATCAGGATTTCAACCCAGGTCTGTCTGGAAAGCTTTCTTGCAATGTCCCTTTTACGAGAATTAACCACAGTCATTCAGCTAGTTGTTATCAGAGCTGGATCATTCACTGACTAATCATTTATTCAAAACTTATATGTTGAATGCTGACTCTAAAGATGGTTTCCTTGCTCATAGAATTAATAGCAGAGTCCAATGATATGAGTACTCAATTTAGTGCTAATCTAATAAAGAAATGTAAATGTTCAATGCAAAATTAGTTCATGTTTTAGAGCTATTCCGTTTGCTCCAGACATCCGCATGCAAGGAGACGACAGTTACTTAGAATGCCATTTAAGGGCCGAGCCCATGGCTCACTCGGGAGAGTGTGGCGTTGGGAGCGCGGCGACGCTTCCGCCGCGGGTTCGGATCCTATATAGGAATGGCCGGTGCACTCAGCCAGTGAGTGCACGTCACGAAAAAGACAAAAAAAAAAAAAAAAAGGAGGGGGGGGCGAACTGCTCTGTGTGAAATGCATTGTTGACTCACTGAACTTAAACATTCTCATTTACTTGTCTTTGCTTCTTTAGCAGTTAGACCAAATGCTATCGTATTTTTTTGTCATTCTTATAGATTTTCAGATTATCTTCTAAAGCAGACCCATGGTGAGGTGTTGGTTATATGTGACTAGGCATGCCCTAAATTGAAGAGTTAAATTAAATTACTCTTTATGTAACACTTCTTTCCAAGTATTGAGTCTAATTTCTGCTACTTACTAAGCAACTCATCAGTGATTTTATTTTCAGTGCCTTAATCCATTTATTGTTTGTTTAAGGTCCTTTAAAAAACAAGTTTTACTGCTATTTTATAATCAGTTTGACTAAACAGCAAACACTGGGTTAATATTAAAATACTGTTTTTGGTATAATTTTATCTGCAGTGAAAGTTAATCTGACATGTTTGTCAGTTGATGACAAATGAGATGAAATGGTTAACAACTAGAGCATTTAGGCAAAATCTTAAAGTATATTTAAAATTAGCCATCTTATATTTATCTGAAATACTCTTTATTCTTTGAGACACCAACCAATATTTCCTTTAAAAGTACATCTGATCAATTTCAAAGTGAAGAAAAATAAAGCCAGAGCCAGTTTTTAAAATTATTCCCTCTTGTAATGTTCTGAGTGCCGGAATTTATTTTACAGTTCCAGCTAAGCAGCCTTCTGGAGTGAAAAGCAGGGGATGAATAGTGTCTAAATCTACTTTAGGAGAGAGCTTGTTTATCAAGCTACACCTCATTTTCCTTTATCTGTCACTGTGTAAATAATAGGTAGAATTTCTTGGTTGGTTGTTTTCTGCGTGCACAGCATAAAGCTTATAGACAACCAGCTGTAGGAATTTTGTTTCTTCCTTAAGGTTTTCTTTTTTTGCTAAGCTTCCTTCCCCATCTCACCTTCCTGTCGGCAACAGGATCCAAATCAAATGATGTAGTAGATTAGAGTCTTCATGTCTATCTTTAAACTTATACATTTATTCTGGAAATGAAATATGGGTTTTTTTGCAGGATGAAATAGAAATTACAGTGAAGTAGACTATTAGTTATACATTTTTTTTTAGATTTCTACATTTTGTTTGGCAACATTTTTCTGTAAAGGTAATATGTTAATAAGGATTAACTCTGTCTAACAGCATTTATCAGAGAACTCAGCATATTAGGGGTTTAAACAGTATAGAAATTTATTTCTCTCTCAAAAAGGAAGTTTAGCAGTAGGCATTCTATGGCCCTATGTTGTCTCCATGATCTTGAGAGACCAAAGCTCCTGCCTCCTCCTCCTCTGACATTTTGATTCTGCCTTTAATTCTTAGGATCCCCTCACATTACCAGATGGCTGCTGGGGCTGCAGCTGTCTCGTGTACATTCCATGTTGCACGGAGGAGGGAAGCAAAGCAGGGAGGACAGAAGGAACGCATTTCCAGGTGAATTGGCAGTTTTCCGGGAAATTCCACATAGCATTATGTGTCATTAGCTTGAACTTTAATAGCATGGTCACACCTAGCTGAAAAGGAGATTGGGAAGTGTAGTCTTTTAATGTTAAGTTTAAAAAGGGGAGGGTGGATATTATGTTCAATTAGCAGTCATGGTCATTGTTCATGGACATGATGATTACTTCTCTGGTTTTCATTTTTCACATGTTTAAAATGGGCAGAAGTGCATCTTCCTCATGATGCTTTTATGAGGATTAAGGGGCATGCTGTATGGATGATATTCAGGCTTGGGACATAGTAAACATTAACATGGTTGCTTTTCTAATTCTCATTTCCCTTATTATTACTATACCATTAGGGCAGCAGGAAGCCTCGAGGCTTTGTGGACTCTTCTGATGATCCACAGTAACTTGTGAATTATTTCACTTTAGGAACCAGTGTGTGCTTTGTTCTACAATTGGTATCTACTTGCATGTTTCTTCTATAAGCCTTACACAGCCCTTCTAACATTATGCCCTATATATAACCGAAAACAGGGGATTAGTCACTCCTTGAAGTGGAAAAGGATTAGCCATAGAGGGTAATTAATCTATTCTGGAATTTTGGGGACTACAGATTTCACTGAAACCATCAGCCTGTCTAAAGAGCAGCTCTTTAGGGAAGAGCACTAAATGGGAGTCAGAAAAGAAGGGCAGCCTCAGGCAAGTCACTGGGCAGTGTCCCTGTTAATGGAGGAGGTGACTTGGCTGATCTCTGAGGTCCTTCTTACTTCTTAAATAATATGATTGTAGGAATCTCATTCTCTTCGGATCCTTTAAGCCACACATAGGTTTTTGTGGTGTTTGGTAACTTTTATATGTAGACTCACAGTGAGGGACTGATCTGGTGGTGCTGAAGGAGCTCCTAAAATTTACACCCTTGACTTTTGCTGCCTGACCTCTTTGTCTCTCTCTTAAATTCTAATAATTGCAGATTATTCAGATTTGAACTACTCCTGAGAGTGAAAAAGTTTAGTGATACACTCTTACATTTTTTAATCAAACTTTTATTTTATTTAAAACTTTTTTTTCCATTTTGATTAATAACTTGTTAATTGAAACCGAATTCTGAATTGAACCCAGATCTGATTCCTTCTTAATATTTTAACCAACGAGACTAAAAATCAAAGAAAAGAGAATTCCAGGCATAGGAGAGTTTATCATTTAGTTTCCCCTTGGCTCCCATGTTAGACCTGAGCTGGTCTGGCTGGGCTGGGTCTCCCCCTGTGACATTTTGGATCACAGCAACTCCACGCAGCCTGTAGAGGCATGGGGCTCCCGGGGAAGACAGAAGTGACTACCAGCTGGCTCTGGTTTCATGATCACCAGCTGTGGGGAGAAGGAGCCGAGAAGAGAATCCCTCCTCTCAGTGCTGCTAGGCTGTGTTGGGTGGTAGCTGCACAGGGGCACACACCTGGGAGACTGAAGGGAGGGGAACTGTTTGCTAGCTCAGTCTTGCATCAGAGCACTAGAGTCTAATTCCTACAAATGACCAGCAGCCCTGTGGTCTCCTTCTTTCTAATTCTGGGGTGTATCAGGCTTGGCAAGTATAACGATGGCAAGTACATTGTTGTCTGGTAGGAGCTGACTCACAAGGCCATGGCAAGAGCTGGTGGGGATTGAGGGAGATGCATTTTGCTCTCACCTTGAGCATCAGAACCTGGTCTGTGCATCCGAATTCTCCTGGGTCCCAGGGCTCTCCTCATCCTGCAAAGTCCTTACCAATGTGTCAGTTGTTCCCTTTCTCACAGATAAAGCCAGTTGACTAAACATCCCAGTGTCTCTGCTCATGGTCCCCAATGTCTCCTGTTTATCACAACAGCAGCCTGGAGGCTGAGGCCAGGGTAGGGCGGCACCAGGTGAAGCGCCCCCCATTTACTAGCCACAGAACTATGAGCAGGTTTCTCATCCAAAATATGGGCATGGGGCAGTAAGTCTTTAAAGACAGCCACACAGTGTCTTTCAGCCCACAAGCTTTTCTGAGATATGATTTTGCCACTTCCGCATCAGTAGGTGGGGCCTGATCTCCTCCCCCTGAGTCTGGGCTGGCCATCTTGATTCCCCTATAGCCAGTGGAATATTGGGGAGGGGCACTGCCTGGATTCCAAGGCTGGGGAAGGCCACACAGCTTCCACCTGGCTTGGAATATTCCCTGCACATTCCACCACAGGCAGCTGTGGGACTCCTGAGCTTTACTCCTACAATTTTGGTAGGAATTTTTATGAAATAACCTGCATATATATATATATATATATATACATACATATATATATATGTATATATATATATACATTTTTGCATATATATATATTTTTTTCTTTCAAATGAGCAGTGTAATACTAATAACTAAGATCCCCCAAATAAAGTCAGCTAAATACCAGTTCTCTTATTTGTTACTTCTATGCCTTTGGGCAGATCATTTAAACTCTCAAAGACTTAGTTTCCTCATCTATAAAATAGGAATATTTGTAATTCCTTTTATATAGGTTTTGTGGGAGAGTTAAATGAAATCATAAATGTGAAGTATTAGAATATCTGGAGCAAGAGGTCATTAAAATACTATACTGTTACTATTATGAAAATAGACTTAGGTAACTAGCTAATTTAGCTTCCATTTATCTGTTGCTGCATAACAAACTATCCCAAATCTAATGGCTTGACACAACAACCATTTCATTAAGCTCACTAAACATGTTGGCAGAATTCTGGCAGGTTGTTAATGCTGATGGCTTGTCTCTGCTCCACAGTGTCTAGGGCATGAGTCGGGAAGATTCCGAAGGCTGGGGGTAGAGGTCTGGGGCCTGGAATCATCTGGAGGCTCCTTCACTCACATGCCTAGTTTCTGGGCTGTGGGGACTTGAAGGCTGTGTCCACCTGGCCAGTTGACTAGAGATCCTACACGTGGTCTCTCCATGTGGCTTGGACTTCTCCCAGCATGACAACTGTGTTTGGAAGGGGAGCATTCAAAGAGCAGGTTTTCCAGGTGACCAAGGAGAAGTGGCGTGGCATTTGATGACCTCACTTCAGAAGTCACATAGCATCACTTCTGCTGCATTCTATCAATTGAAGCACTCACAGGCCCACCCACAGTCAAGGAAAGAGGACATAGAACATACGTCTTATTGGGAGGAGTATCAAATAACTTGGGGCCATCTCTAATACTCTGTTTTCATTAAAGAAGTATGAAAGGTAACAAGGAATAAACATGATTTAGTTTGGAAGTGGTTTTTCTGTAAATTACTCTCAAAAGAGTAATGCAGTTGTAACCTGTCACAATCTAATATGGGCAAGCAATTAAGGGTTTTTATCAGAGGCCTAAAATCACTGTAAATTTAATCCTAGCTTTTAATCTTGTTAATCTTGGACATTTATAGTCTTAACTGTAGAATAAATCATTTGGTTTTTTTTAAATCAACATTTATTTGTACATATTTGTGGGGTACAGTATGTTGATTCAGTACATGCACATACTGCACAATAACAATGATTCATTGAGGGTAGGTAGCATAGTTTTGTACACAGTAGTCCCCCCTACCCCACACCTCTGGTAACCATTATTCTACTCTGTACTTCTATGAGAACCAATTTTTTTTTAAAAGATTCTACATATGAATGATAGCATGTGATAAAAGTTTAAAAATCATTGTGGTTCTAGGGAGGCATATTTTATTTTTCTCTTATAGAAGTTTCTTTTTCTTAGGTTTTTATGAGGATTAAATTGCCAATTTTTAAAATGTTTAGATCAGTACCAGGTATAACTCCATTATAAATGTTCATTAAATTTTTAAAAAGTCTGTAAATCCCTTTTAAAAACAATAAAAAAATATAGCAAAGTAAATTAAGTCAATACGTTTACTGATACTATATCATTAACATCATTACTATAATATTTTGTCAAAAGATTTGAACAACAAAACTGATAAATTTATTTAAAATCAAAATTCATTGTGAACAAATAAATAAGGGATTCAAATTATTTACAAGACCAATGACTTACTTGCTTGATATGAAATAATAAACAGAAATAATTACAAACTCTCCAAATTGTCAGTGATGGAAAATGTGAAAAGGGTACAAGTAAGTAGTCACAGAGGACAAACCATGACAATACTAGAGTCTTAAAATCGGTTTCTACATTTTGTCTGTTTTCTTTTTCTTTTTCATTTTCTGGTGACTGGTTGGTAAGGGGATCTAAACCCTTGATCTTGGTGTTATCAACACTGTGCTCTAATGTTTGTTTTCTTATACTGCCACAGGCTACTAAAATTTCCACAAGTCATTTCTTCTTTCCTTGAGAAACTTTAGTTGGACATTTGTGTGTCTGGTGCTATTAACTCATAATTTTACATCAAATTCTGATAACATGACATGATTGAGGTTTAATCCTAAAAAAAAAAAAAAAAATTCAAAACACACAAAACAGGAAAAAAATATCACCCTAATCTGTTTTGGAACAAATAACCTATTAAAGAGAATAAATGAGTCTGGCAGAATTCTAGAGGTGACAGAAAACAAGAGGAAACAACATTTCTTAATGTTATTTAAATATGCACACAGGAGACATGGAGATGTCCTGGGACAGAGAATCAACAGGAGCCCTACTCTTCGTGCACACAGAATAAGGCTTCATTAACAATAAAGGAACAGGTGTCTTGGGACCCATTTATACAGGCTATTAACTATTATGAGCTGCTGGTATCCAAATTTATTTTAGTACTAGGCAACTGATTAAAAATAAATACAAATTCAAATTCCATTTATTAGCATGTGAAAGCAATGCTTAGCTTTCCAGATTCTAATTTAATACAAAAGTATTTTTCTATGGTCCCGATCACAGGAGGACACTGAAATCCACATACAATATTTCCTACTCCTAAAACAAAGACCTTCATAATAAACTTGATTTGAATGGAAAAAAATGGTGAATGGCCTTTTATCTTGACCTGACAAAACCAAACAAGTTTTACAAAGAACTAAATTTTTATTCAAACTTAAATAATGATACAAACATGCATCCATCTTTTAAAAAGGAGGGGAGGGAATCACATACACCAACCTCTTGCCCTAAATTCGTGCATCTTACCACTTTTTATATTACTTATTTTGAAAAAACATGAGGAGCAATGGTTATCCACTGGTAATTTTTTACTCTCTCATTTATAATTAATGATTAAAAAATTAACGTTCAAACTATTTGAGGAAACTTCACATTTGACTAAAAATATTTAGAATGTTAGAGGGGATAATCTAGTGCAACATACTTTTTTATAGAACAAGAAAATAAGGTACAGTGAGGCTAAGTAATTTGGCTAAGGTAAACATAGCAATATTTTGACCACATAAATTGTTCAAAATACTGTTATACCATAAAATCAGTATAATGATACCGATCTTCTAAGGATGTTGTGAGAATTCAATGGGTGTAGGTTGATCTGATATTATTTCAGATTGTTACATTTACTTGCAGACTGTTTTAAAAAGTTATGGTTTATTCGCTTATATAATGTTCTGCTGGTGATATTATTTCCACTTATTACAGAGTATTAAGTGATTATGCTTTTTGTGCCACACTCTGTGGAGAATAAAGATGATACAGCGTGATCTGTATCCACAAGTATCTAGTAAAAGCCACTGGAGATATGAAATGGCAAAAAAATTTGAGAGATTGATGAGAAAGCCAAAGATAGAATCATGATTCTTAAAAACATGGTGATATTTTAAGTGGAAATAATTTGATAAGGCCAGGGTTTCTCGACCTTGGCACTGACAGCATTTTAAGCTGGATCTCTGTTGCGAGGGGCTGTGCACTGCAGGACGTTTGGTAGCACCCCTAACCTCTACCCAGTAGATACCAGTGGCACCCCCCAGTTGTAACAACCAAAAATGTCTCCACAGACACTGTCAACTGTCCTGAGGAGGGCAAAATCGCCCCTGGTTGAAAGTCACTGGATAAGTTGAAAATCACGGGATAAGGCAGACGACTATACTTTATGTTGATTTTCAAGATAATGATACATCCTAAATATCACCTAGAGGCAAAACAAATCGGGAGCTTTAGTATTCTTTTAAAGATAGCTTCAGATCTAAGGCACTGAGCAATAGGATACTTGAGTAAAGGAATAAAATCACATGTTCAGTATCAAGATGTGGCTTTGGTTTTGACTTTATCGTTTTCTGCCACTAACTGCAAAAGAGTCCAAAGAAATATGAAGAGTTCTAGATCCATGTTCCTAATGAGAGACAGGTATCTTTCATTATATTAAGGTTTCTCAGATTAGAAAATCTCCCCCTCCCCTCCAAGAAATCCTAGTACTTCCTTTCCTACTGTCTTGAAATATAACTTGCCCTTTTGCTAAAGCACAAATTTAATCAAGTACAATTCCAGGCTGCTGTGCAGGATCAAGCTATCCAATGGCCTAGGAACATTAAAACAATCAGGTTTTGTTTTGTTCTCTGTATATGAATTTTGAGGGCAAAAAAATTGTTATAAAACCATTCTCAAATTTAATACTTTCCAATATTCTTAAGAATAATGAAGGCTTATTGTACTGGAGACTGTTAAAACGTTAGTTCAAAGACCAAATAATTGAGGTGGCAAGCAAACATTACATCTACATAATATACAAAGGGAAAGAACTGACTTCCTCTGTCTCATGCACCTTCCTCTGGATTCTCTCTTCTCTACCTATCCCACCTGCTGAAGTATGAAACTCTGAACAACTGCTTGGTAATGGCAGCACCTCATTAATCATGTGGGGCATAGGGCATATGTAAGTACTCTGGAAGAAGACACTAAGAGAGAAAGATGGAAAGGAGTGTTTGAGAATCATTGGCCAAACGTGAGTTGGCTCAGGATCGAACTTAAAAAGAATTAGGCCCACAGAGGCATAGTCCATGAGACAGGCCTGCCATTAGTGCCTTCTCCGCTTCTAGGCCTGCCATTAGTGCCTTCTCCGCTTCTAGGCCTGCCATTAGTGCCTTCTCCGCTTCTAGGAACCTACAGGCTCTGCATTAAAAGCAAACAAAAAATGGACTGGACAATTGATGAACCTGAAAATCATAATTACCAAGAGGAGTTGCTCATTTTGAAATTATGAAAAAGTTGCTTCACTTCAAAAGTTACCAGGTCCTCTCAATTTCTCATACTCAACAAACTTTTGTTTCTTCAACATTGTGGAAGAAGAGAGAGGTCTGTGTTTTTACAAAGGGATGCCCACAGGCTGAAAAGTTCTATTCATACTATTTTGTTTTGACTCTGTGTATAGTGGTATCTGCAACATTAGAAATTTGGACTTAATTTGCTAAATCCTAATTTACATACTGGGCAGTATTTTCTTTAACAAAGTCTAATTGGAATGGCAATTTATGGTACATGAAAATTTAATTTAAAATGTTAGAGATACAGAGAATTCTGATTTATATAGAAGACAACTTATTTTTAGTTGGAAAAAACTGCAATTCCAAACTATTTTGCATTTAATGCAATAATTTACATATATTACAATATTCATGATACATGATAAATACTGAAATTCTATTTGAAAAATGTTCATTGCAAAAAAAATTAGAACTTTAAGAAAATGGTGCCTCACATTTTAAAGAATGTTCTCATTTTAAAAAGGTAAACGTATCAATTTGACAAGCAATATTAAACACATTACTAATAAATTCAGATTCCTTTAATATTCCTTGAGTAATTCTAAATAGCAAAGGTAAATACCATATATAAAGAGTCTTCAAAAAATTTACGGAAAGATTCATATTATCTTTCAATTCTTTATTTTTCCAAGAACTTTCTGAGGTAGCCTTGTATATGCCAATAAATTTCTAAATTTATTTTTAAAAAATGAGCACCCTGCATTTAAGGTACATGATTAATTCGACAATGGATTCTTTAGTTATTACAGGCAACATGCTGCCACAGCTACAGAGGAAAAGAGTTCTGATGCTCTCTGACCCTTTTCATTTTTCAATTTGTGTTTCAAGGCAAAGTTTAGAGATGACATTTTCTACTTGTCCCTACAAATATCTTTTCACTAAAGTATTATTTTACTTGGGTGACAAATCATCTGTGTTTCTACACAATGGAAATTAACCACCCCCCCTAAAAAGAGAGTAACCAATCAAGGCCCCAATTATAAAAATACCCAAATAAAATACAGGATCACACATGTAACACACCCAAATTTCTAGTGCTTTAAAATATACAGAGACCTCCAACTCTCAGCATGGTGGAATGAGAAGAAGGTTGACAAATCCTCCCTCCAACAACAACTATAAAGCTGGACAAAACCATCAGCAGCAATCATTTTAGCAGTCTGCCATTTAACCAAAGGCCCACACTTCATCAGAACTACTGAGCTTCAGGTGGGAACAGAGGAGTCTACGCCGTCCTTGCCATGGCTGCTCCCAACTCCATCCCCGAGCTTCTTCAGCCCAGTAATTCCATCAGGGCAGGGGAGGCTGTGAAGACTAGCAGCTTTGTCACCTCTGCCAGAGGGGCTCAAGTTAAGCCTGAATAAGCAAACCTGATTGGGGCGAGCAGCAGATGAACAGACTAGCCAGGAATTTATCAGGGAGTTCCAGCAGCAGAGGTGGCTTAATCCCACATATTTTGAGTTGACTAGGGATTGTGTGCACTGCTGCAGAGACCAGAGAGGAACCATATATCCCTGACTAATGGAGCCTGCGAGCATATGCAAGTGAGAAATGAGAGGTCCCAATAGGAAGAAAAAGCCAGGGCAGCCTGAAGGTGAATATGTCCCCCAGTTCACACACAGATCCATCAGGAGAGACTGGAAGCCTCACTGGCTTAAGGTGTTTCAGCATAGCTTCAGACTAATCCTTGGCTGATCTCTAAGCTATGCAGACACAGGGGCAACCACTAGGAAGACAAACTTACAAAAACAAGGGAAAAATAGCAAGCAGAGGTGTCCCAGCTGCACTTTGTGGGGGATACAGACATCAACGGTTTAGCACAGGCAAGTTACAAAACAAACAACAACAATCAATTGATACCACCAATAGAGGGGGAAAGTCAGAAACTATAGTTCCTACAATATATCATCTAAAATGTTCAGTATTCCACAGTAAGTTACGAGTCATGCAGGAAACAAAAACATGTGATCCATGATAACTTTTTTTGTATATTTTTTACAAAGAAAAATAAGAAATATAAACCATTAGAAAAGAGACAACATACATATTTCTACAAAGCTTAATACTTAAACCTTGTAAATATTAATTGATTTTAAAGAACTTAGTGTTACTAATAACCAATTTTCAAGCACAGAGAGAAGCCCCAAAGACCTTCAACAATGACAGTTTTCCCAACTCTGAAAAATAAACCACAGCCTTGAATTTCTGAGTTGCGGAACCAGTAAAGAGATGGGAGTTATGAAGGAGCAAGAGAGATCTTTGAGAATATTACCACACAACCCAGAGTCGTAGTTCGGGCTTATGCTCAGAGTTTTGGCAGGTTTGTTAAAACTTGACAGAATCATTATCCTGAGGTCCAGGTATTTTTAGCACATGTTAGTGGCAAGCTTTTAAGTAATTCAGGGAATATTCACCATTGACTAATAAGATATAGTCCAGGCTCTTTTAATTTTTCTGTTGGCTGGCTAGTACAGGGATCTCTGAACCCTTGACCTTGGTGTTATAATACCACACTCTAGCCAACTGAGTTAACTGGACAGCCCCTATTAGGATATGTTTGAGTGAAAGCCTCAGCAACTCTCCATGGGATCATTTACATAGATCACCTTCAAAAGGGATCCTCATTTAGTTTTTCTTGTTTTTTTTCCTTTCTCTCTCTCTCTCTTTTTATTGAAACATAGTTGATTGTACATAGCTGTGGGGTACAGAGTTGAATATCAGTACCTGTGTGCAAAATACAATGCTCAAATCAGGGTAAAAGTGATCCCAATTTGAAGAAAACAAGACCATGCAAAGATCAGAATACACTACCAGACTTGGATTTCCAGAAAAAATTTTATCAGTCAAAAAAAGCTTCTTGATCTGCAGTTTTCACTAGCAACTTTGAATTCAATAGCATCTGCAAAATTAAAGAATCTCCAAAGATAGCATGGTGTGGTTTACAGTGTTGAATTTGAAGTCTGCCATGTAAGCATAGCTGGAGTGTACTTGAAAGATAAGGAAGTGCATATTAAAGAATAATGAAATTTTAATTTCTCCCTCTCTGATTACAATGCAGAGTATTCAAATATCAATTTTCTTCTTTCCCTAGTTAGCAAACAACAATTCTAGACCTACAGATAACAATTCTAGAATGATTTATTTTATCACCTCTTCTCAAGTGGCAGAAGGCAAGATAGTTCTTGATGATGCTAAGAAAATCTGGGTACCTTTGGGCCTCCAGTTTCCAGTTCACAATGAGAGCAATCCTCCTTTTCACCTCTTTAAATATAGATGTAGTGAAGGCTTTAAGAAAACATCAGCCATCAGAAGTCAAAGAAAAGTATACTGAATATAAGATTTTCCTGTAAAACATCATTAAGAAAGGTCTATCTATAAGTTACTACAGTTATTCAACGCAGGGAAATGGACCAACTTCCTTTTACAAAAGGTTTGGGATACTCAAACTTCAGAAATATGGGAAAAGAAAATAGAATATTTTAGATTTTCTTTCTAACTCCCATATAAAGCAAAAAATACAAGAGATACAAGCTTTTTACGTGACAGAGCAAAAACTGGAAGTCAAAACAAGTATAGATTTATTTTTCTATTTCTTTGTTTCCCCAAAAGTCTAAGGCTAAACTGAATATAGCACGATTATAGGAAAGTCTGAAGTGGCAAAGAAACTATCTTCAGGTTACGTTTCCATGTTTTCATTTACTTCAACCGACGGTGTCACTTGTAATGTGCTAAACAATGATTCTAGCTGTTTTCTTAAAGTAAATGTTAAATGCTCCCTGGCATGTAGAATTAGGTCATCTTACAGCAAAAACACTCCTGTGGAATGTAAACTCGGCAACTACACATTAGTAAGAATTAGTAAGAATGAAGGAAGAAGACAACTCTGAGACCAAGAAAAACCCAGATGTGCTGAGGCGTGAGAACTAACGTCCAGATTTGTCATGAGGCCACTGATCGTCCCTCCTTTCCGTGTCCTGCTTTCCGTACCTTGCTGCCGAGAGGCCGTGATCCAGGCAGGCCGCTTGCAGCAGGTGGCGCGTGAGCCCCGACCTTGTGAATCGCTGAAGTGGAGGAGATCGAGATCACTTCACTTCATTTGCAGACTGTGTTTATTTCGTTTAAAGGGGAAAAACAGTCTTTAAATGCACAGTCTTTTGTTTTTTAGTAAGTAAAGAGGAACAGTCCAAAATCATCAACAAGGAATCTGGTGACACAGTGCAGGAAGAAGAAATACAGTCAAAGCCCAACACAAAGAAATGCGGTTCAACCGGTGGCAGGAACAAGCCCGCAGAAGGTAATAACTTGGTGACAACCAGGAAAGGAAAATGGTAGAAATGTTGGAAAAGAAGAAGAGAAAAAAAAAAAAAAAAAAAGAAAGTAAAACAGATCATGAGAATCCCGGATTTCTTCTCCCTCAGAGAACTCTTCCAAATATACTTAAATGGTTTTTTTTTCTGAGTAAAACAAGCAATTTCTTCTTCAGGAGAAAATGTACAGCTTAAAAAACGTCTTTAGGGTGTTTTGTTGTTTGTTTTTCTAATGGTGGTAAAATTATTTTTGGCAAACAACATTTTATATATCATTTCATATGTGATATGATAATATGTCATGTATAATTTTTAATGTTGTGCAAAGCAAATAAAGATTTTTCTCAAAATATTATAACTTAAAAGGATATAAAGTCTTGAATATAAAGCCCTTAGCAGAGGTGAATAAAGGAGTCGTTTTTCAAATTCTCTCTTAAATGGGGAAAAGGGAAAAAACTGTTTACTTGGACTTCTTCAAATGATTCTAGCAATTCTAATACAAGTTTTGTTCATTTTGGTAACAAAAGGTAAAAAAAGATTTTCATACCAGTAATTATATTAAGACAAGGTTAAAAATTATAGATATATAAGACAAGATATATGTGTATAAAGCAAACGTATCTTAAGTTTAGATCTAAAGAGATTATAGAGAGATTGCCAAACTTCTTTAAATTATTCTGCTTCCAAGCTGTGGAAGACAAGATAATGTAAGGGCAGGAAAATGACATTTCCCATTATTTTTCCATCGCTTTCAGGGCATCAAAAAAAAAAATTCACTTGGCTAATCTAACAAAGGTAGTCTTACATCCAGCCTGTTGATTATAATCTTGTCATCTCTTACCTAGAAAACGAAAGCATTTTTCTCAATAGATTACTGGGTGTTTTGAAAAGACACATTAATGTTGTATCCATAGATGTGAATTAGGTTGGCAGATGTCAGATACCTTAGGCCATCAGGAGAGTGACTTTTGATGAGGCAAAATAAGATATCTGACACTTGGGTACTGGAACTGCCACGCACTACACAGGAGGAAATTGTCTAGGAAATGAACCCAATTGTGTCTAACATTCCAGTCTACCCCTTCACTAACTTACTTCGGGTCTATAACAAAAGATATTTTTATATAGGTGATTGTTTTTCTTCTATCAACTTAAGTGTGTAGTAATATCTCATTGTGAGTGTGTGTTTCCCCTGCCTCCAGGATCATTGTAGTTTTAATTTACATTAATAGCTCACGATTATGAACATCTTTCCATGTGTCAATTTTCCATCCGTATGTCTTAATTGGTGAACTGTCTTTTCATATCTTTTATCCATATTCAAATTAATATTGTTTCCTTTTTTACCATTGCATTTTGAAGGTTACATATTTTAGATACTAGTCCTTTGTTAGATACATGGGTTTGCAAATATTTTTTGCCTAGTCTGTAGCATGTCTTTTTAATCCTCTTAACACAGGGTCTTTTGCAGAGCTAAAGTTTTTAATTTTGCTGACATCCAGTTTATCAATTTTCTTTTCATGGATCATGCTTTTGTTGTCAATTTTACCTTCTTGTGAGCTACTTGAACATTTTTTAAGATTTCATTTTTGTTTACATGGTGTGTTTGTGTGTATCTCTTTGTAGAGTTGCTTTAAGTATTAAATTATGCATACGTAACATCACAATCTACTAGTATTGTTATTTTACCAGCTAAATATAGAAACCTTTCCTCCTTTTACGTTTCTTTATTCTCTCCAGCTTTAAATATAAGTTGTCTTAAATATTTCTATACATGCATTTAGAAACATTCGACAGCTTTTGCTTAAACTGTCACACGTAATTTAGAAAACACAAGAGAAGGAGGCCTACTGCGTTTACATATAACTTTGCTTGTCGTGTTCTTTCTTTCCTGATGTTCCAAAGTGCCTTTTTCTTATCACTTTCTTTCTGTTCAGATAAATTCCTTTAGATGTTCCTTAGGGAAGTTCTGCTAGTGCAAAATTCTCTTACTTTCTCGTCACGTGAGACTGTTTTAGTTTCCCTTATATTCCTAAAGGAGATTTTCACTAGATGTAGGACTTTGAATGACAGTTTTTCTCTTTCAACACTTGTAAACTATTGTACCCCTTCTGGCCTCCATGGTGTCTGATGAAAAGAATCTGCTGTCACTTGAACTGGTTCTTCTGCACTGGTCAGGTACTATTTTTCTCTGGCATTCCTGGTGTTTGTTTGTTTCACTAGTTTTCAGAAGTTTAGTGACGATGTGTTTGGTGTGATTTCTTTCTCCTCCTGCCTGTCGATTCCACCAGTTTAAACACGGAAGCCCCCACGGCTGTGCTCGCGCCTCGTCAGCGCGGACCCCTTGCACCGACCTGGAGCGCCCGTGGGAATCCGTCGTGTCGCTGGAACCCGCTGTCATCGGCCGCAGAGGGGCGGGAGCAGGGAGTGGAGAGCGGCCGGTCGTGCGCTCCTGTCCCCGGGAGGGCGGCCTGGGAGCGGCAGCTGCAGGCAGGGCCACCGGGAGGCGCCACGGAGAGCGCACCCCGCGACCGCGGCTTCCCGTCGGCGGCTCTGAGCGCCGCGCACCGGCGGCTGCGGGGACGCGGCTGACAGCCCGGCGCGGGCCGCGTGTCCTCTGTGCGCGGTGGCGTCTGCGCACGCGCACTGTCCCGGTTAGGGCAGCTGTTGTCACCACAGGTGAACGCCTCAGGGACCAATGTGGTGCTCTGGACGACACCTCCTGGGAGCCGATGTCTACACTGCAGCCTCCGAGCAGTCGGGGTCGGTACGATCCCCCGTGGCCGTCACCAGGCCCTGTCCCTGTCCACTGGTGAACGTGGGTTACACAGTCTCCTCCGTGGGCTACCTGTTTCTGGTGGGTCTTCATGTGGTCCTGGGTCCAGAACCCCCTTTCAACTACCCGCTGGAGACCGTGCACTTCCTCTGCACTGGGAACGTGAAGTCCAGAGGCCTCCTTGGCTTTACGTGGTGTCTGGTGATTCTGCTGAAGCTCTGAGACCAGGACTCACCTCCTCCTGCCACCCCGCTTGCTCGGACCTTCTCCCGACTTCTGGGTGCATTTCCAGAGCATGTACACAGGGGTTGTGTGGGGCCTTCTCAACACTGGTTGTTTGTGGCTTCTCTGTGTGAACTTCTCTGTAAAAATCCCTGTTCGTCAAACAGATAAAGGGAGAGGTGACAATCACTAGACGACTCCCCCACCCTCATAGGAAAGACTTCTTGATGTATCTAAATAGAAACTCCTGTCTCTATTTTTTTCTGGCTCTGCCGAACAACTGTCGTGATTGTCTCGGGCCATTTTCTGGTTTCCAGGGCCTCAGGAAGGCTGCAAAATTCTTCTTTTATGGTAACTGTTTTTCTCCATCTCCTGGCTGGAAGACAGGGACTCTGCTGGGTCCCAGGGAGCTGGGAATAGAGTTTCATGGAAGTCAGCCTTCACACCACACACTTTCCAGAAGAGAAAGGTGGGGGACAGAGATCGCAAAGGGCATGGGAGGAAGGCACAGGGCTAGACAGTGTGAGGCCTGGAAGTGAGTCCAATGCTGCCACCCATTCTCTGTGTAGCATTAGGCCATCGTGGTCGCCTCTGTGGGCCTTCCTTTCCTTCACCTGCAAAGAGTGCTGAGTGAGACGTCCAAGGTGACCTCCGGCACGAGCATACAGACAGCCTCTCTGTCCACGGGTTTCGCACATGCAGACTCAACCAACTGTGCATAGAAAATATTCAGGAAAAACATAACACAATAGTACAAACTAATGCAAATAGAAAACAATACAATATAACAGCTGTTTACATAGCCTTTACATTGTATTAAGTATTATGAGTAATCTAGGGATGATTTAAAGTATACAGAAGAATGTGCATAATTTATATGCAGATACTACACCAGTTAATATCAGGGACTTGAGCATCTGCAGATTTTGATATCCTTGGCAGATATCGAGGAACAGCAGTATTATGATTCCTTAGCTTGCAAGAGAGAAGCAGGATTTGATGTGCTGAGGGCAGAGTTGAAATAAGCATTTGAAACTGACTTCCAGGGGCCATTGCCATTTGGAGATCTAGTAGAGGGGAAGACAGACATCTCTGGAAATAGAATATCAATGAAAGGTGAACTCTGCTTGATTTATTAAACTTATTTGATGTTCCCTTACGTGAACGTGATGTCTGCGAGGAACGGAACTCAGCCTGGCTTGCTCTCTGCTAGGTGCCCACCATCCACAACTGCGGTGGCACGTAGGATGGCCTCAGTAAACACTTTTTGAATGAATGAATGAATGGAATGAAAGTGGCTGCCATTGTTACTGCTGTCAACCGAGACTCTTTCCTGTTTTCCAGGGCCCTATAGTCCATCTGATGACATCTCTGCTGATCATCTGTGTGTGTCCTGTCACTATTAGACCTGTGTTCCCTGCTCATTGTCACTTCCACAGTTTTGCCAATTCCATGCAATTCTTCATGGAACTCTGAGTTCCACCTCGTCCACAAAACTCTCCTTGATGGCCGGACCTTTGTTGAACTTCTCATTAGTAGCACCCTAGTTAATCCTGTTTACTTCTTGTAGTCAACCAAAGTGGACTTGTTGCACCTCCTTGCATGCCTGGTATGGTGCAGGTTTCAGCTAGCGTCCGTGCATAAAGCAGAAGCAGCAGAGCCTCTGGTTCAAAGCTTAACGCGTGGGGTCAGACAGGTGTGGGTTTCAGTCCTCTCCACACGTGTTGCCTGGGGAGACCACACGGCTGTCTGTGCTTTGGCTTCCTCATCAGTAGGTGGGACTAAAGCTGTGCTCCCCTAGAGTGTTGTGAGGATCGATGCAGTGATTCTAAGAGGCATTTATGAGCCTGCTCTCAATAACAATCCATGAAAAGTGGGTGTTATTGCCACAGCTTGGGAAAGAACATGACCTTTGGTTACATCCTTATTCACAGCACCTGGTTGCTGCCTCAGCAGTTTTTATGCCTATAGCATCTGATCTGGCAAAGAACGTGTCATCTTACTATCTTAGAAGACAGATTTATGGGGTCAATGATAGATCGTCAGGTTTCAGGTTTGTAGATTTCTCAATGGGGTTCAAGGAAGGAGAGAAGAGAGAGTGGTGAGAGAGTGAACTGAATTCTGCTCCCCCCAGGGTGATATTTCCTTTCCCCAGCCCCCAGAGTTTTCAAAAAGGCATTCCACGATGTCCTATAAAATAAAATTTTATAAAAATCCCATATTTTGTGGAAATTGTTGGAAACTTAAAACTTAGATGGGCGTTTGCTATTTCAGCCTGGGACACGGTGCTCATGTTTCAGTGCTTTGGAGTCTAGAGATAGCAGCAGGGTGGATGTCCTAGATTGCCAGGATGAAGACATGGAAGGAAGATCTGGTGGCCCCACTGGTCCTCTTCCTCTCTCTTCAAAGATACTTAATGGCTCCTGGCTCCATCACAGTGTGTACGAGTTTTTGGGATGTGGAGGAACAGAGGGACTCACAGAAGTAGAGAACTGTCAGACTTTAGGGAAACTCTGTGCAGAAGTGCCATCTTTATGGCAGTCACCACGTGACCCACAACATGAGGGGACTTGGATTCCTGCAAGAAGAATATCCAAAAGCTGAACTTCCCTTCCCTCTTGAAAACCAGCTCTGGAAGAGGGAGACTGGAAGATACTACCCTGTGAGCCTGCTTCTGCTCTGTTCAGGAGAGTGGCGTGCTCTCCACAAGCCCCTCATTCTTATTCCACCTCATTTTTATTTTAGAATTTTCCATTTCCTCTGCTGGAATGTTCTTTTCAACCCTGGCCACCCATGGAGAAGTACAAGTGGAAACAGAAGTATTCTCTGGTGTTTTCCTTGCTCTCTGCTTACTGGAGAGTGAGGCCTGGGCTGCAGGCTGGACTTCCAGAGCATGTCCCGAGTCGTGTGCACCCAGGACAGAGCTCGAAGGGACGGCCAGACCCACATAGGAGACCCTTCTCCATGGGAAGGCCAGGATCAAAGCAGTTTTGACTTGTAGGATGGCTAAGCATATTCAATCACTAAATCATTTCCCAAAACAACAGCATGGCTGCCTCTAAGAGTGTCGCCTGAGCTGTGTCAGCACTGAGGCCTCTAGGGCATCACAGAGAGAGCAGGAGAGACAGAGGAGGAAAATGAAAGGTGGGCAATGTGGAGTGAGCCAGAGGATTTGTTTGTTTGTTTGTTTGAAATGCCTTCTACTGTGTGATCTCCATGGTTGCTCTTTAAGTGGGGGAGCTCCCAGTCTCTGAAAGGCTCAAAGCTCTCTGAGTAAACTTTTTAAAAAAAATTTTATTTTGTCGATTATACAATGTGGTTGATTATTGTGGCCCATTACCGAAACCTCCCTCCCTCCTCCCACCCAACAATGTCCTTTCTGTTTGCTTGTCGTGTCAAATTCAAGGAATTGTAATTGTTATGTCTTCTTCTCCCCCCGTTTTTCTTTTTTGTTTTTTGTTTTGTGTGTGTGTGTGTGTGTGAATTTATTTATTTATTTTTAGCTCCCACCCATAAGTGAGAACATGTGATATTTCTCTTTCTGTGCCTGACTTGTTTCACTTAATGCAATTCTCTTAAGGCCCATCCATGTTGTTACAAAGGGCAGTATTTCATTCTCTTTTCATAGCTGAGTAGTATTCCATTGTGTAGATATACCACTTTTTCTGTATCCACTCATCCAATGATGGACATTTGGGCTGGTTACAACTCTTGGCTATTGTGAAGAGTGCTGCAATGAACATTGGGGAACAGGTATACCTTCGACTTGATGATTCCATTCCTCTGGGTATATTCCCAGCAGTGGGATAGCTGGGTCATATGGTAAATCTATCTGCAATTGTTTGAGGAACCTCCATACCATTTTTCATAGAGGCTGCACCATTTTGCAGTCCCACCAACAATGTATGAGAGTTCCTTTTTCTCCGCAACCTCTCCAGCATTTATCGTTCAGAGTCTTTTGGATTTTAGCCATCCTAACTGGGGTGAGATGGTATCTCAGTGTGGTTTTGATTTGCATTTCCCGGATGCTGAGTGATGTTGAGCATTTTTTCATATGTCTGTTGGCCATTTGTATATCTTCCTTAGAGAAATGCCTACTTAGATCTTTTGCCCATTTTTTAATTGGGTTGCTTGTTTTTTTCTTGTAAAGTTGTTTGAGTTAGTTGTATATTCTGGATATTAATCCTTTGTCAGATGAATATTTTGCAAATATTTTCTCCCACTCTGTTGGTTGTCTTTTAACTCTGTTAATTGTTTCTTTTGCTGTGCAGAAGCTCTTTAGTTTAATATAATCCCATTTGTTTATTTTTCCTTTGGTTGCCCATGCTTTTGGGGTTGTATTCATGAAGTCTATGTCCAGTCCTATTTCCTGAAGTATCTCTCCTATGTTTTCTTTGAGAAGTTTTACTGTTTCAGGGTGTATATTTAATTCTTTAATCCATTTTGAGTTGACTTTAGTGTATGGTACAAACCTAAAGTTAGCAGACGGAAAGAAATCATTAAGATCAGTGCTGAACTTAATGAAATTGAAACCCAAAAAACAATACAAAAGATCAATGAATCAAATTCAAATTTGTTGGCGTACAGTTGTTTATAGTAGTCTCAAATGATTCCTTGTATTTCAGATGAATCAGTTGTAATATCATCTTTTTCGTTTCTAATTTTTGTTATTTGAATCTTCTCTCTTCTTTCTTTTGTTAGCCATGCTAATGGTGTGTCAACTTTATTTATCTTTTCAAACAACCAACATTTGATTCATTGTTTGTTTGAAAAGATAAATAAAGTTGACACACCATTAGCATGGCTAACAAAAGAAAGAAGAGAGAAGATTCAAATAACAAAAATTAGAAACAAAAAAGATGATATTACAACTGATTCATCTGAAATACAAGGAATCATTTGAGACTACGATAAACAACTGTACGCCAACAAATTTGAAAATCTGGAGGAAATGGATACATTTCTCGACACACACAAGCACCCAAAACTGAGCCAAGAAGAGGTAGAAAATCTGAACACACCAATAACAATAAAGAAGATTGAAGCTCTTATCAGAAGGCTCCCAACAAAGAAAAGCCCAGGACCAGATGGATTTACAGCAGAATTTTACCAAACATTCAAAGAGGAATTGACACCAATTCTTTTCAAACTATACAAAAGATTGAATCAGACGCAAATCTCCCAAACTCACTCTATAGAGCAAACATCATCCTGATACCAAAACCAGGTAAAGATATAACCAAAAAAGAAAACTACAGGCCAATATTTTTGATGAATATAGATGCAAAAATCCTCACTAAAATACTAGCAAACAGAATACAGCAACACATATGTAAAGTTATTCAGGACGATCAAGTGGGATTCATCCCAGGGATGCAAGGTTGGTTCAACATACGCAAATCAATCAATGTGATACACTATATTAATAAAATCAAACACAATGACCTATGGTCATCTCTATAGATGCTGAAAAAGCATTTGATAAAATTCAACACTCATTCATGACAAAGACCCTCTATAAGTTAGGTATAGATGGAAAGTATCTCAACATAATCAAAGCCATATATGATAAACCCACTGCCAATATCATCCTGAATGGGGAAAAGCTGAAAGCTTTTCCTTTAAGAACAGGAACTAGACAAGGATGCCCACTCTCACCACTCCTATTCAACATAGTGTTGGAAGTACTAGCCAGAGCAATCAGAGAAGAGAAGGAAATAAAGGGCATCCAGATTGGAAAAGATGAAGTCAAACTGTCCCTGTTTGTAGATGATGTGATCCTATATATCGAACAGCCTAAAGCCTCTACAAAAAAACTCTTGGAGGTGATAAATGATTTCAGCACAGTAGCAGAATACAAAATCAACACACAAAAATCAGTAGCATTTCTATTCTCCAATAGTGAACATGCAGAAAGAGAAATCAAGAAAGCCTGCCCATTTACAATAGCCACCAAAAAAATAAAATACTTAGGAATTGAGTTAACCAAAGATGTGAAAAATCTCTATAATGAGAACTACAAACCACTGCTGAAAGGGATTAGAGAGGATACAAGAAGATGGAAAGATATCCCATGCTCTTGGATTGGAAGAATCAACGTTGTGAAAATGCCCATACTACCCAAAGTGATATACAAATTCAATGCAATCCCCATCAAAATTCCAATGACATTTTTCTCAGAAATGGAAAGAACTATCCAGATATTATATGAAATAACAAAAGACCACGCATAGCCAAAGCAACACTGAGCAAAAAAAAAAATAAAGCTGGAGGCATAACACTACCTGACTTTAAACTATACTACAAAGCTATAATAACCAAAACAGTATGGTACTGGCATAAAAACAGACACACTGATCAATGAATAGAATAGAGAATCCAGAAATCAACCCACACACCTACAGCCATCTGATCTTTGACAAAGGCACCAAACCTATACACTGGGGATGAGACTGCCTCTTTAGCAAATGGTGCTGGGAGAACTGGATATCAATATGCAGGAGAATGAAACTAGACCCATACCTTTCACCATACACTAAAGCCTAAGTAAACTATTTGACAAATGCTCCCAGCAGCGAGTAGTGGCACATCTGAGAAGCTGCAGGTTAGCTGGCCAGCACTGTTCATAGCAAGAGCTGTTAAGTTCCATCCATTAGCATGTTTTTAAACAACAAGAGGCACAGTCATCTTGATTTGACACAATAATCCTGAGTTTAAGGAATTTCTTCACTGTGTGTGAAACTGGGTGTTGACTTCACTGTTACTGAGCCTCAGCAGGGGAGGGAGCTGAGCACTGCAAGGAGAGACCCTCCCCCCCCCCCCGCTCCAAACCCTGGCTCTGCTCCAACCCTAGCCTGCTTCTCTGGTGTCTGTCACTGCTGCCACCCCTCGCTTTCCTCAGCCACCCCACAGGACCATCAGTATATTTTACACGGTCCTTGTTGGGACTGTCCAAGCATTCTGCTACTGCACAGTTCTGATGCAACTGAACTTTACCTTAATGGACAATGTCTTTTTCTTTTTTTCTTAGCTTGGTGAAAACTCTAGAGGAAACAGCTCTTTGAATGATGGCATGTAGGAGGCAGGTATTACGTATCCATCCATCCATTTGTCAGTATCAAAGAACATACACCCTTCTGCACAGCTGTGGAGAAACTTGATATTCACTTAACAATGCAGCATTTTAAGAGATCATTGACTTACCTGCATGAGAGCAATTTTAAATGAATTATGTTAACAAGTTATAATTCTTGGAAGTGGCAACCAACATCAAAAGCAAAGTTTCTTAATTTTCCAAATAAATTGTAAAATGCTATTTTGATGCAATAAAAAGATCATCTAAAGACGTAGTGAAAGGTTTTATCCATTATCAGATAGATTCTTGTTTGTATTAATTAAGAACTTCACAGACATTGTTTATAAATGAAGGGTATTTAAAATAAATTTTTAGAACAAACTTTGTTTTATGATCCTTCATGATGTCTGTTAATGGCTTGAGCAAAAAAGAATTGGCAAATAATTATAAGTTGCAGAGTTGTGCTAGAGAAAAGTGTAAAACTCTTGAGTGTTTTTAAAAATATTCAAAGCAAAATAAGTAATATTTTAAATTAAATAACAATTTTAAGTTAAAAAGTCAGAAAGACTTTAATTAATTGAATTACACTGAAAATTATCAATACATTCTCTGTATTCTACAGAAGTTTAAAAGCTTCTGTTTATGATTAGCTCACCTTGGAAGCTGGGATCCCAGACTGTCTTTGAAATTTTTGTGCAGATTACTATTACCATTTTTCCCCTTAGAAAAACTGGAAGCTATCTCACGCTGTGCTCAGGGGAGATACTGACTCTATCATAGTAAATAATGGACATCAGTGATGATTTTGCATGGCCGGTACGATGTTTTGACTGTGATTTCTGCTTGTGGTCAGATGTGGTCTCTAGTGATAAGACTCCACTCTTCTGATGGGTCTTAGCTGAAAACAAGGGCCCTTTACAAGAACAGCCCTCACTTCTGATGCAGGGTCCCAAGGTCGTGGGCAACTACTAATGCTTGAAAGTGGGGAATGGGAATAAAGGTAGTGTCAAGGTGCTGCTGAAGTGGACGTCCTGTTCATTCTCCTAGATTGAGGTCTGATACCTGGTCTCAGGACAGAAGGATGGGCAATTCACAGCTGAGCTAAGAGCCATTCCTGGGCACCACTGCCAGCCGCATCCATCCTGGGGCAGCATGTGCCATGCCAGAGGTGGGAACATGGAGCTGCAGGATCCAATGTCCTTCATAACATCCAGATTACACAGACCTTTTCTTCCTCTGTCAAACCTGCTTGTGGGCCAGGGAGAGCTCAATCCCACGGTCTTTAAACCATCCATAGTAATCCAGAATTCATCTCTGCTTGACCTTTCTACCCCAGAGTGCACTTTACTATGTCTGAGAGGGTGATACTTGGGAAGACTCACTTTCAGCATGACAGAATGAGGAGGTCAACAAATCCTCTTCTCCACAAGCAACCATTATGCTGAACAAAACTGTCAAAGTAATCGTTGTGGCACTCTGGAAAATGGCATAGTCCCCCTCCCAGTTCTGCCAAGGAGGTTGCTCACTGGGTGGGCTGATGTGGTCAGTGACTGTGGTGCAAGGCAGAAGGGAAGTTGCTGCTCCACCAGCCCAGGTTGCGGTCACATTTGGGCAAGCAGCGGTGCCAGTCCATTTCATGTTGCTGAAACAGAACACCTGAGTTGGGTCATTTATGAAGAAAGAAGGTTTTTTTGGCTCATGATTCTGGAGGCAGGGAAGTCCACAACTGAGCAGCTGTATCTGGCCAGGGCCTCAGGATATTTCAACTCATAATGGAAAGTGGAAGGGGAGCTGGTGTGTTGTAAAAAGATCACTTGGCAAGAGAGCAAACATGAGAGAGAAACAGAGGAACAATCAGCTCTTGAGGGACCTAACAGAGCAAGAACTCACTCACCCCACCCTGCAGCAAAGGCATCAATCTATTCAGCAAGGATCTGACCCCATGACCCAAATACCTCCCAACACTGCCACATTGGGGATCAGATTTCAACATGAGCTTTGGAGGGACAATAACCTCCAAACCACAGCAAGCAGGTTGGTGGACTAACTGGGTATCTAACATGGAATCTAAGAGGTAAAACAGCAATCATGGGCTTTAAGCTCTCCCCATGTCCTGGGTTGACCAGAGGCTGTGCCTGTGTGCAGGAGAGACACAGTATCCTCAAACCACCCACACATCCCTGACTGATGGAGGCTGGGTGCACACACCTAAGGAAACAAGAGGACTCTGCAGAAAGAAAACCCTGGAGCTGACTTGACAGTGACCTGGACTTGGAAAGTGCTCCTCATCCAAAACACTGACCATCAGCCGAGAATGGAGCTGTATTGGCTTGTGGTGAATCATCACAAACTCTAATCAATGTTCTTCTGATTGCTAAGCTCTGCTGACACACAGGCAACTCCTGGGAAGCCAGGCTTTAAGAAAAATCAAAATCAAAAGAAAAATTCAGCAGAGACATCAGTGGCTACAAAAAGAGACTTCACAGATGAGTCCCAACAAGTTACTGAACAAAAAAACAGATGACAATACCAACAACAATTCCCTCAGGGTAAAATCATAATCCAGAATTTCCATAATATGGCATGTGAAATGACCAACATTCACCAAAAAATTATAAGACATGAAAAGAAACATAAGTTGTGACTCATATGCAGGAAAAAAGCAAGTCTCTGAATTAGAATGGACACATGTGGGCCAATGCACACAAGAATCGTGAAATCCCAGATTCTCCTTCACTCTCTAGGTCTTCAGAAGTGACTGATTCTTCCTGGTTACAGGCTAGCCCTCTCTCATTTGCTTGAAGACAATACAGAGGCCTGTGCCTTGCAAGATGATATATGTCCCCCTCAGGAGCTATCTCCACCTTCCTTCCTGGTGACTAGACCAGTAATTAGGGTCAGGTTAGAACATAACCCAGCTAGGGGAGTTCTAGCCTGCTAAGGGAGAAAGGAGACTCTAAAGGGAAGGAATGGTATGACCTTGCCATGGACTCTGGGAGAAAGTGTCCACAGGCTACTCCAATGGCTAATGGGAGCTTAGACAAAGAACATGGACCCCTGAGGTTCTAGAGCAGGACAATGCCATCTGCAGTGGAGAACTCTACATTATTTCAGAAGGAGCTCCTGGAATGCCAGAGGGTGCTGGTAAAACCTGAGTCTCTGACCGTGGGATGTCAAGTGATTATGTGGCCAAGACTCCCCACCATTAGCTAGGACCAACACACGACAAGGTGGAGCAGGCCCAGCAGCTATCCATCAGAGTCAGGCACAAGAAAGACCAGATGGCACAAATAAGCTACGTGACCAAGTGACCCACCACATGTCATGACCCCTGTTGTGTGAGCACCTGTTTCTCAGTTCAAACCTTTGTCTGCATGGGAAGTTTAACAAGCAACTGGGGGAGGAGAATATGGATGGCCTTGACTCATGGTAGTTTGGCTCTGTCTAGGGGTGCAAGCCAAAAACGAACTCCTGATGCAAAACAGCCCCTCTTGGGAGTGGCCCTGGAAGACAGCAGAGAGAGGAAGGCCTCCCCGTGGGCCAGATTCCAGTGGCATTTGCAGTGATCCACTTTGTGTAGAAGTGGCCCTGGGGTAAGAGTATCCACAGACCCACGGACAGTGAATATTCTAGCTGGTGAGTCAGGGGCCTGGAGGGAGAAGGATTGGAAGATTGGGAGCAAGGAAGTCTTAGAAAGAGGCATGTGGATGGCCCTATGAGGGCCTCAAACCAAAGGACACAGTTTACAGCAAACAATGCATGGCTGTGGGTACGTCACGATGGGATCCAGGGATCCTCTCACCTGCTGACCACCCAGAAGCTCCCAACCTAATAGAGTAATGGAAGAGCCTTTTGAAGGCACTGCTGAGGGACCAGTTTGGAGATGATACCCTACAAGGGCTAAACCTTATCCTCCAGGATGGGGTAATCACCCTAATTAATGACCATCATATGGTCCTGTGTCCCTCGAAGGTGGAATAGATAGGTCTGAGGTAAGGAGTGAAAATAGGAGTCACCCTCCCTACCATCCCTCCAGCAGCCACCTGTGTGCCCATGCCTCCTGCCCCCAACTTAGGCTCTGTGGGTCCAGAGGTCTGGGTTCCAGAGGAGGAGAGCTTGCGCCAGGGAGCACAGTAATCATGCCCCTAACCTCTAAGCTACCATTGTCCCCTGGCCACTTTGGCTCCTGGTACCAAGAGACTACTAGGCAAGGGAGGAGTTACATCCTGGCAGGGACAGTCCACCTTCATGAAGAAGAGGGGCAGGGCTGCTGCCATGCAGCATGTGAGGAAAAACATTTGGCACACAAGGGGTCCTCTGAGGCATTTCCTGGTACTCTCCTGTTCAGTTTTGATGCTGAAAAGTCAGGTGCAGCCTCAGCCATTGCTTGAAAAAGTCGTGGTGACACGTACTCAGGATTTCCAGTTATGAAGGTCTGGGCCGTCCGCCAGGTAGATTGCCTAGACTAGCAGAGGGTGAGAGGAATCTGCACTGTTTCACTAACCTTCCTCTTAAAAGTTTCTCCAGGAAAAGAGATTGACCTGCAACCCTGGAGAGCTGATCCCAGGAGAAATTGGCTCAGGCTATTGTGGGACTTGGCATGTCTGCAGGTGGGGTTGGAGACCTGGAAGGACTGATGTTGCAGCTCAAGTCCAAAGGCCATCTGGAGGCAGCATTCCTTCCTCCTCAGGGAACCTCAGTCTTTTCTCTTAAGGCCTTCAACTTACTGAATGAGGCCTACTTACCTTTACGGAGGGTAATCCGCTTTATTCAGTCTACCAATTTAAATGTAAGTACATCAAATAAATGCCTTCACAGCAACATCTAGACTGGTGTGGACCAAAAACTGGGTACTGTGGCACACCCAAATTGACACATAAAATTAACCATCATACCAACCTAGACTCAATACTTGGAGAAAGCGCCTCTGAGGAAGTGATTTAAGCTAGCAGGATGGCTGTGTGCAAAGTCCCTGAGGCCAGAATTGAGCTTGGGTGCTGATGGCAGAGGGGCCCCTCAGTCTTTCTGAGGCTCATCCCCTCACTATCGAGTAAATATAACACACAGCTCATGGTGGTGTGACGATCAAATATGAAAGTTTTTCTGAACCACAGGCCTTATATAAAATATAAAAACCCTCTCAATATTGTCTTACTAGAGCTCTTTTTGGTAGGAAATAGAACGTGGAAACTACATTCAGTAAACTGCCAAGTTCCACAACATCCACGTGCTGAACCGGCCTCTGGATCCTCGTTCTGCTTTACTTCTCAGCAAGTCGCTTCCCCCAAATGCACGTCTCATGAAGGTTCTTATCAGATACAGGCCAGGCCATAACCTAGCAGCCTGCAGTATTTTCAGAATTCCTTTAAGCAGATTTATGGCTGTATTTAGATAGTGATATTTGGGAATTTCTCAAGACCTGGGCTTACTCTGTTGATCATCATGGTGTCATCTCTTTTAAGGGCAAAAAGCTCATCGCACTTTGTACTGATAGACATGGATCTAAGGGAACTGCAGACACTAAAGCAGACCACAGTCTGGCCGCAGCATCCCCTGGGGACACAGGGCTCCGAGTCTCCCTGAGCCTGTCAGAGCTGCCAGGCCTGCGTCCCTCAGGCCAGCAGGGTCAGGCTGACGACTACTAGTAAGGGGTGTTTCATGAGCTCATGCAAAGCCCTTATTCCATGAGTGCTTTTTTCTGTTTGTTTAAAAAAGTAATCCTAACTCTGCCTCCCCTCCAAAGATCCCAGGATAAGTCGTTCTGCTAATGGGTCATGTTTACAATGAATGCTTCCAACTACTCAGTCACAACAGGGGGGTCTGGAGGGAGAGGGCAGCGCTGTGCCTGCAGTCCCAGACAGGGCTTTGCAGCAGAGGAATGAGATCAGACTTAGGGTCTTGAGCGGAGACAGTAAGAGATCTTCAGAGTCCATCCATTGATTTTGCTGATGAGGAAACCGAGGCAGAGAGGAACACAGCAGAGCCGAGCTCACTCAGTCCGCTGGTGCAGGGCCAGGGCCCACAATGGCCACAGGTGAGTCCAGGCCTGCCCTGGCCACTGTGCGCATCTCCTCTGGAGCTAACGTGAGGACCTCACCTCCCTGGTTTTACCGAAAAGGAAGGAGGCTGACGTGCTCCTGTGCCTGCCTGGGGCGGTGTGATCTCAGTTAATCCTTCCAGCAATCCCGCAAGGGAGAAATTATCATGGTGTAGAGAGCAGGGTCTCCCTCCCTCAAGGCTATCCATGGGATGGGGGCAGGTCTCTCTGTGTCCTAGGGGCCTGTCTGCGCAGCGTAGCATGTTCGGCAGCGTCCCAGGCCTCCCCCCATCGGCTGCTCACAGCACCCCCACTGTGACAACCAGATATTACCCAGTGTCCCCTGGGGAGCACGACCACCCTTGGTTGAAAGCCACCGTGAAAGAGGACACTGAGTTTCCTAGAGCAGCCTCCCGGGCCGTACGGGGCTGGAACTAGGGTTGTTGTGACCCAGAGCACGCATTTTCTCCCTGACATTCTCAGAACTGCCACACAAGGAACACTAGGGGCTGAAGGGGCTCGTCCAGGCACCGAGCTGTGGACAGCCAGGGAGGGGCTCAGCCCCAGGACCTCAGAGCTCAAGTGGGGCCCAGTGAGGGTTCACGTGTGTGGGGGAGATGGGATGAGCCCTGGACCACGCTGGGTTTGTTCACAGGTCTGCTTCTTCCTTCCCTCCATCGCTCCTCCCTGCCTCCCCTTGCTCTCTCCTCCAGTTCTCTCTGCTTTTGTGGGAGCTGACCTGTGTTTCAGCAGAAGGCAGGGTGGACCCCACATCTTCTCAGATACAGGCCCAGCCGCTGAATGCCCGCAGGCAGGCCGGGCTCTCCTGCGCCCAGGGTGGAAGGCAGGAGGGTGGTGGGTTTGGAAAACAGGGATCGGCTTTCGGTTCTCTTGGGATCCTGGCTCAGCAGAAGCTTCGGGGCCATAACCATCACCCAACTTCCCCTCGCTTGAAAAGAATTCCATCTGCCTCCCTCGCAGGCGTGCGGTGGCGATGGCACGAGAAGCACGCGCGGCTCTGCTCGGCGAGTGAGACACGACTGTGCACAACAGACGCGCTTATGAATACGAGGGAACGCGGAGGAGGAGCGGGTTTGGTGTGCCGTCCACGCCACAGGGACCAGCCACCCCCCTCATTCTCGCCTCCTTCTGCCGATGCCCCGGCGGAGGCCTCGTGGCAGTGATGCCCAGGGCCACCCAGCACCCCTGCGACCATGCCCACGTCGTTCCAACTCTGAGATGACCGTGCTCGCGGAGCACTGGGAGCAGCCGCCACCAGCAGCCAGCGCAGCGGGCCTTGCAGCCACCACGCACGAGCGCAGCGTGCGGGAGGCCCCGGAGGGTGGCGGCCTCCTGCGGGGAGAGTGCCCCGTGGGCGTGGCCTCGGCAGAGGCGTGGCCTCTGTGGGCGTGGCCTCGGCGGGGGCGTGGTCTCTGTGGGCGCGGCCTCGGCGGAGGCGTGGTCTCTGTGGGCGCGGCCACCGTGGGCGAGGCACGGACGTCTGAGCAGGGCCCGGCGTCTGGAGCAGGGCGGGCAGGGATGCAAGTGAGCAGGGTGCGGGGACCGCTGGCCGCGGGGACCCTGCGAGACAGGCTACTTGTACAGGAGGCTACTTGTATAGGAGGCCGGTGTGGCCGCGGGCGGGGAACCGGAGCGTGGGGCGAGGGGCGAGGAGGCCGAGGGGAGCCGGGGTCACAGAAGCCAGGCCTGGGAGGTGTCAGCGGAGGCCGGCACCCGAGGGCGCTCCGCCAAAGACGCTGCCACGGCGATGGAGGGGAGTAAGCTACGAGAAGTGGACGTTCGAAAGTGGGAAAATAATCGAGGAGAGTTCCTTCCCTGGGCTTGCTGCATTGGTGGCCCTGCAGGCGCCCTGGGCAGGGACGGACGGTGCGACCGGGCTTCGCTCCTCACCCGGGCCCTGCAGGTCCTGTAGCACAGCCCCAGACAAGCGGGTCAGAGGCGGCGTTTGTAGAGCACCTGAGGGCTGGGCGTTCACAGGCCCACCTTAGCTCTTGCTCTCATGTCCGCTCACGGCGACCTGTGCACCAGTTTCTAGAAAACTGGTCAATGGAACAGAAGATTTATTGAGAGACTTTAGTATGAGGGCTGCTGGCCTTTGGACCTATACAGCCGACCTTGGAATGGCTGTCCCATGGAGATTGTGAAAAGTGCTGTGGTAATGAGGCTTCCCAGTGTTTTCACCCCGTTTTGCATCTGGGGAAGCTCCCAAGATGCTTCCACGAGAAGCGTGCAGATGGCTTGCAGCTGTGAACTCAGAGGTGCCACTGTAACCTTTCTACCTCAAGAGCAATCCTGAGACCCCTCCAGTGCAGGATGCCTAACGCACCAGCCATGAGTTCATTCTGCCTGGGCTGGCCTCAGGAGCT